>NC_073383.1:55293021-55893021 GCF_028641065.1 Leucoraja erinaceus
TCGAAATGTGCCGCTAGTTCATCTTTTATGATTGACCCCAGTATCTTCCCCACCACCGATGTCAGTCTAACTGGTCTATAATTTCCTGTTTTCTTTCTCCCGCCTCTTCTTGAAAAGTGGGATAACATTAGCTACCCTCCAATCCACAGGAACTGATCCTGAATCTATAGAACATTGGAAAATTATCATTAATGCATCCATTATTTGTAAAGTCACTTCCTTAAGTACCATGGGATGCAGACCATCAGGGCCTGGGGATTTATCAGCCTTCAGTCCCATCAGTCTACCCAACACCATTTCCTGCCTTATGTGGATTTCCTTCAGTTCCTCCGTCACCCCAGATCCTCTGGCCAATAGTACATCAGTAAGATTGTTTGTGTCCTCCTTAGTGAAGACGGATCCAAAGTACCTGTTCAACTCATGTGCCATTTCTTTGCTCCCCATAATAAATTCACCTTTTTCAGTCGTCAGGGGTCCAACTTTGTTCTTAACTATTTTTTTTCCTCTTCACATACCTAAATAAGCTTTTATTATCCTCCATTATATAGAAACATAGAAACATAGAAATTAGGTGCAGGAGTAGGCCATTCGGCCCTTCGAGCCTGCACCGCCATTCAATATGATCATGGCTGATCATCCAACTCAGTATCCCGTACCTGCCTTCTCTCCATACCCCCTGATCCCCTTAGTCACAAGGGCCACATCTAACTCCCTCTTAAATATAGCCAATTAACTGGCCTCAACTACCCTCTGTGGCAGGGAGTTCCAGAGATTCACCACTCTCTGTGTGAAAAAAGTTATTCTCATCTCGGTTTTAAAGGATTTCCCCCTTATCCTTAAGCTGTGACCCCTTGTCCTGGACTTCCCCAACATCGGGAACATATTCTTGGCTAGCTTACCTTCATACCTCATCTTTTCTCCCAGTATTGCCTTTTTAGTTATCTTCTGTTGCTCTTTAAACATTACCCAATTCTCTTGCTTCCGGCTCATTTTTGCTACGTTGAACTTCTTCTCTTTTATTTTTATACTGTCCCTGACATCCCTTGTCAGCCACGGTCATCCCTTACTCCCCTTGGAATCTTTCTTCTTCTTTGGAATGAACTGATCCTGCACCTTCTGTTATTCCCAGAAATACCTGCCATTTTTGTTCCACTGTCATCCCTGCTGGGGCATCTTTCCAGTATGAGGAATGTTTATTTCCTCATAACTAAATGTGAATGATATTGGATTGTATCGGAAATTGAGAATTTTATGGTCACTTGGGTAGTTAAGTATTTCCTAGCATTTTCCCACTTTCTCAGAGGCACCCTGGCATGCTCAGTATTTCCTGCTTTTTCTGCTGCTACCTCATATTTTCAACATTCACTCCACTTTGCTTTACAGTTCATTAAATAGTGAGCCCTAGTGCATCGTCATTAGAAATGCAAGCATTTCCTGTTGTATTTTTAATCACACATTTTTGCATTAAATTTTCCATTATAAATTCTTGAGTCCATGATTATAAAGGACATTTTGTGTTTGGTGATTATACCCAGTATGCACAATAATTACATCCATATGCTTGTGGTAGTGTTATAGCATGTCAGTTTTGAAATTCATTTCCTAGTTTTGTGCTCCAAAGGAACTCCCACCCATACAAATCTACTTATTTGTATTTGAAATGGACAATAGCATTTGCAATTTAACTGTAAACTAAATAATATTGTA
The DNA here is from genome assembly GCF_028641065.1 of Leucoraja erinaceus. Classification (NCBI taxonomy): domain Eukaryota; kingdom Metazoa; phylum Chordata; class Chondrichthyes; order Rajiformes; family Rajidae; genus Leucoraja; species Leucoraja erinaceus. Next base: position 55,294,729 of record NC_073383.1, read on the forward strand.
AAATGGGACCAAAACGCACAACATTGAAATGAGAATTGATGTACATGACTGTTATTTGGTCCAGTTATCCATTGTAATCTAAACCTGGTACATTAGATGTACATGAGTACATTCGATCTTAGTTTCCCATGTGCAATGTCACAATAGATTGGCACCCACTTATGCATTTATAGTGATCGGAAATACTAATCAAATGTATATTTTGAACTTTGGTGGATTGTTTCAGTATGGCACATGGCAGTTTTTGCATATAATGCCATAAATTAAAATATTTTTAAGTCATTCTCCTGTAAAATATATGACCATCACACTCAACATACAACAAAATAAAAGCTTGTAGAGGTCCACGCGTTGTGTAAACACTCCATTTAATAATTAACCGATACAGCCCCGTCGCTCACGTGCGCATCAAGAATATTTAACTACTACCGTGCCGTCGCTTGTGTGCACACCCGAGTTGAACTCCAACCACCAATTCCTTTGTTCTCTAACCCCACGATGGCTCGCCCCCGACCCGCGTGATTGGTCGGCCCAGATTACGCACGATCCTCGCGAGAGTTCAAGCCCAACCAACGACGGTTCGATACTAACATGGCTTTGCCCGCCACACGACCCCCCCCCCCCCCCGCCCCCCCCACAGAACCGGTATAATGGAGGTGGTTGGGCTCATGAGTGAGGCGGCCTGATCTCTATACGGGACTCCTGTGTTCGGGGACACAGCTGGCAGAGTTGAGGGCAGGTGCGGTCGTGACAGTGGGGCTGTGCCGCTTGCACTGGTTGATCAATGTCCAAGTATGCCAGATGAAGACGGTCCACGGAATCAGTCTCTTACCAGCCACCCATGTTGATGACAAAAGTCGTGGCGCGTGTTGCAGTACCCGACAGTTCGGTACCAAAATGGCTCAGGCCGCCACAAGCTCATGTTATTACTCATTGATGTAAAGCTGCTTTATGTCATCAATTTCTTAAAGTGAGTGAGTGAAAATGCTACCTATATTTCAGATACTACTTCAGTTGTTAATATTTATTCTGGCTTTTATTTTAAGGAAGTAATTAGTTAAAATACTTCTGACAATATATTTTACTGATTGGTCTTAATTAATCCTCTACAAAACACAAAACGTTGCTATGCTAATAACTATAGTAAATGACTGGTAGACACAAAAAGCTGGAGTAACTCAGCGGGGCAGGCAGCATCTCTGGAGAAAAGGAATGGGTGATGTTTTTGGTCGAGACCCTTCTTCAGAAGTATGTAAATACTCATTTAACGAAGGAATAGGAAATAAACTTAAAGATTCTTATGGTAAGAATTTTGTTGATATATAAATAATTACATTAATAGGTTTATCAGGTGCATTTTATTATAAAGCTTTTTCTGTTTCTATTAGGCATTATAGATATCTTCAAGTTGACTTCAACCTACTGGAAGAAGGGTCTCGACCTGAAACGTCACCCATTCCTTCTCTCCAGAGATACTGCCTGTCCCGCTTAGTTACTCCAGCATTTTTAGTCTACCTTTGGTACAAATAAATGTGGGTTTGATCTATCAGAAAGATGCTTAGTCTAGGGCCAGCACAAATTGTGCCTTCAAGTACATTATGGTTCTATGACCTCCTGATTACTTTTACAAGCACCATAGAATTTGTGGAATGTGTTAACAATAATGTAACAATTGTAGAATCACTGAAGGATTATGTAATAAATCATGATGTCAACTAAAAAAGGAGAAACTAATTTGAATCTGAGTTATTAATATAATTCTTCACCAATCAAATAATGGAAAACTTAGCATACATGTTATATCATTATAGTACTTTTACTTGAAAAATTGTTCAATTATCTAGACTTTTTTAATTGAAACATTGGTGTCAACTTACTTTATATTCCCCATATTGACTTTTCTTTTTAATAGTATATCACTCACTTCAACCAAAGGAAAATGCTTTCATTAATGATACAGGTCAACACCATCAAAGGTTAATAAGATTTTTTACCTTTTTCTCACTTCCTTCAAGTTGCTCAACTCTGAACTGTAAGATAAATTTTGAAGACATTAAGAAGAGGACATAGAATATAGAACACAGAAAATAAAACGGTACAGCACAAGAATAGACCCTTCGGCCCACAATGTATGTGCTGAACATGATGCCAAGACCATCACTTATCTACCTGCCATAATCCATATCACTTCATTCATTCCCGACATATACCTACACAAAAGTCTTTTGAATACCCCTATCATATCTGTTTCAACTACTAACCCAGCAGTGCATTCCAGGCAATCACCACCCTCCATGTGAAAAACTTGCCCAGCACATCTCCTGGAAACTTTGCCCCTCTCACCTTAAACCTATGCCCTGTGGTGTTTGATTTTTTTCCATCCAGGGAAAAAGATTCCAATATGGCTCTCATAATTGTATATGCTTTATTTACTTACCAGATAATTTAATTTGGTAGATGTCACTGTACAAGTCGACGCAGCCAACTGTTTTAAGAGTCTATTTAAACAAGTAAAGTGAGTATCCCTGTATGTGACACCGGAAGCAATTTAAAGATAATTATGGCATTTTAATGTTTAATCGGAGATAAAATATGTAGGACCCACCGTTAAATGGTAGATAAATACTGAAAACCTGTCACTATTGCAATAACATCTCCATGGGGAGGCAATGAACATTAGCAACACTTCTGAGTCAAATTTAAATGTCTGTTTTAAATGAAAAATCTTTAGCAAATTTCCAATGATGGAAGAAAACACAGTTCATTAGCCGAATGATTAATGATGGAATGGTATATCGTAGGGAAGGGTTACCAACGAAGTATTTTATAAGTAGTGCATCCCAGTAAAGAGTGCTCTTTCCATTAACTCCCATCAGTATGCAAAAGTTATTCAACATATCCACATCAGATCACTGCTAAATGATCTGGTGAGCTGACATTATTATCATAGTATTCAAGCTAAAAATATTTTATTGATCCAATAAATCCAATAGGTTTGTATTTCTTTAACACTTCAGCTAAATATTGACAGTGATGTTCAACTTTTGTTAGAAAATAGTTAATTGTTAATTTAGATAAATCATAGAAAATGTCTAAAGCAAGGTGCATGTGTTTTCAAAAATAATCATTGTGAATAAAAGATTTGGAATATAACGCAATAAGAATTGAAACCTTAAAATGGGATATAACCTTATTGTCATATAATAAAGGACGGGTTGCACTTGAACTCGAGGGGGACCAATATCCTGGCGGGGAGATTTGCAAAGGTTACTGGGGAGACTTTAAACTAGTATGTTTGGGGGGAGGGACTCAAATTGGGAAAGCTAGCAGTCAGTGTGTGAGGCAGTAGCACTCTGAACCAAAATGTAGGGGAGAGAGAAGAAAAAGACAATAAACAGAGAATAAGAGAGGGTGGGTTTCTTAAATGTGTATATTTTAATGCTGGGAGCATTGTAAGAAAGGTGGATGAACTTAGAGCCTGGATTGACACCTGGAAGTATGATGTTGTGGCGATCAGTGAAACATGGTTGCAGGAGGGCTGTGATTGGAAACTAAATATTCCAGGATTTCGTTTCTTCAGGTGTGATAGAATTGGAGGGGCAAGAGGTGGAGGTGTTGCATTGCTTATCAGGGAAGATATTACAGCAGTGCTTTGGCAGGATAGATTAGAGGGCTCGTCTAGGGAGGCTATTTGGGTGGAACTGAGAAATGGGAAAGGGGTAGCAACACTTATAGGGGTGTATTATAGACCGCCAAATGGGGAGCGAGAATTGGAAGAGCAAATATGTAAGGAGATTGCAGATATTAGTAGTAAGCACAAGGTAGTGATTGTGGGAGATTTCAATTTTCCACACATAGACTGGGAAACACATTCTGTAAATGGGCTGGATGGGTTGGAGTTTGTAAAATGTGTGCAGGATAGTTTTTTGCAGCAATACATAGAAGTACCTACTAGAGAAGGGGCGGTACTGGACCTCCTGTTAGGAAATGAGATGGGTCAGGTGGCAGAGGTATGCGTTGGGGAACAGTTCGGGTCCAGTGATCACAATACCATTAGTTTCAATATAATTATGGAGAGGGGAAGAACTGGACCTAGGGTTGAGATTTTTGATTGGAGAAAGGCTAACTTTGAGGAGATGCGAAAGGATTTAAAAGGAGTAAATTGGGACATTTTGTTTTATGGGAAAGATGTGGAAGAGAAATGGAGTAAATTTAAAGGTGACATTTTAAGAGTACAGAATCTTTATGTCCCTGTTCGGTTGAAAGGAAATAGTAAAAATAGGAAAGAGCCATGGTTTTCAAGGGAAATTGGACACTTGGTTCGGAAAAACAGGGAGATCTACAATAATTATAGGCAGCATGGAGTAAATGAGGTGCTTGAGGAGTATAAAGAATGTAAAAAAAATCTCAAGAAAGAAATTAGAAAAGCTAAAAGATATGAGGTTGCTTTGGCAAGTAAGGTGAAAGTAAATCCAAAGGATTTCTACAGCTATATTAATAGCAAAAGGATAACGAGGGATAAAATTGGTCCATTGGAGAGTCAGAGAGGACAGCTATCTGCAGAGCCAAAAGAGATGGGGGAGATATTGAACAATTTATTTTCTTCGGTATTCACCAAGGAGAAGGATATTGAATTATGTGAGGTAAGGGAAACAAGTAGAGTAGCTATGGAAACTATGAGATTCAAAGAAGAGGAAGTACTGACACTTTTGAGAAATATAAAAGTGGATAAGTCGCCAGGTCCGGACAGGATATTCCCATGGACATTGAGGGAAGTTAGTGTAGAAATAGCAGGTGCTATGACAGAAATATGTCAAATGTTATTAGAAATGTGAATAGTGCTGGAGGATTGGCATACTGCGCATGTTGTTCCATTGTTTAAAAAGGGGTCCAAGAGTAAACCTAGCAATTATAGACCTGTTAGTTTGACGTCAGTGGTGGGCAAATTAATGGAAAGGATACTTAGAGATAATATATATAAGCATCTGGATAAACAGGGTCTGATTAGGAACAGTCAACATGGATTTGTGCCTGGAAGGTCATATTTGACTAATCTTCTTGAATTTTTTGAAGAGGTTACTCGGGAAATTGATGAGGGTAAAGCAGTGGATGTTGTATATATGGACTTCAGTAAGGCCTTTGACAAGGTTCCTCATGGAAGGTTGGTTAAGAAGGTTCAATGGTTGGGTATTAATGGTGGAGTAGCAAGATGGATTCAACAGTGGCTGAATGGGAGATGCCAGAGAGTAATGGTGGATGGTTGTTTGTCAGGTTGGAGGCCAGTGACTAGTGGGGTACCACAGGGATCTGTGTTGGGTCCACTGTTGTTTGTCATGTACATCAATGATCTGGATGATGGTGTGGTAAATTGGATTAGTAAGTATGCAGATGATACTAAGATAGGAGGGGTTGTGGATAATGAAGTAGATTTTCAAAGTCTACAGAGAGATTTATGCCAGTTGGAAGAGTGGACTGAAAGATGGCAGATGGAGTTTAATGCTGATAAGTGTGAGGTGCTACATCTTGGCAGGACAAATCAAAATAGGACGTACATGGTAAATGGTAGGGAATTGAAGAATGTAGGTGAACAGAGGGATCTGGGAATAACTGTGCACAGTTCCCTGAAAGTGGAATCTCATGTAGATAGGGTGGTAAAGAAAGCTTTTGGTGTGCTGGCCTTTATAAATCAGAGCATTGAGTATAGAAATTGGGATGTAATGTTAAAATTGTACAAGGCATTGGTGAGGCCAATTCTGGAGTATGGGGTACAATTTTGGTCGCCTAATTATAGGAAGGATGTCAACAAAATAGAGAGAGTACAGAGATTTACTAGAATGTTGCCTGGGTTTCAGCAACTAAGTTACAGAGAAAGGTTGAACAAGTTAGGGCTTTATTCTTTGGAGCGCAGAAGGTTAAGGGGGGACTTGATAGAGGTCTTTAAAATTATGAGAGGGATAGACAGAGTTGACGTGGATAAGCTTTTCCCACTGAGAGGAGGGAAGATGCAAACAAGGGGACATGACTTGAGAATTAAGGGACAGAAGTTTAGGGGTAACATGAGGGGGAACGTCTTTACTCAGAGAGTGGTGGCTGTGTGGAATGAGCTTCCAGTGAAGGTGGTGGAGGCAGGTTCGTTTTTATCATTTAAAAATAAATTGGATAGTTATATGGACGAGAAAGGAATGGAGGGTTATGGTCTGAGTGCAGGTATATGGGACTAGGGGAGAATACGTGTTCGGCACGGACTAGAAGGGTCGAGATGGCCTGTTTCCGTGCTGTAATTGTTATATGGTTATATGGTTATATAATTCTTCAGCAATGACTAAAATTATTACACTAGTTCAGTCTTCAATTTAAGGATAATTAACAGTAGTATTTACAATATTTGGAGCAGTGTTTACAGATCTACATTCCTGAATGTATTTTGTAGCTGGTTGCTGCAAAGATCATATCCTGAAAGATAATTTGGTTTAGTTTAGGCTCTATCTTGATTTATATTTTAAGAAGTAATGCCAATTTAAAATAGAATTCCTGAGGCAAAATAATGCCATCCTGGCTTTGGGCTCCAATCCTTTCACTGCAGAAACCCTCGTATTCTTAAATCTGTAACTTTGCAAGAACACGAATGTCTACAATTACATTTATGTGAGGTTAAAAGTTTAATTTCATGACAATTCTCATTTACTTCTCAAGTTAATTACAAATTACATAAATAACAGATAAAAGCTAAATTGCCTGTGAGAGCTGAGATAATAGTGTGATGCAGAGATAACAAATAATGATGCAATTAGCTACCGCATTCTTTGAAATGATTTATAGCTCTGCACATACAATCTAAATATTAGTTAATATGATATTATTTACTTCAACTGAGACAAAAGATGCTGGAATCATAAGCGAAAAAGGAAGTCCTGGAGGAAACCAACATGTCAGGCAACATCTGTGGAGGGAATAAACAGATCAAGTTTCGATGTTGAGACTCTTCAGGAGTAGATAGAAATTTGTGGAGGGGGTGGCACAAAGCTGGACAAGTGATCGGTGGATACAGGTGAAGTGTGGGAGGGGTGCAGATTGGTGGAGTAAGTGATGGAGGCTAGAAGTGAAGAGGAGACAAAAGGGCATCAGGTCAGACCAAAAGATTACGGTGACCAGGGGGGTTGTGGGGGGAAATATGTGTACACTGGGCTGGGGGTGGAGGGGAACGAGAGGAGGGTGGAGGATGTTTAGGGTGTATTACTTGAATATTGGATAATCCAAAGTTCATACCATTGGATTATATAATTGCTATTGAAAATTGTCTTCTGGAATTTGTGATAACAGCTTTCCATTAGTGAAGGTCATTAATAGTAATTAATCTTAATTATTTTTACAGAAAGTAATAATGGAATGTTGCACATGATCTTTTCAGGTCATCGTGAGGGATCTCTACATAACAAGCACAAAAAGATCACTGGAGATAGAAATGTTTGCTTTACTAAAGGAAATACCAGAACCTGGGCAATGTGCTATCAAGCATTTTACTTCCTGGGATGGACCTAGCTCTCTAATGGCTATTATGTCAATGGAGATTGATAACAGGCACGTGGAAAAATAAAAAATAATTGTTGTTCTCTCTGTTCTACAATTAAGTACATAAAAGATACAAAAACATTTTGTCACAGGAAAAGTTAAAATTAATGTTCTGATTTTTTTAATCTTTTAAATTTATTTTATTTTCTCAAGGATTGCTATATTGGATTTTATTTAACCTATCAAGTCAAGTATTATATAATTTAAAACTTCCTTGATATATATCTTACAAGCAGAACAGAGATGTTCAAACTAAATTGAGAAGAAACAAGATAACTATCTGTTAATTTTCACTATTACAAGCTCTTCAGTTCTCAAGAAAATAACTTAATTGCTGAAGTGGAAATGGATCAAATCATCTTGTTGTTACCTTGGTATTCATATGTTACTGTGACTACAGTCCTAAAGTAACTTTGCAGGTAAGTTTGAAATCTGGAGGTCAGATGCAAAAATATCACCATATTGGCCTCTGCAGAGGTGTAATCACAATTCTCAATCTGATAGTGATGAAAGCTCACCTGGGCAGCAAAATTAATGTTTGATAGTTTCATTTCAGACTGAACTTGCTTCCTGTCAGAACATTGACCTCCAAAGATGTGAAAGGTCCTTTCCTCTTTTAGAAGCTTTGTTTCCACCAGCTCTTTGATGTACACGAAGAAAGAGAACCTATATTTTTGATATACATCAATATTCCATGATTGACTTTGAGTGTTGACATGTTAGCTGACAGAGCATGCTAGCAAAAGACACCTGCTATTTTAATATAACAGGGGTTTTCTCATTGAATAAACTTTCACAACTAGTACCATGAATGGATCCTGTAATTTTTTTTACAGGTTGAATTCCGCAAATGCCTTGTGACAAGGAAAAGGTGATGATAGTATTTGTTGTCACCACCAGTGCATTCCCATGTTGAGAGGACAATCAGCTTTTTCACATTTGAAAGCAGGGGGGGGGGAGAGAGGAAGAGGGGAAGAGGGTTTGGGGAAGAATGGGGAGGAGGTGTTTGTAGAAGTTACCTAAAATTGGAGAATTCAATGTTCATAATGTTGTAAGCTACCCAAGCGCAATATGAGGTAGCATTCTTTCAGTTTGCATTTGGCTTCATTCTGGCAATGAAGACGGACCTGGGTTAAGGTGAAAGTGAGGGTTGGGCACAAGAGGCTTCGGCGAGAAGGCTGAGCAGAGGGTGGCAGAAGATAGAGGTACAGTCTGTTGTGTCTTGTGTGTGATTGTTAAGCTTTTATTTTCCCTCTTGTTCTATAGAGATGGCAGCTAGAACAGTGGACTGCTTCTTCTGCAAGATGTGGGAAATCGGGAAAACTGCTGGTAACCTTGATGACTACAGTTGTGGGAAATGTGCCCAGATGGAAGTAATGTCTGGTCAGATATTTTTAATATACTAGACTAAGTGCGACCCGTTGTTTCCCAGTCACACGGGAGGCCTGGTCCCACAACGCAACCCATTCCCTAACGCAATATTCCACCACTCACCCGTTCCCCCAACGCAACCCTTTCCCCAACGCAATATTCCACAACTAACCCATAGCCCCAAACTGCGTAGGCACGGTTCATTTGCCATCATTCCCGAGCACTCCCTCCCCTCCTCTTCATGTGTGGGAGGGGAGGAGGGGAGAGGGGAAGTGCAGCGTGTGGTAGGGGGGCGTGTGAGGTGGGAGGGGAGGAGGGGTGTGTATGGATGGTGAGGTATAGGGGGGGGGGGGAGGGGGTGGTGTGGGGTGGTTTGGGGTAGGGGATATGTGGCAGGGGGGTGTGGGTTGGGGGGAGGAGGGATGTGGGGGTGGGTGGGGAGAGGGTGTATGTGAGAGGGGGTGTGTGTGGGGGGGGGGGTTGTGTGGGAAGGGGTGTGCAGACGGAGGGGTTGTGGGGGGAGTGGGGTATGTGGGTGGGGGGAGGGAGCTCGGAGAAAAGACGTGGAAGAGCCATGGGGAGAGGGGGGCATCACGGGGGAGAGGGGAGGAGCCAGCAAGGGGGACCAGAGGGGTAGTGGCTGGAATTTGTGGTGCGATGGGAACTCGCAGCGGGCGCTGGTCGCTGGTCATTCTCCTCCGCCGGGATCAGAGTCTCCTCTTTCCATTTGGCGACATCCACGACAGACAATAGACAATAGGTGCAGGAGTAGGCCATTTGGCCCTTCGAGCCAGCACTGCCATTCAATGTGGTCATGGCTGATCATCCCCAATCAGTACCCCGTTCCTGCCCTCTCCCCATATCCCTTGACTCCACTATTTTTAAGAGCCCTATCTAGCTCTCTCTTGAAAGCATCCAGAGAACCTGCCCCCACCGCCCTCTGAGGCAGAGAATACCACTGACTCACCACTCTCTGTGAGAAAAAGTATTTCCTCGTCTCCGTTCTAAATGGCTTACTCCTTATTCTTAAACTGTGGTCCCTGGTTCTGGACTCCCCCAACATCGGGAACATGTTTCCTGCCTCTAGTGTGTCCAAGCGACATCTCTGACTCTGGGCTGGGCTGGATCTCCCACGCTGGGCTGGGCTGCGCTGGGCTGGGCTGGGCTGGGTCCGGTCTCCGATGCTGGGCTGCTGCTTGGGGCTGGGCTGCTACTTGGGGCTGGGTTGCTGCTTGGGGCTGGGCTGCTGCTTGAGACGGGGCTGCTGCTTGAGGCGGGCTGGACTGGGCTGCTTCGGGTCCCTCCAAAAGTCCATCCACAGCTCCAGTAAAGACGCAATGGTGCAGGAAGGGGCTGACTGTCCCGAGGAGTGACAAGGGAAGAGACTAATCCATGTGGCACTGACTGGCAGAAGAAGAGATCGATCTGAGCATGCGCGGTTTTAATATTTTTAAACCTCACTAACTTTTACGACATTCTACCGATTGGAACAAAACTTGGTACAATCACAGCCCAGGAAAACGGTGAGCGAACTGACGAAAAATCATAGCGCTATCATGAACCAATTTTGCGCAATCAGAAAGACCGCCAAACAGGAAGATAACAAGATCAGAGTTTTAGAGACAGACGGACAGACAGATTTCATTCAACTCACTTGTACAAGTTATGTAACACTGAAGACAAATCGCATTTGCTGCGAAGACTGGCCTCGGCATGAGTGGCCCATAGTATCTATAGGCGTAGTCGGCTTGGATAGAAATCGTGAAAAGTGCATCGTAGCATATTTAACGCATCATGAGACACCACTCCTCATGTCCAGGCTTCTTCATGTGTTGGGTATGTCAGCTACATGAAATATTCAGAAGGCAAGTCACAGACTATGGAACTCACAATAAATCTCCTATACCAATTTACCTGCAATTTTTCATTCATGCTGAATTGTAAAATGCACAAAATCTGGCATTATATTATCCAATTTCCAGAGTTAATTACCTTTAATAATTCTACACTACCCCATGAGAGTGGATAGTGGTGGTGAGGAAAGAGGGTGTGGGAGAAAATTGTGCGGTGTCCTTTCAGGTCTGAATCCATGCCGCACTGCTGGGATTAATTTTGTAGAATATTAAACCACTTCTGTATTTCCTCATATTGAAATAGAATTTCATTTTTAATCTAATTTGTTCTTCAGAATCAGATGCAGATGTCAGATGTCAGAATGTGCTGCCCAGCAAGGGCAACAAAAATTCCATATAAAAGAGTTTGTTAATTCTGGCCAAATTGGAGATGCCAGGACAATAAAATTGAGTAAAGGCTTCTGGGCTGCTTGGCCATTTGGTCAATTTAAATGTGCCTTCTGCAGAAATGGGACAAGCTGCAGAATGGTGCCAGTTAGTCGAGAGCCTAGTTAAGAGTTGCAGGAAGAGAATGGAACATCTGCAAATTCTTACAATTCGGTATAAATTGCATGGAACAGATTGGGTGAATGCAATAATACCAAACATACACATTGTAAATATTGTTGCAAAACTTTACTTTGCTAGATGTTGATTGGGTTAAGTGTTGAGCCTTGTCTGGGTTTCTTGAATATCCAGGCACATGCTGCATAATTCTTCTCTGTTAAATTGCATCGAGAAACTTTGTCAGATACATTGTATTAGTCACTGTATTATTGGGTTAGGGAAATGTCTATCATGTGCCGTGTTAATCGATATCTGTTATTGGACTGTATAATGACCACCCCCATGTGGTTCGGCCCCTCAAGGTTCAGGGACCTATAAAAGATAGCTCCCACGAGGTCCTGTGTCGATCTTCTGGGAGTAAGCTTGGGACTGCGTGACCTTCTGGAGTGACTCTGCTTGCACGAGGTTAGGAGGGCTTGGTCAGGCAGATATAAGGATCGAACCTGCGGTGATTAGATATAGTAGTGGGAACTGTTGTCGTGTTTTTCCAAAATAAAGTTTAGATGTGCAAGTGCTTGACAGTTTTTATTGACTGAAACTAGACTGGGAGGAAGCTTAGAACGAGCTATTTACATTGGGGGCTCGTCCGGGAACTCAACGGACCTCCAATCACAAATTTGTGATCAAGGGTGTTGAGCTGTTTCGAGCATGAATGCAGAAATCGGGCCCACTGCGCAGTTTTCGCATTGATTTTCGGCACTTCACTAGTCGGAGTGGATCGATCATTGGGAAACCCCCTCCCCCCGGCTTGGGAAACGCTCCCAACGAAATCGTAGAACAGAGTCTAGCAAGCACCAGGGGGGGGGGAGATGTTGATAGCACTCCTTTGGGTTAGGGGCCCATAAAACAGGGCGAGGAGTGGCCCAAAAACTTGGTTGTATTTGGCAAGCTGCAGCTGCTTAACGAGAGCCAAATGCGCTTCCAGGGCGAGGGGTGGCTCACTGTCCCAGATTTGGTATCCAATTCGTGGGGTATTGAAATACAAGTCTGGTTTACGTGTTAAGCGGTGAAGCATTTGACATGTCGTTGCTAGCAGCGCTAATTGGAAAGGTAAGTTCCAAAAATCGGCATCGACTGCCAGCGTGAAGAGGCTAGGCACTGACCCCCAGTATCAAGCAGAGAGGTGCGTCTGTGTGAGGATATCTGCGTCCCTCCCTGAAGTGACAGACGAGGAATCTCATAAAGGCACTTGGCTCGGTGGCTAGACTATAGATTGGCTGGGAATACTCTAGTCCATTCGAGATTTCATTGGGCAATTTGAATTTGAGAGCCCGCCTATGTGGAGGGATATGCACCAAAACTAGTTGGTCCGAGAACGAGTCTAGATTTGCAGAATCAAATTTCCAAATGCTGACTTTCAGATTGAAGTTCTGCCCATACGGTAGAATTTGAATTCTGTGAAGATAGAACTTCGGAGTTTGTGCATGTTTGAGATCAATACTGAATAGCGGCTGATCAACAGTGAATAGTAACCCTCTGATCGATTGTTGATTAGTAGCTGATAGTGAAGAGTAACTGAGAGACGGGAACCTGGTATACTTGGTGAAAAGTACCCAGATGCGAGAGGTACCCCTACTTCTGTAAAACTTAGAGAGGAGGGATAGAGGTCCCTTATGGAAGTCCAGTCTTAGCAGGGGAAAGTAATATTTAGGAAAAGTAGTCCATTAAAGTAGTACCCCTCAGCAAAGAGTACCCTAGGAAGGGGAAAATCTTCGATATCAGAGGGAGAGGTTCACTGATTGATGACAGAGTGACATGGCATTGAGATGGAGTATATGTAAACTGTGCGCTAGCGTGTTAAATAATTATTGTAAATTGTAAAAATCCAGCATCGTCCATTTAGCATCTTTAGTGGATACAAATTGTCTAAATACTTTGTGTATGTAAAAAGATTTAGAGAGTGTTAAGATTTACAAAGTTAAGATTTAAAGTGTGTTAAGATCGCGGACCGCAACATGTATTGTCTGTGTGAGTGCTTAATAATGTTTCACACAGAGAGTGGTGAATCTCTGGAACTCTTGCCACAGAGGGTAGTTTAGATATATTAAGAGGGAGTTAGAAAGCCCTTGTGCAAGGGGATCAGAGGGTATGAGGCAGGTACGGGATACTTTTTCAGCCATGATCATATTTGGTTTGCAGGCTCGAATCGGAATTTCTTGTTTCATGTTTCTAGTTAAGGATTTTTGGGTGTTAGATAATTGAAGTAAAAGTGCGATTGAATTGAATATTTGTATTTTGTTTAAATCGGAATTGTAGCATTGTTAGAATCTGATTCGTGGTGGTTCGATCAGGGTTCATATTCTTTCGATCGCTGTGTCGGGGAGAAGTCGTTCCATTGACCGAGTACGCCACGAGGAGGATTTATTAGAGTGTGATTTATCGGCATAATAAGCGGATGCTTGTAGTTTATATTGGCATGTGTCTGGGGTTACTTATAATCGGGGGGATACTTTCTTGTTTGATTATAGTCTTACTGGCGTGGTTCAGATTTGTTTCTCTGTGCAAACTTAAAATGTTTTGAATGGAAGAGATTGCTACTTGGGAGAGATTGTGATTAAGAGCCGGAGCCTTAGTTTGGGAAACCGGAAATTCTTTGTTTGAAGGCTGAGAGTTGAATGAAATGATTGTGATCTAGCTGATAAGAAAGTTGAGAGAGCGATTGAATAAGAGCGATTGAATAAGAGCGATTGATTCAAATAATTGAACATGAACGATTGAGCGGGTGATTGAATAACGGTTGGGAGAGATTGAAGGAACAAATGTATGAGCGGTGTGAATCTGCTAGTCATTGTGTGGGAGCGATTCCAGTGATCTTGGAGTCTGAAAGGAAGGAGCGAGTATTGAATAGCTGTGAGTGTCTGGAATTTTACTTTGTATTGTGTCTATTGTGCAGAAAAATGGGGAATGTCTCAGAGAAGGACCTATCAAATAGACCCGAAAGCCCGATAAGAATAATTTGTGAGAAACTTCCGCATGAAGCAGAAATATTAAGAGGATTATCTGGGAAATTAAATAGAATTTTGAGGAACGAACTTTGGCCGATATGTGGACTAAAACCTACATAGAGCCAATTGTTAGATGATATGGAAACAGTGAAGAAGGGAATGAGCTTATTGAAATATGGCAAATGTTCTTCACTGAAAGAAAAGTAAATAGAGAGATCATTCTGCTTTCTACTTTGTGGAAAGTGTTCAAGTTAGGGATTAGAGGGGAACAAGAGAGAACTGGTCCTTCTCTGGACATTCAGAAACAGGGAAGTGGAAGCCGACATCAGGAGCAGGAGCAGGAGAGAACACCAGCTTTTAAAAGAGAAATGACTGAGATGGCTCTTAAAGGGGAGGTGCCGAATAAAATGAAACGTATTAAATTTAGTAAAAGTGCCGTGGCATCTGTGGACCTTGAAGGGAGAGAAGCCCAATATATGCAAGGGTGGACAGAATTTTTCAGAGTGGAGCCACAGCATTCCTCACAGCACTCCCATGTTCTCAGTTCAGAGACACCATGCGCAGTTTGCGAGCAGGGCGCTCGAGAGAAGTCAGCAGTATCTTCAACTCCACCCACTAAATTCAAATCTAAAGTGGAAAAATCTGGAAAGGACTCTCTAGCTCCGATGATTGCTTCACTAGCAGAGGATAGTATGGGGGAATCAAGGAACTAGAGGGAAGGTTCCGCCGAAGTGTATACCAAAATTAATTAGGAAATCAAGTGGGAAAGTGAAAGAATCCTTCCAAAAGTACAGCGATTCCAGTAGCAGAGCGAGTAGCTTTTCTGAGGGTGAGACAGCAGGAGGATATGAAGTGACTGATCCTGACATCAGTAGTATAATTAGGTCCTGGGCAAACTCCCAACGATGTAGGCATATATAGGGTGATTTCACCAAAGGTCAAATGAGCGTAGATCCCCCCTCACGTGACCGAAAATTTTAACTGGAGGACATATCTCAGTTCGGTACATGTTAGTGAATGGGGAAACACGCACTTTCCCACCCGTTAAAAACATGGAAAACGGCCGATTTTTGAGCTGAAATTTTCTGTGCTAGTCGGGGTGACCGTGAAGCACAGCGACCTAAATTTTCAGGCAAAAAAAAAGATAGAAAGTAAGGTAATTACAAGAGGGAACTGAAGGTGGAAAACAGCGGAAGTGAACAGCAGACATTTGCCGTGGAGATTTAAAGATCCAAAATATCGGGAATTATCGCGTTTGCTCGCTGAATTTCATCAAAAGTAAGTTAATAATTCCTTACTTTTGATGAAATTCAGCGAGCAAACACGATAATTCCCGATATTTTGGACCTGTGAACAGCGGCACATTTGCCACTTCCGCTGTTTTTAAAGATCCCTCAATTACCTTACTTTCTATCGCCTGAAAATTTAGGTCGTGTTTGACTAGCACAGAAAATTTCAGCTCAAAAATCGGCCGTTTTCGATGTTTTTAATCCCCATTCACTAACTTTTACCAAACTGATGATAATTCTCCAGCAAATATCGGATAATCCCCGTAGGCAACTCCCGAGTAGGAAGCTGCCTACTCCACCTTTAAAATTAGATCCTGCAGTAGGTGTAAATGATCCCGGGCCACAGACGTCCACATTTCAATGCAACCTGGTTCGACAGCAGCTAAATCCTTTCAGAGACCCGTACTAAGAATCCAGAAATGGGAAATAACTATGAAGGAAGATAAGGAGGAGGAGGATCTTAAAGCGTGGATAGACATGCCATTCCGAGGGCCTACTTTCCCTCGGTTTGGTTGGAGAGGGCATAGAGCTGTTAAATCTGATCAATGTTACAACTGTGGGGAATCAGGACATTGGAGCCGATCATGCCCTGTGAGGGAATACCGAGAAGGAAGGGGGCAAAGAAGAGGGCCACGGGGTTTAAGAAGTCAGTGAATCCCTCGAGGTTACAGGGACACTTGGGACCTCGAAAGTAGAGGAAGGGGACTGGGCAGGAGATCAGGGGGCAGGGACATTCTGGCAGCCAAATCTATTCTGGTAGCCCTGATCTGCCAGCTAATACAAAGTATGAAATCTCAGGACATCCTCACATGGCCCAAAATAATAATGAATTATAAGAACAAGAAAGAACACCACCCCTTCCGAATCCCAGGAGGAGGGACACAAAGAATCTAATTGGGATCGAGAAACCTCACTAAATGGAAGGACTACAAAAAGGGAAACATAGTAACTGGTGTCAAAGAGAATAAGGACTAAAGGAAACTGAACTGGCACTAGGGAGAGAAGAAACAAATTTATTGTGCAGGAGGTACGGGAGTCGGGAAAGGAGCTATTGTACTAATTTGTTACTAAGTTGTTGTTCCTACAGGACAGTATTAATCGACAACATACTATCTGGGGACTGAGGTAAAGAATATGTGGACCCTTGAGAACGGGTGGAAGACACAGCTAGTTATTAGAAATATATTGATAACATTTTGAATTTGGTCTCAAAATTGTATGGTAATGAACTGGAGGGACTTTAAAGTTTGAGATTTGAAACTGACTTGTGAGATTTGGCTTTGGAGTATTTAAAGTTTGATTATTAATTGGGTATTGTTATTGTCTCATCCCCAGACAGGCAGCCAAAGATGGGAAGGATTATGCCGAGAACACCAGGAAAGGATGGAACTTGGGAAGATCTGGTAACATGGAAGAATTATTCAGGGAATATGAGAGTTGGAATTGGAAATAGTAAAAAGAGGAACTTGGATGAGGGTAAAGCAGTGGATGTTGTGTATATGGACTTCAGTAAGCCTTTGACAAGGTTCCTCATGGAAGGTTGGTTAAGAAGGTTCAATGGTTGGGTATTAATGGTGGAGTAGCAAGATGGATTCAACAGTGGCTGAATGGGAGATGCCAGAGAGTAATGGTGGATGGTTGTTTGTCAGGTTGGAGGCCAGTGACGAGTGGGGTGCCACAGGGATCTGTGTTGGGTCCACTGTTGTTTGTCATGTACATCAA
This sequence comes from Leucoraja erinaceus, assembly GCF_028641065.1. Taxonomy (NCBI): domain Eukaryota; kingdom Metazoa; phylum Chordata; class Chondrichthyes; order Rajiformes; family Rajidae; genus Leucoraja; species Leucoraja erinaceus. Next base: position 55,312,084 of record NC_073383.1, read on the forward strand.
TGATTTGGATGATGGTGTGGTAAATTGGATTAGTAAGTATGCAGATGATACTAAGATAGGTGGTGTTGCGGGTAATGAAGTAGAGTTTCAAAGTCTACAGAGAGATTTATGCCAGTTGGAAGAGTGGGCTGAAAGATGACAGATGGAGTTTAATGCTGATAAGTGTGAGGTGCTACATCTTGGCCGGACAAATAGAAATAGGAGGTACATGGTAAATGGTATGGAATTGAAGAATTGAGATGAACAGAGGGATCTGGGAATAACTGTGCACAGTTCCCTGGAAGTGGAATCTCATGTAGATAGGGTGGTAAAGAAAGCTTTTGGTGTGCTGGCCTTTATAAATTGAGCATTGAGTATAGAAGTTGGGATTAATGTTAAATTGTACAAGGCATTGGTAGGGAAATCAATTCTGGAGTATGGTGTACAATTTTTCGCCTATATAGGAAGGATGTCAACAAATATACAGAGAAACAGAGGAGATTTACTAGAATTTGCCTGGGTTTGCAACTAGGTTACAGTAAAGAACAAACTTTATTCAGCGCAGAAGGTTAAGGGGGGACTTGATAGAGTTTGAAAATGATGAGAGGGGACTGATTGAATGTTTTCCCTGAGATAGGGAAGATTCAAACAAGGGGACATGACTTGAGAATTAAGGGACTGAAGTTTAGGGGTAACATGAGGGGGAACTTCTTTACTCGGAGAGTGGTAGCTGTGTGGAATGAGCTTCCAGTGAAGGTGGTGTCGGCAGGTTCGTTTTTTATCATTTAAAAATAAATTGGACAGCTATATGGATGGGAAGGGAATGGAGGGTTATGGTCTGAGCGCAGGTATATGGGACTAGGGGAGATTATGTGTTCGGCACGGACTAGAAGGGTCGAGATGGCCTGTTTCCGTGCTGTAATTGTTATATGGTTATATGGTTATATGGAACTGTGAACAGCAAGACTTCCCTTTAAGAGACCAAAGTTAGCATACTAGAACTAGTTATTCAGTGGTAAAAGGAAACTAGTTATAAAGAAGAACCCCTATGGACTGAGAGCTGAGCCACCGAGAGTACAAGGAAGAAGTACTGGAGGAGAAGCCTATTGAATTAGAAGGAGAAATAAAGAAATCGGTGTTGAGGTATCAGAGTCAATGTATTTGACTGGTGTATCTAAATTTCTTTAACCCTTGATAGTAAAGCAGCTTCTATTATCAAAGTGGAAAGAAATTGTCGCTAGATTCTGCATTCTTAATTGGCTTTATGATGAAATTGACAACATATGGAAATTGATTGATTAAATTTGAACAGCTGGGAATTCCACAGGAATTGGAATGGAATTGTGTTATCGACCACAAAGCTGTGGAATGAGAAGTGAGACGGACCCTGAAATTTAAAATATTAAATTGAAGGCTGAGACTAAATTTGGTTAAATTGAAACATTCTTCATGTTTTGCTTTAAATAAGAGTCACGCCTGTAGGGAAATCTGGACTGAACCCAGCTGAAATTTATATGAGAAGCCATCATCAGATATACATGAAGGAAAATGGAGAGGGCTGATTAGTGTTGATCCTAGGATAGTAAAGAGAAACCATCATCAGATATACATTAAGTGTGAAAATGTAGAGGGCTGATTAATGTTGATCCCAGGATAGTAAAGAGTATATTACAGAACAGAATAGTAAGAGGAATACAGTGATAGAGCAGAATATAGTAGAGATAGTTATAGTGAAATGGAAAAGGGATAGTACTGACAAAACAGAATTACAGTGAATGTATGGGAAAGCATTAGTACATGAATGGTAACTTGCTTTGTCCCAAGTTTTTCAGGAATTATGGGTTATAGGTTCGACTATGGAAAGGGATGGAAGAATGGGCAACAACACAGATAGAGGGAATTCGCGCTCACGAAAACTCGGGAAGTTTGATAAGATTCTGGGAAGAAACATCATCGTCTTGTTGTTGTTAATAGATGGAGAATGTAAGAGACACACATATGTATATCTGGTTATCCGATTATCTGATTATTTGGTTATCAATCATAAATGATGGTTTATTATACATGATAAAAAAAGAAGGAATGTTAATTCTGGCCAAATTGGAGATGCCAGGACACTAAAATTGAGTAAAGGCTTCTGGGCTATTTGGCCATTTAAATGTGCCTTCTGCAGAAATGGGACAAGCTGCAGAATGGTGCCAGTTTGTCTGGAGCCTAGATAAGAGGTGCAGGAAGAGAATGAAGCATCTGCAGATTCTTACAATTAAGTGTAAATTGTATGGAATGGATTGGGTGAATACAAACCAGACATACACATTGTAAATATTGTTGCAAAACTGTACTTTGCTAGATGTTGATTGGGTTAAGGATTGAGCCTTGTCTGTGTTTCTTGAATATCCAGGCACATGTTGCATAATTCATCTCTGTCAAGTAGAATCTAGAAACGTCGTCAGATGCAATGTATTTGTCACTGTATTATTGGGTTAGGGAAATGTCTGTCATGTACAGTGTTAATCGATATTTGTTATTGGACTGTATGAAGCCCACCCCCATGTGGTTCGGCCCCTCAAGGTTCGGGGACCTATAAAAGATAGCTCCCACGAGGTCCTTTGTCAATCTGCTGGGAGAACGCTTAGGTCTGCGTGACCTTCTGGAGTTTCTCTGCTTGCACGAGGCTTGGCCAGGCAGATACAAGGATTGAACCCGCGGTGGTTAGGTATAGTAGTTGAACTGTAATTGTGTTTTTCCAAAATAAAGTTTAGATGTGCAAGTGCTTGGCTCAGTATTTTATTGACTGCAACTGGACTGGGGGGGGGGGGGGGGGGGGGGGGGGGGGGGGGGGGGGGGGGGGGGGAGCTTAGAACAAGCTATTCCTGGTTACCCCGCAGTTTGCACGGATGCTGAACCACCAGCTGCTCAATATGAGAAGATTCTGGTACGTAAGTCTTCAGCACTAAAACTCAGGTGTTGGCTGGTCCCATAATCCTTGCTGTATCAATGCTCGTAATATAATGTGAATTGAATTGAACTGATGCAAGAATCACTTCTGCAATGGTGAGGACTTCACAACGAACCTGAGGTTATCATCTACTGGATTCCCTGGTCGCGTACTTAGGAACTGCATGGACCAACTAGCGGGAGCATTCATGGACATCTTTAGTCTCTCCATACTCAGTTATGAGGTATCCACCTGCTTCAAGAAGACCACTATCATCCCTGTGCTAACGGAAAATAAGATATCATGCCTCAATAACTACTGTCCAGTGCCCTTGACATCCACCATCATGAAGAAGCTGGTTATGGCATACATTAAATTCAGCTGATCAAGCAGCCTTGATCCACTGCACTTTGCCTATTCCTACTACAGGTCTATTGCTGATTCCATAATCCTACATTCATCCCTGGAACACCTGGATAAGAAGGACTTCACTTCAGACTCCTACTCATAGACTACAGCTCTGCTTTCAATACCATTATCTCAACCAAACTCATCTCCAAACTCATGGAACTAGAAGTCGGCACTCACCTCTGCAACTGGATCCTCAACTTCCTAACCACCAGACCGTAATCAGCGAGGAGAGGAGACAAATCATCCTGTACAATATTCCTGGTAGCACTGGTACCCCGCAAGGATGCATTATCAGTCCCCTGCTGTAGTCCTTATATACTCATGACTGCACTGCCAAATACCAATCCAACTCAATTTACAAATTTGCAGATGACACCAGTCTGGTGGGCTGGATATTAATTAATGACAAGACGAAGTATAAAAAGGAGATTGAAAACCTTGTAACCTGGTGCCAAGACAACAACCTCTCCCTCAATGTCAGCAAGACAAAGGAAATTGTGACTGGTTTCAGGAAACAAAGCAGTATACACAGCCCAGTATACAACATTCAGGAGCTGAAAAGACTGCAAAAAGTTGTAAACACATCACCGGCTCTGACCTCCCCAACATTGAAGGGATTTATCGTAGTCGCTGCCTCAAAAAGGCAGCCAACATCATCAGAGACCCACATCATCCTGGCCACACACTCATCTCACCAATGCCTTTGGGAAGAAGCTACAGGAGCCTGAAAACTGTAACGTCCAGGTTCAGTGACAGCTTCTTCCCTACAGCCATCAGGTTACTGACCACTACAAACTCATATAAGCTCAGAACTACAATAGACTATTATTATTATTATTATTATTATTATTATTATTATACTATTATTGTTTGTTTGAGTGTGTGTGTGTGTGTGTGTGTGTGTGTGTGTGTGTGTGTGTGTGTGTGTGTGTGTGTGTGTGTGTGTGTGTGTGTGTGTATATATATATACATATGTGTATATATATATCTATATGCTGTAAGTGGCAGTGTTTTTTCTAAAATCAATATACAGAACACCAAGAAGTGGTCAAGATCAGACTTTTAGTTATATGTGTGTTATATGATTTTTGGCCATCTTACTCTGAGTCCCCCTCCGCTGCGCAGGACAAGAGGATTTTTCCCATCGATAAAAAATAAAAGAGTTATTAGTGTTTAAAAAATGTTGAGATTCTCTCTCCTGAAGGCCACGCCCCTTCGGAGGGACTATAAAACCCAGATGTTTTGAGTGCCTCAGTCAGTCTCTGCAAGATGGGGAAGCGAGAGGGTCATGTCTCTCAGTCTGAGCTGTGAATAACACTGAACACATGTACACTAAACTGTGAATGGTTTTACTGACCTGTCAGTGCCATTAATGTGGTTTGAAAATATATAATATGCTAAAGCTGTGTTGCCTTTGGTTTGGAAATGCTAAAGCTGTATTGCCTTTGATTTGGAAATGCTAAAGCTGTATTGCCTTTGGTTTGGAAATGCTAAAACTGTGCTGCCTTTGGTTTGGAAATGCTAAAGCTGTGTTGCCTTTAGTTTGGAAATGCTAAAGCTGTGTTGCCTTTGGTTTGGAAATGCTAAAGCTGTGTTGCCTTTAGTTTGGAAATGCTAAAGCTGTTTTGCCTTTGCTTTGGAAATGCTAAAGCTGTGTTGCCTTTGCTTTGGAAATGCTAAAGTTGCCTTGCCTAATTAAAGTTGCCTTGCCTAATTAAAGTTGCCTTGCCCAATTAAAGTTGCCTTGCCTTCTATATAATTAAAATACTAATCTTGACCACTTCCTGTTTGCGCTTTATATTGATTTTAGAAAAAACGCTACTATGTGCGGCTGTGATTTTTGGCCATCTTACTCACAAATCCCACTCCGCTCATCAGGTGCCAAGGATTTTCCCATTGATGAAAAATAAAAGAGTTATTAGGGTTTAAAAAATGTTGAGATTTTCTCTCCTGTCAATCATGCCATGAAGGCCACACCCCTTCTGGTGGGAGGGGGGGTGAACTATAAAACCCAGAAGTGTGGGCATGGCTCAGTCTCTGCAAGATGGAGGAGGGGGAGGTCACGACTCGCTGTCTTTAGTGGCCTTGAAATGGTATGAAACTGCACTTGAATTTGGTGGCCTTGCACCCTGCTTGAAGTGGTAAGGAACTACACTTGAATTTGGTGGCCTTGCACCCTGCTTGAAATGGAATTTCAAGGAATAGCTGTGAGTCAACTGCCAGCCCACCAGCCGTGAGTGAGTGAGCTGCCAGCACAACAGGCTTGAGTGACTGAGCCCAAGAATCTATTTGGCCCACAATGTCCATACTAGCCCTCTGGATACCAGTCCCTTCAGCCCACAACATCCATACTAGCGCTCCAGAAAGCCCTTCCCTTCCCCCCCCCCCTCCCCCAACTGGCCACCAATATTGGAATTTGTGGAGAGGTGGAATTATTGCGTTGGGGGACCAGCCCACCTGTATGATGCTGGGACCCAATGGGGTCCCAGTATCACATGACACGTCATTGATGCCACCAAAGAAGAGATGATCAAAGGCTTGATGTGCCACAGAATGTATTTTATTGGGATTCATAGCCTGATTTGGGAACAGATCCATCCAAGACCGTAAGAAATTACAGATAGTTGTGGACGTAGCCCAGCCCATCACACAAACCAACTCACTTCCATTGACTCCAATTACACTTAGCACTGCCTTGGCAAGGCAACCAGCATAATCATGAACTAGTCTCACCTTGAACAGTAACTCTTCTCCTCTCTCCCAGCAGGCAAGAAGTACAGAAATGGGAAAACTTATACCTCTGGATTCAGAAACAATATCAGGCAACCGACCGGTCCTCTCATCAGCTAGAATGTGGTCCTGATCTCCCATCTACCTCATTGGAGACCTTTGAACTATCTTTAATCGGACCATATTGGACTTTATCCTGCACTAAATGTTGTACTCTTTATCTATGCACTGTGGTTGGCTTGATAGAGATCATGTATAAGCGAGTTCGGTATTCTGACTGCGCATGCCCTGGTCATGTCACTCGCTATAAACACTCTCGGCAACCGTGTCTCCGCATGAACAGACATGCGCCTCATCCGCAAACGGGTTCGAACCCGGGTCTCCGGCGCCGCAAGTGCTACCGAACCACCACTAGACCATCGTCGTCCCCTCCCGAGTGCCCCACCAGAGACATCCTGGGGCGACTCCGGGAGCGGCGGACCAGGCCCACAGCCAGCGCGGAGAAGGTACGCTAACTGCAGCTCAACTCTGCCTGTCCCGCTGGGTTATCCTACATCCCTGGACCGACGGGAGCGGTGGCCCAGGCCTCCAGCCAGCGGAATATTAAACTAGCTTATACCTGTAGTCTTTTCTTTAACTGGATAGAATACAAACAAAAGCTTTTCACTGGAGAATTACCAACATTATCATGGATATAACGGCAAAAGGTAGATTGGCATGGACAAGGTCAGACAGGTTTACCCCTCATATGGATTTGCTCCCTATCTACTTAAAACCTTGTCAGGACACATGGCAGCATCAAGGTGCTTGAGGATCTACATAGGCAGATAAAAAGCCAGAGGGTGTTTGTTCTCACATACCTCACTGCAACAGAGAATTGATTGATAGCTTTTCTTGTTTGAATAACAATTTCATGTTAACATCCCCACTATATCATCCCAACAGTTAACAGTCAAGTTTACCTGCAGTGTAAATGTCCATAAGCCACTCATGAACAAATTTGCCATGATCTTTAAAAAGCATTAGTTGGATAAGGTATACACATTTTGCTGTGGGAGGGCTCCCTCATGTGGGAGACATTGGAAGTAATCTTGGAAAGTTCCTGCCTACATATATTTTCCATCTGTCATTTTAATCAAATGCCATTTTGGTGGTTGCTGACCCCAGAAACATCACAATGCATTTTCTCGTCAATTATGCAGGAGAAACTGCTATCTTGTCTGATTTTACATTCCTTATTCCGAGAAGCTTCAGAGCAAGTTGTCTGGACAAGAATTTTCTTGTGGTGGAAGTTCATTTAAATTAGATCAATGGGGAATTGATGGCTAAACTCGGCACAGTCCTCCTGCTCTTGGCCGAGGAAAACCTGTGCTGCAAACTCCATATTGTCTCCATCGGAAAGTCATTCAAGGCTTTTGGGAGAGGATGGAAACTTGGCATTGAATGGCAAGTTTTGAAATGTAGACAATGGTGAGGAAATGGGCTGATAACCAAAGACATCCTCTTTCAGTCTGAACTTTTTTTCTTTTTCATTCAAATCAATAGAAAAAATAATTGAATTATTGTAGTATGGGGCACCTATTCAATCATGTGCCACTAACAAAATGCCAATAACATACCCTCAAAGAACAAAATAGATAACATATCATGAAATAAGCTCTGAATTACATGCATCTTCCCAACTAGCTCCATCTGCTCATCTTTCCATTCTCCCCCTCATCTTGTTTCATCTTGTTCCAACTATCTACCAGCCTCTAACTCAACCCTCCTTCTCACTTCTGTATATGGTTCCTCTCCTGGCTATCGTTCCTCTGTACTTTTAGTTCTGATGGAGGGTCACAAACAGAAATATCGACCATTCTTTTTGCTTCCACAGGTGTTGTTTGATTCATGAGTTTTTATTTTGCTTCAGTTTCCAGCATCTGTCGAATAATGCGTTCCCAAGTAATCTGAAGCCTATTTCTGAATTCTGAAAAACATGTCATTGTTTAAGGCCAAGCTTCATGAACTCCCTGCACTATCCCACGAATAGGAATGAAAAGGGAAATTGTTCACAATGCCCACATTTTTTCTCTGCATTTGCATTAAGATTAACCCAGCAATACTAATATGAAACAAGACATTTTTTTTTTTTTTTTAAATTTATTAGAAGCAAATGTACAATAGTACAAACGGCATATAAAATTATACAGTTATTGTACAGCTTCAATTTTGACTTTTTTGTTTAGAATTAGAAGAAAAGAAAAGAGAGAGAACAAGAAAGAGAAAAAGTGAGAGGTGTAAAGACCTCTACTACCATAGTGCAGCCAAAGAGTGGATAAAAAAACAAGGAGAGAAATAGAAAAAAAAGAACATAAAGAAAAAGAGAGATAAAAGTGGTAATATACCTGCCTCTCGTCCCTCCCCACCCACCTCACCCAACCCATAGTTGGATTTAAATCCAAAGTTGTGTTGTGCCATACTATCCTTGTAAGAAATCGGTAAAGGGTGTCCATGTCTTGGAAAAATGATCTGGTTTTTCTGCCAAGACAAGTCTAATATTTTCAAGATGTAGTGTCTCGGTCATGTTTGTAATCCACATCTTAAGAGTAGGGACTGATGTATGTTTCCAAAATGTAAGTATTAGTTTTTTCGTCGTTATCAGGCCATAATTAAGGAAACGTCTTTGAAATAGTGATAGCTCAGAGCAGGCTTCTGAAGTACCTAGAGCGATCAGTTCCGTGTCGGGCTCCAATTTTATTTTTAGTGTTTTGGAAAAAATTCTAATATTCCTCTCCAGAAATTATTTAACTTTATACAAGAGGCAAATGAATGGGTTATAGTTGCTTCCTGAAGGAGATATTTCTCACAAATAGGAGAAACATTTGGGAAGATATTATTCAGTTTAGACTTTGAATAATAGTCTGTGCAGTATTTTTAATTGTATTAGCGAATGCCTAGCGTTAAGAGAACAGTTGTGTATTTTATTTTATTTTTTTATTTTTTATTATTTATTTCGAACAGAATAAAAGAATAAAAACCAAATGTGAAACAGCATACAAAAAACCAAAACAAAAATATTTATAAAGTGTCATAAACAATATCTATAAATAAATGAAATCATATGTGTCTGAAAAGCAGGAAGAAGCCAAAGCTTATCAATTCCCACCTCTTATTCAACTGCTTGTAATCTATATTACTAAAACTCTGTTCTTGACCGGTTTTGGCTTTCTGTGCTGCGGTTTCCGAGAGAACGCCGCCACCTACAGCCGTCATTTTTGGCCACCTCGCTCAGAGCCCCCCTCCGCCGCGTGTGTGCCGAGGATTTTTCCCGTCGATGAAAATTGACAGAGATATTAATGTTTTTACAACATTCCCCATTCTTTTTGCTGCCCCTGCTGGAGGGAGGGAGAGGGACTATAAAACCTGGAAGTGGTGTGCCTCAATCAGTCTCTGCAAGTGGTGTGCCTCAATCAGTCTCTGCAAGTGGTGTGCCTCAATCAGAGCTTTGAATGACACTGACAAATGTCTACAGCACTGTGAGTACCCTTAATTTGGTTTGAAAATGAAAATATGGTTAGAGGTAAAAAAGCACTGCCTGCAAATAGTTGTTTGGGTTTGGGTTGACTTAAAAAGGCACTCTCTCTCCCCCCTCCATCTCCTCTCCCCCTCCCTCTCCTCTCCCCCCCCCCCCCCCCCCCCCCCTCCCTCTCTCCCTCTCCTCCCCCCCCCCCTCCTCCTCTCTCCTCCCCCCCCCCTCTCCTCTCCTCTCCCCCCCCTCCATCTCCCCTCCCTCCCCTCCCCCCTCCATCTCCTCTCCCCCCCCGCCCCTCTGCCCGCCCCTCTCCTCTTCCCTCCCCCCCTCTCCCTTCCCCCCCCTCCACCGTCCTACCCCCTGCTGCCATTCTTGCCACCCACCCCCACTACCCACACCGCTACCCCCCTCTCCTCCCCCTCCATCCCCTCCCCCACCGTCCCCTCCCCTAACCCCCCTCCCCTCCACACACCCCTACCCCTCCCTGCTCCCCACCTCTCCCCGCCCCTCATCTCACCCCCCCTCTCAGCACTCTCTCTCTCTCCCCCCCCCGTCTCTCCCCCCCCATTCCCTCTCCCCCCCCCCTTTAATTATGTTCCCCTCTCAAATTATACCTACCATGTCGTTCCATAAACAGTTTTTGTATATTTCTTGGAAGTAAATTATTTCTTGCTTTGTACATGATTTGCGCAGTCTTAAATTTAACCAGATCAGTGAACTTCAGTGTATGTGACTTTAAGAATAATAAATTGGTACAGGTGCACAACCTTTTATCCGAAGATCCAAATAACGAAAACCTCCGAATAGCGACATTTTTTCAGTCCTTGAAAAAAGGTCCTTGAAAACGTTCACGGAGGGCGGCCCGCAGAGGTGACAGAGGAACCTCCGGTCGGTCCTCGAAGAAAGGGGAACTAAATCCCCATCCATAAAAGAGAAGGTGAGGGTATATTGCGCGGGAGGGTTAATAATTGACAATATGCTGCTGTCTGCCCGCTGAGTTAAAAAAGTTCCCACGGTAGACTCACGATACACAGTGTATCGTGAGTCTTGCGTGGGAACTTTTTTAACTCAGCGGGCAGGGAGCTGCAGATTGTCGCTCCCTTCAGTTTCACCCCACCTACACCCCTCTGCTTCCCGGCCATGTGTGTGACCCCTTCCCTCCCCTCTCCAGCTCCCCGCCCATTGCCCCGGCGTGGGGGCTTTGCACTGTCTTCACGTCGGCAATGCCAGTCACCGGAGCCGTCAGGACCAACGGGACACCGACCCCCAGGCCCACTGCAAGCACGGAGATCCCAGAGACCCACAGCCAGCAGCAGCCCAGCCCCGTTCCAACTCCAGAGGAAAACTGCGAACTAGCGGGAGACATCGAGACCACCAGGAGCCGCTCCCCGATGGGCCGCTACGGCGACAAGTGGCAGTTCGCCCACAGCCCGAGCTGTGCCCCCTCATTGGGACACCGACCCCCAGGCCCACTGCAAGCACGGAGATCCCAGATCAGCAACTCCAGCCCAGCCCCGCTCCAACTCCAGAGGGGCAGAAACTGATGGTGCGCAAGGTGCGTCTTGTTCTTGAGGTCGCGCAGCTCGGGCTGTGGGCGAACTGCCACTTGTCGCCGTAGCGGCCCATAGGGGAGCGGATTCCTCTGGAGGTGGGGGTGGGGGGGAGGGGGAGGGGGGGTATTGTGCTGTTTGATCGCCCCCTGCTATCCCAGGGACAGGGAAACAGGACGTTCACCAAGGGCGGCCCGCAGAGGTGACAGCGGAACCTCCGGTCGGTCCTCGACGAAAGGGGAACTAAATCCCCATTCATAAAAGAGAAGGTGAGGGTACATTGACCGGGAGAGTACGAATCCCAAGACAAAGTTGAGTGAGCGTTCACCGAGGGTGGCCCGCAGAGGTGACAGAGGAACCTCAGGTCGGTCCTGGAAGAAAGGGGAACTAAATCCCCATCCATAAAAGAGAAGGTGAGGGTATATTGCGCGGGAGGGTTAATAATTGACAATATGCTGCTGTCTGCCCGCTGAGTTAAAAAAATTCCCACGGTAGACTCACGATACACAGTGTATCGTGAGTCTTGCGTGGGAACTTTTTTATCTCAGCGGGCAGGGAGCTGCAGATTGTCGCTCCCTTCAGTTTCACCCCACCTACACCCCTCTGCTTCCCGGCCATGTGTGTGACCCCCTTCCCTCCCCTCTCCAGCTCCCCGCCCATTGCACCGGCGTGGGGGCTTTGCACTGTCTTCCCGTCGGCAATGCCAGTCACCGGAGACGTCAGGACCAACGGGACACCGGCCCCCAGGCCCACTGCAAGCACGGAGATCCCAGAGACCCACAGCCAGCAGCAGCCCAGCCCCGTTCCAACTCCAGAGGAAAACTGCAAACTAGCGGGAGACATCGGGACCACCAGAAGCCGTTCCCCGATGGGCCGCTACGGCGACAAGTGGCAGTTCGCCCACAGCCCGAGCTGTGCCCCCTCATCGGGACACCGACCCCCAGGCCCACTGCAAGCACGGAGATCCCAGATCAGCAACTCCAGTCCAGCCCCGCTCCAACTCCAGAGGGGCAGCTGCTGCTGGTGCGCAAGGTGCGTCTTGTTCTCGGGCTGTGGGCGAACTGCCACTTGTCGCCATAGCGGCCCCTCGGGGAGCGGATTCCTCTGCAGTTGGGGGAGGGGGAGGGGGGTATTGTGCTGTTTGATCGCCCCCTTCTATCCCAGGGACAGGGAGACAGGACGTTCACCGAGGGCGGCCCGCAGAGGTGACAGCGGAACCTCCGGTCGGTCCTCGACGAAAGGGGAACTAAATCCCCATTCATAAAAGAGAAGGTGAAGGTACATTGACCGGGAGAGTAGGAATCCCAAGACAAAGTTGAGTGAGCGTTCACCGAGGGTGGCCCGCAGAGGTGACAGCGGAACCTCGGATCGGTCCTGGAAGAAAGGGGAACTAAAAAGAGAAGTGGAGGGTATATTGCGCGGGAGGGTATATCGCCTACCTGGAAGAAACCAGACATTTTTTCCAGGATGTCGTCTGCACACCAAAGCTCACGTTTGGCGTCTCTGCTGCACACGGATATAAGAGTGTGAAAATGTCGCCTTAGGCCGCCTTAGGGCATGAAGCCCCGCTAGGGTGACATGAGTGCGGGAGGTGATTCAATGCTGCGGTCACATTTACAAATTCAGGAATTCATTCAACACACTGCATTTCATACAGACATTTATTCTGCAAGAAAAAAACTACACTGAAGACTCAAACTCGCGACCGAGGAACTGCCGGGATCAAGGCGCAAACTCGCGACCTTGCGGATATGAGCCGGGCACTCTACCACTGAGCCAGCCATTAAAATCTACGCTAAAAAATTTCCATTCCGAAGACCGACAAATTCCAAATTACGAAAAGTGTCTGGTCCCAAGGCTGTCGGATTAAAGGTTGTGCACCTGTATGTTCAAGATACCCAACATTATTGATAATTCTTATTGCTCTTTTTTGTAATGTGCATAATGGCTGTAGGTTGGTTTTGTAGGTGTTACCCCATATCTCCACACAGTAACTCAGATATGGCAATGTGGTCCAGAATGTGTCTTGATTTTCCCAATATTGCTATAGACTTTGCCAGATTTGCTTTGACGTGGTTTATATGTGGTTTCCAACAGATTTTGTGGTCTAAGATCACACCAAGAATTTATTTTCATATACTCTTTCTATACTAATAAATAAATAAATAAATAAATAAATATTTATGTTATCTATTTTCAATTGTACTTGAGGGTTTATTTTATGTTTTCCAAATAGCATAATCTTTGTTTTGCTTAAATTTAGAGACAATTTGTTGACATCAAACCACTGTCCAAAAACTGCTTCAAATTGGCACCGGAACAAAAAATATTCGTATCATCGGCAAATATAATCAATTTCAGTATATTTGATACTTTACATATAATAATAATCTTATTTATATAGCACATTTTCAGTCAACTTGCATTGACCCCAAAGTGCTTCACATAATTACATTACATTTACACACAGGCAAAGGTGGGTGAAGTGTCTTGCCCCAAGGACACAACGACAGTATGCACTCCAAGCGGGATTCGAACCGGCTACCTTCCGGTCACCAGCCGAACACTTAGCCCATTGCGCCATATGTCGTTAATGTACATTATGAAAAGCTTGGACCTACCCTGTATGTATAGAAGGCTTTCCTCCCATCTGTCTTTTAAAATTGTTAGGCCAAGTTCATCTTCCCAAGCTCGTCTAATTACTTCTGTCGATGGGGTTTGTATATTTAAAAGGGTGTTATATAGGTATAATATTAACTTGTTTGAATCCGAGTTTCTATTCATACATTTGTCTAGTGTGTTCAGATTATATTTCAACTGTAATTCTTGAAATGAGAGATGAGTTCCCATCTCATAAAGATCTCCCAGTTTTTTAATTCCTAATCTATCCCAGTGTGTGAACGTCTTGTCTAAAATAGACGGCTTGAACGAAGGGTTGTTGGCAATTGGTGAGAAGAGATAAGTTTCTCAGTTTAAGGGTTGACTTCACTTGTTTCCAGATTCGTAGGGTACTGTGGATAATCGGATTTTTCTCGTATAGTGTTTTCTTCAAATTTATTGGAGAGAAGAATCGCGCCTATATTAAAAGGCGAACAATCTTCTCTCTCCATTATTAACCATTTTACCTGTTGGCATGTGTTGTCCATCCAATAGATTACGATTTTAATATTCGTTGCCCAGTAATAGTACAAAAAGTTGGGGAGAGCCAATCTGCCAATTTCTTTGGGTTTATATAGATGTCGTTAATGGATTCTGTGTGTTTTATAATCCCAATTAAAGTTTGTGATCAAAGAGTCGAGTTTTTAAATAAAAAATTTTGAAAGATAAATCGGGGTTGATTGAAATAAGTACAGGATATGTGGAAGGAAGATCATCTTTATGGCATTTATTCTACCTATGAGAGACATCAGAAGCATTTTCCAAAATTGAGTAAGGGCATTTAGTTTGGTAATTAAAGAAGGAAAGTTTGTTAGAAATAGAGAAGTGTACTTTCTAGTTACGTGAACTCCAAGATATTTCAATTTTTCCGTAGCATTTCTAAAAGGGAATTTTAGAAGGTGTGTCGGATCTTGAGGTTTTATTGACATAATTTCACTTTTGTTCCAGTTTACTCTATACCCTGAAAAGGAACCGAATTCCTCAATCAGATTTAGTATGTTTGGAATGCAAACTTGGGAGTTGGTAATATAAAGTAATACATCATCTGCATATAATGATATTTTATTTTTAGAATATTTAGTATGATAGCCGTGAATATTCGGATATACTCTTAAACTTTCTGCTAAAGGTTCAATCGCAAGGGCAAATAACAGGGGTGATAATGCACACCCTTGTCTATTTGCCCTGGATAGCTGAAATTTAGGTGAGAGTATTTGATTAGTCAGTATTCTGGCAGTCGGCTTGTCATATAGCAACTTTATCCATGAAATAAAATTTTCTCCCAACTGGAATTTTTGCAATACTGTAAGAAGGTATTTCCATTCTACTTGGTCAAATGCTTTTTCTGCGTCTAATGAAATAATTGATGTTTTCCTTTATCGTTCTGTGTGAGTACATTATATTAAACAAGCATCTCAAATTGTTAAACGAGTGTCCCTTGGGTATAAACCCAATTTGATCAGAATGTATTAATTTATTAATGTATTTACTTAGTCTTCTTGCCAGGGTTTTAGCTAATATTTTCTGATCTGTATTTAAAAGAGCTATTGCTCTGTATGATCCCGGCTCTTCCAGGTCTTTATCTTTTTTGGGTATCAGTGTAATAGTTGATTCGGCTAAGGTTTGTGGTAGCGTCTGTTCTTTAAATGCGTGTGTATAAAGGTTTTGTAAACACGGGGAGATTACGTCATAACATTTTTAATAAAATTCATAACTAAACCCATCTGGGCCTGGGGTTTTGCCATTCTTCAATGAATTAATAGTCTCTTCGATTTCTTTAATTGTAATCTGTGCTCCTAATTCATCACGTTCCACCACGTACAGTTATCAAGGAAGTTTGTAATTTTTATCTTTTCTGTGGATGTTTTGGATGTATATAAATTTTGATAGAATTGGACAAATCTTTCGTTAATATCTTTTGGAAGTGTGAACAGTTCACCTTTTTCTGATCTGATTTTTTTAATAGTACAATCCTTTTCCACTTTTCTCAACTGACGTGCTAGAAGTTTAAGCGGTTTGTCGCCGAATGCAAAGTTTTCCTGTTTAGTAATTTGAAATAGCCTGATAACTCTTGCAGAGAGATTTTGGTTTAGCTTGAATTTTAATACTGCTATCTTATTATGTTTATCCATAGACGGATCTGTCGCGTTTCCTGAGTCCAGTTGTCTGATCTGTTCTTCTAATTGCAGTTGTTCCATCCTGTTCTTTTTGTTTTGATATGCTTGATATGAAATGATAGAGCCTCTGATGAAGGCCTTAAAAGATTCCCATAATAACAAAGCCGAAATGCCTGGAGTATCATTTGTCCTATAAAAGAATTCCATCTGTTGTTTTAAGTATTCACAGCAAACTGGGTTAGTTAGTAATTGGGGATTTAACCTCCAGAACGCTTTTTTATTGTATATTCCTTCTAGTTTTAGGGAGAAAGCTAGCGGGGAATGATCGGAAATAATACTACAGGTGCACAACCTTTTATCCGGTGTTCCAGAAACCGAAAAGCTCTGAAAACCGGCCATTTTTTCCAGATGTCGTCTGCGCACTAAAGCTCCGTTTGGCGCCAAACTTGACCCAAAACGACCCGCGGTCAACCCAGGTCTGTACTACTGTAGCGGCTGCCTCCTCCCTGGAGACGCTTAAACATCTGTAAATCATTGCTTAAATGTTAGTCAGTTAGTTTGGAGGGCTTTTATGTGAAGGGGGGGTGAAGGGGTAAACTTTAAGGTTGGTCCCCTACTGGTCGGAGAGCAGCGGTCAATGCCTTACCGGGAACCGTGCAGTAAGCTCCGCAGCGCTGTGGCCGTTGGGGCTGCGGGCGGCGCCAGTTGTAGCTCCGACCCCGGCAAAACCCCTGGCTGCGAGGCGCTCCAAATCCAGCGCGGCCCGCGGCCGGACGCCCCAGCTCCGCAAATGTCGGGAGTCGCCGGCTTCGCAGCGCTGAGAAACCAGCAGGGAGCGGGCAATGCCTTACCGGGTCGCCGTGCGGCAAGCTCTGGAGCGCTGTGGCCGCCGACACACAACATCGCGGCGCGTCGCTGGATTTGGAGCCGCGCAGCCAGGGGTAGAGTTGCCGGGGTTGGAGCTCCAATGGCGCTGCCCGCGGCCGGGAGCCCCGTTGGCTCCGCGATGTTTCGCCGACCAGGTAGGGGACCCCCAATTAAAGTTTATTCACCCCACCACCACCACCACATAAAATCCCTCCAAACTATTGGACTAACATTTATGGGGGAGTCTTTCTGGAACACCCGGGAGGAGGCAGCAGCTCCAGACTTTTCAAGCCGCCCGCGCTACCTACCTAATCTACGCTAAAAATCTTCCATTCTGAAATCCGAAAATGTCCGAAATCCGACAAGTGTCTGGTCCCAAGGCTTTCGGGTAAAAGGTTGTGCACCTGTATTATGATATTTGGGATTAGTTGTAAAAGGTATTAATGCTGCAATGGGGACTCACAGCGGGCGCTGGTCGCTGGTCATTCTCCTCAACCAGGATCAGAGTCTCCGCTCTCCGATTGGTGACATCTCGGACTCCGGGCTGGGTCTCCCATGCTGGGCTCTGCTCCGTTAGGACTCCGACACTGGGCACTGCTTGATGATGGGCTGCTGCTTGGGGCGGCGCTGCTACTTGGGGCGGGCTGGGCTGCTTCGGGTCCCTCCGAAAGTCCGGTTGGAAACCTCCGTTGGCCACCCTCAGCTCCAGTAAAGACGCGATGGCGCAGGAAGGGGCGGACCGTCCCGGGGAGTGACAGGGGAAGAGACTAATCTGCGCGGCACCGACTGGCAGGAGAAGAGATCGATCTGCGCATGCGCTGTTTTTCAGATTTTTAAACGCTGCTATCTTTTATGACATTCAACCGATTGGGACAAAGGTTGTCGCACTCACAGCACAGGAGAACAGTGAGTGAACTCGTGAAAAATCGTAGCGCTATCACAAACCGTTTTTGCGCAAATAGAAAGACCGCCAAACCGGAAGATAACAGGATCAGAGGTTTAGTTATGTACTGGACTAAGTGGGACCCGTTGGGTCCCATGTTCACACGGGAGGGCTGGTCCCCCAATGCAGTATTCCACCTCTCCACCAATTCCAATATTGGTGGCCAGTGGGGGGGGGGGCTTTCTGGTATGGTATGGTTGTGGGCTAAAGGGAGATGTTTCCAGAGGGCTAATATGGACACTGTGGACCGAATGGATTCTTGTGCTGGCAGCTCAGTCACTCAGGCCTGGTGGGCTGGCAGCTCAGTTACTCAGACCGGGTAGGCTGGCAGCTCAGTTACTCAGGCCTGGTGGCTTGGCAGCTCAGTCACTCAGGCCTGGTGGGCTGCCAGCTCAATCACTCAGGGCAGGTGGGCTGGCAGCTCACTCACTCAGGGCTGGTGAGCTGGCAGTTCACTCACTCACAGCTGGTGGGCTGGCAGTTGACTGACTCATGGCTGTTGGGCTGGCAGTTGATTCGCGGCTGGTGGGCTGGCAGTTGATTGACTCGCTGCTGGCAGTTCACTCATGTGTATTCCTTGAAATTCCATTTCAAGCAGAGTATAGGCCACCAAATTCAAATGCAATGTCATATCATTTCAAGCAGAGTGCAGGCCACGAAATTCAAATGCAATGTCATGCCATTTCAAGCAGAGTGCAGGCCACCAAATTCAAATGCAATCTCATAGCATTTCAAGCAGAGTATAGGCCACCAAATTCAAATCATTCCCTTTCAAACTTCAAATGCAATGTCATACCATTTCAAGCAGAGTGCAGGCCACCAAATTCAAATGCAATGTCATACCAATTCAAGCAAGCTTCAAATGCAGGCCACCAAATTCAAATTCAAATTTCATACCATTTCAAGCAGAGTGCAGGCCACCAAATTCAAATGCAATGTCATACCATTTCAAGCAGAGTGCAGGTCACCAAATTCAAATGCAATGTCATACCATTTCAAGCAGAGTGCATGCCACCAAATTCAAAATGCAATGTCATACCATTTGGGCTTTATACTCCTGGCCCCCCAGGAGGGGCGTTACCTTCATCATGGTGATTGACAGGCGAGAGAACCAATCAGCTGATCTTAAGATTTTTTTAAACTTCCTAACTTTTTTATTTTTCATCGATTGGAAAAATCTTCAGCGCTGTCTCAGGGGAGAAGGACTGTGAGTCAGATGGCCAAAAATCACAGCGATTTCTGGTAGTGTTTCTTCTAAAATCAATATACAATGCAGACAGGAAGTGGTCAAGATGAGACTTTTAGTTATATAGATATCCCAAAACAGAACAATGACATTCTTACTTACAGCAGCAAAATAGATATGCAAACATAACTTCTACCCAATGACAGGAGTGAAATTAGAGTGTGGACAGGGTGGTACTGGTCTCTGAGGATGCTAGGGAAGGTATTTTCAAGCAGCAGGAGCAAAGGTTAAGGTTTTAATTTAAGCACAGAAAGGGGAGATGCTGGATGAACTCCCAGGCAACATCTGTGGAGGGAAATGGACAGATGACATTACAGGTCGAAACATTTAATCTGGCTTTGATTTAAGCACATCTGAAATTGCCACACCAGAAATCACCAAGATTGGAACAGAGATGACCTTCTTGTAGAAACAACACGTACCCCCAGTAAGTTATCCTAACATATCTGTGAAACCACTCTGCAATGTGCGCACGCATAGAACAAATGGCAATCCAGTAATTGTCGACAGCAACACTACATCTCCTTTATTTTCCAAGGAAGCATCCATTAGACAGTTTGTCATAGAGCTCCATCAAGTGGAAGACTTTGAAAGTAACATACATTTTAGCATCAGGCTTGTTACATCAATGAACAGAAAGAATGATTATCACCATTTTGGAACTACTGAAATACCATTGTGCCACTCCGTGGCCATTATCCAGGAAATGCGAGGGATTGGTCAAATTTATCCTCAAAACACAATTGTGTTATCCAGTGAACTCTTTGCATTTTCATTTAAAGTTATGTAAAGGGATAGCCATTGCAAATTTCAGCATAGCTCATCTCCTATATGATTTATGTAGGTAAATATAAAAAAATCACCTTCTTTCTAAGTTGACAGTAGAAATCAGCATGTTATCACATTAAATAAACTTTCCATTTACTGTTAAACTGAAATATCTATAAAATACCTTTCCAGATTAAAGGTAACTAATTTACTTCAATTTAAACTTAGTTTCTGCTGTGAAATTTAGAATGGACTCAACCAAGTGGGACCCGTTGGGCCCGTCCCCCAACGCGGGGGGGGGGGGGGGTGAAACAGCATCACACGGGAGGGCAGGTCTCTGAACCCGTCGTCTGCGCTCACCCCGAAGACGGGCGTCCCCGGAGCCAATCACCCCCATCACCTGTTCCCCCAACGTAAACCGTTCGCCCAACGCAATATTCCACCACTCACCCATAGCTCATAACTGCGCAGGCACGGCTCACCTCCCCTCGTCCCCAACACTCACTCCCCTTCTCTTCACCCTCCCTCTTCTCTCCCCTCACCTCCTCCATTCCCACCTTCACCTCTCCCTCCCTCTCCTTTCCTCTACCCTCAGTCACTCCCTACCCTCAGTCACTCCCTCCCACCCTCCATAACCCCTCCCTTCCCCCTGACCCATTGGGCCCCGTTTCCCCAATGCAATATTCCACCACTCACCCATTCCCCCAATGCAACCCGTTCCCCCAACGCAATCAATCCTTCCCACGTGGGGCAATCGGCGCCAATGAATGGACTTGACTTTTGGGTCGGCGTTGGCACTCCTTTGAGCCAATCAATCCTTCCCACGTGGGGGGGGGGGGGGGGGTGGCAGTCGGTGCTTCCCGGAGCCAATGAATCCATTTGACTTTAGGGCCGGCGTCGGCACTCCCTTGAGCCAATCAATCCTTCCCACCTGGGGGAGCAACATTCTCACTCTCTCCTTACTCCCCTTGAAGCTGCTGATCCCATTGTCTCGCTGCACCTCTCCTTTTCCCTACCCTCAGTCAATCCCTCCCTCACCTCTCCTCTTTCCAATTCCCCCACTAAAGACAATGTTTAAATAACATTTTTTTCCCTCCCATTCCCCCATTCCGTCAACTCTCGTAGCTTGTGTAATGGCAGCAGAGATCCCATTGTGATGTCATTTTTGGTTTTCGGAATCTTCATGATAGCTTGTGTAAATGAAATCCCATTGTGATTGGACGACTGTGAGATGTGAGTGAGAGGGGGGAGAGGATGGAGGAGAGGACAAAAGAACACATCAAAAGAGACCAGCTCTAAAACTGGGAACTTGGAATGTCTAGACAATGATGACTGGACTCTCTATCAATTTGTACTGATTAAAATCTGAAAATTCAAAAAGTTGAAAATCCTTGCATATGTTATTAAAGGTGCACTTTAAGAAAAACATCAGTTTAGCCATTTTTTTAGCAGTCTACATGTGATCTATAAAGTTCGTCAAAATGCTATTTAAAGTTAAGAACGCAAGAGAGTGACCTTGCAAGATGGTATCCAAAACATTCACTATCTCTTACACCAAGTTTCCAAAATTTTGTGATTCTGATCAGCAATACCGACCACTATCGGCAAAATATTTCCTGCATTCTTTTCAGATTTCAGTTTAGTATTTTTAAAACTCACCAATTTCTCTAGTACTGTTGCATGCCTGATATTCAGTTCCTTCCACTCCTCATTCTCATTAAACTGTTGATTCTCTGATATATTTAACAAGTTATATGTATTATCCTCTGATCAGACAGATATCATTGTTTAATTCCTCTGCTTTTCTTATTACCCTTTATAAATACTCCGGTCTCTATCTGTTAGTGGCCCACATTTACTGTTACTTGCCATTTCTTTTTTAGACATCCATAAAATCTCCTATTGTCTGTTTTTATGTTCTTGCCAGTCCATTTACTATATTGCCTTTCTTATCAGTTTCTTAATTCTTCTCTGCCGAGTTCAAAACTTCCAATCCTCAGGGCAACTGCTATTTCTTTCAACTTTATAGGTCTCTTTGTTTAATTTTGTACTACCTTTAATTTCTCTGGTCAGTCCCAGACGAATCACTAATTCACTTTTTTTTTTGGATTATTGGGCCTTAAAAGAAAACTGTTTTTGGAATGTTCATTATTTCTTTAAATGCTAGACAGCGCCTGTTCACTAACATGCCTTGAATCACATTGTTCTTATCAATCAAGCCAACACTCCTCACATGATTTAAGTTTCTGTTTAAATTTAAGGCCATCTTTTTGCATTGAACTACATAACCTTCAAACCAAATATAAAATTCTACCATATTCAGGTTACCTTCTCCCAAAGGCCCCTTGATAAGATTATCAATCAACATCTTCATGCACAGAACATAATCCAAAATAGCCTTTCCCCTTGTTGATTCCTCAACATATTCCTCAACATATTGATATGGAAGATAATTTCAAATGAATTCCATGAATTCATCTTCCACCTTATTATGGCAAATTTGTTTTGTCAGTTTACCTGTAGGTTAAAGTCTCCTAAGATTACTGTATTACCCCATTATACACACCTCTAATTTTCTAATTTGTAACATGTTCAATATTACTAGATATAGATAGATAGATATGCCATTTATTGTCACTATACATGTACAGTGAAACTGAAAGCTGCTGTTTGTGGGCCCTCAGTGTTTAGAGACAGTGATAGGAGGCCGGGGGACCTTAGCAAGGGAATAGCCGGAATGTGTAGGGAGCGAGTATTCCACATAAACCAGGCAGCATACTACTACTATGGATACACTATAAATTTGTCCTACCAACATTCTGTCCTTTGCTGTTTCTTAAATCAACCATATCTCAGGATCAAACAAAAGTTAGGTATTGACTTTGACTTTGATTGACTTTGAGACCCAGAAAAATAATTTTAAATGGTGCATGAGTGCAGATTAGTGTGTTAGTACTATATAGATATATACTAGACTAAGTGGGGCCCATTGGATCCCATATTCACACGGGAGGGCGGGTCCCCGACGCAATATTCCACCTCTCCACCAATTCCAATATTGGTGACCAGTTGGGGGCTTTCTGGAGTACTGGTATGGATTCGTGGGGTGGCAGCTCAGTACCTCAAGCCTGATCTGCTGGCAGCTCACTCATGGCTGGTGGGCTGGCAGTTGACTCATAACTATTCCTTGAAATTCCATTTCAAGCAGGGTGCAAGGCCACCAAATTCAAAAAATCCATGTTCCTACCATTTCAAGCGGGGTGCAAGGCCACCAAATTCAAGTGCAGTTTCTTACCACTTGGAGCAGGGTGCAAGGCCACCGAATTCAATTGCAGTTTCCAACCACTTCAAACAGGGTGCAAGGCCACCAAATTCAAGTGCAGTTTCATTCCATTTCAAGCAGGGTCCAAGGCCACCAAATTCAAATGCAGCTTCATACCATTTCATGCAGGGTGAAATCACCATAAAACCAAACAAAACACCAAACTCACAGTTCAGTAGACATTCAGTGTGTTCAGTTGATTCACAGCTCAGACAGAGTCATGACCTCTTCCTCCCCCATCACGCAGAGACTGAGCCACACCCACACTTCCGGGTTTTATAACCCTTCCTCCTCCCACTGGAAAAGGTGTTGGTTTCAGGGCGTGATTGACAGGAGAGAGATTCTCAACATTTTTTAAACACTAATAACACTTTTATTTTTCATTGATGGGAAGAATTCTCTGCACCTGCTCAGCGGAAGGGGGACTGAGAAAGATGGCCAAAAATCACAGCCGTAAGTGGTAGCGTTTTATCTTGCAGTAAGTAGTGCCTTTCAACTTCAAGCCAAAGCTCCCAAGCCACCATTTGCAGTAAGTAGTGCCTTTCAACTTCAAACCAAAGCTCCCAAGCCACCATTTGCAGTAAGTAGTGCCTTTCAACTTCAAGCCAAAGCACCCAAGCCACCATTTGCAGTAAGTGGTGCCTTTCAACTGCATGCCACCATTTGCACTAAGTAGTGCCTTTCAACTTCAAGCCAAAGCACACGCCACCATTTGCAGTAAGAAGTGCCTTTCAACTTCAAGCCAAATCATCCAAGCCATCATTTGCAGTAAGTAGTGCCTTTCAACTTCAAGCCAAAGCACCCAAGCCACCATTTGCAGTAGGTAGTGCCTTTCAACTTCAAGCCAAAACACCCATGCCACCATTTGCAGTAAGTAGTGCCTTTCAACTTCAAGCCAAAGCTTGATCGAAGGGACATCGAAGGGACATCGAAGGGACCTACAAGAAGCAATGCCTCAAATAAAAGCTAATATTGTCAAAGACGCACACCACCCTGGCCACACTCGCTCCTATCTTTGGCAAGACTGCAAAGGAGCCTGAGAACCATGACCTTCAGATTCAAGAAAGGTTTCTTCCCAGCAACCATCAGGCTTTGGAACCACATTGCTCAACCTTCATCACAATGCTACCACAGCAACAATCTACCATGGACTATGCACTAAGTACTTTGGTTTTGCACTATTACTGTCTGTTAATGATTATATTGTATTATTGAATATTTATATGTTAGATTATACTATCGATAGATCCCTACGTCGAAGGGATCTATCATAGTCGCAGCCTCAAAAAAGCAGCCAAAATCATCAAGGACCCACACCATCCTGGCCACACACTCATCTCACCATTGCCATCAGGAAGAAGGTCCAGGAGCTTGAAAACTGTCCCAGGTTCAGGAACAGCTTCTTCCCTACAGCCATCAAGCTATTAAACACAACAACGAATAAGCTCTGAGCTCTGAACTGCAAAAGACTATATTATTATTTGTTATTTGCACTAAATTTGTTATTTATTGAACTTTTTATTTTTTTTTCTCTTCCCCCGTTATGTACTATGTTTACATATTCACATATTCTGTTGTGCTGCAGCAACTGAGAACTTCATTGTCCCATTCGGGACATATGACAATAAAACTCTCTTGACTCTTCTCTTAATGGATCTATAAAGTTGCAATAAGTAAGAACTTCATTATCGGTTATGTTATTAATTAACCTATATACTTCCAGCAAGTAAGAATTTCATTTTTCATTCTCTGTGCACATGACAATTAAACACTCTTGAAATCATTTCCCATTAACCATATAACAATTACAGCACGGAAACAGGCCATCTCGGCCCTACAAGTCCGTGCCGAACAACTTTTTTCTCTTAGTCCCACCTGCCTGCACTCATACCATAACCCTCCATTCCCTTCTCATCCATATGCCTATCCAATTTATTTTTAAATGATCCCAACGAACCTGCCGACACCACTTCCACTGGAAGCTCATTCCACACCGCTACCACTCTCTGAGTAAAGAAGTTCCCCCTCATGTTACCCCTAAACTTCTGTCCCTTAATTCTGAAGTCATGTCCTCTTGTTTGAATCTTCCCTATTCTCAAAGGGAAAAGCTTGTCCACATCAACTCTGTCTATCCCTCTCATCATTTTAAAGACCTCTATCAAGTCCCCCCTTAACCTTCTGCGCTCCAGAGAATAAAGACCTAACTTATTCAACCTATCTCTGTAACTTAGTTGTTGAAACCCAGGCAACATTCTAGTAAATCTCCTCTGTACTCTCTCTATTTTGTTGACATCCTTCCTATAATTGGGCGACCAAAATTGTACACCATACTCCAGATTTGGTCTCACCAATGCCTTGTACAATTTTAACAGTACATCCCAGCTTCTATACTCAATGCTCCGATTTATAAAGGCTAGCATACCAAAAGCTTTCTTTACCACTCTATCTATATGAGATTCCACCTTCAAGGAACTATGCACGGTTATTCCCAGATCCCTCTGTTCAACTGTAATCTTCAATTCCTTACCATTTACTATGTACGTCCAATTTTGATTTGTCCTGCCAAGGTGTAGCACCTCACATTTATCAGCATTAAACTCCATCTGCCATCTTTCAGCCCATTTTTCCAAATGGCCTAAATCACTCTGTAGACTTTGGAAATCCTCTTCATTATCCACAACACCCCGTATCTTGGTATCATCTGCATACTTACTAATCCAATTTACCACCCCTTCATCAAGATCATTGATGTACATGACAAACAACAAAGGACCCAACACAGATCCCTGAGGCACCCCACTAGTCACCTGCCTCCAACCCGACAAACAGCCATCCACCATTACCCTCTGGCTTCTCCCATTCAGCCACTGTTGAATCCATCTTGCTATTCCGGCATTTATACCCAACAGTTTAACCTTCTTAACCAACCTTCCATGAGGAACCTTGTCAAAGGCCTTACTAAAGTCCATATAGACAACATCCACTGCTTTACCCTCGTCAATTTCCCTAGTAACCTCTTCAAAAAATTCAAGAAGATTAGTCAAACATGACCTTCCAGGCTCAAATCCATTACCTGTGTGCAGATGAATAGAGTTATAGAGATAGATTAATACAGTGTGGAAACAGGCCCTTCGGCCCAACTTACCTACACCGACCAACAATGTCCCAGCTACCCTCGTCCCACTTGCCTGCGCTTGGTCCACAACCCCTTGAGGTCCAAACGAAATGACGTTTCTGCAGCCATACATTACAAACAAATAGACCCAAGACACAACATAATTTACATAAACATCCATCACATCGCTGTGATGGAAGGTCAAAAAAACGTATCTCTCCACTGCACTCTTCCCCCCCCCCGATGTCAGAGTCAAAGTCAAAGCCCCCGGCTGGTGATGGCGATTGTCCCGCGGCCATTAAAGGCATGCGGGTGGTGCAAGGTCGCACACCGGGTCTTGATGTTGGAGCCCCCGGCATGCGCTCGCAGTAAGGCCTTTAAGTGCTGTAAGGCCCCGCTCCAGGAGCTCTTCGACCCCGCAACTCGGGCGGGAGAAGTCGCATTGCGGGAGCCCTGAAAAGCGGTCTCCCTCCAGTGACCCGCGGGCTCCCTGTGCCGCCGTCCGTCAGACCCGCAGTTGCAGCCTCCGAATCAGCAGCAGCAGCAGCGCTCCACCACCGCTCCACCCGCTCCGGACTCGGCCAGCTCCGCAACGGCGAGGTGAGTCGTCGGCACCAGACCCCCGGTCTTCTCCTGTTGGAGGCCGCTCCTCGTTGCAGCCCCAACAACAACGGACACCCGACAAAGAAAAGGTCGGGTCTCCCGTGCAGGGAGAGATTAAAAGTTACCCCCTCCCTCTCAACCCACCCCACCCCCCCACACACAAACCCCAACAAAAAATAACAAAAACTACATAAAAACATAGACAAAAAATAATAAAAACACAGATGGGCTGCAGAGGCCGCTGCTGACGAGAGTCGCGCCGCCTACCGTACTTCCGTACCGTACCATACTGTACCATTTCTTCCAACCATTATTTCCTATCTCCTCAGAAATGTCTGCAAATTCTGTTCAAACTTAAGAAATCTGCCATTTCATAGCTTTCCAATCTTGTTTAGCCTCTCCCTCTTTATTTTACTTTAGACTTTGGAGATACTGCGCAGAAACAGGCCATTCGGGCCACCAAATCCGCACTAACCAGCGAGCACTCAATACACTATAACAATTCTACACACTAGGGACAATCTATAATTTTTACCAAAGCACACTCTTTAGATTGTGGGAGGAAACCAGAGCACCTGGACAAAAACCTACACAGGGAGAATGTACAAACTCTGTCCAAGCTCCATCCCTTTTTACTTTAAGATGGTTAGTTATGGATATACTTTTCACACTTTTATTGAAATCTCAATACTTACCCTTTTCTCAGTGTTTTATTTAATATGCCTTCTATAACAGTGATTTAGCTCCTTATTTTTGTGACAATTCTCAGAGAACATCCAACGGAATAAGACAATACATATTTTCAGTTGTAAATGGTAAAAGTGGGAGACAAATAGACCAGAATTTTATGAAGCATGAAACATCAGTGTGATATATTTTGAAGTGAGATTGGAGATCAAATTGGCATTGTACAATTAATGGGATAAATGGCAGAATGGAAATCAAACTGGACAAAGGGGTGGGGAGAATTAGAATTGGCATATGGTAAGTCAAATGAGAGGAGACAGAGAACATTTATTGTGGCTGATCTAGGCGATTTTCTAGGTGAAGTTTAATGCGGATAAATGTGAGGTTATCCACTTTGGTAGCAAAAACAGGAAGGCAGATTATTATCTAAATGGCATCAAGTTGGGAAAAGGGGAAGTACAGCGGGATCTGGGGGTCCTTGTACATCAGGCTATGAAAGTAAGCATGCAGGTACAGCAGGCAGTGAAGAAAGCGAATGGCATGTTGGCCTTTATAACACGAGGAATCGAATATAGGAGCAAAGAGGTCCTTCTGCAGTTGTACAGAACCCTAGTGAGACCACACCTGGAATATTCTGTACAGTTTTGGTCGCCTAATTTGAGGAAGGACATTCTTGCTATTGAGGGAGTGCAGAGTAGGTTTACAAGGTTAATTCCTGGGATGGCGAGACTGTCATATGCTGAGAGAATGGAGCGGCTGGGCTTGTACACTCTGGAGTTTAGAAGGATGAGAGGGTATCTTATTGAAACATAAGATGGTTAAGGGTTTGGACACGCTAGAGGCAAGAAAGATGTTCCCGATGTTGGGGGAGTCCAGAACCAGGGGCCACAGTTTAAGAATAAGGGGTAAGCCATTTAGAACGGAGACGAGGAAACACTTTTTCTCACAGAGAGTAGTGAGTCTGTGGAAGCCAGTTCTCTGTATACTTTCAAGAGAGAGCTAGATAGGGCTCTTAAAGATAGCGGAGTCAGGGTATATGGGGAGAAGGCAGGAACGGGGTACTGAGTGGGGATGATCAGCCATGATCACATTGAATGGCGGTGCTGGCTCGAAGGGCCGAATGGTCTACTCCTGCACCTATTGCCTATTGTCTATTAATAATATTTTCATTGATGATTGCAGAGTATATTATGGGAGTTGAAAATAGTGGTGGGGTAGGTTGTTTCAATGTGGGAGCTGGAACCAAGAACCTGGCAGGCATCCTAGTCCAACCTTGTCCAGTTATCCTGGGTGTGCCAGTGGCTGCCTCCAAGGCAATCATAGGACCAAACATTTTAATTCAGTTACTTCATCATGATCTTCCTTTCATCACAAGGTCAAAAATGATGTTTGCTGATGATTGCATAATGATCAATTCCATCTCCTACTCCTCAGCAAGTAGAGTAGCCCATGAAGGCAAAGAGCAAGCTCCAAGTCATTATATAATTGGCTGACATGAGACAAACATTACTCATGCCGTAAAATAGCTTGACTATCTCCCAAAGGAGGCAGCTAAGTGTAACATACAATGCCATTAGCATGCCGTCACTGCCAATATCTTAGAGATGACCATTAATCAGAAACTCACCTAGATCAGCCACAATAAATATTATAAGAATACATCAGAGGTCAGGTCTTCTTTCTCACCTCCGAACTCCTCAGACTTTCCACTATCAAAGACTCGGCACATTTCAGGTGTTTGACAGAATAGTCTTCACTTACCAGGGTGATCGTAGCTCTAATAACATTAATGAAGCTCAGCATCGTCCCAAACAGAGCACCCCGTTTGATGGGAACCCCATCCACCACCATAAACAATTATTTCCCATGCTATCAGCACAAAATGGATGTAGTATGTACCATCTCCAAACGGCACTCCAGTTTTACCCTAGGGGTCTCTGATGGCATCTCCCAAACCCATAACTTTGACCACCATGAATGACAAGGTCCACAGGCATATGGAATCAATCCTACCTGCAGGTTGCCCTCCAAGTGATACAATATTCTGAAATGGAAATTCATGTTTGTTCCTTTTTGTCACGATAAATAAATCCTGGAACTCTCTCCTCAACAGCATTGTGGGAACACCTTTACCAAAAGAACTGCAGTGGTTGAAGAAAGTGGCATCCATTCAGGAATGGGTAATAAATACATTCTCTGTAATAGCACCCAGATCCCCCAAACATCCTTTTTTGAAAGGACATTCCAAGTTGCCCTACATGCTTCAAAAGGAATGCAGCATGCTAGTAATATCTTGTACATCCCTGGAACATAGATTTTCCCAGATTTGCATGGGTGGCTTGCAATAGGAATTTCAAAAGTGATATGAAATGGTCCAGAAATGGTTGTTACTATGTTTAACCTCAGATAAGATAAATCAACTTTTTTGATATATATAAACGAAGTATAGAGAGTCTTGCAATACAATTTCTTGCCAATGGTTCCTTGGTTATATTTCAGACAAAACTACATTAAAATGCATATCACTTTGCATTTTAATGCTCTCACTGAAAATGCATTGATACTCTTGCATTTAAGTATACTATTGCAAGCTTTGTTTTAAGCATTAAAAACTCTTTTACAGCAATGGTAAGATAAGAGTTACTAAAACTGACATGGTTATAGTTCAGAGAATGAATCAATGCTAAAACTTAGTAATATAATTTATCAAATTTAGTGTAGAAATAAATGTCAGGAACCTTTGAAGTCTGGCTCGTGCCATTTTTGGCTCCGATTCTTATATCACCGTATAAAGAAAAATACAGCAATTGTTGTTCCACAGGAACTATTTCTAAAAATAAATGCCGGGCATTAATAATGGCAATAAAGTGACTAAACTCAACTATTTTCATTCTGCTTGCAATCATTGAACAGCAAAGAACAAAACTTATAAGAAGTTACAAATCATTTATTAGTTACTTTAATGGGTAAAAATGTGTTACTTTAAAAAACAAAACTCACACCATTGACCATTAATGGATAACCTGAAACCAAATCACTGTATACACTCATGGAACTACATCTTACATTTCATGCACTTCTGCTTGCATCTCCTTTCCATCCAGGGTCAGGATAGGATCTCTCTTACTCTCACCTTCCACCCAATCAGTCTCCCATATACATAATCAATGGATGCCACAACCATCTCTACAACATGCTTGTGGCAGAGATAGATTCTTGATTAGTACAGGTGTCAGGGGTTATGGGGAGAAAGCAGGAGAATGGAGTTAGGAGGGAGAGAAGGATCAGCCACGATTGTATGGCAGAGTAGACTTGATGGGCTGAATTCTGCTCCTATCACTTATGGCCTTATGACCTGAAGGAACCGTTCCCTAGTTCTCACTTCCATCTCCACCAACATCCGCTTTCCATTCATCTCCAATCCCATGCTGATTTCACATCCGACCCATTCGGACTCCTCTGACTGTGATCTCTTACACTATTCCATCAAAGACAAGGTTAAGTTTAAAGAGTAATATCTTACCTTATGTTAAGCATGCTTCCGCTTTTGAAGCTCAACACTGTTCAATACTTTTGGATGACCAACTTTACTTTTGCTCTCTTCTCTATTGACATGTCCTTCAGAGAGGACAGCAGCTATTAACAAGCCTTCCACACCCTCCCCATTTCATACCAAACTGTGGCATCCATCTTTTCTTGGGCTCATCCTCATCCCCTTTCTTTTCTCCATCTCACTGCCATATGTGCAAGTTTAAACTTGACTGTTTCCTAAATTTTCCCCGTTCGAAAGTCATAGCATTGAAATGTTAATTCTGTGTTTCTTGCCATAGATGACCAATATTTTTATTTCACCGTGCACCCTCAGATCGTTACAGCAATGGTACATAAGTCAGATAGCTGGAATGATGGAGATCGCTGCTCTTCATTTACATGTATCTTGAAGGGAAGGGTGTAAAGAATGTTGTATGATGTGCAAGTAATGCAATTCCAAAAGACCAGAGGGCAATGCAACTAGCTTGGATTCACAGAAACAATCTCAGTCATTCATCATCTGGGCTAATCATAGACCAGACGATTTATTTGGACAGCATTTCTGGGAATTTATTTGAACACTAGTTTCTTGATATTTATGTTCCAGCAATGCAACTACAATTTTGTAATGCACTGTAATGGACATTCATGAACATATGCAAACACTCCGATAAACAAAAACACTGGTGCAGATTCTGTGGTGGTGAGTTACTTTTGCTCTCAGCATTTAATGAGTACAATGACAGGAATTCAGCTGGAACAGACTGACCTGGCTGCATTCCAGTCCCTGCATGAACGTGGCCTGCATTGACCATGACACAAATGTTTCACCTGATAACAAAACAGCATCACTTCTACTTTTCTGAAACTAAATTATCACGAGGAAAAAGACATCAAGATAAAGGTTGTCTGTGAAATTGTCTGCAAATGAAAGTGCAGCTCTAATTATGCTTGACGCTCTTAAGGATATTCAACGGTGAAAGTACAACTGCAAAAATGCAACCCTACCACTGAAGGCATACTTTCTAAGCACGTGACATTATTTCAGAATGTGAGTGGTTGAATTTGTGGAGAATTAATGAGAATGTGAGGAGAATAACAATGGTATTAATGTATGATTAGTGTAAAGGGTAGTTTGTGGTCAGTGCAGAATAGTGATTGGATAATAAGGGCCTGTCTTCATGCCACCTGTAAAATACAAACTGCTGGAGGAGCTCAGCTGGGTGAGCAGCATTTTGGTTTGAGACATTGGACCATAGCTTGACCCAAAAAGACACAAAGTGCTGGAGTAATTCAGTAGAACAGGTATCATCTCTGCAGAACATGGATAGGTGACCTTTCGAGTCAGGACTCTTCTTCAGACTAATTGCAGTGGGGGAGATTGGGGTCAGGACTTCTTCAGACTAATTGTAGTGGTGGATAGGGGGGGGGGGGGGGTGGGAGGGGGGGGGGGGGGGGGGGGGTGTTGATGGTTGAACAAAGACCAAAGATGAAAAGACAAAAGGGGATAATAAGGAGATAATTATAGAAGATGTGTTAAATGTTAACCCAGAAAAGTAAATAAAGATCAAAGGGAATGGGGTGGTTTTGGGGGGGTTATTTGTAGGTTAGTTACATAAAATTGGAGAATTCAATGTTCATATTGTTAGGCTGAAAGATACCCATGGAGAATATGAGGCGCTAATCCTCCAGTTTGTATATGGCTTTACTTAGGCAATGGGGGAGGCTCAGGACAGAGAGGTCAGTATGGGAATGGGGGAATGGGAAGGGGAGTTAAAATAGTGAGCAACCCAAAACACAGAGTTCTTCGAGCAGTTTGTTTCCTACTCCAGATTACAACACCTGTAATCTTTTTTGCCTCCTCCATTTCTCTATGTCGCTTTGACTAAAAAGTTCAAAGCATGGAACTAATTCTATACCTTAGAAAGGAATGTGTATATAGAACCCACCTAAAAGGTTGGTTGAATAGTACAGGAAGCTGGATAAGCACATATAACCATATAACCATATAACAATTACAGCACGGAAACAGGCCATCTCGGCCACATGCAATAGAATAGGGCAAAGTGTTTTGCTAAAATTAGATTGCAAGTCAAGGATAAATATGGATTGAGGGTTGATTATACATTTTCTCTTCTACCAACAGCAAAACATTTTGAGTCACTCAATAGCCTCAATGAGTGCTACAGGATCCTCCATTGCATGATTTTATATGCCATCATAAGCACGTTGCAATGACATATTCCCCACGGCAATGGAGTGCACCGACATCTGAAATTTACAGAAAACACATTTCTGAAAACCCATTTGGTGCAAAAAATAAGATGCTGGAAAAACTCAGTGGGCCAAGAGCACCTATGGAAGCAGAGGAATTCTTGACATTTTGGGTCTTGAGGATTATTTTTTGTTCCTGATTCAAGCATCTACTCGCACTTGACTTTACTAATCCACCAGCTCCATCAACCATCACCTACTGCATCTATGGAAGAGATTGTTGGATTCTCCTCACCCACCTGTCAACACTCAGAACTAGAAGTGGAAGCAAATCATCCTCATTCTGCCAATCCACCACCATCACCAGCACCTGTACTGCCACAGAGACACCCCCCACCATGCAGATCACCCACTGCGCAGACTGCCCACCCACCACACATCACCCACCATCTATGTCTCTAAAGACTTAAAGTAACTACAAATTCCTTGAGCTCCTGGTGCACCGATTTCTGCAAACTGTACAGCTCTAAAGAAGTGTGGATAATGCACCAAACACAACCTCAATTATATATTTTAATATCTCATGTAAGGAGACTATCCATCCAGCTGCTGTGCACTTGATCCTCTGTGTGTTTTGACCACACAGTGCTGTCTGCCTCACCGAGGACCAACTTGGTAAAGCTGCAACTTAATTACCTTTGCAAGCCACCAGTTGCCTGCTCTGATCATTTTCTGCACTGTCATTGCTCCCAATCTGAAGGCTGGTTGGTGCTCATTGAACTACACACATATGCGGATTGCAGCCCTAATTTTTCCCTGCAGAAACATGAGGTGAATAACTACTTATTTTCTCTTCACTTTTCTTTTTTGTGCAGTTGATCTTCTATGTTAAGTTGGTCTGGTGGGAAAGCCATAGTTGTTTCCCCAGCCAGATCCAGGTTAAAATTTCAGATGGTTTCTAATGACTTAGTTGGACCAACAGGGTTTAAATGAGGCACAACCATTACAGTCAGCCAGGATTCATTTTAGTTTAGCATAGCAATACAGCACAAAAACAGGCTCTTCCTCCCATCGAGTTCTCGACGACCATCAATCACCGTTCTATGTGTGGCACAGTGGTGCAGCGGCAGAGTTACAGCGCCAAAGACCCAGGTTCAATCCTGACAACGGGTGCTGTCTGTAGGGAGTTTGTACGTTCTCCCTGTAATTATATGGATTTTCTCTGGATGTTCCAATTTCCTCCCACATCCCAAAGATGTGCAAGTTTGTAGCTTAATTGGCTTCTGTAAATTGTCCCTAATGTGTAGGATAGAACTAGTGTGATCATTGGTCGGCACGGACTTGGAGGGTCGAAGGGCCTGTTTTCTCCAAACTATGCTCATTACACACACCAATGTTCCTTGACCCACATTTATCTTGTCATTTGTTTTCATGGTTTTTGACATGAGTAATTTCCCACTGTTACATTGTTGGTTCAACAAAAATAAATTTAAACAGTGAAGGAGAAATTGAACAGAACATCTCTATTTACCTGGGACATTTTTGAACATGTTCCAACAATTTGCTTGTTTGTAGCATTAGGAGACACTGTAACTAGGAGTCTTCCTTTTCATCAAAAACAAAGTAATTAAATACAGGGGGTTTGGTAATGTTGTGATGAATTTAATGAACATAATCCAGGAGACATGAAATAATTATCCTGAAAGTTCAAATCTCACCATGGAAAATTTAGTCCATTTAGGTAATGGACTAAATGTGATCTTAATAGTTTGATCCAGTAATGGTGAATACACCACGTGCCCTCCAATGCCATTTAGGGATATAAATCTATTGGTTAATCAATCAGGACTATTTGAGATTGAAGAACCAGACCTACATCAGCCTGGTTAACTTTCAACTGGCCCAGTAATCCATTCCTTTGTATGAAATCACTAATACAAAACCCAGAAAGGGAAATACTAGCTAAGACACCTAGGACCGAGAAAGGCATACCTACCTTAGTTAACCCTGTCATTCCTTGCCACACACATCTGATGAGGTGTCTGAAAAATAGGAATAACTGTCCCATATCAACCACCAGAATAGTCCCTGACAACTCCATCACTGCCCATGCCTATTCTCTATAGAGATGGCGAGACAGTGGTATACAATTGGAGAGAATAGTTTCATAATCCTCAACATTTAATCTGGCTCCTTGTAGCTTAGGCTAACAAACAGGGCATCAGCCCATAAATCGATACTCTGTGATTAATATTTGAGAGAAGCATAAGTAAGATATGTATTCTGGAATGGGCCTGCAACATTAATCATTAAAAGTGGTTGACACCAATACTATTGACTGAGCTGGTCAAGTTTAGAAGGACATGAGTGTCATCCTGACATATATCATGTTGAGGCAGAAGCACAACAAGGGGAAAACATATTTTATTTAACCCTTACCAATCAACCTGTCAAAGAGACATCATTGAATTACACCATTAGAAGAATGACCACCACACAGCTTTTGCAAAGAAATATTGTTCCATACTGAAGACATCCTTCACATCATGTTATCCAGCAATAAAATAATGCTAGAATCAGCACAGTACTCAAAATAAGGTATCCATGATGCACAGTTGACCATCAGCAACAGCAGATCTGTTTTCTACTACAATCCAAAATCTCTTCGCTGGCATGCCACACTATTATTTTTCATTCATATATAGGGACCAACCTGGGTTCAATAAGGAAGTAGAAGAGCTTGCTGAAAAAAAGAATGAGGCATCCCAAGTGCAAAAATGAAAGTCTAAGATACTTCAACCTGAAGCATTAACTCTATTTCTCTTTCCACAGATACTGCCTAATCTCACAAGTGTTCACAGTATCGTGTTTTCGCAACAAAACTGGATTAACTCTCTCTTCTTCATAGACAGATGATTTATGTCCTCCAGTTCTGAGGTGGCTACTGAAGCAAACATGGGAACTGCAGACTGTTGCACATAAGGTCATAGCTGAGAATGGGTTGGTGAAGTTGTCTGTTTTCTTCCGTGTGCCCCCAGAGTGTAGCCTTAAGGTTCTCATTACCATCCCAAATGCCCCTTCTCGATTTTAAGCAGTCATAGGTCATTAATTCCTAAGAGAAGTTGTATTTTTCCAAGGAGGCTATTAATACAACAATCTTTTGTCTTTGTCGGCCTGGTAATCGGTTTCCGTGACAGAGCTCAAAATAAAATACCTGATTCAGAAGCCTGGTGTCGGGCATGAAAACATGTGTTCTCTTCAATATCGCTGCTTGGAATTAAGGATGCAAAACTATGGATCTTGGCCTTGGAAATAAAATATGTGTGTGTAAAATTAAACAAAACAAAGCAGCATTGTACATATAATATCGCATTTGTGCACCAGATGGCAGCACGTCTCAACTTTTAGTGCTACATCTTGATCCTATCCAATAAATGCATTTTCAAGAAAATATGCTTATTGTTCTCACTGGAAGATTTTTTTCAACTTTGTAGGAGGTGCCTTAGGAGAGACCCAGTGGTGAATGCACACAATCCATGAAAACAACAAAAAAAATTAAGAAAGCTGTTACAAAAAATGAGATTCTTGCCAACAGGGAGAAATGAAAAATAAACCAATGATGTGTTAAACATACAGTATCACTGGTTAAGCCTCAGTTGGAACACTGTGTTCAATTCTGGGCCAGCACATTTTAGGAATGCCTTAGAGATGGTGCAAATGAGTTTGAATAGAATTGTGCTGATGTGCTATTGTTGGTTCTAAATCTGGAATTTGTTATCTTAGAACAGCACTGAGTGATATCCTTAACATGTCAGTGTCAAATGGCAAAGAAACAAGTTATTTACTCTGCTGAATCCATAACAAGCAACAAATACCCATTTAAACAAATCCTACACTAAACCCACTTTATTCTCCACACATTCCCATCAACCTACCCTCTCTCTCATACACACACTCACACAATCAATTAATAACAGGAATTAATTGCCAGCTCGGTCAGTGATATCCATAATCGCTTCTCTGCGAATTGGGCAATTTTATACCTTGTTGATAAGCTTAATGGCAGCATGCTAACCGAAATAATCATACATGCCTGTGTAAACTAAAAGTTGTATTATATTCTTGATTCACATTAAATACAATGTAAATATGGTCTCTATTTTTAAACCAAATTATATACTATGTATTGTCTTGAGACCTGAAACCTAGGTTTTGATGCAACCAACCCAGTACCCATTTAAAATGTATAGCCTTCAAAAAACAAACTATCTATTGGTTCAACACTCAAAAAAGTATTTAATTATGTATGCCATTGCTATCCTAACAGCTTTGTCCTCAATTATGTATGAGAATTCTTAGTTAACAGTATTAAATTCAGTCTTTCATACATTAAACACGTTTATTCCATTAGAATGAAACCTCATGCTGTGTGGATTTTTAAAAGTAGTTCCGGACAAGACTGTGAAACATAGAATTAGAATATTTTAAACAATATTTGTATTTCCATAATAACTTTAAATAGCTCTGGGCATCGCAAAGTGCTTTACAGCCAAATAAGTATCCTTCAAATGTGATCACAGTTGCATTCCTCTTCACCTAGGTACTGCTTCAAAGTCAAAGATGACTTGCTTCCTGTCTGGTTCCAAATGTTCTGAAGTAGTTCCTTTTATGAATTAGCAAGCTGATAATGATCATACAATATCCGTTGCCTACATTCCACAGCAAGGTCAACCCAACCTTAGTCAATAAATTTCAGTAAACAAATAATGTATGTGCACAAATAGAGACCAAGATTCAAATTATTGCTGTCTAGATCATTAAAGCACACAGATTTAATTATGCACTAAAAACTGTATCTCTAAATAAATATCCTTTACTAAACTGCCGCATCTGCATAACAACTCCTTGGTTTGGTAACAGCTTAATCCAAGACCACAAGAAATGGCAGAAGCTGTGGATGTAGCCCAGACCATCAGGCAAACCAACCACCCTCCACGCTACCTCGGCAAGGCCACCAGAATAATCAAGGACCAGTCTCACACCTGACACTCCCTCTTCAACCCTCTCCCATCACACAAGAGGTGCAGGTTTGAAAACACATACCTCCAGTTTCAGGGACAGTTTATTCCCAGCTGATATCAGGCAACAGATCCACCCTCTCATTGCCTAGAATATGGACCTGACCTACCATCTCCCTCATTGGAGACCTTTGAACTACTATCTTTAATCAAACTTGATCTTGCACTAATGTTGGACCCATTATCTGTACAAGGTGCTTTATTTGTCATTGTGCAACTGCACAGTGAAATTCTTTTTGCATATATACCCATGCAGGCACCGGTATGTTTTAGTGTCATTTCCAAAGTCTGATCCGTCTATGTGCTCGGTCTACCAGAGCGGCTCCTGACCCAGATAAGTCCCAGGCTCCTGCAGGGCCTCCCTCCATCACCTACGATTGGTTTGGTCTGTGAACTGATGTCCTTCTCCTTGTCTGGCCATCTTTGTGTCCAGGGGGCACCTC
Organism: Leucoraja erinaceus; assembly: GCF_028641065.1. Classification (NCBI taxonomy): domain Eukaryota; kingdom Metazoa; phylum Chordata; class Chondrichthyes; order Rajiformes; family Rajidae; genus Leucoraja; species Leucoraja erinaceus. The sequence continues at coordinate 55,350,798 of NC_073383.1, forward strand.
CTGCAGCCAACCTTGAAGGTCCTACTGCATTACCTGGCCACCCTCCTACCGACCCTTGCTCCTCATGTCCGATATCTTCAGCGGCTCCCTCCTCATCGGTTCTCCGGTCTTCGGGTAATAAACAGCGACTTCCCTCGACAGGCTGCAGTCCGCCAAGTCTTCGGGACCTCTGGGCAGGTTTCCGGTTCCACAGCCAGCCAAGCCTACGGGTCGTAAAGGCAGGTTCCTGGTTCCGTGATCTGCCAAGCCTTCGGGTCTTGATGACAATTTTCAATGTGGATCCCATGCCTCTGAAAGTTTGCCCAGAGCGCTGTGTTTTGCGTATATTGTCAGCTTGATTGTAATCATGTAGTCTTTTCTTTGTTTGGATAGCAGGCAAACAAAAGCTTTTCACTGTACTTCAGTACACGTGACAGTAATAAACTAAACCAACAATAAATGCACACAATGAGATCATAGGTAACATAAATAACTTATTTCAGCGAAACCAGGCACAAATGATAAAGTTCACAATTGCTTTAAGAGCACGTGTGATCCCTGACTCCAGTGTGCTTCTAAGACATGGTTTGGCGACAGCACCCAACTCAAATCATCCAAATGGTACTAACATTGCACCCCCCCCCCCCCCCCCCCCCCCCCTCCCATCCTCTGCTGTTTTTCTTCAAAAAATTGCAATGCAGTCTCATTACAAAATAATTTTTTACTTCAACATCCATACCAAGAGATAAATCTTGTCTCGGGTGGTGCCGTGCGCAGCAGCCTCGCCAGCAGTCTCTCCATCATTTCATCCTTTTATTATTTTTTAGTGTGTTAAAAGTATGTTTTATAAGGTTTCTTAGTCTTTTTTATGTGGGGGATGGGAGGGAAGAGGGGAAATCGTTTTCTCAGTCGCTTCCTGGTCGGAGATGTATCTTTTCTCTGAGTCACATCTTCGCCACCCCTCCTCATGTCCTACCTGCTGGATTGGCGCGGCCTTTCCTGCCGGAGCTCCGGAGTGTTGGGCCTGCTGCTTTAACATTGTGGAGCTGTGGTTTGCTGAGCTTCCAGCCATGGGCGGCGCTGACTTTACCATCATGGAGTCCTGGGATCTTTTGCCGAGGATCACCAGTGATGGAGCTCCGTCCAGCTCTGCCTGTGGACTTTGGGAGCCGCGGTCTCCGGTAAGAAGTGGCCAATTCGAAAACTTCCAAGCCGCTGAGAGTGTTCTTCCGTTCCGACGTCGGAGTTTCATCATCCCGGGGAGAGGGCCTGAACATCCGTAGTGGCAACTGTGGAAGGCTCAAAGGCCCCGACCATGGGTGAACAAAGAGGAAGATGACTGAACTTTATTGCCTTCCCTCACAGTGGGAAACGTTGATTCCGCTGTGGGGGATGTTCAGGTTATCGTGTATTGTGTTATTTTATTTGTATGGCTGTATGGTAATTCAAATCTCACTGTACCAATTGGTGCATGTGACAATAAATGTAACTTGAACTTGAACTACCTCTGAGAATGATGCAGCCCCTCAGTAGTGGATAGTCAGTCTAGGTTTTCGTGCTCAAGCCTCTAGCATGGCACTTTAAATAGTCATCTGGCTTAGAGACAAAGTGCCGACATCCAGGAATGAAGTAAATTACGATCAATTCCAATTATGAATAATTAAAATGGAGTATGATGACATGCATCAGGGATATCAAGCAGTTTTCTCAGCATATATGTAATTAATATAATAAACATAATCTACTATTTATTTTTAAACTAAAATACCACTCAAGAGAATTCTGTTTCTCCTTAAGAACTGAATTTATCCCAGAATTCGAGAATCACCAAGGCAGATAGAGGAACAGCATAGAAGGCGGCTTTAGTGTAAGGAAAAGTTGAAACATGTTCAAAATTGTAGATTATTATAAACTCATCATCAGTGAGTCACTTTGAATGGTGTACAGAAACCACTGCATGCAGAATGCCACTTCTAAAATTGATGTAAGTGGCTCGGAATTTTAGAACTCATCCCACAATGAGGAGATGCTAATACGTAATACATTTAGAGCTACTGATGAGTGATGAATTTCTAGGTCAAACAAGATTATCCTGTGACAATTCTATTCTCACAAGGAAAGATGACGCTTTCAAAAGTATATCTGGGAAAGAAGGAAACCATAGGAGAATACCATTAACATTAATTAAAATAAAATGAGGGCAGGTACTGTTTACTGTACTTTAAGTAAGTAAGTTTATTGGCCAAGTATTCACAAGCAAGGAATTTGCATTGGTGCTCCGCCCACAAGTAACAACATGGCATCCAGTGACAGTTATGAATGACTCAGAAAACACTAAACATTAATAATAATAAAATATTAATGATAAAACACCATTGATCAAGCATGTGAACCAACAAAATACCAGATCAATGGGAGGCTACAGATTTTTGGCTGTTGAATAGAGCAACTACTCGTGGATAAAAACTGTTTTTATGTCTGGCTGTGGCAGCTTTGACAGTCCGGAGTCGCCTTCCCGAGGGAAGTGATTCAAAGAGTTTGTGGCCAGGGTGAGAGGGGTCAGAGATGATCTTGCACGCTCGCTTCCTGGCCCTTGCAGTGTACAGTTCATCAATGGAGGGAAGGTTGCAGCCAATAATCTTCTCTGTTGATCGGATGATTCGCTGCAGCCTCCAGGTGTCGTGCTTGGTGGCTGAGCCAAACCAGACCATGCTGGAGAAGGTGAGAACAGACTCTACGATGGCCGTGTAGAATTGGACCATCATTTCCTGTGGCAGATTGTGCTTCCTCAGCTGCCGCAGGAAGTACATCCTCTGTTGTGCCTTTTTGACTGTAGGTATTGACTGTAGGAAATACTGCAGGATTGATAGATTTAAAGTCGAAGAAGAAATATTTAAAGTTATTGTATATTCTAAAGCCCGAGGTACTGGGACAATTAAAAATGAGCCTGGGGATTTCCATAGCTATGAATGGTGTAAAGTAATTGCCTCGTGGATGGTATTGGGCCCGGCGTGGCTTTAATGGCCGCGGGACATTCCAGAGCCCGCCGGGGGCTTCAACTTTGTGATTTTTGGGCCTGGGGCGGGGCCGTACATCGCCCGGCGTGGCCTTAAATGGCCGTGGGACTTACCATCGCCCGCCTGGGGCTTCGACATCAGGAGAGAAATGGTGCAGGGGAGAGAAAATACTTTGCCTTCCATCACAGTGAGGAGGAGATTCACTGTGATGGATGTTTGTGTAAATTGAATTGTTTGTATGTCTTGTAGGAATTGTCTTTGTTTGTTTGGCTGTGGAAACTGAGTTTCGTTTGAGCCTCACTGAGATTCAAATGACGTGTAATAAAATATTGCATATTGTATATTGTAATCCTGGGGCCTTATTTATATCTTTTTAAGCTGAAGCTACTGCATCTACATTGTTTTCCCCCAAACAGCCAGTACTTGTTTTTATTTCATAATAACTCCACAGGCTGTACCTTGAAGCTCTTATTGACCGTCAACGTAGGGGCAAGTTATTTGAACTAGTACTTTCAATTCAGAGATAGAGAGGTCATTCACATATAGTGGAGCAACAGGATTTGTTCTGAAGGTGTTTGAGATAAGCAAGGCATAATGATCCTTTTGACTGTCTTTGTTTGACATTATACAATGACTAAATGAAGTTAACGTGCAAATACAAAAGGAAGCAGATAGGCACAGGCAATAAAAGAGAGAAGCTGGCCTCAATCAAAGCTTGCAATGTGCATTGAAATCCTAACATTATTGTTGGAAAATTAATTCAATCCCACAACTGAATGAGGAACAAAAGGCCAGTTTAAAGTATGGGTTTGGTTTCTGACCCAATGTCAGACTCATTCTTTTGACCACGTACAAAGGATCACAGCAAAACTTTAATCGACAGAGGATTCGATTGCCAGCTTGAAACCAAATTCACCTCACTGTCACCTGAACTAGGAGAAAAGGAATGTTTTAAATTTAATCCTTGGCTTCAAGTTCAAGTTACATTTATTGTCACATGCACCAATAGGTACAGTGAGATTTGAATTACCATACAGCCATACGAATAAAAAGAACACAATACACAATAGAATTTAACATGAACATCCCCAACCAGCGGAATCAAGGTTTCCCACTGTGAGGGATGGCAATAAACTTGGCACGGATCATACAGTAATTAATTATTAGGTTGTGTAGAATCCAATAATGCCATTGAAACAAAAATGTAAAAACCTTTTGTAATGGATACTTCAATAAGTTCTAGGTCACCTCTGTCTGGTTGATCTTTTAAGTCACCTATTACTCGCAGATAGAAACATAGAACATAGTTGCAGGAGTAGGCCATTCGGCCCTTCGAGCCTGCACCGTCATTCAATATGATCATGGCTGATCATCCAACTCAGTATCCCGTCCCTGCCTTCTGTCCTACCCCCTGATCCCTTTAGCCACAAGGGCCACATCTAACTCCCTCTTAAATATAGCCAATGAACTGGCCTCAACTACTGTTATTTTCTAAAGTTGATTTCAAACTTAATTTAAATGTTTATTTCAATCCATTTTGGCAAAATAACCTGGCATAAATTGTAGTCTTAACTATATTGTTTTTATTTAATTCTGAATGTTACATTTTTTTAAATGTTAACGATGACTGCATTCATGGTAAAACCATTCAAGAATCTACACCTCTCAAGTTTCTTCCAAATGAGCTGGTAATATCAGTGAAGGAAACTCTATAAAGAATTTCTTTAAAGACAGACCTTTAAATTCAGCTTTGCTTGCTGGAGCTAAGGATGATTTTATTCAAGTTTTCAGTACATCCTTTAATATTTCTATACTTAGACAACTACCTAATTTCCTTTCATAGGAATTTATGGAATGTACTTCAGTAAAGATTTTTGACAGAAAACATCCTCTTCTAAATATTCTGTTAAAGCAACATCTGTTTTCTTGTATCCCATATAACCATATAACAATTACAGCATGGAAACAGGCCATCTCGACCCTTCTAGTCTGTGCCGATCACGTATTCTCCCCTAGTCCCATATACCTGCGCTCAGACCATAACCCTCCATTCCTTTCCCGTCCATATAACTATCCAATTCATTTTTAAATGATAAAAACGAATTTGCCTCCACCACCTTCACTGGAAGCTCATTCCACACAGCCACCACTCTCCGAGTAAAGAAGTTCCCCCTCATGTTACCCCTGTCATAGCCCCTACTATTTCTACACTAACTTCTCTCAATGTCCTAGGGAACATCCTGTCCGGACCTGGAGACTTATCCACTTTTATATTTCTCAAAAGTGTCAGTACTTCCTCTTCTTTGAATCTCATAGTTTCCATAGCTACTCTACTTGTTTCCCTTACCTCACATAATTCAATATCCTTCTCCTTGATGAATACCGAAGAAAAGAAATTGTTCAATATCTCCCCCATCTCTTTTGGCTCTGCAGATAGCTGTCCACTCTGAATCTCTAATGGACCAATTTTATCCCTCGTTATCCTTTTGCTATTAATATAGCTGTAGAAACCCTTTGGATTCCCATCTTACTTTTTTTTTGTTGTGATCTTAAATTTAAAACCTATGTTTTTCACTGGGATGACAATTTTCATGTTTTGTTCATAATTGCATTTCTTTAAACGAGGCTTTTTCTGAATGAATTCGGTCTGCACCAATTCTGATGTATCATGGCTCATTTCCCATTCATACTTGGTTCTAACAGGTAATTCCTGTCCCTTCATCATCACCAGGACAAAATTCCAGAGCTCCCCACCTGTGGGAGCATCTTCACTGGAAGAACTGTGCAATTCAAGGTGGCTTGCCAACAACATTCTTGAAGATCTGTTTGAACTACTGCTTTATACTACTGCTCTAGACTAATTGAATCACTCAGCAACATAAATATGTTGCTTTTCCAATTACAACCATAATTAATGCCAGGTGTTAGCTGTTTTCAATAGCAGTAAACATGCATGTTTTAATGCTAATTAATTCATCTTTTAAGTATAAAGTATGCAAAATAAGGACTTCCCAGTGCCAGCAACACATAAAATAATTAAACTTCATTACAATTAGTATTTTAATACCAATAATTAGTCTATCTGGGAACAAAAGCTGACAATTCTATCAAAGGCTGCTCAACAATTATCCAGTGAAAATTAGTATGGAGAAGAATGGCTTAATATTAATTATTTTAGCTGTGTGAGTCACACAAATTTGGTGAGCAATAAAAACACTTTATGAGTTATAAGTTACTAAATGAGTTATGAAAGTGGGTTATGTTAATAATTGCTCAAAACTACTTCATGAAAATCAAAGTATGATACATATCCAAAAGAATATTATCAATGCATCAGCAGCTATGTTAATTGTAAAAGTAAATTTCAGATGGAAATTAGGTTAACTAAAAATAGATTTCAACTGAAACACTTCACTGTAAGACATGCAAAACACCATGATGTTCCCAGGATTTTCTAGCTACAATGACTAATTTCTTGGCACATTAATTTATTATATTTGCAGAATGTAGCCCCCAAACGTAGCAAGTAAATAAATAATCCTACATCTTTGACTATATTCAACTCTTGACAATGTATTATTTTCCCAGCATATAAAATATGCAACGTTAGCTTTCCATATGGGTCTCGACCCGAAACGTCACCCATTTCTTCTCTCCAGATGCTGCCTGTCCAGCTGAGTTACTCCAGCTTTTTGTGTCTATCTTTGGTTTAAACCAGCACCTGCAGTTCTTCCTACACAGCTCTCCATTAAAATTCAAATGTGTCATCTCCTTTTAAGATCTGCTTGCAACTCTCCGTAAATTGATTTAAAAGTCTTAGAAGAACCATCTTAAGGTTGCATCAAGCAGAGTTCATGGTTGCATTGCTAAAAGCATTGCTAACTGCACCACCAGGGGCGCTGCACAATTGTCAGCCCCGCCAACAGTGTGTCTGTTTTTTCGTCTTTTTTTGGTATTTTTAATGCGTTTAAACAGATGTTCTCCGGCTTGTTTTATGTAGGGGGAGGGGGAGGGGGAGGGGGTGGGGTTTTTTTTTCTTCAGTTTCTTATCTTGCCGGAGATGCGATTGTTTTCCAGATCGTATCTCCGGCCTAACATCATGGAGCTGGAGGCCTCCTCGGACTAACTCTGAGCCCCACCGCGTGGCGTGGACTTAACATCGGAGCTGATCCCTTGCCTGGGATTGCTTCAACCACGGCTTGCGGACTTTACATCGAAAGCTCACAGTCTCGGGAGAGGCCGAGTTGGGAGCTCCAACTACACAGAGGTTCGTCAAGCCCCGACTCAGAGTCCGATCACCTGGCGCGGGGGAGCTGACATCCCCCCGATGTGGGAGCTGATAGCCCCAACACGAAGGGCCCGACGACCGCTGGCTACGGGGGTCAAGATCGTCCCGTTAACGGAGGGCTCAAGGCCCCCGACCGAGGTAGAACAATGAAGGGAAGAGATTGAACTTTTTTTTCCCGCCTTCCATTACAGTGAGGAATGTGGAGGAGTCACTGTGGTGAATGTTTATGTTAAAATGTATTTTGTGTGTTGCGTTGCTTTTTGTTTGTATGACTAACTTGGCAAATGAAATTCCTCGAATGTTGCAAAACATACTTGGCTAATAAAGTATCATTGTATTGTATTGTAAGGGTGGGTACTTGAGAGGCTACAAGTGGTTGAAGAACCAAATAGAGATTCAGGGGGTTCATGAATTGACTCCAGGTACTCACTATCATATATCTGACATCTGCCAAAATCCATTCTTTGACTAACAGCTTTTTTTTTTTTTTTAATTTCTTTAATTATTTTTGTTAGAAGCAATGGTATAAGAATAAAACAATCGACATATAAAATGATACAATTATTGTACAGCTTCAATTTTAACCTTTTAACTTGAAAATAAGGGAAATGAAAGGAGAGAGAAAAAGTGAAAGGTGAAAAGAGAGGACCCCTAGACTACCAAAGTAGTGTGGCCAAAGAGTGAATAAAGATGTAGGAGAGAAGAAGGGGAAAAAAAAGAGAAAAAAGTGGAGATATACCTGCCTCTCGTCCCGCCCACCTCACCCAACCCATAGTTGGATTTAAATTCAAAGTTGTGTTGCGCCATACTATCCTTGTAAGAATTCGGTGAAGGGTGTCCATGTCTTGAAAAATTGAACTGTTTTTTCTGCCAAGCCAAGCCTAATCATTTCCAAATGTAGTGTCTCGGACATGTTTGTAATCCACATCTTAACAGTAGGGACTGATGAGGGTTTCCAAAATTTAAGTATTCGTTTTTTCGCCGTTATCAGGCCATACTTAAGGAAACGTCTTTGAAATAATGTTAGCTCAGAACAGGCTTCCAACGTACCTAGAGTGATCAGTTCTGTGTCGGGGTCCAATTTTATTTTAAGTATTTTAGGAAAAATTTCAAAAATTCCCCTCCAGAAATTATGTAACTTTATACAAAAGGCAAAAGAATAGGTTATAGTTGCTTCCTGAAGGAGACATTTATCACAAATATGAGAAACATTTGGGAAGATCTTATTCAGTTTAGACTTTGAATAATAAAGTCTGTGCAGTATTTAAAATTGTATTAGCGAATGCCTAACGTTAAGAGAACAGTTGTGTGTATATATAGAAGACTTTCCTCCCATCTGTCTTTTAAAATTGTTAGGCCAAGTTCATCTTCCCAAGCTCGTCTAATTACTTCCGACAAGGGGGTTTGTATATTTAAAAGGGTATTATAAAGGTACGATATTAACTTATTTGAATCCGTGTTTCCGTCTTGAACCATATCTTGACAGTCTTGGGTATATGATTTCTCGTATTTGAAGATATCTAAAGTATTGGCTACCTTTCAGATAATATTTCGACCGTTATTCTTGAAATGAGAGAAGAATTCCCGTCTCATAAAGATCTCCCAGTATTTTAATTCCTAATCTTTCCCAGTATGTGAACTGCTTTCTAGGGTCCCTACCTGGTCGGTGAGGTGGCTTTTCTCCGGGCTGCACCTTCGACCTGACCTGTCCTCGCAGCCTACCAGTGGGTCTGGAGCGCCGTTTCCTGAGGGAACCGCCCAGAACCTTGGCTTCGGCGGCGGCGCAGCGCTGGAGCGTTATCGCGGATCGGAGCGGGTGATGCCTTGCCCGGGTCGCCACGCTGGAACACCGGAGAGCTAAAGGCCACTGATGACACATCGCGGAGCTGCGGGTCTGTGGAGCGGCTAGCTGCGGGCGGCGGTGCTGAACATTACATCGGGAGCCTGGGATCTATTGCCGAGATCGGCAGTAGTGGAGCTCCATCCAGCGTGGCCTGTTGGCTTCGGAAGTCGCGGTCTCCGGTAAGGAAGCGGCCGTTCCAGGTTTCCCAAGCCGCTGAGAGGATTCTCCCGACGCCGGAGCACCATCATCCGGCGAGAATGGCCTGGAACATCAGGCCTCCGTAAAGGTGACTGCGGAGGCCTCAATAGGCCCGATTATGGGTGGACATGGGGATGGGGACTGGACTTTGTGCCTTCACTCATAATAGGAACCATTGCGGGGGGATGTTTTTTATGTTAAAATTCGTTATTATTATGTTGTTTTCTTTTTTATGTGCTGCAATGGCAATACACATTTCACTACACCAATTGGTGTATGTGACATAAAAAACCTTTGAACCTTTAACCAGTTTACCTGGTGGCATGTGTTGTCCATCCAATATTATTTTATAATATTCGTTGCCCAGTAGTAGTACAAAAAGTTGGGGAGAGCCAATCCGCCAGTTTCTTTGGGTTTACATAGATGTCGTTTATGGATTCTGTGTGTTTTATAATCCCAAATAAAGTTTGTGATCGGAGAATCGAGTTGTTTTTTTTTAATTTTATGGAAATAAATCGGTATTGATTGAAATAGGTACAGGATTTGTGGAAGGAAGATCATCTTTATGGCATTTATTCTACCTATAAGGGAAATCGGAAGCGTTTTCCAAAGTTGAATAAAGGCATTTAATTTGGTAATTAATGGTGGAAAGATTGCTTGAAATAGAGAAGTATATTTTCTAGTTACGTAAACTCCAAGATATTTAAATTTTTCCATAGCAATTCTAAAAGGGAACTTTAGAACGTGTCGGATCTTGAGGCTTTATTGACATAATTTCACTTTTGTTCCATTTTATTCTATATCCTGAAAAGGAACCGAATTCCTCTATAAGATTTAGTATGTTTGGAATGCTAACTTGGGAATTGGTGATATATAGTAGTACATCATCTGCATATAATGATATTTTATTATTAGAATATTTAGTATTATAGCCATGAATATTCGGATGTACTCATACTTTCTGCTGAAGGTTCAATCGCAAGGGCAAATAACAGGGGTGATAGTGCACACCCCTGTCTATTGCCTCTGGATAACTGAAATTTAGTTGAGTATTTGATTAGTCAGTATTCTGGCAGTCGGCTTGTCATATAGCAACTTAATCCATGAAATAAGGTTTTCTCCTAATTGAAATGTTTGCAATACTATAAAAAGATATTTCCATTCTACTTGGTCAAATGCTTTTTCTGCATCTAATGAAATAATTGATAAGTCTTCTTTTATCGTTCTATGTGAGTACATTATATAAAACAGACATCTCAAGTTGTTGAACGAGTATCTCTTGGGTATAAACCCAGTTTGATCAGAATGTATTAATTTATTAACATATTTACTTAGTCTTCTTGCCAGGGTTTTAACTAATATTTTCTGATCTGCATTTAGCAGGGCAATTGCTCCATATGATCCCGGCTCTTCGAGATCTTTATCTTTTTTGGGTATCAGTGTAATAGCGATTCGGCTAAAGTTTGTGGTAGCATCTGCTCTTTAAATGTGTGTATATAAAGGGCTTGTAAATGCGGGGAGATTAAATCGGAATTTTTTAAATAAAATTCATTACTAAACCCGTCTGGGCCTGGCATTTTACCATTCTTCAATGAGCTAATAGTCTCTTCGATTTCTTTTATTGTGATCTGCGCTCCAAATTCTTCACGTTCCGCCACATTAAGTGACGGAAAATTACAGTTGTCAAAGAAGTTTTTAGTTTTTATCGTTTCTACTGAAGTTTTAGATGTGTATAAATGTTGATAGAATTGTACAAATCTTTCATTAATATCTTCAGGAAGTGTAAACAGTTCACCTTTTTCTGATCTAATTTTTTGAATAGTATGATCTTTTTCCATTTTTCTCAAATGACGTGCGAGAAGTTTATGCGGTTTGTCGCCGAATTCAAAAATTTTCTGTTTAGTAATTTGAAATAGCCTGATAACTCTTGCGGAGAGAATTTGATTTAACTTGAATTTTAATAGTGCTATCTTATTATGTTTATCCATAGAAGGATCTGTAGCATTTTCTGAATCCAGCTGTCTGATCTGTTCTTCTAATTCCAGTTGTTCCATCCCGTTCTTTTTATTTTGATATGCTTGATATGAAATAATAGAACCTCTAATAAAGGCCTTAAAATATTCCCATCAGTAAGAGAGAAAACAAGAAGGCAACCAGTTTAGGGATCCTTGGAATGAGACACCAGTAACTGGCAGAAAAGATACTTGAGCATGGTGAGGAAAAGCTGGAGTATCACTGAGAGTAAAGATTAGTCGTTGCAGGGAGAACCAGGATAAAGATAGAGAATTTTGTTGGGGAAATATCATACTGTTGTTCATGGAAGTGACTGACATTGGATTGGTGAAGGAGATGAAGATCATATATAATCATGAGGACGAGAGAAGCCAATCTATTACAGTGCATATTTAGTGAGTGAAGATTGTGACAGATACCGTGTTAGTGTACGAAGTAGGTAGATCAGATACTCTGTTGATGTTGATAGAATAGTTTGGATGCTGACTAACATTGAAGATATGATGCTGCATACTGATTTTGTAGTAAGTAGGTCAACCAGTTTCACAGTACGAAACAGTACATCCCTCTTTGCATCTAACCATCTCCAGCGAACAATCAGTTTAATGGGGAACCTCCTTGCCTGAGGTAATCTGTTACCAGCCCCAATTTGACTCAGTTTCTATGATCACTTTCAGTACACCCCCCCCCCCCCCCCCCAACTACAATCAGTCTGAAGAGGGGTCATTGCCCGAAATATCACCCATCCATTTCCTCCAGAAATGTTGCCTGACCTGTCACATCAGCATTTTGTATCTATCTTTGGTATAAACCAGCATCTGAAGTTCTTTTATTACTGCATTATGTGTTGATTTTCTAAAGAAGGCCTTCTGATTTTGCATACCTCATAATCAAGCTTGCAGTAATTATTTAGTTTGACAGTTACTGACCAGCATAGCGAAAAGCAAAAAAAGGTTAACAACTAATTCAGTTTCTGGAAATAAAATTACAATGGTGTCAGTGGAATATTATCCAAGGCTGTCCTGTTCCAAACGAACGTATTGCGTTACATTCTGTTCTGTCATTTTGGCTCCAATTTATTGTTTTCAAAGTCCTATTAACTATATTGTAAGTAAGTTATTACTTAACTAAGTTATTACTTTATTTAGTAACCGCTTGCGTTTTCCAGTTTCAATATTATATTTTTAGGCAAAATGTAAACCATTGTTACAGAACATTGACAGTCAAATCATTCTGCAGTAATTACAGAGTAAATGCACACCATGACAGGCAGGATTTATAGTGTTTATACAGCAGTTATAAGAGATATCGATACATTTAGGATTCAGATTCTTCTGGCTTGCCAAAAGAACAACGGCAAAACCACAATCTGCGTGAGATAACCACTGATGAGATGTTTGTGCAGTAATCAACCAGAACCAGAATTAAAGTGCCAAATAGGAATTGAAAGTGCAGTGCACATAGGTAAACGTAGCCACCTAGATTGATAAAAGTAACAGAAGGATATTGCATTATGAACTATAATTTAACTAGCATTCTTATTCAATTGCAATGGCTTCCGTTTTTTAAAAATATACATATTCAGAAAAATAGCCACCCAGCAATTGGTGATGTCCATGAATCGCAGACCTCAAGCAGTCATTGCATGCAAAGGATATGCAACAAAATACTAAACATGACTACTTTCATTTACATGACATTGCTGTGTCCCAAACACTATGGTGCCCTGACATGGGGGGGACTATGAATAAACATAGCTGCAATTTCTCAATGGTGAAACCAAAATGTATAAAAATGGCCTTTATTAAAATCTGACAATGTGCACTTTAACCACATGTGATTTTTTCGATTACAAATCTCAAATTGTGGAGTACAGAGGCAAATAAATCAATGATGGGTCTTTGTCCCAAACATTATGGAGGGCATTGTAACTGCAGGAATCCACGGACTTGCAATGGACATTGGTCATTCATCTATTCCGAGAGGTGGAGAAAGGGAGGGAAGTTAAAATGAGAGCAGGATGGAAATTGACAGCACAGGTGATTAAACTTTTGAAAACTGTAGGAAATATTTTGAAGCAAATTCATTTAAAATTTTCCTTACAATTAATTAGAATTATTTAATATTTTCTTTTTCCTCATTTTCCATTGTTCCTGAAAGTGGGGTCAGAAGTGGACAATCAAGAAGGCTTTCAGCACATTGGCCTTCATCAGTCAGAGTACTGAATATAGAAGTTGGGAGGTCATGTTGCAGTTATACAGGACATTGGTGAGGCCAGATTTAGTGTATTGTTCAGTTTTGGTCACCCTGTTAAACAAAGATGCTGTTAAGCTGAAAAGGGTGCAGAAAAGATTTACGAGGATGTTGCCAGGACTCGAGGGCGTGAGCCTTAGGGGGAAGTTGAGCAGGCTCGGACTTCATTCCTTGGAGCACAGGAGGATGAGGGGTGATCTTATAGAGGTGTACAAGATCATGAGAGAAATAAATAGGGTCAATTCACAGAGTGTTTTACCCAGAGTAGGGTAATTGAGAATCAGAGGACATAGGTTTACAGTGAGAGGGGGAAAATATATAATAGGAACCCGCGGGGGAACTTTTTTTTACACAAAGGGTAGTAGGTGTATTAAAGGTGTCAAAGGAGGAAGTTGAGGCAGGTACTATCACAACATTTAAGAAACATTTAGACAAGTACATGGATAGAATACATTTAGAGGGAATATGGGCCAAATGCAGGTATGTGGGACCAGTGTAGGTGGGACATTTTGGTTGACATGGGAGTTTAGCTGAAGGGACAGGTGACAAGGGTTATGGGGAGAAGGCAGGAAAATGGGAATACTAGGCAGAGATCAGCCATGATTCAATGGCGTAGACTCGATGGGCCGAATGACCTAATTCTGCTCCTATAACTTGGGACTGTTTCCACACCGTATGACTCTATCAAATCTATTGCTTCTATTCTGTCACTCACCACTGGTAGAGAGAATAAGATTTAACATTTATAACTTTAATTTATAAATATAATTTAAGTCTGCAACATTTAACAGTATAGTCCATTTGCCCCAGTGTCTGTTCCAGCATCTATCAAGATCATGGACGATCTTTTACATCAGCATCACTTTCCAGTAGCAATAACATATCCCTTGATTCCCTTAATATCGATACATCTTTCAGTCTCTGACATATGACGGAAGGATCAACAGCAGACTATCTGAAGACATTATCCTGATGGTTTAAGGCGAGAGACATTCTCAATGATATCCCTCAGAATTTGACTCATTTGTTTTTCCAAATTATTTGTTCCCGTGTAGATAATAAATCCTAAGCAGTCAAAATGCATTTATTGAAAAATAAGTAGTTGTATAAAACATTTTTTTAAATCCTTTTAGTTCAAAGTGTAGATGAACTACAAAGCAAATCGTTTTTATAACGGGTCTTGTTTGTGGTGCTTTTGTTAAATGTTTTAAGTATCAGTTTGGCCGTTTTTGGCTTATAGCACTGCATGAGATGCCTTCTGCTGAAAACTTTAAATCCATACAGGAACAGAATGGGCTGGATAGATTTACCAGAAGGAAGGCCTCTTGTTGGAAACCGGCTCCGCTGGCTGACTGACGTTCTTGTTCTGTCCTTACCGATGAGTCATACAGGCGACTGAGCAAAGAAGTTCCGTACTTCTTCAACGGGGAGCGATTTTGCAACTTTTCCAAGATGGTAAGGGCAAAGTATTTAACATGCCAACAAAAGCACACGGTTAGAACGCAAATAGATATATGTGATGATTACGTTAAGCGTGAAAGTCAGATTCAACGAGTAATTGTGTGTACTCGCCGCCTTCGTTTTGGCTGTAAACCTCAGATAGTTATCAGCTTCCCCTTTTACACAAACAGTACCTTCGTTGTGTTTAGCAGCGGTGGCGCTCACTGCCAAAGCTCTACGATCTTGGCTCACTGCGGCTGCTCAATGAAGGGACTCAGCTGACCGGCAGTATTTCGCCCGGCAGCGCATGTCTGCCTGTATCAAAGATCTTTGATTAATATCGTCGTCGTTGTTGAGCCGCAATTGATGCAGGCAAAGAGCGAGAGAGCTAAAGGAGCCAGGGCGGCGAGGACTTTGCATAGGCGGGCGATCGTTCCTGTTGCACGAGATATCGGCTCGCCTCGCCTCGCCCTTCTGGAACCTTCCACGTGGTTTGATAGTTGATGTGTTTTTTTTGGTGTGTGAGGGGAGCGAGGCGACGGAATACACCAGTCGAATCAGGTGAGAGGCAGCGACGCCATCTCGCGAGGGGAGCCCCGCCCCGCCGGTACGGGGTGCGTGCGCACGCGCACTGCGCCCACTGGCGTTGCTCGGCCGCTTGCGCTCGAGCGATTTAAAACGGAGACGAGGAGGGAGGTGGCTGGCACTGCGCTGAATGTGTGTGTGTGAGAGAAATAAATTAAATCTACACATCCGCGCTCAGGGCACGAGGAAGGGTAAGGCATGCAGGGGTACATTTTTTTTTAAATACACGCGTTTAACTTCAACTAGCTGTAGTTACGTCTATTGGAGAATTAAAAACTACAGTGTTTTTGTTTGTAGCATGAGATCGCAAACCAGGTGAGGATGAAAACCGCGCTGAACCCTTGCTGTGTGTGTGTGTGTGTGGTATTTTTTCCTTCCGCAATTTTTCTTCCAAGGGTGGATCATTACAATATCTTTTCGTCATCCTTTGTTGCCAATCGTGTTATTCTCGATTTAACAACACGGGGCTTGTAGTTTTATTGTGGTATGAGAACTGATGGATTTATCTCAAGATTTGTTTATCACCGAGCTGGCAGCCTTTTATTTATTTATTTATGTATCTATTTATCCTTGGTTAAAAGCAACAAAGAGAGACCCTGTCTGCCCAAGCGGCGAAATAACGTGAGCGCTGGTACTGTAGCCAGATCGTGAGGAAAGAGCTCTCCAAGGTTACTCAATACAAGCAATTTATATATTTACACTGAGCGGACCCGAAGTGAAAATTCCTATGGTGCTGGTATTGGCAAGGTTGTTGTTGGGCTCATAAGTGTAACAAGAACCAATTCGGCGGACGTGATTTTTGTTTTGAAAGCTCAAAATCTGATTACAGTGTTTATCCGAATCTCATGATGGGATTTGCGTTCGTATGAGAGCAAAGAGGCGACTGTATTAAGGGATTGAAAAATATCAAATGCAGTTCAAGTTGAAGAGAAAAATGTCTTCTGCCAGCTACATGTTCCTGCGGCTTGTCTCATCGTTGATAACAACTAGAATACATCCACAGGACAAGCCTGGTGCTTGGTTGGTTGGATGGCTCAGCACTTTTAGCTAGCTGATGTGGAATGGACGTATAAAGGTTCAAAGGTTATTTATTGGTCACATACACCATAGGTGTAGTGGAATGCTTCTTGCCAATGCAGCACATAAAAAAAGTAGCAGCATTAATCGTGGCGTGTTCTTGGAATTACAGTTTAATCCTTTACCATCTTTCCCAAAACTGCATTGTATGTCTAACATTCAGTGACACAAATAGATGTTTCCTCCAATTAGATTATTACCTTGGTCCCTGATTCCACTTGCCCTCTTGAATCAATGTCCTGGAAGCCACCATTTCCATCTTTCCTCCCTGTCTACTCTTTTATGTGGGATTGGACAGTTCATAACTAGTAGCGTGGATAGGGGAGAACCAGTGGATGTGGTGTATCTGGACTTCCAGAAGGCTTTCGACAAGGTCCCACATAAGAGATGAGTATACAAACTTAAAGCACACGGCTTTGGGGGTTCAGTATTGATGTGGATAGAGAACTGGCTGGCAAACAGGAAGCAAAGAGTAGGAGCAAACGGGTACTTTTCACAAAGGCAGGCAGTGACTAGTGGGGTACCGCAAGGCTCAGTGCTGGGACCCCAGCTATTTACAATATATATTAATGATCTGGATGAGGGAATTGAAGGCAATATCTCCCAAGTTTGCGGATGACACTAAGCTGGGGGGCAGTGTTAGCTGTGAGAAGGATGCTAGGAGACTGCAAGGTGACTTGGATAGGCTGGGTGAGTGGGCAAATGTTTGGCAGATACAGTATAATGTGGATAAATGTGAGGTTATCCATTTTGGTGGCAAAAACGGGAAAGCAGACTATTATCTAAATGGTGGCCGATTGGGAAAGGAGGAGATGCAGCGAGACCTGGGTGTCATGGTACACCAGTCATTGAAGGTAGGCATGCAGGTGCAGCAGGCAGTAAAGAAAGCGAATGGTATGTTGGCTTTCATAGCAAGAGGATTTGAGTATAGGAGCAGGGAGGTTCTACTGCAGTTGTACAGGGTCTTGGTGAGACCACACCTGGAGTATTGTGTGCAGTTTTGGTCTCCAAATCTGAGGAAGGACATTATTGCCATAGAGGGAGTGCAGGGAAGGTTTACCAGACTGATTCCTGGGATGTCAGGACTGTCTTATGAAGAAAGACTGGATAGACTTGGTTTATACTCTCTAGAATTTAGAGATTGAGAGGGGATCTTATAGAAACTTACAAAATTCTTAAGGGGTTGGACAGGCTAGATGCAGGAAGATTGCTCCCGATGTTGGGGAAGTCCAGGACAAGGGGCACAGCTTAAGGATAAGGGGGAAATCCTTTAAAACCGAGATGAGAACTTTTTTCACACAGAGAGTGGTGAATCTCTGGAACTCTCTGCCACAGAGGGTAGTTGAGGCCAGTTCATTGGCTATATTTAAGAGGGAGTTAGATGTGGCCCTTGTGGCCAAGACGATCAGAAGGTATGGAGAGAAGGCAGGTACGGGATACTGTTGGATGATCAGCCATGATCATATTGAATGGCGGTGCAGGCTCGAAGGGCCGAATGGCCTACTCCTGCACCTAATTTCTATGTTTCTAGAATTTAAATCCTATGAAACTAGGAGTCTGTGATCTGTGTCTTGTACTCATGTATACCATCTATGTCCACCTCTGTAATTTAATGTCTGCTCTGCACAATACATTCAATGAAGAATCCCTCCACTTTTTTCATCTTTCCAATGTTTTCCATCTTTTGTTTGCTTTATAATTTACTTTGGTCAATAAAAAATAGATGCAGGAGTAGGCCATTCGGTCCTTTGAGCCATTCAATGTGATCATGGCTGAATCATCCCCAATCAGTGCCCCATTCCTGCCTTTTCCCCATATACCCTGACTCTGTTATCTTTAAGAGCCCTATCTAGCTCTCTCTTGAAAGTATCCAGAGAACTGGCCTCCAGAGGCAACTCTCTGAGAAAAAGTGTTTCCTCATCTCCATTCTAAATGGCGTGCCCCTTATTCTTAAACTGTGGCCCCTGGTTCTGGACTCCCCCAACATCGGGAACATGTTTCCTGCCTCTAGGGTGTCCAAACCCTTAACAATCTTATGTTTCAATAAGATGTCCTCTCATCCTTCTAAACTCCAGAGTGTACAAGCCCAGCCGCTCCTTTCAGCATATAACAGTCCCGCCATCCCGGGAATTAACCTTGTAAGCCTACTCCCTCAATAGCAAGAATGTCCTTCCTCAAATTAGGGTCCAAAACTGCACATAATACTCCAGGTGTGGTCTTACTAGGGCTCTGTACAACTGCAGAAGGACCTCTTCGCTCCTAGACTCGACTCCTCTTGATATAAAGGCCAACATGCCATTCGCTTTCTTCACTGCCTGCTGTACCTGCATGCTTACTTTCATAGACTGATGAACAAGGACCCCCAGATCCCATTGTACTTCCCCTTTTCCCAACTTGACGCCATTTAGATAGTAATCTGCCTTCCTGTTTTTGATATCAAAGTGGATAACATCACATTTATCCGCATTAAACTTAATCTGCCATGCATCTGCCCACTCCCCCAACCTGTTCAAGTCACCCTGCATTCTCTTATCAATTATGGCTTTATCTGTCGATACCTGCATCTGAAAGGGTAGAGTTCCTGTCCTCTTCCATGTACTGTGGTCAATGTTTTGATTTGCCTTTCCTGGTCCCCCTTTTAACATCAAATTTTGCCTTCTGGTACCTCTGTAGGGGGTTGAGAAGCATTATAATGTTAAATATGC
Source organism: Leucoraja erinaceus (assembly GCF_028641065.1). Lineage (NCBI taxonomy): Eukaryota > Metazoa > Chordata > Chondrichthyes > Rajiformes > Rajidae > Leucoraja > Leucoraja erinaceus. The sequence goes on from NC_073383.1 coordinate 55,370,196, forward strand.
TTTATAAATGCAAGTTGTAGTGCAATTTGAATACCTGCACGTTGTTAAATAGTTGTCATGTATTTCATCTGTTTGTGAAGTAGGTAGCAACTTGTGGTCTTCATATGTCTGTGGTGGCTTATCCTAAGCCACTGTTTCTTTAAATAGTCTTCGTACAAGAGTCTTATTCCACTTTTAAACAAGTAAATTCCTTCCTGTGTAGGAAGGAAGTGCAGATGCTGGTTTACACCGAAGATAGTCATAGAATGTTGGAGTAATTCAGCGGGGCAGGCAGCATCTCTGGAGAGAAGGAATGGGTGATTTTTGGGTCGAGGCTCCTCAGAATCTGTCTGAAGAAGGACGTCGACCTGAAACGTCACCCATTCCTCCTCTCTGGAGATGACACCTATCCTGCTGAGATACTCTGGCATTTTGTGTCTAAAAAGCTTACTTATTCTGTATCTACTTCTTTAGCCACTTCATTGGTATAACCCTTCCATACCTAATTCCTTTCTGCTTAAATTAAATGCCTCATAATCCACCTGTTGTCTACTCTCACCCCTGCAATTTAATCCTCTTTCAGCTGTTTTTTCTCATGTTCCAGTAGGATTTGCTTCCGTTATTCTTTCACGTCAATAGTCAATAGTCTATTTAATTGTCATTTGGACCCCTGGAGGTCCAAATGAAATGCCGTTTCTGCAGCCATACATTACACACAAATAGACCCCAGACACAACATAATTTACATAAACATCCATCACATAGCTGTGATGGAAGGCCAAAAAAAACTTATCTCTCCACTGCACTCTCCCCTCCCCCCCCAATGTCAGAGTCAAAGTCAAAGCCCCCGGCTGGCGATGGCGATTGTCCCGCGGCCATTAAAGCCACGCCGGGTGGTGCGAGGTCGCACACCGGGTCTTGGGGTTAGAGCCCCCGGCGTGCGCTCGCAGAGTCCCGCGGCCATTCCAAGCCGTGCGGGGCAGTGATGTAGGCCCCGCTCCAGGAGCTCTTCGACCCCACAACTCGGGCGGGAGAAGTCGCTGTTGCAGGAGCCCTGAAAAGCGGTCTCCCTCCAGGGACCCGCGGGCTCCCGGTGCCGCCGTCCACAGACCCGCATCAGCAGCAGCAGCGGCAGCGCTCCTCCACCGCTCCACCCGCTCCGGTCTCGGCCAGCTCCGCGACGGTGAGGTGAGTCGGCACCAGAGTCCCCAGCTTCTTCTGTTGGAGGCCGCTCCGCGTTGCGGCCCCAACGACAACTGAGACCCGACGAGAAAAGGTCGGGTCTCCAGTGCAGGGAGAGATTTAAAAGTTTCCCCCCCCTCCCTCCCCCCCCCCCCCCCCCCCCCCCCCACACACACACCCCAACATAAAATAACAAAAACTACATATAAACATAGACAAAAAATAATAAAAACGCGGACAGGCTGCAGAGGCCGCTGCTGACCAGAGTCGCGCCGCCTAGTCGTGCATTCAGATTGGGGGGAGGAATCCCCCCCCCCCCCCCCCCCCCCCCCCCCCCCCCACTTCCCAACTAGTTGTAACCAACTAAGCTTATCAAAGTTCCTGCAGTTTTGGTGTTTTATTATGTCTGGTCTTTTCCATTATTGTTTCTAGGAGAAAAACGCAAGTTTCTCTAATCTCTACAGCTATCAAAGCCACAATTTGCAACTATACACGAAGCTACATTTCTTGTTAAGATTATATCTAAAAATTGTACACCGTGCTTAATGTAAGACATAACCAGCAATTTTACAAAGGGTTAGTACTCGCTTGCTTATATTATTAATGCTCTAACAAACTAGCACAAGTCATAGAGTGATACGGTGTGGAAACGGGCCCTTCTGCCCAACTTGTCCCAGCTACACTAGTCCCTCCAAACTTGTCCTGTCTAATGTACATGTCTAACTGTTTCTTATAAAGTGGGATAGTCCCAGCCATCTCCTCTGGCAGCTTGTTCCATACATCCACTGCCATTTGTGTGTCAAAGTTTCCCCTCCGATTCCTATTAAATCTGTTCCCCTTCATCTTGAACCTATGTCCTCTGGTCCTCGATTCCCCTACTCTGGGCAAGAGATTCTGTGCATCTACCTGATCTATTCCTCTCATGATTTTATACACCTTAATAAGATCACTCCTCGTCCTCCTGTGTACCAAGGAATAGAGACCTAGCCTACTCATCCTCTCCCTTTTGCTCAGACCCTCTTGTCCTGTCAGCATCCTTGTAAATCTTCTCTGAAACCTTTCAAGCTTGACTATCTTTCCTATAACATGATGCCCAAAACTGAACACAATACTCTAAATGCGGTCTCACCAACGTCTTATACAACTGCAACATGATCGCCCAAGTGTTCACTGGGCGATCATGGACGGGGTTGTGTTCACCATTCTCTGCAGGTTTAGACAGATAATGGAGGAGTTGCCATGCCAGGCTGCGATGCATCCCATCAGAATATTATCTATAGCAGATCTGTAGGTGTTTGAGAGAATCCTCGTTATTAAAAATCTTCGTAATGGAACTGGACTGTGAAGAATTTTAACTACAGAAAAATGTGTCTGTGGGTTAATCATGGAAGTGTTACGGCAGGGCAAATAATTGAACCATGAATATGTTCAACCACTTTTGGCTATCTCTCCAGTTCACTTTTGTTTTGACAATATACATAATTTGTATTTCTATGCATTTAATGTCAAACATTTCCATAATAAATCACTTAACCCGTAATTCAGATTACGGCTTGACACATAACCCTTCCTAGAGAGTTACTGCAGTGTCACCATAAGCAGAAAGATATAATTCCAGTCTGATAAACAGATGGAGATGGACAGGTGAATGGTATGCCCCCAAAAATAAAAATCTAACCAACAAAGGTGATGAACCAAGGACATAGAAACATAGAAAAATAGGTGCATGAGTCGGCCCCCTGAGCCAGCACCACCACTCAACATGATCATGGATGATCATCCAAAATCAGTACCTGGCCAATCTCCACATCCCTTGATCCCTCTAACCCCAAGAACAAATACAACTCTCTTGAAAACATCCAGTGAATTGGCCTCCACTGCCCTCTGTGGCAGAGAATTCTGCAGACTCACAATTCTCTGGGTAGACATTTCTCCCCATCCAAATGTATCTCATATAACTATGATTCCCATGAGCCTTTCTGTCCTGATGTTACTTGATTCTGATCTTCCCCATTTGCCTTGCCATTTTCAAATTTATTAATATATCCCTCTTCTTCATCTCCCACCTCCAAAAAAAAAAAGATTATTAGTACACTGCAATTCTGCGTCATTTCAAAATCTGCATTAAAATATCACACTAGTCTATCAATATCCCCTCAAGTCTGCTCCTATCCTGTTCACCTTTTACTTGTTGGATACGTTTTGTATTATCTGCAAACTAAGGATGGCAGAGTGGCACTGCTGGTAGAACTCCTTCACGGAATCTGAGACCCAGGTTTGATCCTGATTTCGGGTGCTATCTGTGTGGAGTTTGCACATTCTCCCTGTGACCGCGTGGGTTTGCTGTGTGAGGTCCAGTTTCCTCCTGCATACCAAAAACCATGAGGGTTTGCATGTTAATTGACTGTTGTGAATTGCCCCTAATATGCAGGGAATGGATAAGAAAGTGGGATAGCATAGAACTGGTGAGAACAGGTGATCAATGGGTGTTGTGGATTCGGCCCACCGATTCCACTCTGTTCATTGATCACCTCTTCACACTATTTCTATGTTATCCATGTATTTTGAAAACAAAAACTTTCTGTTTTGTTCCCAATATCAAAAACTAGATCAAGAAAAAGGGAGGGGAGGGGAGGGGGGGGGGGGGGGGGGGGTTCGCTCGCCTGTCTGGGGTCTGGCTGTAGCGCCCAGGTCGGCTCGCCTGTCCTGGGACTGGCTGTAGCGCCCAGGTCGGCTCGCCTGTCCTGGGACTGGCTGTAGCGCCCAGGTCGGCTTGCCTGTCCCGGGACTGGCAGTAGGGCCCAGGTCGGCTCAGTTCCCCAGGTCTGACTGTAGCGCCCAAGTCGCCTGCGTTCCCCGGGACTGGCTGCAGTTACCAGGTCACGAAAATTAATTGAACAAAATACATCTGCGGGCCGGATGATTTCGGGTTACGGGCCCAATCCGGCCCGTGGACCGTAGGTTGCCGACCCCTGTCCTAGATGTCAGGCCTCATTGTGTGTGTCCCCCCCCCCATATGTTATAAAAGTGATCTCAGCCCATGGTTGGAGTCAACTAAGCTCAACACGTAATAAAAGTCTTTACAGGCTGTGTAGATGTTTGGGTAATTAAGGTTATTGTTTGCAGGCACGATTTGCTATCGGGAACGATGATGTATTAGCTGGAATGGAATCATAAACTTTGTTCAGGTTGATGGAGAGATGTTGAAAGGTTGGCTGATGTCCATGGTTCCTGGGGGATTCCTGAATAACTTTAAAGTTCTAATATCAAATCTGAACAATTGTATTTACTATCCTCCAAAAGAAAGGTAAGTTATTGGATACTTTCTCCTCTTGTAGAGTATTTTTTTTTCTTTAAAATTTGAGTTAACTAATAAAATGAGCTCAATAAAGTGGGAATGTGTGTCTTTTTGGATTGTATAAATGTATTACTTCATTATGTATTCTACATCACGTGATGCAGAACGCACATGATTTGGAGAAATATTTCTATAATCTATAACATGACGCCTATAATCATAGAAAATTAATGAATTAGGGAGCTAGAGGGAAAAATAACTGATAATCCATTGAAGGATGCACTGATAAAATCCATCAAAGTATGCAAAGTGCTGGAGTAACTCAGCAGGTCAGGCAGCATACCAGGCGAACATGGCTAAGTGCAAATTTCCATTGAAAAAAAATATTATTTTTCTGTGGGGAGAGTGAAGTTTAAATTTCCCCTGGTACTTCAAATTATTTGATCCAGAAATTAACTAATTTGGTGTACCTTGATGCAGTATGTTTAATAAACGATGTACATATCATCAACATGTATGGTTCAATAGAGCTAATTCTGTGGATTTAGTTGAAGATTAAAATAACTTGGACATCAGGGAAGTTAGTTACATATGAAATAGAAAGTTGTATAGGCCATCAGTCCTTCCATGGGGAAAACCCACCATCCCAGAAATTGATCTGGGATGGTGGGTTGGCAAGTATGTCCATCCTCGGGTAGTAAAACCAGACTTTAATTCCAGATCCAATGATGTACAATGAATGCCAAAATATTGTTTGTTTTCCTAATTGCATGCTGCACCTGCATTTTAACTTTCCATGATTCATTACGTGATATGCATGCCTCTGAACACAACCGCCCTTTCATCTATCAACATTTAAAATTTACTTTTCTAATCTACATTTATGATCAATTTATCATGTCTTTGCTTGTTCATTTAACCTGGCCATATCACTTTGAAGCCTTGCTGCATCTTCCTCACAGTTCATGCTTCCAGCCAGTTTTGTATCATAATGTTATCCTTAACCACTTGATCTAAATTATGTATAAAAAATAAAATTTCCAAGGGGGTTTTAAAAAGGTTTTCCAATCATCTGGATTGAAAATTAAATGTCACCTAATGATCATATTCACTGAATTATCTGTAATTATAACAATCCTTGTGTAATTTATGGATGTTTGCACCTCTTAAATGGTGATGTTTTTGATTAGTTCCTGACATTTATATTTTTCTATAGTCCTAGGACAAGAATGACAGATGTATCTGGGCTGCCATACTGAAGATTATTTTTCAAATGGAGCACTTTATGGATGTGAACAAGTTATTGTGGGTACATAACCTGTAAGACTGTGTGCTTTATTTATGAGTACTTTACCCCAGAATATCTTAACTATTGAAAACAATGGCAAACTTTCATCTCTGGAAGTTATCTTCACAAAAACTAGGCTTTTTTTTGGTGGCATTTGGATTCATATGGGGAATGATGCTTCTGCACTTTACAATCCAACAACGAACGCAACATGAAAGCAGCGCTATGCTTCGTGAACAAATCCTGGACCTTAGTAAACGATATATCAAAGCTTTGGCAGAAGAAAACCAAAATGTAGCGGATGGACCATATGTCGGCACAATGACTGCATACGGTAAGTTTATCATTCAGTTTGAAAAATTGCTCGTGGTATATGTGTTTTAAACTATTTTCCTGTAGTGTTTGGAAACTAATCTGTATTTCACTATACAATTTCTGTTATTTAGATTAAATTGAGCTGTCGTTAGCCATCATATTTAATCAATGCCGTTCAAAAGTCATTGATGCCTCTTTATTGGGCTAGTGCTGCTGCACACCAGATTTAGAGTCATGCAGTGTGGAAAAGGGGCATTCAGCCGACCAACATGTTACATCTACACTCGTCCCACTTGCTTGCATTTGGTTCGTATCCATCTAAACCAGTTCTATCCATGTACCTGTCTAATTACTTCTTGAACGTTGCCATAGTCCCTGTCCCAGCCGTCTTCCGGGAGCATGTTCCATACACCCGCCACCCTTTGTGTGGAAAAAGTTTCCCCTCAGATTCTTATAAAATCTTTCACCTTAAACCTATACCCTCTGGTTCTCTATTTCCCCTATTCTAGGCAAGAGACTCCTGCAACTACCTGATATATTCCTCCCATGATTTTATACACCTTTATAAGATCACCCCTCATCCTCCTGCATTCCAGGGAATGGAGTCCCAGCCTACTGAACCTCTCCCTATTGCTCGGACCCCCGTCCTGGCACCATCCTTGTAAATCTTCTCTGCACCCTTTCCAACTTGACAACATCTTTTCTATAGCATGGTGCCCAGAACTGAACACATTACACTAAATACGGTACCACAATTGTCTTGTGGAAATGCAACATGACCTCCTAACTTCTATACTCAAAATCAAAAGATACTCAAAGATTCCTTTGTAACTGTTAGTTATGACTATCAACATGTTTAATTCTAAGTTAGATAGTTAATAACTATGACAGTGTGCTTTAGCAGATAACACCATCTCGGAAATCTTGTCTTGGTGTTCACTGCATATTTGGGTGTCAACTAATTAATGTGGCTGATAGGGTTATGGAATTTCAAACATAAGTGAGTTACACAAATAACCACAATGCACCAAAAAGTTTACTTTATTGAAATTAGACACAAAGTGCTGGAGTATCTCAGCGGGACAGCAGTATCTCCGGAGATAAGGATTGGGTGACGTTTCGAGTCGAGACCCTTCTTTGTCTGAAGAAGGGTCTCAATCCTAAACATCACCCATCCCTTCTCTGGAGATGCTGCCTGTCCCATTGAATAACTCCTGCATTTTGTGTTTATCTTCAGTTTAAACCAGCATCTGCAGTTCCTTCCTGCACAATTTATCTTATTTATCAACCAGAATGGCCCTGCCTATGATCAAATTTGAATATCTTCCTGCTGTGGTTTTGTTTGTTTGTTTTTTTGCTTGGGTGCTTTCAACATTGTGTATATATTCAAGTACGTGAGGAATGGTAATTTTTGTGGCCTTATAGTTGCAATATTTTAAGCTATTTTAATTAAATGTATCCTTGGTGGCTTCCTCCAGTTTTTATTACAAGTTTTCTATCTGGGAAATTTGACAAAAGTTACCATTTCATTCATTTGGGTTTAGCATTAATATCTTGCATGTGAATAATGTAGTCTATACCTCTTTTGGCAGTGAATTGGTCATTGAGGCCTCAGTTGGTAAGGATGTGTGAATGTTTGACAGTAGATTTATTTTGATGTGTGAGAGCAGTAAAGGGGCTGTCCCACTTGGGCGACCTAATTGGCGAGTTTAGGAGAGTTTGGGAAAAAAAAGTCATGTTGAAGACCTCCTTTGACTATGCAGAAGACCTCCTTCGACTTTGTTGAAGACCAGCTTCAACTAGCTACCGCCTATCTTCGGGAAAGTTGGACACCGAATAGTGGAGAGTGAAGACGACCTTTCGTCCTCCCTTCGACTATGATGAAGACTATCTACACTACCCTCCCTTCGACTAACATGGAGATACGACTGCCTGTAAACAAAATATCCATTTTTTTTATTTATTTTTTAACTCGGGCTCAACATTTTGTGTTTACACGAGAACTACTCTCAGCATTTAAACCACCACCTCGTGTCGCATGCTGAGGGCAAACTCGTTCCTTCCTGGGGCACAACTGTTGCAAATTTGCTTATTGAATATCAAGTCCAGTATATCCCTGCCTCCTGAGTATCGCATAATTTGAAAACAAAAAAATCTTCAACCTGTCCATTCAGTATACAGTGGAAATAAAATTTAATTTGTTTATTTGTTTTTGCTGCTGTGGGTGCTTTCAACATTGTGTATATATTCAAGTACGTGAGGAATGGTAATTTTTGTGGCCTTATAGTTGCAATATTTTAAGCTATTTTAATTAAATGTATCCTTGGTGGCTTCCTCCAGTGCACAGAAAAAATAAAAAAACAGAACATACAACTAACACGAGGCGCATAAATTACATTTTTATTACAAGACACCTTTTCTATCTGGGAAATTTTGACGGTCCCCTCTGAGCTTCCGCTTAAAGCAGCTGATCATCTGACCGAATAAGGGTGAAGAAGCTCAGATTTCACTTCATTAAATAAAATAATTTTAAAAACGAATCCATACTGAATAGGCAGCCTTGCCAAAAGGTGAGAAACATGATCATGCTTTCGTGTGCCTATACTGCATTCTGTTTGGCAGTGAACTTGGTGCATTGCAGGCCTCAGCCGGGTGGTAAGGATGGATTACCGTGAAGTGCTTTTGACAGTAGATTTATTTTGAGCTGTCAGATGGAAAAGAGCAGATTTAACAAGGGCCTGTACCTGACAGTCAAATCTAAGCTGGGCGACCTAATTGGCGTGATTTAGGAGAGATTTGCAGACAAAGAAAAAAGTCAGAGTTGAAGACCTCTGTCTTTGATCATTATGCAAAAAGTTCAGTCCTTCGGCCTTTTGTTGAAGACTCAGCTTCAAGTGTAGCTTTACCGCCTAAATCTGTCATCAGGGAAAGTTGGACTTCCGAATAGTGGAGAGTGAAAAGAGAGGGCCAAGAACTGACCTTTCGTCCTCCCAGAGGACTAGGATGAAGACTATCTACAACTACGACCTGAACCCTCGAGTTACCTACGACTAACATGCTGACCTACTACGACTAACCCTACGAGTAAACAAAATATCAATTTTTTTTCAAAGTACGACCTGCCAGTGCTATGCCCCTGATACCCACCCACTGCTCCAAAAAATCAAAGCAGCTGACAAATCTAAAAGCACGAGGACAACACAGTCATGATCATAGCCAAAAAAAAACCCTCAAGGGGCCGATTCTGTTTTGCCGGGACTTAAAACCGGACGGAAACCTCCAAAACGTCATGTTTTTCAAAAGGCCATGTTACGACCTAGACTTTTGATAAAAAAGGCAGTTTGGAGATAGGCCTGAAATTCCCAAGAACTGCAGGGTCAAGAGCAGGTTTCTTAATCAGGGTTGTACTACTGATGTTTAAAAACTCTCGAGCATGAAGGAGACTGCTATTACAAAGCGATAACAGATGGTCCTACAGTGGGCAACACCTCTTAAACAGCCGACCAGCATCATTCGAGTATGAGGGCTTTTGAGACCAACAAACTCGTCAAAAAGGAGAGAACTCGCGGATTAAAATGATCAAATCGCCGTGCATGGAACAAGTGGGGCATAAGCAGATGGTGGGATTAAGCTTGCATAGCGAACTGTACAACAAAAAATTTGCGAGTTATCACACACAGCAGGGGACGCCTCCAGTCAGACTATATCTTTAAGTGTGTAATGGTTTCCTGAGTACTCGAGGGCTGCGGCCCAGAGAGGAAACCAAAAAATGTTTGCCTCTTACTAGCTGTCCACTTTCTGATATACAGTAAAAATTTGAAATGACACCTGAAATAACTTCCGCTCAATACACTATATCATCATGAACAAATTAAACACTCTACTCTCTACTAAACATTAACAGGCATTCCGATCGGCAACGGCACCACAGTGGCTCTGCTGCAGTGTGTCCAGGTTGGTGGTTGGTGCGGGATACTTTGGCAGGGGAGGCAAAGTCCGTTTATCAGTCTTATAGCCTGTGGGAAGAAGCTGAGGGCATCCTGCTGGTTTTGCAGCTAATGCTCCTGTACCTCTTCCCAGATGGCAGGATGGAGAATGTGATGCGATGGGTGGTAGGGGTCTTTGATGATGGAGATGAGTCTGCTGATACATCTCTTCCTGTATATGTCCAGCAGGAAAGGTAGTGGAGCACCAATAATCCTGCTGGCGGTCTTCACAATCCTGTCTAGTTGGTGCCGTCCATACGCTTTGCAGCTCCCGAACCAGGAAGTGATGCTGTAGGTTAATGTGCTCTCGATTGTCCCCCTATAAAAAGTTCGCAGGTGTGTAGTGGGGAGACCTGCTTTCTGTAGTCTTCGGAGAGGGTGTAGTCGCTGCTGGGCTCTCTTGACCAGTGCTGTGGTGTTGGTCGTGGACGTCAGGTCATCTGACAGGTGGAGTCCTAGGAACTCCGCGCTGCTGACCCTTTCCACATCAGCTCCATCGATGTGCAGAGGTGTATGGTGTTGTTTTCCTGCCCTCCTGAAGTCAAACACCATCTCCTTAGTTTTTCCCATGTTGAGAATGAGGTTGTGGGATTTGCACCATCCTGTGAGCAGCTCCACCTCCATCCTGTACGCCGACTCATCATTGTCACTGATGAGACCCACCACTGTTGTGTCATCAACGAACTTGTTGATGAAGTTATTGTTGAGTCTAGCAGTACAGTCATGTGTAAGCAGACTAAACAGCAGGGGGCTTAGATCACAGCCTTGGGGCGAGCCAGTGCTCACGGCTATGGTTTTTGATGTCCTACTGCCCACCCTGACTGTCTGCTGCCGTTGCGATAGAAAGTTCAGGACCCAGTTACATGTGCCAGCATCAGCCCCCAATAACTCCAACTTCTCCACCAGCTGCTGCGGAATGATTGTGTTAAAAGCAGAGCTGAAGTCTATGAAGAGGATCCTGGCATAGGTATTTTTCCGATCAAGGTGTGACAGTACGAGGTTCAGTGTTGTTGATACTGCGTCCTCTGTGGATCGGTTGGCTCTAGGCGAACTGCAGTGGGTCTAGGTTGGCAGGTAGACTATTTTTGATATGCTGCATAACCAGTCGCTCAAAACACTTCATTACTATGGATGTTAGAGCCACTGGTCGAAAGTCATTATGGCAGGCTGGGTTTGGTTTCTTCAGGACAGGGACGATGGTGGCACTCTTAAGACAGTTGGGCACTACTGCCTGGCTGAGTGAGATGTTAAAAATGTCTGTGAAGACATCTTTCAGTTGCTCGGCACAGTCTCTTAAAACGCATCCAGGAATGTTGTCCGGCCCTGCAGCTTTGCGTGGATTGATGCTGGCAAAGGCCTTTTTAACTCCGGCTGTGGGCAGCCTGAGCGACTGGTCACTGGGAGATGCAGTACTGCACGTGTCTGGGTGCTGTTTTTTACCTCAAACCGTGCGTAGAACTTGTTCAGTTCATCTGGTAGAGAGGGGTCGTTTTGGCATATCCGCAGCGGGGGGGGGCTTGTAGTCAGTGATGGTATGAAATCCCTGCCACAAGTGACGTGTGTCTTTGTCGTTTGCGAAGTGGCTATTAAGTTTTTTTCCATACAGCCTTTTTGCTTCCCTGATCCGCCGGGATAGGTTACTCCTTGCTAGTTTGTATGCTGCGTTGTCCCCAGATTTAAATGCAGCATTCCGGATTCTCAGTAGGGAACACACTTCCCCAGTTAGCCAAGGTTTCTGATTGGCACGCCTCCTGACGGTTTTGACCACCGTTACATCATCAATTGTATGCATTTATTGATGTATCCGATGACGGATTCTGTGTGTTCTTGGAGGTTGATGCCACTGTCATCTGTTGCTGCCTCTCTGAAAATGGCCCACTGTGTGGTTTCGAAACAGTCTTGTAGTGCTGCGGTAGCTCCCTGTGGCCATGTTCTGACTTCTTCTTTGAATGATGTTCAAATGCAGATTTTTTTGACTAGTCCCATTACTACTTAATCCCTTATTATAATTCAATCATTCCTTCCCACAAAGCTAGTCATACGCTGAAGACAAATTAATTGTTGGGAATTTGTGTAAATTCCATTCATTGGTTGGCCTTGAAGGGGATATGAAAACTTAGTTGCACTTTTCGATTGTAAGAATATTAGTAGCTGTGTTCCTTTAAAAAAAATCTGTTTCTTTAGGGGGGATTGGGGGGGGGGGGGGGGCTTCATTTGTGTACTGGACCAATATCTGGATAAATCCTCACAGCAAAGGAGATATTATACAAAATCAAAATCCAGCAAACTTCTAAACGTTAAAAAAAAAAAACATAATCGAGGATTATGTATGGAGGATTGCTAATCCATCCGGAAGATAATATTCTTTTTATTCAGCCATTTACAAAACGTATACAATTATTGATTATTTTCTGGTGGACACAAAATTAATCCCTTTCACAATAAATCCCAAATATCATAATAATATTATTTCTAATCATTGTCCATTAACAATCTCCTTAAAATTAAGAATGCATAATAAAAAAACGTTCTGGAGATTTAATCCTCAAATGTTAACCGATCTAGGTTGCTGTGAATATGTGAAGCACCAGATAGAACAATTTATGAGACAAATGACACCTGGTATTTTAGCCTCTTTATTATGAGAATCTTTTAAGGCCTTTATCAGAGGTTCTATTATCTCACATCAAGCGTATCAAAATAAACAGGTCTGAACAATCGGAATTAGAAGAACAGATTAGACAGCTTGATTTAGAAAATGCTACCGATCCCACTATTGACAAACAAAATAAGATAGCAGTATTAAAATTCAAGTTAAATCAAATTCTTTCTGCGACAGTCATTAGTTATTTCAATATACTAAGCAAAAAAACTTTGAATTTGGTGACAAACCACACAAACCCCTAGCATGTCAGCTGAGAAATGTGGAAAAAGATCACACCATTCAAAAAATTAGATCCGAAAAAGGTGAGCTGGTTACACTCCCTAAAGATATCAATGAAAGATTTTTACAATTATATCAAAATTTATACACATCTAAAACTTCAGTAGAAACTATAAAGATTAAAAACTTCCTTGACAATTGCAAACTTCCGTCACTCAACGCGGCGGAATGTGAAGCATTGGGAGCGCAGATTATAGTAAAAGATATTGAAGAGACTATTAAATCACTGAATAATGGTAAAATGCCAGGCCCAGATGGGTTCAGTAACAAATTTTATTAAAAAAATTATGAATTAATTTCTCCTCTTACAAGCCCTTTATATACACGCATTTAAAGAACAGACGTTACCATAAACTTTAGCCGAATGAACTATTGCACTGATACCCAAAAAAGATAAAGATCTTGAAGAGCCAGGATCATATAGAGCAATAGCTCTTTTAAATACAGATCAGAAAATATTAGCTAAAACCCTGGCAAGAAGACTAAGTAAGTACGTTAGTAAATGAATACACTCTGATCAAACTGGGTTTATATCCAAGGGACATTCGTTCAATAACCAGAGACGCTCGTTTAATATAATGTACTCACACAGAACGATTAACGAAGACTTATCAATTATTTCCTTAGATGCAGAAAGCATTTGACAAAGTAGAATGGGAATATCTCTTCACAGTATTGCAAAAATTCCAACTAGGGGAAAATTTTATTTCATGGATAAATTTGTTATATAACAACCCGACAACCAATACTGACTAATCAAACTCTCTCACCTAAATTTCAATTATCCAGTGGCAATAGACAAGGGTGTGCATTATCACCAATGTTATTTGCCCTTGCTATAGAACCCTTAGCTGAATATAAGAGTACATCCGAGCATTCATGGCTATAATACTAAATATACTAATAATAAGATTTCGTTATGTGCAGACGATGTTCTATTATATATTACCAACTCTCTAGTCGGTATCCCAAATATACTAAATCTCATAGAACAATTCAGCCCCTTCTCGGGGTATAGAATAAACTGGAGCAAACGTGAAATGATGCCGATAAAACCTCAAGACTCTTCACACCTCCTAAAATTTCCCTTTTAAATTTTTCTGTAGTAATTCTAATATCTTCGAGTCTACGTGACTAGAAAATATCCTTCCTTATTTCAAGCAAATTCTCCACCATTAATCGCCAAATTAAATGCCCTTATTCAATTTTGGAAAACACTTCCGATTTCCCTTAATGGTAGAGTAAATGCCATAAAGATGATTTTCCTTTCACAACTCCTGTACCTATTTCAATCAATACCGATTTTCCTCCCTAAAAACCTTTTTTTTTTTTTTTTTTTAAACTCGGCTGTGATTACAAACTTTATCTGGGATTATAAAACTCACATAATTCACAATCCACAATTATGCAAACCTAAAGAAATCAGTAAATTGGCTCTCCCTAATTTTCTTCTCTATTACTGGGCAACTAATATTAAAATGTAATCTATTGGATGGACGATACATGCCAACAAGTAAACTGGTTAAAAATGGAGAGGGAAGATTGTTCGCCTTTCAATATAGGCGCGATTCTTCTCTATCCAATACATCTGAAGAAATCAACGTATGAGAAAAATCCGATAATCCATAGCACCTTATGAATCTGGAAACAGTTAAAATCGACCCTTAAATTGAGAAATGTATCTTTCCTCTTACCAATTGCCAATAATCCCTCGTTTAAACCATCTACTTTAGACAAGGCGCTTGTACAATGGGAAAGCTTAGGAATTAAAAAGCTGGGAGACCTTTATGAGATGGGGACCTTCCTCTTGTTTCAAGAATTACAGTTGAAATATTATTTGAAAGGTAGTCACTACTTCAGATATCTTCAAATACGAGACTGTGAAAATACACACGCAAGATTGTCATTCCATGGGTCCAGATATACTAGATGAATGCATGAACAGAAAGGCGGATTCAAATAAGTTAATAATTAGGCGAGCTTGGGAAGACGAATTGGGTTTAACTATTTCAAAGGATAGTTGGGAGGAAAGTCTTCTATATAAACATTACTGTTCTCTTAATGTTAGGCATTCACTAATACAATTTAAAATACTACATAGACTTTATTATTCAAAGTCTAAATTGAACAAGATCTTCCCAAATGTCTCTCCTATTTGTGATAAATGTCTCTTCCAAGAAGCAACCATAACCCATTATTTTTTTTCCTGTACAAAATTACAAAACTTCTGGAGGGGAATTTTTCATATCTTTTCCAAAATACTTAAAACTAAATTGGATCCCGCCATAAAATTGATCACACTAGGTATGTCAGAGGCCTGTTCTGAGCTAACGATATTTCAACGACGTTTCCTTAACTATGGCCTGATAACGGCAAAAAAATTAATACTTAAATTTTGTAAACAGACAACAGTCCCTACAGTGAAGATGTGGATCACAAACATGTCCGAGACACTAGATTTGGAAAACATTAGGCTTGTCTTAGCGGAAAAAACGGATGAATTTCTTCAGACATGGACACCCTTTACCAAATTCTTACAACAATAGCATGGCGCAACACAAATTTAAATCCGATGCTGGGTTGGGTGAGGTGGGCGGTGGGGGCGGGCGAGGGGCAAGGTATATCTCCACATTTCTTTTTCTTTTTTCTTATTTCTATATCCGCCACTACCTTGGTAGTTTAGGGGACTTTCTTTTGTTCTTTTTGATCTATCTTTTCACTTTCTATTCTTTTTTTTTCTTGTTTTCTTTGTCTTTTCTTTTTTCATTTTCATGGTTTAGGTTATAAGGATAAAAATGAAGTTGTACAATAATTGTATAATTTTAGATGCCGAATGTATTATCTCTCGAAAATTGCCCCTAATAAAAACAAATAAATAAATGGTGATTTCGTGCTGCGAGACATGCCACTCAGCACGTACCAATTTAAGTCATTAATTGCTGGCTACCATGATGCTTCTAACTTCATTCCTATTGCAATTCCCTCATTGATATCCAGCAACTGACGCAATCCCATTTGTAATTATACAACATATTTTACAACACCCATTTCTGATATCACACTACAATATTATGATTGTACCAAAGAGGAAAGCTAGCAAAATGATTAACAGTTGCCTTTGCAGACAATCTCTAAGAGACCATCCACCAATCGTTGTACAGTTAAATTATATAATCCATTCAAATTCTTGCTGCAAGTGATTGTCGTCACTATTTGTCTTTGGTGTTCATGTAGGTTGCCGCGATATGGAAAGCAGACTTAACTTTGAGTCTGCTCTTTTCTTCGGTTTCCACAATTTTTACTTTTAGTTTGATTGAGTGTTATTGTTTTATCGACCTTTACTCACCAGTAGTACCAACCCATCTGATTTCATCTTCTCCGTCTCAAACTGCATATTGAATTTTATCATATTATTTATGGTCACTACCTCCTAGAGGTTCTTTCTTAATCATGCTCCTTAATCAAATCTGGTTAGTTACACAATACTAAATGCAGAATTGCCTTTTCCCTGGTAGGCACAGCTTGAAGCTGCTCTAGCTCTACTTACCAATATAATTAGCAAAATGTCCTGTCGTATTTTTAAATTGGTTAATTTTTAATTGAGTTCTTCGCAGGTGATGGATACTCTTTGTTAGATTACGTTTTTGTTTTAATCACACTCTGCAGTTCCCTTTTAGTTAATATTTCCAAAGGATATTGTTGAACCAAAACGTTTGTTGGATAATGACTGAAAATATACTAACCCACGTGCCCATATTTCTTTCACCCAAAGTAGGTATGTTACAAAACCTACCTGAATCGCCATTGGGAATCTGCCCTCAGCCAGGTCGGCGATTTTGGCGCTGTTTGGAGGGGGCGGGTTTAAAACGCGATTTTTACTAGGCTGTACTAATCGCACATGTTCAGCCTAGTAAATCATTAACGAAAAATCGCTGCAAGACCCGGTCGCAAAAGGTATTATTAGTTTTATAGGCCTCGATAATATAGTTCTAATAGATTTAAAATTACTGTTTCATCTCGCAACCATTCGCAGCCCCAGGGTTTTATAGAGCAAACAATTAAAGGTATGTACCTTATTTTTACATTAAATGGGCCATATATATAACCCTATATATCAAATTATCTATAACGAATAGCTCATTTTGGGCTTTTTATATCCTGCAGTATTTTTCTCGGCATTTGAGGGCACTAATCTAGTGCACTGTCAACATTCTAAACCGGCGCGTTCCACATGAACCCCTAGAAAGCCAAATGGGCATATTTACAGCAATTGAACACTAAATTCCTTCCATTTGGCCTATAAATTAATGTAAATTAGATATAAAAATCATGTTATATGAATTATTTGTGAATAATCTTTGGACACTTAATAAAAATGTTAATCTTTCCTTAAGAAATGGCCTGTTGACTGTCCATGATCACAGCTTTTTTGTAATGTCCATTGAAAATCAACAGGGAACAAGATGCTAATTTCCGAGTATGAAAATGGTCACAACTTTTTTAATACTTGAGATATGAAAGTGAATTTGGTGTCAAATTAAACTTATTGTTATGCTTTATCTGATGGGATAAATTGCAGACTTGATTTTTTAAATCTCAAATTTTTGTAACATTGCTACCCAAAGCAAAATATTTTAATCCTAAACGGGTATTGACTTGGAATTCTTTATGTTGAGATCAATGTAAAATGCAGTTCTCTTTGGGTGATATCAGAGAAACGGAACATTTGTTTCTTATTGGGTGAGGTTTTGCAGTAGTAATATGAAAGCAAGATATTGTTATGTGCAACTGATAGTGACTTCCATATTTTGAAGCATAAGTTGTGTAATGGCTGAAATACTGAATTTCCCATCAATTTCCCTTGCTTTCAACTGCAAATGTAAAATAAGTCACGAATCGATATGTAAATGAAAGATTTTCATAACATATCATGTAATTTTATTTTAATTGGGTACTGTCGTGAAATATAATTGATTTTCTGAGATATCATTACTGCCTAACAAATTATCTGGTCCTAAATTTTTCTCTATAATATTTTACTGGATTACATTGATTTTCTTTTTTAAATGTTGACTTGTGTCACTAACGTTTAGAAATATGTGAACTTGACTGAAATGTGCAAGATTCTTGGAGGTCTTGACAGAGTGTATGCCAAAAGAAAGCCCCTCTTGTAGCAGAGGATAACGGTCATTGTTTAAAGTTAATGGGTTAACGATTTAAGATGGATGCAGAAAGATATTTTCTCCGGAAGGGTCATGAGTCTTTGGAACTCTGCTTCCACTGCTCTTTGAGAGTTTTTGAATATTTGTAAACAAAGGACTTAACGATTATTGTAGTCTTATGGGAATGTGGAATTGGGGTTGTGATCGGATCAAATGTGACCTTATTGAATAGCAGAGCAGGGCCGTGGGCTTCAATGGCCTACTTCTGCTTTTAATTTATATATTCAAAGCGTAATGGAAATGTATTTACATAAGTACAGGCCTTTCAACCCACAATTTTAATGCTGAACATGATGCCAAATTAAACTAATCTCCTTTGTCTGCACATGATCCATATCACTCAATTGCTGCATATCCACGTGCTTATTTTTGGCACTGATATGTAAACCCAAAATATTCCCTATCCATTCCCCTCATGGATGCTGCCCGACCCACTGAGTTGCTCCAGCACTTTATTTTTGCCTATAATGTAAGGCATTTTAAAATATTATTTCAACATCTTAAGATATGTGCGCTCTTGGTCGTTTAGTTTACAGATACAGGCCCTTCGGCCCACCGAGTCCGCAACGACCAGCGATCCCCACACGCTAACACAATCCTGCACACACTCTGGACAATTTACATTTGTACCAAGCTAATTAACCTACAAACGTGTACGTCTTTGGAGTGTGGGAGGAAACCAAATATCCCTGTGGGGGGTGGGGGGGGGGGCGACACATACAAACTTCGTATAGTCAGCACCCGTTGTCAGAATCGAGCCCGGGTCTCTGGCGCTCTAAGGCAGTAGCTCTACCGTGCCGCCCACACTTTATTAACACATTTTATGATGTTTAAACGCCCATTTCCTGTTTGTGAGAATTCTTTACTGAGCGGAATTGTGATGTTTGTAACCACACTTCAGTTCAATTGCAGCTATGAGCAAGTGGGTATGTCCTGGACTTGAAGAAGCCCATCATAAAACCCAGTTTTAAAATCTGTAATATCACAGAATTTAGAAAAACCTTATGGATGCATTTTATTTAAACACTAGGTTAAAAGAGGTGAGACTCTATTCCCAATCTTTTCCTGCAAATAACATTTAAAGCATTCCAATATTGGGTATACTGGTTGAAGCTTGGTTATGGCTGAGGGAAAACTGCATTGTTGCGCAGCTCCCATTGGTATGCTCCTATTGGTCTGCTAGTGTAACTTTCTACATCTGAGCTGATATGTCTGGACACAACCTGTGGGTGACAAGTCAGATTGATAGGGTGGACGCGTGTTGATAGCCTACTATGACTAGCTGCTGAGCCAGTTTACTGAGATTACAGCTGACACGAGCTAGGAATTCTCCACTAACAACATATTGAAAAAATAGTTATTTCCACAGGCTTTAGAAAGTGTTTTTTTTTTTCCATGATAAACATAAAGTTCCATGCTTGCACCCTGCCGCATAATATGAGCCATTTTATCAATGGAGAAAATCTTAAAATAATGGCGTGCTTTGTGTTTGAAATTAAATTTCGCATTTTCAAAAAAACAATGCTGTGCACAGAGCCTGTGTACAAATAATTATTAAAAGCTTTAATGATAAAGAAATTATAAGTGTGTTAAGTTCTATAACCGTTAATGATGTTACTATAATTAAATTTTCCAGATTTGAAGAAGACATTAGCTGTTCTTCTTGACAACATTTTGCAGCGACTTGGAAAATTGGAGTCTAAAGTAGACAACTTGATTATTTCAAATGGGACAGGAATAAACTCTACAAATGCTACTGCTACAGTGATCCCCAGCTCTGGGACTGTAGAGAAAGTTAATGTAGCAGGTAAGCATATAATTTTCTCATGAAACAGAAGTGGGTCTTCAGTCTATCATGTCTAGGCCAGGTTCCTGTCTTTCCCATTTCATGGTGGTGATTCAACTTATTTTACTTGTATTCACATCAATTCCCTTTGATCCTTTTGCAACACCTACACTGAATCATTTTCAACATCAACATTTACCTTTAAAGCCAGTTTTTAAAAAAAAAGTTCTGCACTCTAAAATGGACAACACCTACCATGTTCTTTCTCACTTCATTGGTCAATCCAGATTAGTCAAACATGATTTTCCTTTCATAAGTCCATGATCAATCTAATTTTCTGGATATCCCGTTACTATAATGCACATTAAAAATGCTAGCACTTTTTTCCTGTCACTAATTTTAAGCTAATGGACCAGTAGCTTCATGTTTATTTTCAGTTCCTTGTTCTTGCCATACCACAGTTCTCTGATATTTCTGGCAGGTTTTCGTCTTTCGTGAAGTTGTCCATCAAATCGCTTTTATCTATCATTTCCTTTTTCCTCAAATAGAAACATAGAAATTAGGTGCAGGAGTAGGCCATTCGGCCCTTCGTTCGAAATGTTCTTGCCTCTGCTTTGCAGCCCACATTTTCCATTGTTTTGTTTTTTTCTTCTTGCATACCCATATTCCTATTTTTATTTCTCGCCTATTTACATGGATATATAATCTTCCCTTTTTCAATTTCTTAGTCCTCCTTAGTTAAGTTCCAAAATGCTTCCTGTTTTCAGGTTGACCACTTTTTGGCAATTTTGTAAGTCTTTCTTTACTTACTATTCTTCCTCAAGTTACTATTTTGGCCAGAAGTGGACTGGCCCTGACGTTCACCATCATGAAGTGCTGCACATCCCAGCCACCTAGACAGCTTTGATACACTGCAGTTTGCTTGCTGTCAATCACAGCATCTCCTTGGCAATAAACATGTCTCTGGAGCACATAGGCAACAAGGTGGTCCAGAGATGCCTGATAGACTTGTTTATCGACTAGAGCCTGACTAGACTGGGTCTGGGTATTCCACTGTCATATGGTGCCGGGCCTTCAGCATATCAGATCAGTTGTTGCCTTGTAATGGGGGAAAAAGGCACATTCACTCTCTTTTAGTTAGCCTCTGGGTGTTTAAGCATACCACCTAGCATCATTACCTAACTTTATGTATTACTACTGGGCAGTGCATATTAAGAACATAATGTACTGGTTGGATAGTACCACTCAGCAGTTGGAGTGGATAAGAATGGAGAAAGAGGAGTGTTATCCGCACGATATGGGAACGATCTTGCTCTCACCGATAAAATTGAATAGTATAATATATAAGAAGAACCCAATTATTCACAATACAATAAGAATTTGGAAACAAATAAAAGTATCCTTGAAATTAAATAATCTATATCAGTACTAACCCCACTATTGAACAACCCCGCATTCAAACCATCTCTCATCGACAAAGCATATCAACAATGGGATAGACTGGGGATTAGGAAAGTAGGGGATATGTATGAATTGGGCAAACTGTTATTTCAACATTTAAAATTAAAATTTAAACTGAAGGATAATCAATATTTTAAATATATACAGATATGTGACTTTATGAAGAAATATACACATAGATTTCAAACTATATTTTTAGACCCTTTAGAAGAAGCAATGAATATTAAGGCTGATTCACAAAAACTAATATCATACTTTTATAATAATATATTAAATAGAGAATTACCCTCAACAGAAGCACTAAGAGAAGATTGGGAACATGAGCTAATGATAAAGATCTCGAAGGATAGATGGGAAAAGTATCTGATGAACACACATAATTGTTCTATCAATGCAAGACATAATTTAATTCAATTCAAATTATTACATAGACTATATTATTTGAAAAACGAGGTTGAATAAATTTTATCCAAACATTTCTCCCAGATGCGATAAATGTTTGTTTCAAAACGCTAATATAACACATTCATTTGTAGGATGTACAAAGTTGAATACATTTTGGAGCGATATATTTGATATATTTACAAAGCTTTTCAAGTCCAGAATAGAACCTAAAACGGAATGGATTATATTTGGAATAATAGTAGAAGATATCAATTTAAATAAAGACCAAAACGTTTTTTTTAATTATGGAAATTGATACTTAAATTTTGGAAAAATGCAACCATACCAACTGTTAAAATGTGGATTAGGAATATGATGGACATAGCACGCCTTGAAGAAATGAGACTCCGACTAATAGATAAATATGACCAATTCTTAAGGAGTTGGTCTCCTTTCATCGACTTTTTGGAATCATGTGATGCAGTGGTACCGTAAAGATTGCTGATTTCAGTTCATGCCGTGGATAGATCTACATCTCCGAATCAAGATTTGAAAATTTCTCTTTTAAGGGGCCTTCTCTCCTATTTCTACTTTCCACTTTTTCTTTTTTTATATATATATACACACTTTTATATATACACGTTTTTCTATTCTCTACCATCTATTTTTCCTCTTTTTCCCCTTTCTATTGTTTTCTTGTCTTGCTTGCTTCCTTCTCAAAACATAAAACTAGAGGTTGTACATAGAATGGATTACGGTATGACATAGTTGGCACCTAAAATTAGGTTCCACTGTACTGTTTTGTACTGTATTAACTTCTAATAAAATAAAAACAATAAAACAAAAAGCATACCACCTGCTGTTCCCCCGGCAACGCTACCCATCTCGTATTACCTGGTCTGCGCGCCACAAGCATAATTTTAGGAAACCTGTACCCAGACCTTTCCTGATTCTTGCTCCACCAATCCCACTTCCTCGGTCTTCGGTGGGTCCAACACTGCCAAGTGCTGCGACATAGGTAATCCTCCATGGCTTAATGGCCGAGAGTTCAGATTGATCGCGGCTTGCTGCAGGACTCCCAACCACCCCTGGAGGTGTCTTAGTTTAGAGATACAACGCAAAAATGGGCTCTTCGGCCCACCGAGTCAGCGCTGACCAGCGATCACCCCACACATTAACGCTTTCCTACACACACTAGGGATAATTTACACATACACCAAGCCAATTAACCAATATACCTGTGCAAGAAGGATCTGCAGGTGACCTTTGGAGTGTGGGAGGAAACAGAAGATCTGGGAAAAAACCCACATGGTCACGGGGAGAACGTATAAACTCCATACAGACAGCACCCGTAGTTGCTGCAATCCTTTTACTGTGCTGTCCTGATCTGCTTGGCTGCAGGAGTGCGCCATCAATACTCCTGAATGTTGTGGGAGTGGCCCGATATAATCAACCTGCCAAATTTGGCCGGCCTCGGTACCATGCCTAATTTGACCCCATGAGCCTATTGGGCATCCCCGGGGCGTTATGTGTTGGCAAACCTTGCAGTTAGTAACTGCCGTTTTCGCTGCATCGTGTGTTAGTGCCACCCCTCGTGCTTCGGCCCATTTCCTAGATGCATAAAAAGGGGAGAGGCCTTGCAACACGTTCTTTCCCAATATGGACCCGGAGGAGGGGGTAACGAGCATCAAAATGGTTACAGGTTGCCTGCTTCCAATCGACACCCGAAGGGTAGTTTATTGGGCATATGTGAGGGCACCCCTGGTCTCTCCACCAGCATCCTCAGGCTATGTATCTTCCCGGGATCTCCTTGGACTATTGTGTGTTCCTTCCCGGTGTCTACTAGGGCCAACTAGTGCTGTACATTTTCCTCCACCCCATTGTACTGCAATGGGTATGTATGGCCTCTGGCCTCCCGGCTGAGAAAGGCCTGTCGAGTACATCTGCCAGGGAACCTGGCCACACCCGTATAGAAGCAGGAGAGGGGGTCTCTGTCCCTCACCTCCCCCACCGGGTGATGTGACCCCATGGGTATCGCGACCGACCGTCTGTAGGGTATCTGGGGGAAACGGTCGAGAGAAGACCCCCATTCCTCTTTCCAGGTGATGTTTGTTCCTTTCTTCCTCAACTCGCTAGTCCTCCTCTGACTGATCTTTCCACAAAACATAGAGGGCGGGAGTAGGTATCCCATCCACCTTCTTGGGGACCCTGTCCCTCAACAAAGCCAAAAAAATCTCATTATGGCTAAGATGGAATGTCCACCAGTCCCTGCTTCTACCATGTTCAATCTTACGCACCCAGCTACTGTGAGGTCCTGTCGTGTGTTCTAGCCCCTCTAGGAGAACTGGGACCTCCCCCACAGATTTGCCCACGGTCAGTCCCAAAATGAGCAGATGTATTGGGGCAGTAGATTGCAACCTTCACGTGTTCCGTCCTGTTTCGACTAATGCAATCAACTCGACGTGCACAAATGGAAGATCAAATAGAACAAGTTGTCCAACAACTTTAGGCTGGACGCCACACGGAAGAAGAAGAAGAAGAAGCAGAGTGTTCCCTTCAAGTGGGGGGCCACTGTTTTCACTAGGAATCCTACCATAGTGGGAGTTCGCGCTCGCTCCTCGGGAAATCCAAGCTGCCCATTACAGATACCGCTGATGAGGGCCCACTGTCTAAGAAACTGCTCCCCTCCATCGTGGATCACTGCTCTCTAGTCTTCAGGTCCCAATCCAACAAAGAGTGGAACTTTCTCACGCTGCCATGAATGACACTCTGTTCCTGTCTGAATGCATCATATTATTTGCTCCATAGGCCTTCTCTTCCCCCCCCCCCCTCCTCGCGTATCCCACATCCTTAATAACCAGATGCTAAGGATTTGCATGTCCTTTGGCAGATCTGGTCCCCCAATTCTTCTTGTGCTTTATTTGGAAGATCACGGGTAGTGACGGTGGTTGCCAAAGTACCCCCCTCTTCCTCCCCATTTCTCATGTTTTCGACCAGGGTCGTCTTGCGGGTCGGCTGGGCCTGCTTCACTTCTCTTTTATCTGAATAGGGGGCCAATGGGACAAGTGGTGTGCATGGGGCCGGGGAAATTACCGGACCATTAACTAGGATTTCCTGTCGGTCATCGCACCATATGTCCCCATCTCACATTTCCGGGTCTTCTCCCCTTTTTCCCAAGGCACAAACCTTGACCGTGTCCGGAATTCAATTGGACCTCCGAGCCGTGTCTTGTTTCACCTTAATTAACACAGGCCACATCTACATTTTCATCCTCCATTTCTTGGGCTCAAGTTTGAACCCAGCGCACGGATTCGGCCATAGTTATGCGCCGTTGATTTAATTGTTCTACTTTTTGTTCCAATTCAATTATTCTTGTCTCTTCTGTTTTCATGGTCTCATGTTGGTTCTTAATTATGGTGGCTAGGAACCAGAAAGCCCCCTATTGACTCCCTTTTATCGAGGAAATGCACTATCCTGCAGAACCAAAACGAGTTGGTAACCAAATTTAACATGTTGGGATCGGTCTTGTCTGACCAGTTGACCAGCGTCCCATGAGCTGCCAGGATATTTTGGCAGAGACCCAAATCCATTTGTATTGTATACCTCGGAATGCAGTACTCTTCTGGACCGTTTGATTTCTTTTTACCAAACGTTTCCTTTTTTTTCGTCAGATCCTGCCGACTACGACAATTGTCTATGCAAATCACAGCCAACTGTGCACACCTTCATAATTTATTTTGCATTCCTAGTTTTAGATCAAACTACTTGGCTTCTGAATAATACAACATTCTATCACATTGTAAACTATTCTGTAGAGGTCTCTTTACAACAATGAGATTTAATTATCCTTTTGCATAATATATATAAACTGTTCATTGCATCAATATATTGATCTCGCAAACTATCTAAAATTATCTAAGAGTCCATGCTCTACCTTCTTGCCACTACTTTGACTTGTGGGAATACCAACACTAAGATAATTGACTTATACCATCATTGGTATGGTTAATAATTGCTGTCGGCATAAAGGAAGAAAGAAAGTTTAAAAAATCAGTCTGAAGAAGGGTCTCGACCCAAAACGTCATCCATTCCTTCTCTCCAGAGATGCTGCCTGTCCCCGCTGAGTTACTCCAGCATTTAATGTCTATCTTCGAAGAAAATTAACAAGTTGACTTCCCCTTGCCCAAGACTGCAAGAACATTCATTCAATGGTCAGATAAATGGGACGACTTAAGTTGTTCCCTATTCCATCCTTAATTAACAATCTGCACCTCCAAAGAGGTTGAGCAACTTTTACAAAAGACTGCAGCAATCTGATTCCACTTCCTCTACAAAAAGCTAGTTCTTATAAAGTTGATTTGTCTCTTCTCTATTGATGAACATTTAACCTTTCTCCATTCATGCTTAAAGCTTTAGATATTAACCTTTCCTCTACTTGACATTGGAGAAAATGTTATCACACTTTTGTGTTTAGGCTTTAAGTCCATCGGTTAAGCATGGGCGGAAATCCTGGGCGGCGGGGGGGGGGGGGGGGGTGCACCCCCCCCCCCCCAATGCTTTGAGAGGTGGGGGATAATCCCCCCCCATGTTTTGTAATCCGGACTTTAGCAGGTGCTTTCTAAGGGCTGAATCTGCCTGTTCGCGGGGCCAGCGCCCGGCGCGGCTTAAAATCAAACTGCAGGATTGAGGCGATCGAGGCTCCTGATGAAGCCCCCACCGGCCCATGAAAGGCCCCGCGAACAGCTCGATTCAAGCCCCACGATTCGTGGCGAACGAAGCTGCTGTTGTTGGAGTTCGGAGTCGGTCACCAACCAGGTCAGCTCCCGATGTTATCGTCCACAGGGCCCACAGCCGAAGCCTCGCCTGAGTGCACTTGCGTGTGTGTGTGTGTGCACACGCACGTGGCCGCCAAGAAATTGTGTACCCCCCATGTTTTTATAGCGATTTCCGTGCCTGAGTTTAGGAAAACAAGAAAATGGTTCTGTGACGTATATTTAAAGACTGATAATGTTATATTTAAATGTAGACTGTTGTTAGTTTGGTTGAGCACATTCTTGTCATAACATTTTAAGGATGGAAAGCAGTGTAAAAAGAACAGCTACATGATCTGTAAATCCTCTACCCAACTCTCTCCTATTACTTTCAATTGAACATTCTTCTTCTGTCTCTGCAGATTTAATTAATGGTGCGCAGGAGCAGTGTGAATTGCCTCCTATGGATGGCTTCCCTCATTGCGAGAGCAAATTGAAGGTAACCTTAATTTGTGCGATATTGTTCTATTAATTTCTTTATCTATGCATAACTAAAATTCTGATCTTGTGCTCTTCCGGTTTGCGCGGTTTTTCTATTTGCATAAAAAACGGTACGCGATAGCGCTTCGATTTTTCGCCAGGTTACTCACTGTTCTCATGTGCTGCGTGTGCAAGTTTTATTCTGTTCGGTGGTGTTTTGTAAAAGTTATTGAGGTTTACAAATCTTTAAAAACATGCTTGCGCAGATTCCTTCAGTCAGCGCCACGCAGATTGGTCTCTTCCCCTGTCAGTCAATGCCACGGCCGGGATGGCTATGCCCCTTCCTGTCCCACCGGCAGAAATGATACAATGAATCAATTTATTTGGTGTCATTTGAATGAGGTTCAAACAAAATTTGGTTTCTGCAGTCATACACACAAGAAAAAGAAACAAGATACAACACAATTTACACAAACATCCCATCACAGTGAATCTCCTCCTCACTGTGATGGAAGGCCAAGTCTTATCTCTCCCCTGCACTTCTCATTCTCCTCCCGATGTCAGAGTCAAAGCCCCCGGCGGGCGATGGTAAGTAAGTTCCGCGGCCATTAAAGCCGCACCAGGCGATGCAAGGCCGCGCTACGGGTCTTGGTGTTGGAGCCCCCGGCGACCATTTAAGGGTACACAGGCAAGAAAATTGTCATTTCGAGGTACAATTATCAAAAAAAATCTGCATAAAGTGGACGCTGCCTCTGGACCCCTATATCTCATCCTCTTTTTTTCAGTTTCTGTCTCATGCCTGTGCACACACGCACAGAGACACACACGCGCACCGACAGACAGACAGACAGAGAGAGACAGACAGACAGACAGAGACAGACCGAGACAGACAGACAGAGACAGACACACACACACACAGAGACAGATAGACACCGACCGACAGACACAGTCATGTGTTTAAGAAGGAACTGCAGGTGCTGGAAAATCGAAGGTACACAAAAATGCTGGAGAAACTCAGCGGGTGCAGCAGCATCTATGGAGCAAAGGAAATAGGCAACATTTAGTCTGAAGAAAGGTTTCGGCCCGAAACGTTGCCTATTTCCTTCGCTCCATAGATGCTGCTACACCCGCTGAGCTTCTCCAGCCTTTTTGTGTACCAACAGACACAGTCAGGCAGACGCAGACACAGTCAGACACACAGTCAATCACAGACAGACAGACAGACACACACACAGACACACACACACAGACACACACACAGACACACACACACACACACACACACACACACACACACACACACACACACACACACACACACACACACACACACACACACACACACACACACACACACACACACACACACACACACACACACACACACACACACACACACACACACACACACCCCCACACACACCCCCCCCCCCCCCCACGGTCCAATCGTCACGTCAACTGGATCTAAACCACAGCTAACAATGAATGACCTGTGGAGGGGAAAAGAGGGAGAGGAGGGCAGTGGGGGGGGGGGTGGGGGGAATAGGGGAAGCGGGGGATAGAGGGACAGGTGGGGGCTAGGGAGGGAGGGGGTGACTGGGGGTAGGGGAAACGGAGAGGTGAGGGAGGGTTGGAGAGGGGAAAGAAGAGGGAGGGTGAAGAGGAGGAATGAGGGGAAATGAGCCGTGCCTGTGCAGTTGGGGGCTATGTGTGAGTGGTGCAATATTGCATTGGTGGGACGGGTTGCATTGTAGGAACGAATGAGCGGTGGAATAATGCGATGGCTGTGCTTATACATAGTCCCCCCATTTCAGGGCGCCATAATGTTTGGAACACATGGCTTCACAAGCGTTTGTAATTGTTCAGTTGTGTTTAATTGCCTCCTTAATGCCGGTTCAAGAGAGCTCTCAGCACCGAGTCTTTCCTCCAGTCTTTCCATCGCCTTTGGAAACTTTTATTGGTGTTTATCAACATGAGGACCAAAGTTGTGCCAATGAAAGTCAAATAAGCCATTATGAGACTGGGAAACAAGAATAAAACTGTTAGCGACATCAGCCAAACCTTAGGCTTACCAAAATCAACTGTTTAGAACATCATTAAGAAGAAAGATGCCACTGGTGAGCTTACTAATCGCAAAGGCCACGGAAGACCTCCATAGCTGATGATAGAGGAATCCTCTCTATAATAAAGATAAATACCCAAACACCTGTCCGACAGATCAGAAGCACTCTTCAGGAGTCAGGTGTGGATGTGTCAATGACCACTAACCACAGAAGACTTCATGAGCAGAAACACAGAGGCTACGCTGCAAGATGCAAACTACTGGTTAGCCGCAAAAATAGCATGGCCAGGTTACAGTTTGCCAAGAAATACTTAAACGAGCAACCACAGTTCTGAAAAAAGGTCTTGTGCACAAATGAGACGAAGATTAACACATCAGAGTGATGGCAAGAGCAAATATGGAGGAGAGAAGGAACTGCCCAAGATCCAAAACATACCACCTCATCTGTGAAACACGGTGGTGGGAGTGTTATGGCCTGGGCATGTATGGCTGCTAAAGGTACTGGCCTACTTTTCTCTTCTTTGATGATACAACTGCTGATGGTAGTAGCATAATGAATTCTGAAGTGTATAGACACATCCTTTCAGCTCAAGTTCAAACAAATGCCTCAAAACTCATTGGCCGGCGATTCATTCTACAATGATCCTAAACATACTGCTAAAGCAACAAAGGAGTTTTTCAAAACTGAAATAAAATGGTAAATTCTTGAGTGGCCAATCTTGAATCACCTGACCTGAGCATGCCTTTTAGACAATGGACATTGGTGCAGGAGTAGGCCCTTCGAGCCAGTACGGCCATTTAATGTGATCATGGCTGATCATCCCCAATCAGTACCCCGTTCCTGCCTTCTTCCCATATCCCCTGAATCCGCTATTTTTAAGAGCCCAATCTAACTCTCCCTGGAAAGCATCCAGAGAACCTGACTCCACCGCCCTCTGAGGCAGAGAATTCCACAGACTCGCAACTCTCTGTGAGAAAAAGTGTTTCCTCGTCTCCGTTCTAAATGGCTTACTCTTTATTCTTAAACTGTGGCCCCTGGTTCTGGACTCCCCCAACATTGGGAACATGTTTCCTGCCTCTAGCATGTCCAAACCCTTAACAATCTTATGTTTCAGTGAGATCTCCTCTCATCCTTCTAAACTCCAGAGTGTACAAGCCCAGCAGCTCCATTCTCTCAGCATATGACAGTCCCGCCATCCCAGGAATTAACCTTGTAAACCTACGATGCACTCCCTCAATAGCAAGAATGTCCTCAAAATAGGGGACCAAAACTGCACACAATACTCCAGGTGTGGTCTCACTAGGGCTCTGTGCAACTGCAGAAGGACATCTTTGGTCCTATATTTGACACCTCTTGTTATAAAGGCCAACATGCCATTCGCTTTCTTCACTGCCTGCTGTACCTGCATGCTTACTTTCATAGACTGATGAACAAGGACCCCCAGATCCCGTTGTACTTCCCCGTTTCCCAACTTGACGCCACTTAGATAGTAATCTGCCTTCCGTTTTTGCTATCAAAGTGGATAACCTCACATTTATCCACATTAAACTGCATCTGCCATGCTTCTGCCAACTCCCCCAACCTGTCCAAGTCACCCTGCATTCTCATAACATCCTCCTCACAGTTCACACTCCCACCCAGCTTTGTGTCATCTGCAAATTTTTTAATATTACTTTGAATCCCTTCATCCAAATCATTAATGTATATTGTAAATAACTGCGGTCACAGCACTGAGCCTTGCGGTACCCCACTAGTTACTGCCTGCTATTCTGAAAGGGACCCGTTAATCCCTACTCTTTGTTTCCTGTCTGCCAACCAATTTTCTATCCAAGTCAGCACTCTACCTCCAATATCATGTGCCCTAATTTTGCCCACTAATCTCCTATGTGGGACCTTATCAAATGCTTTCTGAAAGTCCAGGTACACTACATCCACTTGTCCATTTTCCTAGTTTCATCTTCAAAGAATTCCAGAAAATTAGTCAAGCATGATTTCCCCTTCGTAAATCCATGCTGACTTGGACCGATCCTGTTTCTGCGATACAAATGTGCCGCTATTTCATCTTTTATAATTGACTCCAGCATCTTCCCCACTACCGATGTCAGGCTAAGTGGTCTATAATTCACTGTTTTCTCTCTCCCGCATTACTTAAAAAGTGGGATAACATTAGATGATCCTGAGTCTATAGAACATTGGAAAATTATCACCAATGTATCCAAGATTTCTAGAGCCACTTCCTTAAGTACCCTGGGATGCAGACCATCAGGGCCTGGGGATTTATCAGCCTTCAGTCCCATCAGTCTATCCAACAACATTTCCTGCCTAATGTGGATTTCCTTCAGTTCCTCCATCACCCCAGATCCTCTGGCCACTACTATATCAGGAAGATTGTTTGTGTCCTCCTTAGTGAAGACAAATCCAAAGTACCTGTTCATCTCATCTGCCATTTCCTTGTTCCCCATAATAAATTCACCTTTTTCGGTCTTCAAGGGTCCTACTTTGCTCTTAACTATTTTTTTCCTCTTCACATACCTAAAGAAGCTTTTATCTTATGTATTGTCTTTTTAGTTATCTTCTGTTGTTCTTTAAACATTACCCAATCCTCTTGCTTCCCGCTCATCTTTGCTACGTTGTACTTCTTCACTTTAATTTTTATACTGTCCCTGACGTCCCATGGGCGCCTCTTACTCCCCTTGGAATCTTTCTTCCTCCTAGGAATGAACTGATCCTGCACCTTCTGTATTATTCCAAGAAATAACTGCCATTTTTGTTCCACTGTCATCCCTGCTAGTGTATCTTTCCAGTCAAGTTTAACCAGCTCCTCCCTCATGGCCCCATAGTCCCCTTTATTCAACTGTAACACTGACACCTCTGATCTACCCTTCTCCCTCTCCAATTGTAGATTAAACCTGGCCATGTTATGGTCACTACCTCTAATGGCTCATTAACTTCGAGGTCCATTATCAAATCCAGTTCATTGCATTACACTAAATCCAGAATTGCTTTCTCCCTGGTAGGCTCCAATACAAGCTGTTCAAAGAATCCATCATGAAGGCACTCTACAAAGTCCCTTTTTTGGGGTCCAGTACCAACCTGATTTTCCCAGTCTACCTGCATGTTGAAATCTCCCATAACAACCACAGCATTACTTTTGCTACATGCCAATTTTAACTCCTATTCAACGCGCCCTATGTCCAGGCTACTGTTTGGGGACCTGGAGAGAAGTCCCATTAGGGTATTTTTGCCCTTACAATTCCTTTGTTCTATCCATACTGACTACACATCTCCTGTTTCAATGTCACCCCTTGCAAGGGACTGAATTTCATTCCTCACCAACAGAGCAACCCCACCCCCTCTGCCCACCTGTCTGTCATTTCAATAGGAGGTATACCCTTGAATATTCAGTTCCCAGCCCTAGCCCTCTTGCAGCCATGTCTCTGTAATTCCCAGAACATCATACTTGCCAATTTCTAACTGAGCCTCAAGCTCGTCCACTTTATTTCTTATACTTCGCGCATTCATATACACCACTTTGACTTCCGAATTCATTTCCCCCTCGCACCGCTCGCGATCGACCCTGACCTTAGTCCCTTCTCGAGCTTTCCTTCCCAGTAATTTGAGAATCTTTTGTAATTTTTCCTGTACTCACTTCCCCTTTAACTCCATCTTTATACTCCCAATTTGTCAATCCCTCCCCCCCATTATTTAGTTTAAACCCACACGTGTAGCATCCAGATTCAGGAACAACATCTTTCCAACGACCGTCAGGCTTTTGAACACTAGAAACTCCGACTGAACTGCAAACTTTCTTGAATTGCACTAGGAACTTTGGGCTTTTGGTGTCGGAAGGAACTGCAGATGCTGGTTTACACTGAAAATAGACATAAAATGCTGGACTAATTCAGCGGGTTAGGCAGCATCTCTGGAGAAAAGGAAGCGGATGTTTTCGGTCAAAACCCTTTTTCAGACTGATTTTGGGGGGGGGGACTAGAGATATGAGATGGTTCAGAACAAATCAGAGCCGGCACCGATGATTGGAAAGGTGGAGTCCACATTGTTATCAAGTTATCCCCAGCCAACAATTAATCAAGGGATGTATGGATGCAAACAGTAAAACGGTGACCAAGTCATTGGTGCGGCCTGAAGAAAGCACTGCCAGCCGACTTGGGTGGTGGAGGAGGGATGACGAGGGAGGGAATGCAGGGGTTACTTGAAATTAGAGAAATCAATATTCATACAGCTGGGTTGAAAGTTGACGAAGCAAAATTTGAGGTGCTGTTCCTCCAATTTGCGTGTGGCCTCGCTGTGACGGTGGTGGAGGCCCAGGGTATCCTTGGTCATTGGTGTCCGCTCTGATTTGTTCTGAACCTTTTCATACCTCCTGTTCCCTCGTCCTGACTTAGTGCAAAAATAAAAAGCCTAATGTTGGGGCTTTTTATTTATTGAGCTTTTGTTTTCCTTATTATATTATCTATTGAATAGTGTGTACAAAACTATTGAGCTGCTGCTGCAAGTAAGAATTTCATTGTTTCGTTCCTGTACGTAGCAATAAAACACTTAACTTTTGATGACCTTTAGTATTTTGACTATACAAGTATTAAATTCCCTCAATAAAATCATCCTGTCTTTGCTACATGCTAATTTCTTCAAGTATTAATTATACGCCTTCACAGCTGCTATTAGAGAGGTGACAGACTCCTCCCCAAATGCTTGTCAGTTTCTTAATTCCATCTATTAATTCACCATTGCCTATTTAAGTCTTATTATCTTGTCAATTTCATTGTTAATCAGTAATGCCTAATCCAAGTAGTATTCCACCTGTGACCATCTGTGTTCAGCAGACTTCCTATCTCTCCTGACATTTCTGTAGAGATTAATTGTTTTAGGAGCAAGCTATGACTCCTTTTCATCTTCCCACAGGATCAATCTATTTCAGGAGCTGGTAACTTCTTTATGCCTTTCTCTAAAAGGCAGCTGTGTGATTATCACCAGGTTCACCAGCAACCCCTTCACTAGCTGCTGCACCATCAAATTGACATGACTGTTGTTCACTGTGTAGCCCCTGGCTGACAGTGCTTTCTTCAGGCCGCACCACTGACCGGCCACGCACGCTTGATCACCGTTGGGCTTCCTCCCCTCTCTTCTTGTTGTCGTCACTTTGTTTGCTCCCCTCTCTGCCGCAGCTTCCTCCTCCACCATAGTTTCTGGCTTATTCCAAGATGGAAGACGTTGATGACTCTGGGGTAGAAGAGCATCAGATTGGACAAAGCGATGGCTCTGTCGCAAGCCCAATCAAGCAACTGATTTTCAGAACTTGTGATGGTGCTACCAAGCTATTTTTGGTGCTGTGCATTGAAGTTCCTTTCTTGTGCCTGATTGTTTTGATGTTTCTTCATATTGTTCAGTGTGAAAGAGCGCTCTTCCGTCAACTGAGAGAGAACTGTGAGGTTGCAGAAAACGTTTTCCCCATATCAAATGATGATCATTGAATTAAATAATATAAATTATCAATGATTGTAGAGTGAAATAATATGGAATCCTATAGAAAACAGACATTTCTGCTTTAAGGAGAAATTGGCTTACAGATAGTTTGCAGGATTGGAACCCTTGTGTAACTACCTATACTGTGTATGCACAGCTAATGCAAGGGACTAGGGGGCTAATTTTTAACTGCGCTGTTTGTCATATTGGTAACTTATTAAAATTCATCTCCTATTCACTTGGATGACCTTTCAATAGTGATTTCTGCAGATTTAAAAAAAATTGTCTGCAGTGAAATAATAATTTCACTTTGTCTATAATCCTCCACTTGAATCACAGACTATCTTCCTGTACCTATCCCTTTTCCTAGTTCTGTTTATAATAACTTTCCACATTAATTCCTTATTTCTGAAAGGTGATTAACTTTAATTTACAATTTTCTCATCAGTTTAATAATTGCTATGCATTTACTGGGTGTTTGTGTATTTTAAGTTTTCGGAAACTAAAGTTATCCATTTTGTTGAAATCGCAACATTTATTTATTTGTATACATTCAGAATTTATTTTGTAGCTTCTCTCAAACCTGCAACCAGAACAAATACACAAAAAATTGCAACAACATGACAAGTGTGAAGCAAAACTTTGTAAACAGAAAACTCGAATAGTTATCCGAAGTCAACAAATCAACTAATTAACTTTTGCTAAAGAGGTGTTGGCACAAATATAGCAGCAGTTGATGATTTACTGTTATGAAGGTAAATACCACAGTTTGCATATGGCAAGTGTAGTAAATGAATAAATAACCACTTTTTTTGTGGTATTATCAGGATCATCTACAAATCCTAATAGCACAAGATCTTATGCCAACTTAAATAAAAGACAAGAATTTAGTTAATACTAGACCAAGTGGGACCCGTCCCCTCAACGCGCGGTTACGTGGGGGGGCGGCGGCCTGCGGCGTCACATGCACACACTAACCACCACACACACACACACACACGCACACACGCAGACACACTAATCCCCCCCCCCCTTGATATTATATGAATATTATAATTAATATTAAATTAAGCGAGAGACAGGAGGAA
Source organism: Leucoraja erinaceus (assembly GCF_028641065.1). Lineage (NCBI taxonomy): Eukaryota > Metazoa > Chordata > Chondrichthyes > Rajiformes > Rajidae > Leucoraja > Leucoraja erinaceus. The sequence goes on from NC_073383.1 coordinate 55,405,904, forward strand.
CTGCAGATGCTGGTTTATCAAAAAAGACACAAGGTGTTGTAGCTCAGTGGGTCAGACAGCATCTCTGGAAGACGTGAATGTTACATTTTGGATCAAGACCCTTCTTCAGATTTATTTAGTTAGTTAGATTTAAATCCTAAAGATGCCTTAGAAGGATTTGAACACCTCTCTGGTTCCTTGCACTATCAAGCACATAGTTTACTGATCAGGAACATTGACCTGTGGTGTAAATCTGAAAATTCCAATTTTGAAAATATCCAATATTGAAATGTTGTAGAAAATTAGTGGCTTTGGCACAAAGTGACCATGGTGCACTTGGAATCCTCAACGTCAAAGGTGGATGGTGCTGCAAGGTTTGTAGTATAAGCGATCAGTTCCCCATCTGCATTCTGGAATACCACCAGGGGCGCTGTACGATGACTCTGCCGGCAGTCTGTTCGTTTTTCATCTTTTTTAATTTTTAGTGTTTGTTAAAAGTTTGTTTTAATGTTCTCTGGTTTGTTTTATGTGGGGGGAGGGGGATGGGATCAGGGGAAACCTTTTTAGGTTCTTACCTTGCCGGAGATATGATTAATTTTTGGATAGCATTCTCCAGGCGCTCTGCGGCCAGAGAATGGAGCTGGAGGCCTCCTCGGACTGTTGTGAGTCCCACCGCGGGGCATGGACTTAACATCGGAGCCGATCCCTTGCCTGGGATAGCTCCAACTGCAGCCTGCGGACTTACCATCAAGAGCTCGCAGTCTAAGGAGAGGCTAGTCAGGAAGCTCCAATGACGCAGAAGGTTCGACCAGCCCCCACGCGAGGTCAGATCGCCCGGCGTGGGGGAGCTGACATCCCTCCGATGCGGGAGCTGATCACCTCGACGCAGAGGGCCTGAACGCCGCTGGCTACAGGAGTCAAGGTCATCCCATCAACAGAGGGCTTGAAGCCCCCGACTGCGGAAGAACAAAGGGAAGGGACTTGAACTATATTTCGCCTTCCATCACAGTGAGGAATGTGTAGGATTCACAGTGGTGGATGTTCATGTTAAAATGTGTTTTGGGCGACCTGTTGCTTTTTATTTGTATGACTGTCTTGGCAAATGAAATTCCTCGTATGTTGCAAAACATACTTGGCAAATAAATACTATTCTGATTCTGAACCTGGTCTACGGTTCTCTTTAAACTGATTTTCCATTGTGTGTTTTATAATCATGACATGAATCATGACACCAATTGTAGTTGGCAGACTGTTCATCTAAATATATTAAATCTGGAGCTTTGTCTAACAGCAGTCAGGTTCTGGGATCTTTACAAATGTAGTGTTGATATCAAATGTATTATAATGGAGCAGGTCAATTAATTAACTCCACTTCCCATTCCAAAACTGACCTTTTTGGCCCGGGCCTGCTCCACTGTCAGTGTGAGGCCAATCGCATATTGGAGGAACAGCTCCTTTTATTTCTCTTGGGCAGCTTGCAACCCAGGATTTGAACGTTGATTTCTTTAATTTCAAGTAACGCTTTCATTCACTTCTTTTCCCCCATCCCCTGCCCTATCCACTCATGCATAGCCCCCAACTGCACAGGCACGGTGGGAGAGGGAGGGGGGTAGAGATGGAGATGGAGGGGGGGGGGAGTGGGAGGGGTGTGGAGAAGCGAGGGGGTAGAGAGTGAGGGGGAGGGATGGAGAGGGAAGATAGAGAGGGAGAGGGGGCATAGAGGGAGGGGGTAGAGAGGGTGAGGGAGGTAGAGAGGGAGGTGATGGGGTAGGGAGGGAGAGTAGAGGTAGGAGACGGGGGTAGAGAGGGAGGGGCAAAGAGGGAGGGAGGTAGAGTTGGAGTGGGGGGAAGGGAGGGGGCATGAGAGGGAGTGTAGACATTTGTACAACTCTCCCTATCCCCTCCTCTCCCTCAATCCCCCCCCCACTCTCCCTCCTCAACTCCCCAGGATTTCTTTCCTCTCCACTCCCCCAATCCCGCCCTCACCTCTTCAAGCGGAGCTGATGGAGCTGGGCTTAACGGGTCCAAGCGGAGCCGAGAGTGCGGGGCCGAGCGGGTTGGAGTGATGGAGTACTCCTCGTAGGGGGTAAGAGAGGGAGAGGGACAGAGAGGGAGGGGGTTAGAGAGAAGGGAGGTAGAGTCGGGGGAGGGAGGGTATAGATGGATTGGGCGAGGGATCCTAGCAGGGCCAAGCGGGTTGGAGTGCCCCATGCGCCCGGTGCGTGTGAATGGATTCTGACGCCAGTTCGATTTTTTTCTTCTACAAAATGGGTGAGCTTGAAGAACTTTACTTTTTTATACTTTTTTACTTTATGGATGTTGCAATATTTGCAGAATTATTTTGGATCGAATTCCTGGGATAATTTTCTTTTACACACAAATTATCCCAGGAATTCGATCCAAAATAAATTCTGCGAATATTGCAACGTCCAAATTCACTTCAGAAAAGTTTGTAGATTAGTGCATACAGTAATCATAGGAATTCAGTGATTCTACAATATTCATGATAGACTTCCAATAACAAAGTGGAAGTACAAATACCTAAATCACCTTGGGTCGAAAAAGTAAATTTTGAGCAGTCTTGGGTACCCCTGTTATGTAAATATGAAGCTAAAGGTTGACTTGTCCATACCTTTTCATTGGCAAGTATGTTTAATGTTTTACATAATTAGATGAAATACATCACTGAACAAAAGTGAAGCTGGGTTATATTTTCTATTTGGCTGAGGTTGGAGGAAGCAACTAAGCTTAATTGTGGCTTTTGTTTTTCAGTGGATGAAAACGATGTGGCGGTCAGATCCCTGTTATACCAGCTATGGTGTGGATGGGTCCATTTGCTCATTTTTTATTTACCTCAGTGAGGTCAGTGACAGTATGACCTACTTTATGTGGAATGTATTTTGTTTTTTGAACTCGTAAATCTGCATTTATCTGGCCAATTTCAATGCAGAAACATGGCACAGAATCAACATATTCCCTATCACAATACACTTCTCCCTTTTCCATTCTCTCTCCCTACCCTATCTCTCTTAGCACCTGTCCCTATTAATTTTCGAGATTTTAAACATGTCAGTTCCATATATGCTAATTTTATTATTTCTTCATGGCATAGGTTGAAAATTGGTGTCCTCCTCTGCCGTGGAGAGCAATGAGTCCTCGGGAAGAGACTGATGTACAGACTTTGGTTGGTGTTGATTAAATGGACATGGGACCTAATCTGTTGACAGCGCTACATGTTATTGGTGTATAATGTGCTGCTTTATTATAATGCTTCGTGTTACTTACAGTTTCAGTTTCAGAGAAAGCAGGGTCACAGAGCATAGTAATGGACACCAGTGACTTGCATTGTGTCAATTTTCTCTGCCCTTTTATATTCTCTCAACACCCGACAATTCCCCTCCAATGCCACCATTTACCTAAACACTAAGGGCGTTTTATCTGCTTGTTTCTTTTCCAGCAATATGGAAGTTAACATTTATTTTTTAATCAAAAATTTTTACTGGACACTTCCTGGTCAGTCACCCGTATAATTTTGATGTGATTTCCATGTCGTGTTACAGGAAATTATAACATTTTCTGCATGAAACTCCTGAGTATTATGAGAAAATTTGACCATGCGGTTGGGCATTCCTGAGACAAAATGCTCATGCATGCACACCCACACTCCTGCTGTGAATAAATGTATTGCTTGCTTTCACTGAACCCATGTCATCCCACCCTTGAAAAAGAGCTGAGCCGATTGAATTTTTTTAATCCTCCCCAAAACGCCTCCTAAGTTAATGATCTTTCCCTGATTGTTACTATCCCTAAAGAGCTGGTCTCTTTCCTAATTAAGCCCAAGAACAGCTTTGAAAGAAGTATAATTCAGCAGTTCCCAAAGTTCTAAGTACCGAACCAATGACCAAAGCTGAATTTCTTTAGTATTTTCAGCTTGGGTATCGCATTCTAAATTTCACTCAAGTCCTCTGTAGACTTGAGTACAATAATCTAATTGAAACTCGTGCATATTTGAGTAGTGCTGCTTGATAACAAGTACCATATTTTAGATTAAGAAAACAGAAGAAATAGCTGCTCTTTCAGGTGAATGCAAAAGGTCTTGTGGCACTATTTCAAATGAGGTTTTTTTCCTAGAACCCTGGGCACCATTTATCCTTGAGTTAATGTGGAGGGATTAGATTTCATTCTGAGAGGGATACGAAAGGTCTTATAAATAGAAGTTAATTTACTTTTTGATTAAAAATTTTAATGTAATTAAAACAGTTTCATAATTCCTCATAATTTGCTGCACTCATTAATCTAATTACATCCATAAAATGGTACTAAGAAAGAGTTCTGTTTCCTTTGGGTTCTTTGTATTTTAGCACAGTTTTAAAAGTGCATATTAAAACTGTTGCAACATCTATATACTTGTGTTTTAGTATGTGAGAAAGACAATATTGCATCTTGGAGACACATTTACATGTTTGTAAAAATAAATATGTCTCTTTCTCATTTGCAGCTATGAATGTCCTTCCAATCATTTTTCAGCATTTATAGAAAGATGGGAAATGTGAATCAGACACTGCTTTAACACTTTGCATTGTCATTTCTGAATGCAATGGCATTCATGGTCTTGAATAAGAAATTTGCGTACACAAATCGAAGAAGCCTGAAGGGCATCAAAGTAGAATTGTGAATTTTTGCAGGATTATGTGTTGTCTATCCCTACAAGGAAATTGTTAGCTGTAAAGATTAAAGCCACATTAAACCTCCATACAAAAGCCTTCTCTTTGGAGTATCTCTGTTGCACATTGTGAGCACACTCATTTTGTGTAGATTACTAACGCGTAGACAAATAAAAAATAATTATTGGTATTGAATAGCGAGATTATTGTCGCCAATAATTTGAAGCACAAGTTTCAGACACTGCACAGACATTCTAACACTCTGGAGGAAAGACATTAATTCTCAATGAATTTGCTAGCTTTGGTACCTGTCATATATAGCTATATATTTGATATGCAAATTTTGAGGTCAGATAATTACCATTCCATATTTTTAAATAGGAATGGATCTATTTCTGAAATTATTTGCAAAGAACGAACTATTGTATTTAGTAGACCCAAATTTGCATCTGATCATTTAATGCAAATTATCTTTGAAAAATTGAGAGCATGTGGAGTTAGAAAATCTGTTCTGAAAGAGATAAAAGTACGACTATTCAGAATGAAGGGAACAATTAAAATATTATGTTTATTCCAGGCTGAAATACGCACGGATTTTAATTACCTCTTTAAAATTATGTCGGCACACGACGAGTTTCGATGGATGCGACTGAGAATAAATCGAATGGCAAGCGCTTGGATTGAGGCTATAAAATCACTTGCCGAGAAACAAAATCTAGAAAACAAACGTAAAAAGGTAAGGTCCCCAATATCCCCTGAAGTATTGTATGTTGTAATACTGAATTGTTCTCAACTTGCATAGCAGTGAAATATAAAATAATTTCTAAAGAGCAGAAAAGCTCTTTCTGTCTAGACAGCTCTAGATTGTACGCTTAAACGATAATGAGTAAAAACTTGAAGTGCTGGAGTAACTTGGTGGGTCAGGCAGCATATCTGGAGAACGTTCATAGGTGATATCATCGGATCAGGGCCTTTCTTCACACAGGTTGCAGTGGGAGGGGAATGCTGGAAAATTGGTGGGGGCAGGACAAAACCTAGCAAGTGATAGTTGAATACAGGTAGAATTTTTTAATATTGGAAAATGGGTGGATAAAGACTAGAGGTGAAAAAGGGTGACAAAAAGGACGAGACAAAGGTCATTGATAAGGAGAGAAGAGTTTTACAAGAGGAGTGAATTATAAAGCCAGTAGGAGGGAAAATTTTATATTCTTGTTTAGTTTAGAGATATATGACGGAAACAGGCCCTTCAACCTACCCAGTCCGCACTGACCAGCAATCCCCCGCACATTAACACTATCCTACACACAAGGGACACATACCATACACATTAACACTATCCTACACACAAGGGACATACACCAGGCCAATTAACCTACATACCTGTACGCCTTTGGAGTGTGGGGGGAAATCGAAGATCTCGGAGAAAACCCACGCGTTCACGGGGAGAACGTACAAACTCCGTACAGACAGCACCCGTACAGAAAGCCCAAGTCTCCAGCGCTGTAAGGCAGCAACTCTACCGCTGCGCCACTGTTAGATTGTAAGTTGCCCAGTTGTTATGAGGTGCTCAGGTTTGCATGTGGCCTCACTCTGTCAATGGAGGAGAACAGAAAGGTCGGTTTGGGAAAGGGAGTTAAAATGGTTAGCAACTGGGAGATCCAGCAAGCCAAGGCTGCTGAAGCACAAGTGTCTATATTATACAATAATGTATTCTTTTTTAAATTTAGATTCTTATTCATCTTGGGCTTTTAACCAAGGAATCTGGATTTAAGATAGCAGAGAATGCTTTCAGCGGTGGCCCTCTTGGCGAATTAGTGCAGTGGAGTGATCTGATTACAACTCTTTACCTGTTGGGCCATGACATTCGGATTTCTGCTTCTTTGGCTGAATTAAAAGAGTAAGGAGATTTGAATTTCATTACTGTTGTATAAACTAAAAATGAAAAACTGTTTATATTGAAGAATGATATTGTTTAATTATGTTTAAATATTTTTGCTCTTTTTGGTACTAGTTCCAAGTTACATCACAGTTGCCTATGTAGGATATGTTCCAATATAAAATTAAATTGCAGATGCTGCAAATCTGAAATTGAGGCAGAAAATGCAAGGTATAATCAATAGGCCAGGCTGCACATGTTGAGAGGGTTAACATTTCTGTTTGAAGACCTTCACAAGTTTTCTGATCATTGTCCTCAAATATTAACACTTTTTTTCTCTATATACAGCATTTGCTGAGTACTCGACGCTTGCTGAGTATATACAGCTTGTTCTTACTATGATACAATGGATTTTTGGGACAATGTGTCGATTTTTCAACTTCAATATTTGCTTTTTGTTGCGCTTTAGTTTTCAAAAATGTTGTTATTCTGCATTTTTCATATTGTGGGTGTTAGAATTATATTGTAAATTTCCTTATTAGCTACAGTAATCTTAAAAATGTTGCATGAATTGATGTTATGCAACCTTCCAGTTGTTACAATGACTACAGTCCTGTAAATAGTCTGAACAAAGAATTTAAAACATTTGATTTTGTGTAACTTGTCAAAGGCTTATTTACTATACTCAAATCATGCCAAATAATTTTTACAGAACCAGTGTTAGTTAGACAAAACTTCTATGCTTTATGCTTACCTAGTACTTGTTTGTCCTCATTTTAATTTATATTTTCCAAAAACAATCAGCACTTTTCCAAGTCTTAAAACTATGCCTTAAGCAAAGGAAAACATTTTTTTAATGAAACTTAATTGAAATTTATATACTCCCCTTTTGAGTTTCCTTCAGATTATCTGCTCTCTTTAGCCAAAAGTCCACACAATGTTTATTGGAAACAATGCTGTGTTTAAGTAGGAAGTACTTGTGTAGGTTCCTTCTTTGCCTACTATTCCTTGTAGGAAATATAACATTTTCAGACAGACAGGTCGGATGTAGAGTCGATGCTCTTCCTTGATCTCTTTGTTGGACATCACTATCCACCACTGGGTATTGTTCCATCGTCAAGCCCTATATCATATCACCATGCAGTTGTCAAGTAATTTTTTGTTGTTGTTGTTGCTGTTATTGATTACTTGAAGCCCTTTTTACAAACAAAAGTATGTAATGTAACCTAGATTTACATCGATTTTTACTCATGTATGTAAAGTATTCAGGTTTGTTACATTTTAGATTGTCAAATAGTGAAGATGGGTGTGAAAAATTGCAGCAGGATCTTGATCAATTGGCCAAATGGGCTGAGGATGGTTGATTGAATTTGAGATGTTTAAGATCATGAGAAGTATAAATAGGGTAGATGCATAGTCTCTTGCCCAGAGTTGGTGAATCAAGGACCAGAAGACATAGGTTCAAGGAGGTAGACATAATTGCTGGAGAAACTCAGCGGGTCCGACAGCATCTATGGAGCGAAGGAAATAGGCAACGTTTCGGGCCGAAACCCTTCTTCAGACCCTTCTGAAGAAAGGGTTCGGCCCGAAACGTTGCCTATTTTCTTCGTACATAGATGCTGCCGCACCCGCTGAGTTTCTCCAGCAATTATGTCTACCCTCGATTCTCGAGCATCTGCAGTTCCTTCTTGAACATTGGTTCAAGGAGAAGGGGAAAAGTAGTTCATAGCACAGAGTTGGTGAATCAAGGACCAGAGGACATAGGTTCAAGGAGAAGGGGGAAAGGGCAGCTTGTTCCATATAGATATCAGAGGAGTAACTTTTTTACACAAAGGGTGGTGGATATATGGAACAAGCTGCCAGAGGAGGTAGTTGAGGCAGGGGCTATTCCAAAATTTAAGAAGCAGTTAGACAGGCACATGGATAGGGCAGGTTTGGAGGGATACAGACCAAGTGTGGGCAGGTGGGACTAATGTAGCTGGGACATGTTGGCTGGTGTGGGCAAGTTGGGCCGCAGGGCCTGTTTCCACATTGTATCACTCTCTGAAGTAGAGTTATTGTATGAAAAATAATGATGTTACAAGAAAGCAGTGTGGTAGCTTTATAGGGCTTTGGTATGCACAGCTGGGGTACATCCTCAGAACATTTTTTCCACGGGAATAAATGTCAAAGCTTAGGGAAACAAATTCAAGGTCGGAGGGGGGAAAATTTAAAGTAGCTGAGTGGAGCAATTTTTTTTTTTTTAAGTGGTAGGTGCCTGGAACGAGCTTGAACGGGTAGTAATGAAAGCAGAAATTATAGTGAAGGGCATTTAAGATGCTTTTAGATAGGCTCAAGAATGAGCAGGGAATGGAGGGATATGAATCACCTGCAGGCAGAGGAGATTAACTTGGCATGTTCAGCATAAACAATTATGGGCCTCTATTGTTTTATGTATAGATTAATCTTGGGGTCCAAGTTGACAACTCCTTGACAGTAGAAACACAGGTAGATAGAATGCTAAAGAAGGTGCATGAATTGCTTTCATTGTTCGGGACGTCGAGTATGAGTTCGGAGCTTTACAAGACTTTGATAGGTTGCCTTTGGAGTATTGCACGCAATACTGGTCGTCTGATTACAGGAAGGATATGAAGGCTTTGGAGAAGTTTGCCAGAGAGCTGCCTGCATTGGGAGGTGTTAGCTACAAGGATAAATTAGACAAATTTGGATTATTTTCTCTGGAATGCTGGATGTTGAGGGGGACCTGATAAAAGTAGATAAGGAAGCGGCTCAGTGGCGCAACACTAAAGTTGTTGTCTAACAGCGTGAGAGACCCGGGTTTAATTCTCACTACGGGTGCTGTTTTCATAGAGTTTGTACATTCTTCCTGTGACCGTGTAGATTCTCTTCAAGTGCTCCAGTTTTTTCACACACTTTAAAGACGTCCAGGTTTGTAGGTTAATTGGCTTTGGTAAAATTGTAAATTATCCCTAGTGTGTAGGATAGTGTTCATGTACACGGTTATCACTGGTCATTGTGGGCTGAAGGGCCTGTTTCCACATCATACCTCTAAACTAAATTAAATAATCGCAGCTAGTCCTACGGAGATGCGCAGGAAGTATCTTTTTAATATAGAAGGTGTTGGGTGCCTGTAACAAGCTGCCTGGGCTAGTAGTAAAGGTAGAAACTCTAGTGGTGTATAAGAAGCTTTCAGATAAGCATGTGGATATGCAGGGAATAGAGCGATATGAATTGTGCAGGCAGATAAGATTAGTTCAGTTTGGCACAGACAATGGGCTAAAGAGCCTGTTATATGTTCTTAACTGAAATGGGAGTAAATCAGCAAAATAATGGAATTTAAAAAGTGCTTAAATTCCTTAAAATAAATAAAAACGGAGAATATAAAATTAAGAACATTGCCAAACAATTTGTAAATAATTGAGAGTTGTGCGTGATAGTGCCCTTGGTATATTGGTTATTTTCTGGAGGTGTTACTGCACCAAACAGAACATCATTACCTAAATCTAAAACCACATCAGTCTTGGATTGACGTTAATGATTTTTGAATTTTCAGGATTTAAATTTTTGTGTTTTCAACTATTTAGTGTGTGTTTTCTACTTGCAGGATAATGAAGAAGGTGATGGGTAACAGATCGGGTTGTCCAACCCGTGGTGATAAGATAGTAGAACTAATCTATATCGACATTGTTGGCTTAACACAATTTAAAAAAACACTTGGTCCATCTTGGGTTCATTATCAGTAAGTGTTGCTCTTTATTTTTTGATTTGGGATGTTGGATTAGAAAAGGAGTAAAGTAGGCTAGTAAACTCAATTGTCTACTTTGTGATATACGATACGATAATACTTTATTGTCAGAGCGAGTCTGAAATTTGTTTTGCACCACAGAAGCTCCATTTACAGCATCACAAAAAAAAGACGAGGGGTGAAAAAAGGGATATTAAGACAGGATCCCAAAATACCCACATTCGACAAAACATTACAATAACAAAATACCACATTGGCTGATCTGTACTTTAACTCTTGTACCCAAAGTTTGCCTTGTGACCCCTGATATTTTTAGTTCTATCAGGGGTCACAAGGCAAACTTCAATCTTTGATTTTAAATCAACAGTTGACCTTGTATTAATTGCAGCTGTATGACCACCCATTATTGTAGGAAAGGATCCAAACTTAACAATAGAAATTATTCTGTTTTTTATTCTCTGCCTTTCTTCTTATCGACTCCCAAACAAGCAAAGCTGTTTGTATTTTATTTATGAAATATGGATTTTACTGACATAAGACCCATCCATAAATACTTGAGATAAACAACAAGCAGCTTTATTTTTGAACTTCTGATTAAGGGAACTTCACTGTGATTTTGGGTCAGGTGTCCTGGTACTTGGATTCATCAAACGTGAAAGAACAATATTTTTCCAAATCGTGGTGGAATGTGGCATGGAGGGGGATTTTTTAGGTGGTACTCCCATGCACCTGCTGCATGTCCTCAATGTTCAGGGCTGTGAATTTAGGTGAGTTTAGTTATGCCGATAATTACATTTTGTGGTCCGTTTGCATTTCAGCAATGGTGGAGGGAATGATTATCTGAAGAAATATATGATCCCTTGGAGCATTTATAAATCTTTTCTATTCCAGGATATTGCCACTGGTAATCTCTTCGCTGCAAATCCATCATTGGAACGTCCTTCAGTTTACTTTAAGATAAAACTGTTATTTTTGTGGCTGCTAGGAGCCAAACAATTGTAACTCATAATTGCTTGATATTATCTTTCTGATATCGAAAGGCACTTTCACTGTGGGTAGGTCATCATTTCACCACCTTGGCTGCATCTCTGGAATTGCAATTAAGGAGAAAAAGTGGGAGGATTATGTTGAAAATAAGTACTGACTTTGAATGAGGGTGATCACTCAATTATGTTCCTAAACAGATTTACAAATATTTGTCATTTTGTAATGGTTCTTTTTAATTTTCATGGTTTTATTGAATGTTAGATTAGATAAACAAGAGAGCGAAGGTAACAATGGGAATTTTGTGGGAATTTTAGTTTGTCATTGTCCTTATCATAGGACAAGGGCATCACCAGCAGCTCAACATTTTGAACATCTCTAATTGTCTCTCTGGTATGAGGAGACATATTACATTTGCTGGGTAGGCTGTTCAGTATTGCAGCCTCGTGAACAGAGGAGACACTCGGTACATTTGAAAGTAATGGCTGCTGGGTAGGCTGTTCAGAATTGCAGCCTCGTGAACAGAGGAGACACTCGGTACATTTGAAAGTCTGAATGGGTATGCATCCATAAGATTGCTGCTGCATTCTAGATGGTGTTGAAGAATCCTTGAGCAAGTCGACATGATCAGATACTGCAAGAGGATACACCATAGTTATGACAGAGTGATTCTTGGGGGTAGCAAACATGTGGTTTGCTTTGTAATTTGTCAGGATTTTTCTCTGTGTTTAGCATTATGTTCATTTAAGCAGAGAAAATGTATTTCTGTGGTTGAAGCAAGACTTATTTGAGCAAATGCAGAACATATTTCAAAGTAAATGTCCCTTGCAGAAAGCAAAATAATCTATGGGCGTTGTATCCTTTTTTTCATAATACTTTAATTGATGTAATTAACTTCAAGACTAGGTTGGTTTCTGGTTATTTGTGAACTCCAGAATGGTGTTGGTAAAGGAGTGGAGATATAAAGCCATTGGGTGTTGGACATGTTATCATTTGCCTTGTGTGGTGCATATGTAAGTGGCTATTTACCACTTGAGAATGTTATCCTTCCAGATATGTGTATGAACTACCTCATTAAATGGTGTTCTCAACTGACAATGGGATGATTGTCTACATCCTTTTTAATGAATTATCAATAAAGATTAAGTATTTTGAAACTAGGTTTGATGGAAAAGTCAATTGTGAGCTGTATGCGCTGTGATCAGAAAGATGAAGCAGATTTGGTGAGGGTATAAGAGAGGAGGGAGTTTGGTGTCGAAAATGTAGTATTATTCATTTTGGTAGGAAGAATAGTGTCTGCCTAGAATTGACTACATAGATGGCTATTAGTGAATGGAGGTGCTGACTCATTTAGAGTCAACTTAGAGCAGAATATTTTTAAAAAGCTGTTGCTTGTTTTTTTTTTTCAGGTTAACTGCTTTCTTTTTAAAACTCTGAATATTTTTACACAAAAATTCCAGTAGCAAAAAAAAACACAAGCCCAAAGACAAAAAAATGATTATATAAAGCTGATAATATATAACAATGCTAAAGAGCATAAGAGATGATAATCAACTAACTACAAAACTGTGTGTGGTAAGGAGGTATTTAAGAGCCATTTGGGATATCTGACTTTATAAATCAAGAATTAAAGAGCAAGGAAGTCATTAATAAACTCCAGATATAATAATGTAGCCAATTCTAGACATCACATTAAGGAAAAACATCCAAGTATTGGGGTGGGCGCCAAGATAATTTGCTATAATAGCATTGAATTAAAAAAAAACATCAGTATTGTGAAAAGGTTCTCTTTGATGCCGAGAAAGTTAGTGTTCAAGAATCTGGTGGATATTGGGATATTGGGAAACAGATACTCTTTATGGTCATGGTTTTTGCACTGTACTTTCCTGATGAGAGTCAAGAGTGTTTTATTGTCATACTAGACCAAGTGCAGACCCGTGGGTCTGCTCCCCCAATGCATGATTCTGCCACTCACCCACTCCCCCAATGCAACCTGTTCCCCCAACGCAATATTGCACAACTCACGCATACACCACAACTGCGCAGGTGCGGCTCATTTCTCCTCATCCCCCAGCACTCCCTCCTCCTCTTCACCCTCCCCCATCAATCCCTAGAGAGGGAAGGGGGTAGAGATGGGTGCGGGGTAGAGGGGGACGGGGGGGTAAGAGAGGGAGCAGGGGTAGAGAGGGAGCAGGGGGTAGAGAAGGAGCGGGGGGTAGAGAAGGAGCAGGGGGGTAGAGAGGGAGGGGGGTTAGAGAGGGAGGGGGGTAGACAATAGGTGTAGGAGTAGGCTATTCGGCCTTTCGATGTGATCATGGCTGATCATCCCCCATCAGTACCCCGTTCATGCCTTCTCCCCATACCCCCTGACTCTGCTATCTTTAAGAGCTCTATCTAGCTCGCTCTCTCTCTCATACACACACACACATAGAATAATGATATTCTTACTTACTGCAGCGCAACAGAATATGTAAACATAGTACACCAGAAACAATATGATAAACAACAGAAAAAAAAGTTCAGTGTACATATATATTACACACACATGCACTCAAAAAACAAACAATAGTAGTGCTATAATAATAGACTATTGAAGTTCAAAGTTTATTTGAGGTTGTAGTGTTTAAATTCCTGGTGGCTGTAGGGAAGAAGCTGTTCCTAGACGTTACAGTTTTTGGGCTCCTGTACCTTCTTCCCGATGGCAGCGGTAAAATGGTGTGTGGCCAGAATGGTGTGGGTCTCTGATAATGCTGGCTGCCTTTGGGGCAGCTTCCAGCTTCAGCGATGGTAGGCCGCAGAGCCTGGAGAATGTGATCCGAAACTTGATCACCTCTCCGGGAAGGTAAGAACTTGAAAAAAAGTTAACCCCGATCCCCTCCCCCTCCCCCCACCCCCACATAAAACAAACCTAAGAACATTAAAACAAACTTTAAACAAACGCTAAAAATAACAAAAAGGATGAAAAAACGAACAGACTGCCATCTCCCTCCTCCGGCGCCCCCTCTGTCTATGGTATATGGCATAATCTGTATTTCCTTCAGACTCTGATTAGCTTATTGTCATATATATTAGGGTCTAGTGAAATTTCTTGTTCATGCGTAGTTCATGCAGTATACATTGTACGTGATAATGGTAGATGTAACAATAAACTATGACATCAAAGGATTAGACCAGAAATAGGCCAACATTGCAATGCGATCTGAAATGGTGCAAAACAATCCTTCAATGGGAGTTAATGATAATGCTGGTGACATGTTGGTTGATAGAATATGAAATAAACATTTAAAAAAACTCCTGGTATATTAGGCTGTAACTATGAAAAACTTGTATTTGACATTGATTACATTTTCTTAGTCGTTATCTTAAAATTGTTCACATTCTTGTGGCATTTCAAATGACTTTGTGGACATTTAATCTTACTCTTGTTTATCGACTTGTAACGTTCTATCCCACAGCTAGTATTTTAACAAAAATAGGCTTAAGTATTTTGTTATCATGATACCAATTTTTTTTTACAATATAAGGACATGTCTGTCCTGGTGTTGGCACAATTTTGGTAGCTTTTTAAAAATTCACCTCTGTGATCGCTGCTACTTTTCCCCACCTTCTCCTTTTCCAGGTGTATGCTTAGAGTGCTGGATTCATTTGGTACAGAGCCAGAATTTAATAGTGCTCACTATGCTCAGTCAAAGGGTCATAAGACACCGTGGGGTAAATGGAACCTTAACCCACAACAGTTCTACACGATGTTTCGTAAGTAATGCATTTACGCTGATTTATTTTGCATATAATAATTTGAGCGTAGAAAAGCATTCAATTTTATCTAATCAGGAACAAGTGGGTCAAATTCGACGGGGTTTTTCTAGGTAAATTCTTCTCTGTTCTTGTATAGAATGTTTATGCTTGAGGATCATTACATTTTTGCATTCTATGTCCTGTAACTGATAAAGCGTGCACGTGGCATGGCCACTTAAGCATCTTTTAGTACAGAAAGATTACCCAAAACCTCCAGTCACTTGTCATTTTAATTCTACATGCCTTTTTCACTTTGATGTTTCTATCTTAGGCTCTGCTGTAACAGTGCAAGAGTCCAAACATGATCTTGACAAACAATATATCATCTTGTATCTGGTTATGCTAGCCATTGGGATCAATATTGAATTCAACAATTTTTGCTAAAATCTTCCTTTACTATTTGGATCAGAACTGATCAGTTCAACAAGGAGAGATAATATAGAATGAAGGATAGTTTTTTAAAAGAGATGTTGAGTGAATAGGAAGCTAGGGAGCGCATGTGGAAAAAATGATTAATAAGACCTATACATATCTGGGATTTAGCAATGGAAGCAAAGTAACATTCCCGAGTAACATCTTCAAAAAATTCAAGAAGATTAGTTAAACATGACCTTCCAGGCACAAATCCATGTTGACTGTTCCTAATCAGACCCTGTTTATCCAGATGCTTATATATATTATCTCTAAGTATTCTTTCCATTAACTTGCCCACCACTGACGTCAAACTAACAGGTCTATAATTGCTAGGTTTACTCTTAGACCCCTTTTTAAACAATGGAACAACATGCGCTGTACGCCAATCCTCCGGTACTATTCCCGTTTCTAATGACATTTGAAGATATTATACATAACTGCAGGGAAAAAATGCCAGGGGAGAGGTGATAGGGAAGAGATGAAGATCAAGGTAACATCTAGGACACCTCTACCCTTCCCCATTTCAATAATTTCCAATTTCTAATCTCTATACACCTCCATTCCCCAACAGGGTGGCCGTAAGGCCTTCTGTTTTCCTGAACAAAGATTCAACCAGTTCTCTTCCACTAACACTCAGCTGCTTGATGGAACTTCCCATTGTCCTCTATTTATTTTTTGATTCATCCCATTTAGTCGTCATCTCTACCTTCCCTCTCCTCATCTGACTCCACCTACCAGTCTCTATCTCACCCCTCCCTCCTACTACAATATACTGACAATCTTCTTCCCTCAGTTCTGAGCAACTGTCTCAACCCAAAATGTAGGCTTTAACCTTTTGTCTCCACAGATGCTGCTTGACAATTTTCTGTTTTGTACCAAATTCCGGCATCTGCGGTCTCTAATCTACTTTGAAGATATTATGTTTATTTACAGTGATCCTAAAGAGACATATTTAATAATTTTAAAAGCCGTTAGAACGCTCATTAGTCGTTACTCATCATAAATGCAATTTGGACTATGCAAATTGCCTTTGTAATTTGATGCTTTCGTGTGGTTTATTCTGATGCATTTAAACTACACTCAGTCAACAGCCAAGATTTGCTGCAATATTCTAAATGGGATTTAACAGTTGTTTCTGACATGTATTTGTATTTGTATGGCCTTTTGTATTTTGGCCTGCAAGATAAAAGTCCACATTTAACTTCACTTTTAATATTTTTAACCTGAACTGAACTTTATATATAGAGCACTTTAAAAACAACCACTGTTGCAACAAAGTGCTGTACATGACTAATCATAAACATAAAACAAAACAATAAAAACATTAAAAGGCAGTAAAAACAATAAAAAAAATAGAAACACTAAAACAGGAACAAAGTCTCATGCAGGGTCGAAAGCCAAGGAATAGAAAAGGGTTTTAAGACTAGTTTTGAAAATGGACAGTGAAAGGGCCTGTCTAATGTGCAAAGGTAGAGTGTTCCATAATGTCGGAGCAGCAACAGAGAAGGCTCTATCCCCTCTGAGCTTCCGCTTAGACGTCGGTACCTCCAGGAGCAGCTGATCAGCTGACCTGAGGCACCGAGCAGGAGCGTAGGGATGAAGCAGCTCAGTGAGGTAAGGCGAGTCGAGACCATTTAAAGATTTAAAAACAAATAAAATAATCTTAAAATGAACTCTAAAGTACACAGGCAGCCAGTGAAGGGAGGCCAGAATAGGCGTTCTGTGCTCCCTCTTACGTGTTCCAGTTAAAAGGCGAGCTGCAGCATTCTGAACCAACTGGAGACGTGCAAGAGAAGATTGGCTAACTCCAAAATAAAATGCGTTACAATAATCCAGCCGAGACGTGATGAAGGCATGGATTACTGTTTCAAAATGCTGTTGTTCAAGAATGGGCTTCACCTTTGCCAGCTGCCTTAAATGAAAGAAGCTGGACTTAACTACCACGCCTATTTGACGATCTAATTTAAAATCACTGTCCATCTTAAAACCCAAGTTGAAAACTGTTGGCTTCACATACAATGCCAAGGGACCCAAGTCAACAGGGGGAGGTTCACGGGAGCCATTGGGACCAAACACTATCACTTCCCTGTGGAACCCCATATGACAGAGGAGCGGAGGAGGATTCAGAACCAACAAGGCTTACACACATAGTTCTGTCTGCCAAATAAGATCTGAACCATTCCAGGGCACTACCACAAATGCCCACTAGGTGCTGTAACCAAGATACTGTGGTGGCTCCTAAGGGTCGTCCCATTATACTGCCGAACCCCTCGGCACAGGAGTGGTGCAGTCCGGAGGCGGTCCTTAGCCGGAGGGTATAAAAGGCAGGGTTTGGGTGCCATCTTAACCTGGTTTCGTCTTCCCCTGAACCGGGAGGAAATAAAGTAAAGTGCTTCTCAAACTGCGGACTACTTGCCTCATTTTGAGACCCACGCACTACATTGGTGACCCCCGACGCTCCATTGGCATCATGATGGAGACCGAACAAAGCCCTACCTCCTCACACGCCAGCCCGACCCTGTCTCTGGACGCGGTCTCCGTAAAACTGCCCAGCTTCTGGACCACACGGCCGCTCATCTGGTTCCAGCAGGCGGAGGCCCAGTTCAACCTGCGGGGCATCACGGTCGATGCCACCCGCTTCTATTACCTGGTGGGAGCCCTCGACCAGGATGCGGTGGAAGAAGTATCGGACTTCCTCGCAGCCCCCCCGGACAATGATAAATACCTCAGGCCTGAAACAGCTCCTGCTCCAAATTTACGGACTAAGTAGGATGGAGCGGGCAGGTAGGATCCTGCATATGGGTGGCCTGGGCGACCGGCGGCCATCTACCCTCCTAAAGGAAATGGTGGCGTTATTAGACGGGCACACGCCGTGCCTGTTGTTCGAGTACACTTACCTGCATCTGCTGCCGGCCTACATTCGATTGCAGCTCACCGACGCCTCGTTTGACGACCTTCGGGCCCTCGGGAGGCGCGCCGACGCCATGTGGATGGCGCGCCCTGATGACGTCAGCGCGCTGGGCGTCAGCAGAGACGAGGTCGCGCTGAGGTCGACGCGCCGGGATGACGTCAACGCGCTGGCCGTCGGCAGGCACGCCGATGACGTCAACGCGCTGGCCGTCGGCAGGCACACCGATGACGTCACCCCAGCAGCTCCCGATTTCCTCCGGTGGGGCGGGGGAGCTGTGGAAGGAGTGACAGCTCCAGCCCGACGGCCCGCTCGATTACCCCCAGCGGCAGTGAGGGGTACTGCACCTGCAGTCCAGCGCCAGCAAGCTGCAGGCACCACCAGCAGGGGCAGGCAAGCTCAAAATAGCACGAACACAAGGAGCTGGTGCTATTTCCATCAGCGCTGGGGTGCTGCAGCACGACAATGCCGCCAGCCATGCACGTTTCCGGGAAACGCCTGGGCCGGCTGCCAATAGTCCCCGCGGTGGCCGGCCAAATTCACCGCCTTTTCGCTTGGGATCGGCGCTCCGGGACCCGCTTCCTCGTGGATACAGGAGCGGAGCTCAGCGTCCTGCCCCCTTCGCTGGCCGACATTCGTTCCGGTAAGCGGGGGCCCGTCCTCACCGCGGCGAACGGCAGCCCCATCCGCACATATGGACTGCGCATGGTTCCCATCGTGCTCGGCTCCTGCCATTTTTCATGGAACTTTACCGTTGCCGACGTCTCCCAACAATTGCTCGGGGCAGATTTTCTCCGGACGCATTTCCTCATGGTGGACGTCGGGCGTCAGCGTTTGGTCAACGCCACTACAATGGAGCCGATCACGTTGCGCTTGGGTCAACCGGTGGGACGGCCACTGGCGTCCGTGGACTCCCGATACGCACGAATCTTGGCTGCGTTCCCGGACATTCTCACTCCGCAGTTTCATTCAGCAACCCCCAGCCACGGAGTTGTACATTATATCCCGACTACCGGCCCACCCCTCCATGCACGAGCACGACGACTGCCACCAGATAAACTGCGTCTGGCACGGCGGGAATTCCGCACGATGGAGGCCTTGGGGATCGTCCGCCCTTCGAGCAGCCCTTGGGCGTCCCCACTCCACATGGTCCCTAAGTCAAGCGGGGGCTGGCGACCTTGTGGGGATTACCGACGGCTGAACGCTGCAACAACAGCGGATCGATACCCCGTACCCCACATCC
Organism: Leucoraja erinaceus; assembly: GCF_028641065.1. Taxonomy (NCBI): domain Eukaryota; kingdom Metazoa; phylum Chordata; class Chondrichthyes; order Rajiformes; family Rajidae; genus Leucoraja; species Leucoraja erinaceus. The sequence continues at coordinate 55,425,512 of NC_073383.1, forward strand.
AGGACTTCACGGCCCATTTGGCTGGGGCCACATTTTTTTCAAAAGTGGATCTGGTACGGGGTTATAACCAGATCCCGGTTCACCCGGATGACGTACCCAAGACGGCTATCATCACGCCATTCGGGCTTTACGAGTTTACTCGGATGCCGTTCGGCCTCAAAAACGCTGCACAGGCCTTTCAGCGCCTCATGGACGGGGTTTGTCGTGACCTCGAATTCGTGTTCGTGTACCTGGACGACATCCTGGTGGCCAGCCGCTCGCAGCAGGAACACTGCGCTCACCTTCAACAGCTCTGTCAGCGGCTCAGCGAGCATGGTTTGGCCATCAACCTGGACAAGTGCCGTTTTGGGGTCAACGAAATTGACTTTCTCGGCCACCGCGTGACTGCGCAAGGCGCGGTTCCCCTACCTGACAGGGTTGACGCCGTCCGTCGGTTTCCCCGCCCACGCACGGTGCGTGGCCTGCAGGAATTTGTCGGCATGGTGGCATTCTACCATCGTTTCGTGCCATCCGCGGCCCACATCATGCGGCCCCTGTATCAACTTCTGGCGGGTGGGCAGCAGAAGAGCGTTGAGTGGACCCACGAGGCGGAGGCAGCTTTCGACGGCGCGAAGGAGGCCCTTGCTCGGGCCGTGCTGCTGGTGCACCCGCGGGAAGATGCCCCGACTGCTCTCACTGTGGATGCCTCGGAGTCGGCAGTTGGTGCTGTACTGGAGCAGCTGACGGGCGGAGTTTGGCGGCCTCTGGCCTTCTTCAGTCGGCACCTCAACCGCGCGCAGACCAAGTACAGTGCGTTCGATCGTGAGCTCCTGGCTCTGTACCTGGCTGTGCGCCATTTTCGTTACTTCCTGGAGGGCCGCCCGTTCACCGCCTACACCAACCATAAGCCGCTCACTTTCGCCCTGCAGAAGGTTTCCGACCCCTGGTCCGCACGTCAGCAGCGGCAGTTGGCTTACATCTCCGAGTACACCACAGCCATCCGCTACGTCAAGGGGAAAGAGAACCGGGTGGCCAACGCATTGTCCCGCCCTGCTATAAATGCCGTGTTCGAGGTGGCGCCCGGATTGGACTATTCTGCTCTGGCGGCGGCACAGCTCACGGACGACGAGGTGCCCACCTACCGGACTGCCATCTCCGGACTCCGTCTTGAGGATGTCCCTCTCGGTCCTGGGGGTATGACAATCCTGTGCGATGTGTCGTTCGGTCAGCCGCGCCCCATCGTCCCTGCCACCTGGCGCCGGAGAGTGTTCGAGGTCATCCACGGACTGGCTCACCCATCAATCCGGGCGACAACGGCACTGGTGGCAGCTCGCTTCATGTGGCACGGTCTGCGCAAGCAAGTTGCCCATTGGGCTCGCACCTGCATCCCATGCCAGACAGCAAAGATCCAGCGCCATGTCCGCGCACCTCTCCAGGAGTTCGGTCTACCTCACCGGCGGTTCGACCATCTCCACGTGGACATTGTGGGGCCCCTTCCACCGTCCCGGGGCATCACCCACCTTTTGACCATGGTGGACCGCTTCACGCGGTGGCCGGAGGCCATTCCGTTGGCTGACACCTCATCGGCTTCGTGTGCTCGTGCGTTGTCCGCGCACTGGATTGCTCGCTTCGGGGTGCCGGCGCACATCTCCTCCGACCGGGGGCCACAGTTCACCTCCGAGCTGTGGTCAGCCATGGCTCGCTTGCTGGGGGTGCAGCTGCACCACACCACGGCTTACCACCCGCAGGCTAACGATCTGGTGGAGAGGTTCCACCGGCAGCTGAAGGCGGCATTGAAGGCACGGCTCACCGGCCCGGACTGGATGGACGAGTTGCCGTGGGTCATGCTGGGCATCCGGACCGCTCCCAAAGAGGACTTGGCCTCATCATCGGCGGAGCTGGTGTACGGGTCGACACTCACAGTGCCCGGGGAGTTCGTGCCGTCGGCGCCGGAGCAGCAGGAAACGCCCTCCTCCACCCTTCAACGCCTTCGCGAGCGAGTTGGCAGGCTCGCACCCGTCCCGACATCCCGCCATGGGACATTTCGCCCACACGTGCCAATGGCCCTCACGGACTGCCCATACGTCTTCCTGCGCCGTGATGCCCACCGGACGCCACTTCAGAGGCCGTACGAGGGCCCGTTCCGGGTGCTGGAACACGGGCAGTCGACTTTTGTCCTGGACATGGGGGGCCGGCCGGAGGCCGTGTCGATTGACCGTTTGAAGCCGGCGCACCTGGACATTGACCAGCCGGTGCTGGTTGCTCAACCTCGGCCCCGAGGGCGTCCCCCCTCACGACTCCCTCCACCTGTCACTCCACCTGTCCTCCCGCCGGCCCCTCGACCTGTCCCTCCACCTACGCCCCCGCAAGCCCCGGGATCTGCTGACTTCCGCACGCGGGCCGGCCGGGTCGTGCGCCCGCCGGTGCGTTTTGTGCCTCTGGTTCTGGGGGGGGGTCCTGTGGCGGCTCCTAAGGGTCGTCCCATTATACTGCCGAACCCCTCGGCACAGGAGTGGTGCAGTCCGGAGGCGGTCCTTAGCCGGAGGGTATAAAAGGCAGGGTTTGGGTGCCATCTTAACCTGGTTTCGTCTTCCCCTGAACCGGGAGGAAATAAAGTAACGTGCTTCTCAAACTGCGGACTACTTGCCTCATTTTGAGACCCACGCACTACAATACTAAAATATCATGATCCACTGTATCAAAGGCAGCAGATAGGTCCAGCAGGACAAGAACCTGTCCATTGAATCTTTTTGCTACTTTAAAGTCACTGTAATCTCACCATTTTGCAGTTCCAAGCTTATCAGTAAATTTCCAGTGTAGGCAACAGTTGATCAAGTTAATTCTGATTATAGCTTAATTCATTGTTTTCATTTCCATAATAAGGGAGGAACATGTTGTACTGCAAAGTGTTGAATAGTGGTGTTGAAAAGGGATACCCTTACATTTGAAAGCTGAAAAAAATGGTTAAAGGTTTGTATATTTTAAAGAGAATAACTAGATTTTGCTTACGAGTTGGAATTACTGGAGTAAGAGTTAAAGCAAATATAACTCGAATGCAACTTTTTTGAGGAAATGCATTTATTCCCTCTGAATAAATGACAAATATTGCTCAGCTGAATTATATTAATTTTAGTTCCTCCGGAAATATTAGCGTTACAGGTATTTTTGCTATTAGAGCCACATGCTCCATTTAAGTCGAATATAAGATAAGTACAAACAATTGCTGAGCGTGTGGTTGTGTTCCAAGAAAATGGTTCACATCACGATTTTCCATCTTGCTATGCCTCATTATCTGCACTCGTGACAATACAGCAAGTTTAAACATTGTTTTACTTTATCACATATTCTTAAAATAGTTTCAAAAAGTTCTGGAAAAGTTAAAACTCAATAGATGTTATTTTTATACTTCCAAATGTATATAAATATTTAATTGAGTGCAGGTAGGATCTTCAAAGTTCATACTTTTGATGGGGAAAGTGTGACAAACCTTTGTCACTTGCATTTTTACTTGGGGAAACAACAATTGCATTGTTCCATAATCTATTATGGAAGATAAATGATTCTAAAGTTAACATTTCCAACTTGTTTAAAACAATACAAGGTAAAAAATACTGTCTAAAACCCACTTATTTCCCATTACAATTAAGTTGCAACTGGAATTAAGCATAATGGAAACATTTTTTTAAAGCGTAGATGCCAAAAATATGAATCATCTACGCAGAAGCGAAAATAGATCATTCTAGAAATGCTCACAAAGTTGAGTAGCATATGTCAAGATAGAAGCAGAATTAATGTTTCAGGTTAGTTGGCTTTTCAAGAATGCACTAGGCTTGAAATCTGTGAACTGAAGGACCACTTACTGGATAGATACAAGCAAAGGGAGTATCAGGAGGTAGATTTTTTACGTCTTCAAACACCAGACTATGTCATGCACTCTATTACTGTGTGTGGGGTAAAATGCTTCTGGATCACTTATTTACACACTGATCCTTTCCGGTTTTGCTGGTTACGCCAGTTTCATACTTGATGTGAAGCAGATTAGTAAAAATCGTTTGGACTATCTGAGCACAAATGGTAAACCTACTCAGCATAATCCTGATCATTACTTTGATTACTCTCATTAAGTATATCTGCATTAATCGACCAGAATGGAATTAAAAATGTCAGCATTTTAACAGACAGAACATTGCAGTCTGAATGCAGTATTTCATTGATTTAAATGAAAGTGGTTAGCAGTTTTGGAGAGGTAGCGGTACTTGCATAATGATCTTGTTTGCTGAGCCTTTCATTTATTTCTTGAAGTAATTTTATTTTTTTATTAAACAATGTTTTAGTCTAAAAAATGTAAACTTACTGTAAATAACGTTAAAATATAGTGCAAGATGTCTGATGCTACCTTATGCAGTTTAATGCTAATTATTATTTTTTAATGGACCTAGTTATACCAGCAGTTGCCCAGTTTATCAAAGATGTACCTGTGTCAAGTGTTGATTACTAATTTGCAATGAACATTGTTCAATCATATAGTATTATCTCTGATCAAGGTGTTAAATCAGTGCTATTTTGTGTTGTGCAGCTCACACACCAGACAACAGTTTCCTCGGATTTGTAGTTGAACAACATCTTAACGCCAGTGATATTAGTCATCCCGATGACATTAAAAGACAGAATCAGTCCTTGGTGTATGGCAAAGTGGATCATTTTTGGAAGGTATATACATCCATGTTTCCATACTTTCAAGAATACTTCTTCAGTTGTATTTTAATGAAATCATTGTTGTATTATAATTTAATTGGGTGATCTGCACAATCAAACACAGCACATTACTGTCAATGTATACTACAGGTACACAACCTTTTATCCGAAATTCCAAATAACGAAAAGCTCCGAATAGCGGACATTTTTTTGGTCCTTGAAGAAAGGTCCTTGAAGACATTCACCGAGGGCGGGCCGCAAAGGTGACAACGGAACCTACGGTCGGTCCTCGAAGAAAGGGGAACTAAATCCCCATTCATAAAAGAGAAGGTGAGGGTATATTGCGCGGGAGGGTTAATAATTGACAATCTGCTGCTGCCTGCCCGCTGAGTTAAAAAGTTCCCACGGTAGACTCACGATACACAGTGTATTGTGAGTCTTGCGTGGGAACTTTTTAACTCGGTGTGCAGGCAGCAGCAGATTGTCGCTCCCTTCAGTTTCACCCCACCTACACCCCTCTGCTTCCCAGCCATGTGTGTGACCCCTTCCCTCCCCTCTCCAGCTCCCCGCCCATTGCACTGGCGTGGGGGCTTTGCACTGTCGTCACGTCGGTGATGCCAGCAGGTCAGTGCCAGTCACCGGAGACGTCAGGACCAACGGGACACCGACCCCCAGGCCCACTGCAAGCACGGAGATCCCAGAGACCCACAGCCAGCAGCAGCCCAGGCCCATTCCAACTCCAGAGGAAAACTGCAAACTGGCCGGAGACTTCAGGACCACCAGAAGCCGTTCCCCGATGGGCTGCTACGGCGACAAGTGGCAGTTCGCCCACAACCCGAGCTGTGCCCTCTCATCGGGACACCAACCCCCAGGCCCACTGCAAGCACGGAGATCCCAGATCAGCAACTCCAGCCCCACTCCAACTCCATAGGAACACGCTTCCCGTAGGGGCAGAAGCTGATGGTGTGCAAGGTACGTCTTGTTCTTGGAGTGGCGCAGCTCGGGTTGTGGGCGAACTGCCACTTGTCGCCGTAGCGGCCCATCGGGGAGTGGGTTCCTCTGGAGTTGGAGGGGGAGGGGGGTATTGTGCTGTTCGATCGCCCCCTACTATTCCAGGGACAGGGAGACACAGCGGTTTTTGAGAATGGTGGGCAATCACTTCCAAAGTTCTGCCCATACAGTCAGTACACCTCTCCTACACTTGTCTCCCGCACTAAGATAATCTCACAGAGAATGATCCCAGCCTAACCCTCCCTATTCTCTCCTATTCTGCAAGAAAAAGCTACATTGATGACTCAAACTCGCGATCGAGTAACTGCCGGGATCGAGGCGCAAACTCGCGATCTTGCGGATATGAGCCGAGCACTCTATCAATGAGCCAGCCGTTAAAATCTACGCTAAAAATCTTCCATTCCGAAAGCCGAAAAAATTCCGAATTACGAAAAGTGTCTGGTCCCAAGGCTTTCGGATAAAAGGTTGTGCACCAGTATTACTAAAACACTTTGTCTTGTTTGTTTCTGTATTGTATGTTTGTGTGCTAATTTATATTTTCTTCCAAACGCTTGGCCACAGCCTTCACATTTTCATTCTACTCACATTTTTCCCATCGAGGCGATAAACATCTTCCCGTCACATTCCCACCTACATTTCCGCACTTTTTAATCGTTTAAAGTTTTTTTAAAAGCCAGAAAACTCGCCCATTTCGGGGAAAAAAACCCGAGTGACGTCACAATCGACTCGCAAGGCAGGACGGGACACTCCGGGAGGGAGGGGCACTCCAGCGCACCCAAGTGACGTCACAATGCACTCGCAGGGCAGGATGGACATTCTGGGAGGGAGAGGCACTCCAGCGCACTCGCGTGGCGGCCGGCACCCGACACCTGGTGGCGACGGGGGTGCCACGGGCCCTGGTTGGAACCCAGCCTGGTGCTCGAGCTCGAGTGAGCCGAGCCCGGGGCCAAAAAAAAAAGCCGCCGCTGGAACCAAGTCAGTGCTGGGCCGAGTACGAGAACCAGGCCGAGTTCCAGACCCTGGCGCTGCTCCACGACCTGGGTAGGTCCTGGGGCAGGGAATGGGAATGAGGGGAGGTGGATGAAGGAAATGAGGAGGAGGGAGATGGAGTGGGGTGGTAGGGGGAGGGGGGGGGGGGCAGGGGGGGTTGATGCTTCCTCCCTATCTACCCTCACTCCCCACCTTCTCTACCCCCTTCTCGCTACCCCCTCCCTCGCTACCCCCCCCCCCTCGCTACTACCCCCTCCCTCGCTACCCCCTCCCTCGCTAACCCCCCCTCCCTCGCTAACCCCCTCCCTCTCTAACCCCCTCCCTCTCTCTAACCCCCTCCCTCTCTAACCCCCTCCCCTCTCTACCCCCCTCCCTCTCTACCCCCCTCCCTCTCTAACCCCCCCTCCCTCTCTACCCCCCTCCCTCTCTACCCCCCCTCCCTCTCTACCCCCCTCCCTCTCTATCCCCTCCCCTCCCCTCCCTCCCCTCCCTCTCTATCCCCTCCCTCTCTATCCCCTCCCTCTCTATCCCCTCCCTCTCTATCCCCTCCCTCTCTATCCCCTCCCTCTCTATCCCCTCCCTCTATCCCCCTCCCTCTCTGCTTCCCCCCCTCCCTCTCTGCTTCCCCCCTCCCTCTCTGCTTGCTTCCCCCCTCCCTCTCTGCTTCCCCCCTCCCTCTCTGCTTCCCCCCTCCCTCTCTGCTTCCCCCCTCCCTCTCTGCTTCCCCCCCCCTCCCTCTCTGCTTCCCCCCTCTCTCTCTCTCTCCCCCTCCCTCTCTGTTCCCCCCCCCCCTCTGTTTTCTCCCCCTCCGCCCCCCTCCCTCTCTGCTCCCCCTTGCTCTCTGCTCCTCCCCCTCCCTCCTTGCTGCTTCCCCTTGCTCTCTGCTCCTCCCCCTCCCTCCTTGCTCCTCCCCCTCCCTCCTTGCTCCTCCCCTCCCTCCTTGCTCCTCCCCTCCCTCCTTGCTCCTCCCCTCCCTCCTTGCTCCTCCCCCTCCTTCCTTGCTCCCCCCCACTCCCTCCCTGCTCCCCGCTCCCTCCCTGCTCCCCTCTCCTTCTCTACCCCTTAGCCTGCACAGAAATGCTTCCTTCTATGTCACAACGGGAATCCTTCAGCTGCGCCTGCACAGTTGGGAGCTATGGGTGAGTGATGGAATATTAAGTTCGGGTCCAGCTCTCCCGTGTGACGCCGCACCCGAGGTAGTTGAGGCAATTACAATCACAACGTTAAATAAAAATTTAGGCACGTACATGGATAGGACAGGTTTAGAGGGAGAGAGAATCCAGAAATTAGAGGTGCAAAGGGACTTGGGCTGGTGCAGAACTCCCATAAAGCTAATTGGCAATTTGAATCGGTAGTAAGGAAGGTAAATTCAATGCTAACATTTATATCAAGAGGACTGGAATACAAAATCACATGTAGTGCTGAGGCTCTAAAAGGCACTGGTCAGGCTACATTTGGAGAACTGTGAGCAAATTTGGGCCACACATCTGAGGAAGGATATGCTGATTCTGGAGAGGGTCCAGAGGAGGTTTACAAGAATGATTCCAGGAATGAGTGGGTTAGCATATGATGAGTGTTTGACAGCACTGGGCCTCGATTCGCTGGAGTTCATAAGGTTGAGGGGGGGATCTCATTGAAACATGCAGAATAATGAAAGGTATAGGTAGTGGATATGGAAAGGATGTTTCCACTGCTGGGTGAGTCTAGGACCAGAGGTCGTAGGCTCAGAATAAAAGTGCGCTCTTTTAGAAAGGAGGTGAGGAGCAACTTCTGTAGTCTGAAGATAGTTAATCTGTGGAACATTGCCACAGAGGGCTGTAGAAGCCAAATCAGTGGATTTTTTTAATGCAGAGATAGACAAATTCTTGATTAGAACGGGTGTCAAGGGTTATGGGGAGAAGGCAAGAAAATGGGATTAGGAGGCAGAATTCAGCCATGATTGAATAGCGGAGTAGACTCGATGGACGGAATGGCTTAATTTGACTCCTGCAACGTAATATGGGCCAAATGTAGGCAGGTGAGACAAGTGTAGATGGGACATGTCAGCTGGTGTGGGTAAGACACTATGATAGCATTCTGGTGAGGGCGAGTCGAATTGCAGATTTGCGCATTTGTCTTCCACATTTTTAAATTTTACTTTTCTCCATTCTCTGTCACCTCTTTCCACTACCATCAAAAATAACAATCAACTATCTATTCCCTTTGACACATTATACTGCTTGACTGGATCACCCTTCTGCTCTTCTCAAGGAATGCAATCAACTTTCAATGACGTGCTCCTTTTTTTAACATGTTAAATCCTGCTGTTACTGGTATTGGCTATCCCATTAATCAATATTTTAGTTCTTGCAAAACTTAAGTCATGTCTTACAAAATTCTCTGTTTGCCTGAATGGGTGGTAGATCTATGAAATAAACTGCCAGAGGAGATAGTTGAGGCAGATAGTATAACTGCATTTAAAACATACTTGGACAAGTACATTGATCAGAGAGGTTTAGAGGGAGATGGGTCATATGCAGCCAGATAGGTCAGCTTAGATCAGCAGGGATGATTCCCATTTCTTCTTTCTAGAGAAACTGCCTGTCCCACTGAGTTACTCCAGCTTTTTGTGTCAATCTTCGGCAAGGACGAGTTGGGCCTAAGGACCTGTTTCTGTGTTGTATGACTCCAAAGTTAAAGATGCATCTTGTATCTTTCAATTTCTTGATATTGGATTAATTAATCCAGTAGGTCACGTATTTGTCTTTCCTCAATGCTTCCATTGTCATTTGTTCAATTCACCAGAATGTCCTTAAGGTTAGGCCTACTTCAAAAGTATTTTATTGTCACGTGCACCAATTAAGGTGCAGTGATATTCGTATTACCATACAGCCATACCAAAAAAAGCAACAAGACATACAACTACATAAGTTAACATAAATGTTCACCACAGTGGATTCCACATTCCTCACTGTGATGGAAGGCTATAAAGTCCAATCTTCTTCCCTCATTTTTCTCTCTCCATCGGGGCGATCGAAGCTCCCGCAGCTGGTGGTCGAAGCTCCCCGTCGGGGCGGTCGAAGTCCCCGCGTCGGGGTCTTCAAAGCTTAGAGCTCCCAAAGTCTGTCTCTAATCAGAGACCATGAGCTCCACGATGTTAAAGTCCGCAGGCTCCCACGGTTGGAGCTCAGAGGTCAATCCCTGGCAAAGGGATCACCAGCTCACGATGTTAAAGTCCCGCAGTTGGAGCTCCCGAAGTCGGTCGCCAGCAAAGGCCTCCAGCTCCTCGATGTTGGGCCACAGTGTGGACGGAGATGCGATATGGAAAAAAAATTGCATCTCCGTCGAGTTGAGAGATTTAAAAAACTAACTTTTCCGTACCATCCCCCACATATAACAAGCTAAAGAACGCTAAAAACATGCATTTAACAAATACTGAAGAAACAACAGCGAAGGAAGGGACAGACAGACTATTGGCGAGGCAGCCATTGCTAGCGCCACCCGGTGGTTTGCTGTAGAGCCCCTCTTTCTGTTTGGCAATGAAGTCTCGTTCTCTCCTCTTGTTTCCCTCAACAAATGTTTAGTGGCTGAGTACTAATGTATCCTTTGCAATGAACTGTGCAATAAATAGCTGTGGCTTCCTGGTATCTTTGATTGATCCGAATGTAATCCTTAGTTGTATCTCTTTAACTGGTCTGTGGGAACTTGACATTTTAGATGTTTTTCGTACAATTCTGAGGAGCAGCTTGCATGCTGTACTGTTTCTTTTTTGCTGATTGTTCTAGCTAATCATTTTATTCTGCATTCTAGTAGTTCCTCAACTGTGCACATTATCATTATTATGTTATTCAGTCATTTAATTGTCTTAATGGAGCAGGTTAATTTAAGTTTCTCTGCGCTGACACCGTTCTTTAGATGATTCAACTAACTTGCTTGCCATTAACTTAAAAATTATTAAAGAATAAGCAATGGCAAGTCAAATTTCACTGCTTTGTTAAAGTCCCCCAAAACAATGACCATGGAGTCACTCTCTACCCTCATTACTTGGTCAACGAGCTGCGTTTGTGCCTCACGTGCGCAAGCATGGGGGGAGGGATGTAAACTCCAGCGAGAATAAAGGAGTTAAATTCCCTCGGAAAGTAGAAGTGTTTGCAGTTTATAAAGAAATATTCTAGGTTGAGCAGAAGTTTGACAGTACCGTGATGTTGCCGCACCAGTCCTGGTTCGTATAGAAGCAGATTCTACCGTCTCTTGATTTCCCCGCTGCCTCCATTCGGGGTCCGCTCTGTGAATTTGGAAGCCAGCCAGTTGCAGCGCACTGTCCGGGGTCGACTCACACAGCTAGGTCTCGGCGAAGCACTGGGCAGCGGCTCGAGAGAAGTCCTTGTTTGTCCGGCGCAGGAGTTGCAGTTCGTCCACTTTGTTATTGAGAGAACTACGTTTGCCAGGAATATGCTCGGGGGTGATGTGCGTGATCCTCGTCGCCGGAGTCGGACGAGTGCTCCAGAGCACTTCCCACGGGTCCTCCTCTGTCTGAAGACCTTGAACGCAGATACAGTCCCCCGACGAGTATGTCCAAATAATCCAGCGAGTGAGAGATGTACTGTATGTCCGATGTTAATGATTACCTCTCTCGTGAAAGTAATCCTTGTAGGATTTTCACAGACAACACAAACGAGCAAACACATACAAAACAGCAAGGAGCAGTACACCGTGGTAGCTTTGTCAGCAGCAGCAACTACACTGCAAGCAGCTTTAAATAATAAATACATTCTAATGGGCCTGTCCCATTTAGGCGACTGCGGGAGACTATGCAGTCGCCACATGGTCACGGGTGGTTGCCAGGGAGTCGCCTTCGTGGTCGTGAGGAGTTCCCACAGTCTGAGGACTAGTCGCGGCCTCATTATGGTCGCCATGAATTTTTCAACATGTTTTCCGCCATGGGGAATAGTGAGATTTCGCGAGCCATAGGTGGGTTGGCAGAAGGTCCTAGTGGGTTGCCAGGAGGTCAGAAGTTAGAAAACATAGAAACATAGAAATTAGGTGCAGGAGTAGGCCATTCGGCCCTTCGAGCCTGCACCGCCATTCAATATGATCATGGCTGATCATCCACCTCAGTATCCCGTACCTGCCTTCTCTCCATACCCCCTGATCCCCTTAGCCACAAGGGCCACATCTAACTCCTCTTAAATATAGCCAATGAACTGGCCTCAACTACCCTCTGTGGCAGAGCGTTCCAGAGATTCACCACTCTCTGTGTGAGAAAAGTTCTTCTCATCTCGGTTTTAAAGGATTTCTCACTTATCCTTAAGCTGTGACCCCTTGTCCTGGACTTCCCTAACATCGGGAACAATCTTCCTGCATCTAGCCTGTCCAACCCCTTAAGAATTTTGTAAGTTTCTATAAGATCCCCTCTCAATCTCCTAAATTGTAGAGAGTATAAACCAAGTCTATCCAGTCTTTCTTCGTAAGACAGTCCTGACATCCCAGGAATCAGTCTGGTGAACCGTCTCTGCACTCCCTCTATGGCAATAATGTCCTTCCTCAGATTTGGAGACCAAAACTGTACGCAATACTCCAGGTGTGGTCTCACCAAGACCCTGTACAACTGCAGTAGAACCTCCCTGCTCCTATACTCCAATCCTTTTGCAATGAAAGCTAACATACCATTCGCTTTCTTTACTGCCTGCTGCACCTGCATGCCCACTTTCAATGACTGGTGTACCATGACACCCAGGTCTCGCTGCATCTCCCCTTTTCCTAGTCGGCCACCATTGAGATAATAGTCTGCTTTCCTGTTTTTGCCACCAAAATGGATAACCTCACATTTATCCACATTATACTGCATCTGCCAAACATTTGCCCACTTATCCAGCCTATCCAAGTCACCTTGCAGTCTCCTAGCATCCTCATCACAGCTAACACTGCCCCCCAGCTTAGTATCATCCGCAAAACTTGGAGATATTGCCTTCAATTCCCTCATCCAGATCATTAATATATATTGTAAATAGCTGGGGTCCCAGCACTGAGCCTTGCGGTACCCCACTAGTCACTGCCTGCCATTGTGAAAAGGACCCGTTTACTCCTACTCTATGCTTCCTGTTTGCCAGACAGTTCTCTATCCACATCAATACTGAACCCCCAATGCCTTGTGCTTTAGGTTTGTATACTAATCTCTTATGTGGGACCTTGTCGAAAGCCTTCTGGAAGTCCAGATACACCACATCCACTGGTTCTCCCCTATCCACGCTACTAGTTACATCCTCGAAAAATTCTATAAGATTCGTCAGACATGATTTACCTTTCGTAAATCCATGCTGACTTTGTCCAATGATTTCACCACTTTCCAAATGTGCTGCTATCCCATCTTTAATAACTGACTCTAGCAGTTTCCCCACTACCGATGTTAGACTAACTGGTCTGTAATTCCCCATTTTCTCTCTCCCTCCCTTCTTAAAAAGTGGGGTCACGTTTGCTACCCGCCAATCTTCAGGAACTACTCCAGAATCTAAAGAGTTTTGAAAGATTATTACTAATGCATCTACTATTTCTGGAGCTACTTCCTTAAGTACTCTGGGATGCAGCCTATCTGGCCCTGGGGATTTATCGGCCTTTAATCCATGCAATTTACCCTATAAAAACTTTTGCAGTCAGTTTTTATGTTCCCTGCCAGTTTTCTTTCATAATCTATTTTCCCTTTCCTAATTAAGCCCTTTGTCCTCCTCTGCTGGTCTTTGAATTTCTCCCAGTCCTCCGGTATGCTGCCTTTTCTGGCTAATTTGTAAGCATCATCCTTCGCTTTGATACTATCCCTGATTTCCCTTGTTATCCACGGATGTACTACCTTCCCTGATTTATTCTTTTGCCAAACTGGTATGAACAATTTTTGTAGTTCATCCATGCAGCCTTTAAATGTCTTCCATTGCATATCCACCGTCAACCCTTTTAGAATTAATTGCCAGTCAATCTTGGCCAATTCACGTCTCATACCCTCAAAGTTACCTTTCTTTAAGTTCAGAACCATTGTTTCTGAATTAACAATGTCACTCTCCATCCTAATGAAGAACTCAACCATATTATGGTCACTCTTGCCCAAGGGGGCACGTACAACAAGATTGCCAACTAACCCTTCTCATTACTCAATACCCAGTCTAAAATAGCCTGCTCTCTCGTTGGTTCCTCTACATGTTGATTTAGATAACTATCCCGCATACATTCCAAGAAATCCTCTTCCTCAGCACCCCTGCCAATTTGATTCACCCAATCTATATGTAGATTGAAGTCACCCATTATAACTGTTTTGCCTTTGTCGCACGCATTTCTAATTTCCTGTTTGATACCATCTCCAACTTCACTACTACTGTTAGGTGGCCTGTACACAACACCCACCAGCGTTTTCTGCCCCTTAGTGTTTCGCAGCTCTACCCATACCGATTCCACATCCTCCAAACTAATGTCCTTCCTTTCCATTGCATTAATCCCCTCTCTAATCAGTAACGCTACCCCACCTCCTTTTCCTTTCTGTCTATCCCTCCTGAATATTGAATATCCCTGGATGTTTAGCTCCCAGCCTTGGTCACCCTGGAGCCATGTCTCCGTGATCCCAACTATATCATAGTCATTAATAGCTATCTGCACATTCGACTCATCCACCTTATTACGAATGCTCCTTGCATTGAGACACAAAGCCTTCAGGCTTGTTTTTACAACACTCTTACCCCTTATACAATTATGTTGAAAAGTGGCCCTTTTTGATTTTTGCCCTGGTTTTGTCTGCCTGCCACTTTTTCTTTTCACCTTGCTACCTATTTCTTCTACTCTCATTTTACACCCCTCGGTCTCTACGCTCACACATTTAAGAAACCCTTTCCCTTTAACTCTATCCTCCCCTATCCCATTCAACACCCCACCCCCCTTATTCAGTTTAAAGCCACCCATGTAGCAGTGGCAAACCTGCCTGCCAGAATGCTGGTCCCACACCTGTTAAGATGCAATCCGTCCCTTTTGTACAGTTCCCCCTTACCCCAAAACAGATCCCAGTGATCTAAGAATCTAAATCCCTGCCCCGTGCACCAGTTCCTCAGCCACACGTTCAGGTCCCGTATCTCCCTGTTCCTGCTCTCGCTAGCACGGGGAACTGGAAGCAAACCGGAGATAACAACCCTGGAGGTCCTGCTTTTCAACATTTTTCCGAGCTCTCTAAAGTCACGCTGTAGAATATTCATCCCCTTTTTTCCGACATCGTTTGTGCCGACATGCACTACCACTTCCGGATGTTCACCTTCGCCCTTGAGGATTTTCTGCACTCTGTCCGTGACATCCTGGCACCGGGAAGGCAGCACACCATCCTCGCATCCCGTCTGTTGCCGCAGAAACCCCTGTCCGTACCTCTCACGATGGAGTCTCCCACTACAATGGCCTTGCCTCCCTTAGGCCTTTTTGGTTTTGGCTCAACAGCCCTATTCGCATCGCAAGCCAGTCCGCCGCTCACGTCTTCTGTCCCAACGGCTTCTAAGCGGATGTACCTGTTTACAAGAGGTACACCACCCGGGGACGTTGGCATTCCATGCTTCCCTCCCTTTCTCACTGTCTCCCACCTTCTCTCTTCCAGTACCTTAGGTGTAACAATCGTACTGTAGGACTTGTCGAGGAACGACTCCGTTTCTCGTACGAACCGGAGGTCGTCCACTTGCTTCTCCAGTTCCCCAACACGGCCCTTCAGGAGCTCTACCTGGATGCACTCATAGGTTAGAGCCGGTGCTGACCAGTGGATTTCATTTGCTCATTGGGGGGAAAAAAAAGTAAGCAGTAGTTTTCAGAACCAAGGATAACCAAATCAGTATCAGTATATCTTTATTGTCATTTTCCTGAGTACTCACATACCCAGAGGAAACAAAAAAACGTTGCTCAAGCAGTGTCCATTCAGTGTGCAGTACAAATAACAACAAATAAATAGAAATAAAAATACATATATCATGAACAAATTAAATTAAACACTCTACTCTCTACTAAACATCAACAGGCGTTCCGATCGACAGCTGCTGCAGTGTGTCCAGGTTGATGGTTGGTGCGCGATACTTTGACAGGGGGGACTAAGTCCGTTTATCAGTCTTATAGCCTGTGGGAAGAAGCTGAGGAGCATCCTGCTGGTTTTGCAGCTAATGCTCCTGTACCTCTTCCCAGATGGCAGGATGGAGAATATGTGATGCGATGGGTGGTAGGGGTCTTTGATGATGGAGATGGCTGTTGATACATTTCTTCCTGTATATGTCCAGCAAGAAAGGGAGTGGAGCACCAATAATCCTGCTGGCGGTCTTCACAATCCTGTCAAGTTGGTGCCGTTCGTACGCCTTGCAGCTCCCGAACCAGGAAGTGATGCCGTTGGTTAATGTGCTCTCGATTGTCCCCCTATAAAAAGTTCGTAGATGTGTAGTGGGGAGACCTGCTTTACGTAGTCTTCGGAGAGGGTGTAGTCGCTGCTGGGCTCTCTTGACCAGTGCTGTGGTGTTGGTTGTGGACATCAGGTCATCTGACAGGTGGAGTCCTAGGAACTTCACGCTGCTGACCCTTTCCACATCAGCTCCATCGATGTGCAGAGGTGTATGGTGTTGTTTTCCCGCCCTCCTGAAGTCAACCACCATCTCCTTAGTTTTTCCCACGTTGAGAATGAGGTTGTGGGATTTGCACCATCCTGTGAGCAGCTCCACCTCCATCCTGTACGCCGACTCATCATTGTCACTGATGAGACCCACCACTGTTGTGTCATCAGCGAACTTGTTGATGAAGTTGTTATTGAGTCTAGCAGTACAGTCGTGTGTAAGCAGACTAAACAGCAGGGGGCTTGGGACACAGCCTTGGGGCGAGCCAGTGCTCACGTCTATGGTTTTTGATGTCCTACTGCCCACCTGACTGTCTGCTGCCGTTGTGATAGAAAGTTCAGGACCCAGTTACATGTGCCAGCATCAACCCCCAATAGCTCCAACTTCTCCACCAGCTGCTGCGGAATGATTGTGTTAAACGCAGAGCTGAAGTCTTTGAAGAGGATCCTGGCATAAGTATTTTTCCGATCAAGGTGTGACAGTACGAGGTTCAGTGTTGTTGACACTGCGTCCTCTGTGGATCGGTTGGCTCTGTAGGCGAACTGCAGTGGGTCTAGGTCGGCAGGTAGACTCTTTTTGATGTGCTGCATAACCAGTCGCTCAAAACACTTCATTGCTATGGGTGTTAGAGCCACTGGTCGAAAGTCATTATGGCTTTGGTTTCTTCGGGACAGGGACGATGGTGGCACTCTTAAGACAGTTGGGCACTACTGCCTGGCTGAGTGAGATGTTAAAAATGTCTGTAAAGACATCTTTCAGTTGCTCGGCGCAGTCTCTTAAAACGCATCCAGGAATGTTGTCCGGCCCTGCAGCTTTGCGTGGATTGATGCTGGCAAAGGCCTTTTTAACTCCGGCTGCGGACAGCCTGAGCGACTGGTCACTGGGAGATGGCAGTAGTGCACATGTCTGGGTGCTGTTTTTAACCTCAAACCGTGCGTAGAACTAGTTCAGTTCATCTGGTAGAGAAGGGGTCGTTTTGGCATATCCGCAGCGGGGGGGGGGGGGCTTGTAGTCAGTGATGGTATGAAATCCCTGCCACAAGCGACGTGTGTCTTTGTCATTTTCGAAGTGGCTATTAAGTTTTTGCCCATACAGCCTCTTCGCTTCCCTGATCCCCCGGGATAGGTTACTCCTTGCCAGTTTGTATGCTGCGTTGTCCCCAGATTTGAATGCAGCATTCCGGATTCTCAGTAGGGAACACACTTCCCCAGTTAGCCAAGGTTTCTGATTGGCACGCCTCCTGACGGAAATGTTAAATGTCTACCGAGCTTCACAGCAATGTATCTCTTGCTTCTTAAACGTTGTCTCTACTCCTTCTCCCCCCCCCCCCCTTCCCAGCCCCTCTCCCCCCTTACCGTACACTGTGCTTTAGACGTCTTTTTACTGCACCAACCTTCTTGATCATCATGGTATGTCTAACACCATGGCTTTGCACCGTGTGAATGTTTTAGACAGGGTAAGCGAGGGGAGCGCTGTATAAAAAATTCACACGGGCTGATGAAGGAAGCGATCGATGTGTGTGTGTGTGTGTGTGTGTGTGTGTGTTCCACTCTTGACGGTTGCCGTTCCAGTTCCCGTTTTTTCAGGCGACTGTCGGCAACTTGACAGTCACCGGCAACCCGCTGAAAAATCACCTAAGTGGGACAGGCCCATTAGACTCCACTGCCTTATAAAGATCATTCCATAGATACACAACAGTGAGAAATAATAATTTGTCTCATCTGTCTTAAGCAGGTGGCATTTTTACTTTTGGACAGTGACCCTTAGTTCTAGATACTTTCAGAAAATAAAGTTTGCTACCCTGTCAAACTCCCAGGATCTTGCTTTTCAATCATTCAAACCCTTCCAAACTCCTCCAAATAAAAGACCAGACTTTTTAATATTTTGGCTTCAGGGACTTACTAGGTTCCTTAAGAGGTATTAATCTAGTAAACTTTCTCTGAACTGCTTCAAAAGCAATAACATTCCTCCTAAACATAGAGACTAATACTGTACTCCAAATATGGTCTCGCCATAATTGAAGCATAGCCTCTATTCAATTCTCCTTTTATACAGGATGACATTCTGTTAGTTTTCCTAATTACCTGCTGTACCTACACGCTATTCGCTTGCAAAATATTGCAGCAGGCCAGCTATGATCACATTGAATGGAGGTGCTGGCTCAAAGGGCCGAATGACCTACTCCTGCACCAATTGTCTATTGAGCCCTCTTTTATAATGAGAGCCAAACTCCTCCTTTTCTCCTTTGTTCTCCTGAACAAGCTGTGCCTGATCGAGAAACATAATGGTTAAATTAGAAACATTGAAATTTATAAACTTAGAGAATTCATGGTATGGACTTGGCACATCTTTGGACTCCACTTTATTTTCAGCCATTTTAATTTTGAGCACATTATTGAGATTGGCAAGTTAGATGCACTATAATAGAACATTTAGTTATGATCATAATGAAACTACAGGCCCGTGTCACAGAAATTTCTCAAGAGCAGTTGACTGCAATTTAGTACAATAAAAAATTCAGTCCATCGGCAAGGACCTTGGTATTTCAGAATTATTTTTCCTAATTTGTTTTATCTGCTGCTGGAAGAAAAGTTAATTATTTTCATCTTTTGCTCACAGGATAAAAGGTCTTTCTTGGATATAATTCACACGTACACAGAAGTCCATGGCACAGTTCACGGAACTAGCACAGTCCACATTCCTAATTATGTGAAAAACCACGGGATACTGAGTGGGCGTGACCTTCAACTTCTGCTACGAGAAACTAAGGTGCAAATTGTGGTGCATTGGTTATAGCTGATGTCTTCATGTGAAGAAGCATTTCTCAAATAATCACATTGCATCATTTAGGCTTAATATTCAAATGAACCACTGTTATTCCAAATTCAACTGTAACTATTCAGTATAGAAGGTTGTAAAATCTGCTTAACCTTACCTGCTGCCTCGAGGATATAAAGTGCTGGATGGCAAAGAACTTCCTCCAACTAAATGAGAGTAAGTCTGAGGTCATCCTTCCCGGCCCCTCGGACTCAATCAAAATGATAGCAGGCAGCCTTAGAAGCCTTACCCCACTACTCAAACCTCACATCAAAAACCTTGGCGTGATATTTGACTCAGCACTGAAATTTGACAAACAAGTCAATGCCGTGGTAAAAGCTAGCTTCTTTCAGCTTCAGACGATAGCTAAAATAAAACAATTCCTCCACTTTGATGACCTTGAAAAGATCATCCACACATTTATATCCTCCCGCTTAGGTTACTGCAACTCTCTTTACACTGGCATCAGCCAATCTTCCCTGTCCTGCCTGCAACTGGTCCAAAACACCGCAGCGAAACCCCTGACGGGCACCCGAAAAAGGGATCACATCACCCCGATCCTGGCCTCTCTCCACTGGCTCCCTGTGCGGTTCCGTATACATTTCAAGACCCTCCTCTATGTCTACAAAGCCCTCAATGGGCTTGCCCCCTCCTGCATTAAAAGTCTTCTCACCTACCACTCCACCTCCAAGTCCCTCAGATCGGCCGATTTGGAGCTGCTGAATATCCCGCGGTCTAGGCATAAGCTTAGGGGCGACCGCGCCTTTGCGGTTGCAGCTCCTAGACTGGAACAGCATCCCCTTTCCCATCAGAACTGCCCCCTCCATCGACTCCTTTAAGTCAAGACTAAAAACTTATCTGTACTCCCAAGCCTTTCCTGATGTCCACTGAGCGTGGGTTGTATGTAGTTTGTTTGTTTATACTATTCTTATAACAAATGTAAAGCACTTTGGCCAACGAGAGTTGTTTTTTTAAATGTGCTATATAAATAAATGTGACTTGACTTGAATGTGACTAGAAAATTGGAAGACAATATAACCCCATTCTGAGCCTGGATTTATTGCCAATGAATTAGCTATCACTATGCCTCTACATCATCCTGTAATATATTTCTAACTTAACAAATATAAAAGTTATTGTACATGTTTCCATTCGAATTATGGCCATGACAGGAAACTAGCAGGTGCCTGGTCTGATTTGTTCCGTTCTTGATTCTCGCTATTTTCCCTGACCAGAATTTCAGAATAGCGTGGATCTGACTACCAAATTGTACTTTAGAAACATAGAAATTAGGTGCAGGAGTAGGCCATTCGGCCCTTCGAGCCTGCACCGCCATTCAATATGATCATGGCTGATCATCCAACCCAGTATCCCGTACCTGCCTTGTCCATACCCTCTGATCCCCTTAGCCACAAGGCCACATCTAACTCCCTCTTAAATATAGCCAATGAACTGGCCTCAACTACCTTCTGTGGCAGAGAGTTCCAGAGATTCACCACTCTCTGTGTGAAAAAAGTTCTTCTCATCTCGGTTTTAAAGGATTTCCCCCTTATCCTTAAGCTGTGACCCCTTGTCCTGGACTTCCCCAACATCGGGAGCAATCTTTAATCCATTCAATTTACCCAACACCACTCAATTCCTCCAACTCCTTTGACCCGCGGTCCCCTGCTATTTCCGGCAGATTATTTAATGTCTTCCTTAGTGAAGACGGAACCAAAGTAGTTATTCAATTGGTCCGCCATATCCTTGTTCCCCATGATCAACTCACCTGTTTCTGACTGCAAGGGACCTACATTTGTTTTAACTAATCTCTTTCTTTTCACATATCTATAAATACTTTTGCAGTCAGTTTTTATATTCCCTGCCCGTTTTCTTTCATAATCTATTTTTCCTTTCCTAATTAAGCCCTTTGTCCTCCTCTGCTGGTCTCTGAATTTCTCCCAGTCCTCCGGTATGCTGCCTTTTCTGGCTAATTTGTACGCATCATCCTTCGCTTTGATACTATCTATCCCTGATTTCCCTTGTTATCGACAGATGTACTACCTTCCCCGATTTATTCTTTTGCCAAACTGGGATGAACAATTTGTGTAGTTCATCCATGCTGTCTTTAAATGTCTTCCATTGCATATCCACTGTCAACCCTTTTAGAATTAACTGCCAGTCAATCTTGGCCAATTCACGTCTCATACCCTCAAAGTTACCTTTCTTTAAGTTCAGAACCATTGTTTCTGAATTAACAATGTCACTCTCCATCCTAATGAAGAACTCAACCATATTATGGTCACTCTTGCACATTATAACTGCTTTGCCTTTGTCGCACGCATTTCTAATTTCCTGTTTGATACCATCTCCAACCTCACTACTACTGTTAGGTGGCCTGTACACAACACCCACCAGCGTTTTCTGCCCCTTAGTGTTTCGCAGCTCTACCCATACCGATTCCACATCCTCCAAACTAATGTCCTTCCTTTCCATTGCGTTAATCTCCTCTCTAATCAGCAACACTACCCCACCTCCTTTTCCTTTTTCTCTATCCCTCCTGAATATTGAATATCCCTGGATGTTCAGCTCCCAGCCTTGGTCACCCTGGAGCCATGTCTCCGTGATCCCAACTATATCATAATCATTAATGGCTATCTGCATGTTCAACTCATCCACCTTATTACGAATATTCCTTGCATTGAGACACAAAGCCTTCAGGCTTGTTTTTACAACGCTCTTACCCCTTATACAATTATTTTGAAAAGTGGTCCTTTTTGATTTTTGCCCTGGTTTTGTCTGCCTACCCTCATCCCATCCAAGTTTTTCCTTCCAAAGATCCTACAAACTCAACTAGGCAGGCAGTGTAAATGGTGCAAGAAATCCCAAAGGGTCGTAAACGGAACCATTCACGAATAGGATACTCCTTCTAGTACATGGTCTCTCTTGAATCGAGATTCTGAACTTGAACACATCTGTTTCAACGCACCAGTGCAGTCTCAATGCTCTTTCCATTGGCAGTCTCAAATTGCAAATTGTCTTTGTCCAAATACAACTCCCTGGTCTCTTTGGCATGCTTTCCAATACAACACAACTGTTGCTGATCCACTTGGAAAGCATGAATCCTCCCTTATTGCAGAGGGAAGTCAGATGTTTTACCATTTGAATTGCTACCTGTTCCGTAGACATGGATTGTAAGCAATCATCCACATAGAAATTATAGGAGCAGGGAGGTTCTACTGCAGTTGTACAGGGTCTTGGTGAGACCACACCTGGAGTATTGCACACAGTTTTGGTCTCCTAATCTGAGGAAGGACATTCTTGCCATAGAGGGAGTACAAGGAAGGTTCACCAGTGATTCCTGGGATGTCAGGACTTTCATATGAAGAAAGACTGGATAGACTCGGCTTGTACTCCCTTGAATTTAGAAGATTGAGGGGGGATCTTATAGAAACTTACAAAACTCTTAAGGGGTTGGACAGGCTAGATCAGTGGTTCCCAACGTGGGGCGTACGCCCCACAGGGGGGCAATTTGATTTTTAAGGGGGGCAATTTCCACCTAATGTTGTTTTCTTTTTTTTTTACAATTTTTTAGTAATTTCTTGCTCAGAACTTTAACTGTCTTTTGTTTATTTCATTTTTATTTTTCATGGATGCCATGTTCTTTTGAAACTTGTTTAAACCAAGGTATTGGCGTTTTAAGCTTCTTCAGCTGAAACGGAGTTCACTTTTTAAATGATAAGAATTATATATCACCACATGGGGGGGGGGGGGGGGCATCAGGATTTTAGAGGTGATTAGGTGGGGCATAGCCAAAAAAAGGTTGGGAACCACTGGGCTAGATGCAGGAAGATTGTTCCCGATGTTGGGGAAGTCCAGAACAAGGGGTCACAGTTTAAGGATAAAGGGGAAATCTTTTAGGACTGAGATGAGAAAAACATTTTTTCCACAGAGAGTGGTGAATCTCTGGAATTCTCTGCCACAGAATGTAGTTGAGGCTAGTTCATTGGCTATATTTAAGATGGAGTTAGATGTGGCCCTTGTGGCTAAAGGGATCAGGGGGTATGGATAGAAGGCAGGTACAGGATACTGAGTTGGATGATCAGCCATGATCATTTTGAATGGCGGTGCAGGCTCGAAGGGCCGAATGGCCTACTCCTGCACCTATTTTCTATGTTTCTATTCTTCACAGTGGATATCACTTCTTCTGGAAAGTGAATTTATTGTCCTCTGGTCTTCTTTAATGCAAAGTTCGCACAACTTGGTGATGACACTGCTCCAAAGAGATGTACCTTCATCCGGTATTCATCAATATCTTGTTGTGCGTCCAGGTCACGATAAGAATCGCAAGTAATCAATGTGTTTTTCTGATACTTTGACGATGAAACATCACTCTGATATCAACCATCAAAGCAATTTGTTCTTGTCCGAATTTAATGCGAACTCCAATGAGTGAGTTGGTAAGGTCTGGACCTACAGTAGTTGACAGTTAAGTGATGGTCCTTTGAAGACTGCAGTACAGTCAAAGACCACCCTCAAGGTCCCTTTCTTCGAGTGATACACCCCATGGTGCGGAATGTACTATAGCTCTCCATCACTTCGATTCAGTTGGTTTGTTGGTACCAATTCGGCATAATCATTATCAATCATATCCTTTAGGAAGTACGTATATTCCTCATGAAATTTTGTATTCTTGCCAAACTTGCGTTTCAAATTCTGGGTGCATTGCTCTGCCATACGACGATTATTCGGCAGACTTAACACTTTCTTGTTTGAAAGGTAAGTCCAGACAATAGTGTCCGTCTATCATCTTTACGGAGTAGTTCATAATACCCAAGAACTTTAACACTTCCCTGGACATTTCTTCAGATTCCTTACTGGTATTTTCATTGAAGTCATGATTGTATTGCTTGATCAATAGCTTTTCTAATTTACCAGTAGATATTTGATTAACAGCAGCGGCAAGGTAGTTCTTCTGGTTCCCGCTTTCGTTGTTCCTGCTCAAGGAGCCATAAATAACCCATCCTAGTAGGGTTTTCACAGCAAACGGTCCATCACCTTGGCTCCTCGCAATCTGTATAGGTTCCAGTACCTTCAAAGCATTAGTTCCGATAAGTAGATCAATACCAGAATTTATTTTAGATATTTTGACATCCTTCAAGTAAGGCCATTGTCTCAAGTCCTCACGTCTGGGTATATTTTGACGACCATCAGGCATGGTTTCATGTGTGTACACTTCAGATATTGGTATAAAATTATCTTCATCCAGACTAAATATTTGCATACTTGTAATGTAATGACTAACGCACTCCTTCTCTTCATTCATGGTACGCAATAGAATCTTAACCTCTTCTCCTGTGATGTCCAGCCTTCTCATCAAGCTTTCTGTGCAAAAGGTAGCTGAACTTCCATGATCCAAAAATGCATATGTTTGCAACACTGTATTCATCTTGCTATTCCTTACCTGTACTAGTAAGGTAGAGAATATACGGGCTTCTACCCCGGCCCCAATATGAGCAGTTAGGTGAGGTGAGGTGACAGCATCACTAGTAACTGGCTTCTCCTTCTGTTCTATTTGCTCCGGCTACTTCTTTACAGTGTGAAGTGCTTCAGGATGATTTTGCTTGCACTTATCACAAGTTACAGGACTCTCACAGTCTTTAACCATGTGTCCTTTTTTCAGACATCCAAAACAGATTCCCTTCTCTTTTACGAAATCCACCTTTTCTTTATATTCCTTCTTCTTGACTCTTCAACATCACCTTATGGTTTGTCCAACTTCATCACATAACAAACAAAATCCTTTTTGCTTGACAGTAGATACATCTCCTTTCATTACATCTGTTGTTTCCACAGGTATTATAGCGGTAGCAAGTGACCCTCCATCATTCTGAAGAAGGGTTTCAGCCCAAAACCTATTTCCTTCGCTCCATAGATGCTGCTGCACCCGCTGAGTTTGTCTACCATATCGGTAGCAAAACTGCCTCCCTTGGGTCCTGATCATCCTTTAGTTTTAGTAAAGGTAGAACCTTTGACAGTTGCAATTGGTTTATGATCTTGAATACTCCCTTGGTGTGGATCTAACATAAACCGTGCTTCCCTTTCTAAGAAATCGACCAGGTCTGCCAACATGGCTATTCGGTTCTTTTCCATTATTCGGCCTGCTTTATCTCTCCACTTTTCTCTAAGTTGTCTGGGCAGTTTTAGAATGATGGCTCTAGTATTACTAACAAGATTCATCTCCATGTGGTTGATATTTTTAATTGAGCTACAACAACCTCTAAGAAATATCGCAAACTCACTTAATGTCTCCACATGTTCTGGCTTAATATCTTTCCAAGCATAGGCCTTCTCCATGTATGCATTAGCAATCCTCCGTTCGTTACTATAACGTTCTTTAAGTAACCTTCTTGCCTCTCGATAGCCTTGGCTTTCAGGCCTATTTAGACAACTTTCTACAATTACCTTAGCACTTCCGCTTGTGCAATACGCCAGAAATCGTAAGTGCTCTTTTTCATCAGTAATTTTCATTTCTACTACTTCATCAAACGCCATTATGAAAGCTTCATACAGCAAAGGATCACCATTATATGTAGGAATTTCTATTTGTGGTAGGGTGAAAGAGAGATTTATTTGAGCTATGAGCCTGTTGAATTCAGCTTGACTATTCGCCAATTCAAATAATCCATCCTGAGATCCTTGTTTGGCGCAAACAAATGATAGACAGGCCACTGATAATCAATCTGAAGAAGGGTTTCAGCCCGAAACATTGCCCATTTCCTTCGCTCCATAGATGCTGCTGCACCCGCTGCGTTTCTCCAGCATTTTTGTGTACCTTCGATAATCATACTGGCTTGCTCGAGCATGTATATCAGGGTTTGGAAAAGCGTACTGAGTTATTGGTTTGGCCCGAGCCTCGACAGAGTTTTGCTTAGGTCTAGCACCCAGTTGCTGAGATGAAGTTTTGTCCATCTTTTGCTACGTGCTAGTTCTGAGTCACGAGGCCGGATATCCTCTGGCTGCAGATTTGATTTAGCTGTTATTTCCTTTTGAGCAATTTCTTTTCTATAATAAGAGCTCATCCCATCAGATGCTTTAGAGCTACATCTTGAACCCTCACTTTCCATTCTCCTCCTTCGATTTGACAACCGGTAACTTTGTGGCTAGTTCCAGCTGTTCTTTTCATCGCCCCATCTCTTCTTCTTGTCGCCTCATCTCTTCTTCTTGTCGCCTCATCTCTTCTTGTCGCCTCATCTTCCCTTTCAGCTGTTCTTCTTGTCGCTCCATGTTTATTCTCCAAGGCATCCGCTTCTATTGAGAGAGCGGCTACATCAGCTTCAACTTCCCTTTGAGCAGAGGCCCTTGACGCTGAACTGGCTATAGAACCAGATTTATGTCTTGATCTTCGTGCAGATACATTCGAGATACTGTCTTGTGGTGTAATCTCCTCTTCCATTTCAGCACCTTGTTGCATCGCACTTTCAACTGTACCATAAGTAAGTTGTCTGATTTCGACACCTTGCTGAGTAGCATCTCCTTCTATAACACACACGGTCCTTTGTTCAATTTCAGCTAACCATCTCTTGGCATCTTCTATAGAATCATCAAATAACTTCACCTTTTGTTTGAACCACTGGATATATCTTTCGCTTTCTTCCTGAGGCGGCTGTGAACCCAGCAGTGCTTTATGCTTATCTCCAACCTCTTTACCGAAGCTGAATAGTTGGCCCAAATTAGATTGCACTTTGTTCACGTTCTTATCTGATTCCATTAGTTCCTTCTGGATATCAAATAACTTCAGCATCTTCCTCCATAACTTGTTTCTCTCCTTCTGGGTTTCTTTCAGAAATGCAACTCGGGCCGTTTCGGTGAATTTAACGTGTCTCTTCTCATATCTTGGCCTCTCTTCGCCACCTTGTGGCTCCTCTGACTCACCTGATCCATCTTGCTCCATGGATGTAAACAGGTCTTGGCAGATTGCTTCAGTCTTTATTGACAAACATTAGCCTGAATGTTTCAGATAAGAAACTAAAACAAACTGGACTTTCAGACAACATCCAAAATATTTTCGAAGTATAGAAGTGACTTCAGTTCAGAAAGAATGTGTCTTATCTCAACTTCAAAACAAACCAAGGCCAGGCACCAGGATCCTCCGTCCCTTCTTCACGTCTTGGCAGCCTTCCAACTTAGTAGAACTTACTTCTAATACTTTTTACAGACTCTTCAGAAGCTGCTCTAAATTAAAGCTTTCCAGCTTTCAAATTCTACTCACGATTCCCTGTTGAAGTTTTCCTCCCTTAGATAAGTCGCAATAAATCTCGAAGCTAATCGCTGGCTGAGATCTATTTTCTTCAGTTCCTCTTCCTAGGAACCGGTCTTCAGTTCCTCTTCTGGAATTAATTTGTCTGGCCTAATCTCTCTCCAGAGATCCAGCCCAATCTTCTGACCCTCTTTTTTGGGACTAATTCTACCACCTGTCTGTAAGGTAGTTTTCAACTTGATTTAGTGGCAGATTATTATATTGTTCAAGGAATTTCTCCCTTTAGCCACTATGAAAAGACAAGGGGGTAAGGAGATAGCGTCGTTCACGCATGGGAGCTCTCCAAGAGACGAATGTCAAAGCCATCCAAAGATAAATCTTCAAAACACAATCTCTTGATTAATAGTTTCTTTATTGTCGTAGTAAAACAGTAAGATATTCATCCAAACTTCTTCTTGTTAAGTACAATTTAATCTTACTCATAGTCAAACTCCAGCATGTGTCTCTGAAATGTTCAAAAGCTCCTAAAATGGTCGAAAGCTATGCCTCTTCCGATCTAAACTAAAAAACTACAAGCTTCTGTGCAAGAATCCCAGCAGCAAACACGCTTCCGACTACGTAATAAATCCCACCCACATAATTACAGGCAGACAAAATTTAAAGGCAATTGCCATAATTTATAACATACTAAGTTAAGCCAAATGGCCAATACAGGTAGCTAATATTATGCTTTTAATTAAGAGCTGCAAGGGAACTGCAGTCTGGCGAACCTAATATTAGTGGACAGGACATTAGTGGGCACATTACTGAAGGGAATTCTGACAGATGGATTCTAACTGCATTTGGGAAGGCAAAGATTGATTCAGGATGGTCAGCGTGGTTTGAGCATAGAAAATCGTATCTCATGAATTTGATTTTTTTTTGAAGAAGTGTCCAAGGGGATTGATAAGGGCAGAGCTGTAGACTTTCTTGACATGCACCATAGCTAGGCTTTTGACAAGGTCCCATACTGTGGATATGTCCAGAAGTTTAGATCACAAGAGATGTAGGGGTGGTTTAGCTTAGCTGAAGGTGGTATTAAATAGCTGTTGTTCAGATTAGAGGCCTGTGACCAGTGATATGCTGCAAGGATTGGTGCTGGGTTACCTGCATTTTGGGAAGGTAAAACAGGGCAGAATTTGGATAGTAAATATCAGGACCCTGGAGAGCATTGTGGAACAGAGGGGCAAAGCTAAAGTACATAGTTCCCTGAAAGTGGCAGCACTGGTAGATAAACTGGCGAAGAAGGTGTATAGCATGTTTGTCTTTATTAAAGGTTGGGATGTCATGTTACAGCTGTATAGCATGTTGGTGAGAGTGCATCTGGACGCTTGTGTGCAGTTCTTTGCTGTATCCTGGAAGAATGTGATTAAACTAAATAGGGTGCTGAAAAGCCTGTCTAACTTGAGTTATAAGGAAAGAATTAATAGGCTGAGACTGTTTGCCCTTAACTGAAGGGGATGGGGGGTTGCAGAGATATATAAAGCCATGATCGGTGCAGATTAGATGGATTGCAAGTCTTTTTCCCAAAGCAGCGAGGTCTTAAACTAGAAGACCTGCATTTAAGGTGAGAGGGAAATATTTAAAGATGGCCCAACAGGCACGTTTTTTCACACTCGATGGTGAGTATATGGAATGTGTTGCCAGAGGAAGTGATAGAGGCAGGTACAATTACAACATTTAAAAAGACATTTGGACAGGTTCATGAATAGGGATAACGGACCAAATGCAAATAATCAGAACAAGCTCAGGAAGGCACCTTAGTAGGCATGGATGTGTTGCGCGATGCGTTTGTTTTCTTGTTGTGCAACTGATTATCCATGACTGCGATTCAGTTATTTTTAATTTCATTCAGATGCGTTATTAGGATTTAAACTTTGAAATGGTTGCTTTTCACAATTTGGGTAATGTATGTTGAAAAAATGTTTTGTGCATTGGTATTTGTTAGTGAAAGATTTCCCACAGACACTTCATATGTTTTCTGTCTATACATTCAATGGTGTCTTTCTTGGTACTGTTCACACCCATTTTTAAACAAAATACCCTTGCCACTTGTGTGCCCCCATCCAGTCCATTGCTGATGATGCAAACCCAGAAGGCAGTGTGAACTGAAAAAAATACAGATGCTTCAAAGGATGTAGAAAGGCGAAGTGATGGGTTAAGGACAGGGCAAATCTAATCTAATGTTGAAAAAGGTTAGGTCATTCACTTTGTTTTTAAATAAAAGATTTATCTTTTTTTTAATAGTAAGAGTTGGTGTTTGGAGGGACCTGGGTGTTCTTTGAATGCTATAAATTAAAGTTAATATGAAGGTTCAGGAAGCATTTATGTTGCACAAATGTTTCTTGGGTCTGGGTACAAAAGTAAAAAGATCGTACACAAATTCTACAGGAGTCACCAAAGCTCAGATCCATGCATTATTGTGCATACATTGGGTTTCCCTGTCTAAGGAAAGATATTCTTGCAATAGAAGAATTGTGGCAAGGTTTCTCTAAATTAATTCCTGGGTTTGTTGTTTGCCATGAGAGAATAAAACTAGGCCTGCACGTATAATATTAGAAGAATGAGAATTGACAATAGATGCAGGAGTAGGCCATTTGGCCCTTCGAGCCAGCACCACCATTCAATGTGATCATGGCTGATCATTCCCAATTAGTACCCCGTTCCTGCCTTCTCCCCATATCGCCTGACTTTCTTTAAGAGCCCTTCATTGACTTCATTGAACACACAGAATTCTGTTGATGGATGTAAAGTTCATGTATCCCTCACTGGGGTAATACGAACAAAGGTGACCATTTCTAAATAAACAATCAGCCATTATGGAAAGAAATGAGAAGAAATTTAGTTACCCAGTGTACAATGAATCTTCCACAATCTCTACCCAAAAGGGTTGTGGAAGCTCAACTGCAGAGTATTTTCCAGACAGAGATTGATCAATGTTCAGACATTTCGAATATCAATGAAAATGGGGTTTGTGAAGGAAAATGACACCAAACTAAAGGATAGCAATAATCTTAATGGAAGAGTTGAAGCAAAGACCCAGATAACCTACCCTTTTTCTTGAGCAATTGAAGGGTTTTCAATACAGTAATAGTTTCAAGTTGGGTGAGAAATTAATTAATGAAGAGCAGTGCTTTTGTGAAAGTACAGTGGGAGAATGAATTAAGCTATTGTAGGTTGTTGGTGGGGTGGGAGGAGGATGGGTGGTGCAAAACAGAATGCAAGTATCATTTGAAAGAGTAGAGAAAAGGGACGAAGCAGGATAAATTATAGGAAGAGGGAAAAGATGGTCTCAAATAAGGTAATTTTAATAATGTATACAAAATTCTACGAAAAATTCAGTGGAGGATATAATTTAATAATAATAAATACTTTATTGATCCCCTCAGAGAAGTTCAGATGTCCAGAAGCCCACAACCAACAAACCCACAGATTCAAAACGAACGCAGACAGAAAATACATAGAATACAATGTGGACACTACATGAGAGCAATAAATACTTAAAAAGACCAATAATTAACAGTTAAAAATTAAAAATTGCAAAATGCTTCCCCCTACAGCCTAGCGGTCTGAATTATAAAATCTAATGGCTGCAGGGGTGAAGGATCTCCTGAACTGCTCCGTTCTACAGGGCAGGGAGAGGAACCGGTTGTTGTTCCGAGTGCTCTTTTGACTCTCCAGAATTACCTGGAGGGGATGCCCGGGGTTTTTCAGGATGACCCGCACCTTGTGCCTCATACGCCTCTCAAGCACATCCATCCCAGAGTCTACTCTCCCCTCCAGCACTGAGCTAGCTCGTTTGATCAGCTTCTTGTTGTATTTTTCACTAATGCTGTTGCCCCAGCAGACAACAGCGTAGAAAATAACACTTGCAACCACAGTGTTGTAAAACATGTGCAGCATATCACTACACACATTGAAGGATTTGAGCCTTCTGAGGAAAAAGAGTTTGCTCTGGCCTTTTTTGTAGAGGGAGTCAGAGTTGACAGACCAGTCCAGTTTGTTATCAAGGTGCACTCCAAGGTATTTATATGTTTGCACCACCTCAATGTCAGCCCCAGCAGCGTTGACCAGCTGAAGGGGGAGCTTGGACCTGCCAAAGTTAACCACCATCTCTTTAGTCTTACCAGTCTGAAGAAGGGTTTCGGCCCGAAACGTTGCCTATTTCCTTCGCTCCATAGATGCTGCTGCACCCGCTGAGTTTCTCCAGCTTTTTTGTGTAACCCTTAATCTCTTTAGTCTTAGTTGTGTTCAGGATGAGACAGTTCTCTTCACTCCAGGCACAAAAGGAACTGGCCAAGTTCCTGTATTCCTCCTCCTGCCCGTTCCTTACACATGCCACAATCGCTGTATCATCTGAATATTTCTGTATGTGGCATGTGTCAGACTTATAGTTAAAGTCTGCTGTATACAGGGTGAAGAGGAACGGGGCCAGAACCGTTCCCTGTGGGGCACCAACATTGCACACCAGTGGCAGAGACACTGTCCCCCAGCTTGACAAACTGGTCGACCCAATTATTCTCTGGTTTCTCAACTTTTCAATGCACATTTTGCACTGTGATTCTATATATATACTTTGAACACATCAATACTAATATCATAGTTTCTTAAGATTTAAATTGCCATTGTATAGCTGCACTGACTAGTCCACTCTCTTAAGTATACGTGAGCTGAGTGTCTGGCTGGGTCATTTCAGAATAGTTAGTTGCACAGAAGCTAGTTGAGGCAAAAATAGTGTACTTCTTGAAGGGAATTAATGAACAATGTCAATTATCAAAACAATCCTCTAGATTCATGATCATCGTTGTTAATACTTTATTTTATCTAATTAGTGCTGTGGTGGGATTCAAACACTGGTTTACAGATCAGTGTTCCGTGCTTCCTAATACTTGTCCAGTAACTGAACTAGCATGACTGTAGACAAAAGTGCTGGAGAAACTCAGCGGGTGCAGCAGCATCTATGGAGCGAAGGAAATAGGCAACGTTTCTGGCAGAAACCCTTTTTTCGGCCCAAAACGTTGCCTATTTCCTTCGCTCCATACATGCTGCTGCACCCACTGAGTTTCTCCAGCATTTTTGTCTACCTTCGGTTTTCCAGCTTCTGCAGTTCCTTCTTAAACACTGACCTAGCATATCAATTTATTTTGACGTTGTTTCTTTTTGAAAACTTGTTTATCTAGAACTGATATCCTTTACAAATCTGAAACTTTATTTTTAACAATGTAGCAACTTATTGTTTTTGTTTTACAGTTGTTTGTTGGTCTTGGTTTTCCATACGAAGGCCCAGCTCCTCTGGAAGCCATTGCAAATGGATGTGCGTTCCTAAATCCACGCTTCAGTCCACCTAAAAGCAGTAAAAACACTGAATTTTTCAAAGGCAAGCCAACTCTCAGAGAGGTGAGTTTTTATTCTGAGTTTAAAATGTGGAAACAAATCTACACTGCTTTGTCTGCTCGGTTAATATTCTACAAAGGCAGCAGTTACTCAAGTTTAAAATAATTGTTCATTTGGTAATGGCCTCTGCATGAATAATAAAAATGGCCTTACCTTGAATGATAAAAAGCTCCAAATTTGCAGTCAAATCGATGAAAGGAAAAACGTGTTTCAGTGCAAATGCCAAATCCATTTAGCCAATGAGTGATTAAATGCAGAAATTAAAAAGCTGACTTTATGAAAATGGCATCTCGTTATCTAATGCTCGTGATTCATGCACATATGCAATTTAGACAATAGGTGCAGGAGTAGGCCATTCGCCCCTTCGAGCCAGCATTGCCATTCAATGTGATCATGGCTGATCATCCCCAATCAGTACCCCGTTCGTGCCGTCTCCCCATATCCCCTGACACCGCTATCTTTAAGAGCCCTATCTAGCTCTCTCTTGAAAGTATCCAGAGAACCGGCATCCACCGCCCTCTGAGGCAGAGAATTCCACAGACTCACAACTCTCTGTGAGAAAAAGTGTTTCCTCGTCTCCGTTCTAAATGGCTTACCCCTTATTCTTAAACTGTGGCCCCCGATTGTGGACTCCCCTAACATTGGGAACATGTTTCCTGCCCCTAGCATGTCCAAACCCATAATAATCTTCTATGTTTCAATGAGATATCCTCTCATCCTTCTAAACTCCAGAGTATACAAGCCCAGCCACTCCATTCTCTCAGCATATGACAGTGCTGCCATCCCGGGAATTAATCTTGTAAGCCTACGCTGCATTCCCTCAATAGCAAGAATGTTCTTCCTCAAATTAGGGAACCAAATACTCCAAGTGTGGTCTCACTATGGCCCAATACAACTACAGAAGGACCTCTTTGCTCCTATACTCCTCTTGTTATAAAGGCCAACATGCCATTCGCTTTCTTCACTGCCTGCTGTGCCTGCATTCTTACTTTCATTGACTGATGAACAAGGACCCCCAGACTGTATTGTACTTCCCCTTTTCCCAACTTGACACCATTTAGATAGTAATCTGCCTTCCTGTTTTTACTAGCAAAGTGGATAACCTCACATTTAGCAACATTAAACTGCATCTGCCATGCATCTGCCCACTAACCCAACCTGTCCAAGTCACCCTGCATTCTCATAGCATCCTCCTCACAGTTCACATTGTCACCCAGCTTTGTGTCATCTGCAAATTTGCTAATGTTACTTTGAATCCCTTCATCTAAATCATTTATGTATATTGCGGAGCAGGCCATTCGGCCATTTAGGAGCAGGAATAAGCCATACAGCCCTTCAAACTTGCTTTTCAGTTACTAAGGTAATTGATCTGATTATAACTTTGGCTTTGCTATTACCTGATTAATTAGTTATCTGCTTTCCCACAGATATTTAAATGCTCTTCCCACAAACCTTTGCAAAGCAGAGTGCCAGACCCTCAATGATCTGGGAGAAAATATTCACCTACATTCTTACTTAAGTGGGTTATTCTATTTTTAAACAGTGAACGCTAATTCTAGATTGTACCCAAGAGGAAATTTCCACTGTGCACCCACCTGTCAAGACCATTCAAGACTGTGTATTTTAGACCAATCCCCTCTCACTCCCCTCAATTCAAATGGATACACAATACACCCATTCCACGCATTGGTCGTGTAAATGTTTTCTGAATTACTTCTAATACATCAAAACCCTTCCTTAAAAAAGGGGACCAATATTGTACATATGGTCTCACTGATTATCTGTTCAAATGAAGTCCAATTTCTCTCATTTATATTTGATTCCTTCACAATGTAATAACATTTGTTGACTTTCTTAATTTTTCTGTTCTACTAACTAGCCTTTTGGAAATTGTGTAATACATTACCCAAATCCCTGCATCTCAGAGCTGTACAACCTCTCACCATTCAGATAAGATGTTTCTTCATTTATTTCAAGGGAACATTTTGATTTTCTAATATTTTATTTAATTTGTCAGATATTTACCAACTCACTAAATCTCTCTATATCCTTGTCCTCGTGTAACCTCCTTACAATTTATTTTCTTACCCCTTCATGTTATTGGCAAATGAGTTGTCCTGTGAAGCTGCTGTGCTTTCACTGTGTTTACAAAGCAAACTCAACACTAAAAATTATGTCTACTAAATACCTTTGTAAAGTTATGATGTGTTAATTATCACCAATCAATTAGCGGGGACTTTAACATCGGGGAGCGGAGCGACCATTTGCCGGGGTCGCCAGAGAAGCGCTCCGGCCACTGGCCTGCGGCCTACAACATCTTGGAGCCTCGGATGTGGAGCTTCTGGCGGCAGGCGTGATGCGGACCTTCCATCGTGGAGCAGGCGATCCCTGGCTGGGGGTCACAGGAGAAGAGCTCCAACCGCCGGCCTACAACATTTTGAAGCTGCGGTCTCCGGTAAGGAGGTGGCCGATTTGGGAGCTCCGGGACAGGGGGTGTGCTCGACCTGTCCCGACATCGGCGTTCCGACCATCCCGACCAGAGGGCTTGAACATCAGGCCGTCCGCAGCGGCGACTACGCAGGATCAAGGCCGCGATCACGGGTGAACAAGGGAAGAGGAGGAGGAGGAGGACTGTCTGAACTGTATTGCCCTCCACCACAGTGAAGAATGCTGTGGTAGATGTCTGTGTTGAGTTATGTTGTGTATTATGTCCTTTTTTAATTGTAACGCTGCATGGTAAATTCATTTCGCTGCACCTTATGGTGCATGTGACAAATAAATTTGAACCTTTGACATTGGGCATCACATTTCTTCAGATTTTAATTGCTTAAGATTATTTGCACGATATCTTTTTGAGTTTAGAGGAGGGAAAAATTTATTTCCTGGCGTTGGGGAGGGAGAAACAATCTTTCCCATATCATCAACACATTCCCTCGTGCCCCCACCCCTTCACTGATGTCATTTTCTGTGTATGATTGATGTTGTATTTGTCTTTTTAAATCATACTGTACTTCCTTGTATATACCAAGGACTTTTAATTGCACTCAACCTGGTTGGTTATTAAGAGATGTAGTTGCTTCTCCTGTTCACTCTGATTCCTGATCTTTTATAGAGGGCTGATCAATTTTCCATGGGATATAATATCAAATGAGGAAAACCACAAAATAGCAGTAGTAGGGCACACATGCCCCTCAGGCCTGCCCTTCCATTCAGTATTATTATGACTGGTCTTTGCTGGCCTCAACTCTGCTGAGTCAGTTTCCCATAACCCTCAATTCTTCAATCCTTCAAATATTTATTTATCTCAATCTTAAATATATCTAATGATTTAGCTTCCATCATGCTCAGGGGCAGAGAATTCCAAAGATTCATGAAGAATAGAAAAGGGACAAGTTAGTTAACATCACCATTCGTTGAAGTCTTGTGGCCTTCCTCGCCTCTTGTAGAACTACTGGAAAACAATTGTCTATTCAAGCTAAAGTTATTGGTCTATTTTTATAACTTTTCATACTAATAATTGGAGAACATGTTTGTAATTGGCGAATATACTCCCCTTTTCAAATATGCAATGACTTGTTCTAAGCCTGCCTCTTTGACCAAAGTTTTGGTCATCTCCTTAGTATGTAGCTTACTGTCAAATATTGTTTTGGTAATGCTCCTGAAGCGCCATGGGATTTTTAAAAACTAATATGTAAAGCTACTACTATATTAATGTATATTCCATGGTATTCACCAGGGAGACGGATATTGAATTGAATTATGTGAGGTAAGGGAAACAAGTAGAGTAGCTATGGAAACTATGAGATTCAAAGAAGAGGAAGTACTGACACTTTTGAGAAATATAAAAGTGGATAAGTCTCCAGGTCCGGACAGGATATTCCCTAGGACATTGAGGGAAGTTAGTGTAGAAATAGCAGGGGCTATGACAGAAATATTTCAAATGTCATTAGAAATGGGAATAGTGCCGGAGGATTGGCGTACTGCGCATGTTGTTCCATTGTTTAAAAAGGGGTCCAAGAGTAAACCTAGCAATTATAAACCTGTTAGTTTGACGTCAGTGGTGGGCAAATTAATGGAAAGGATACTTAGAGATAATATATATAAGCATCTGGATAAACAGGGTCTGATTAGGAACAGTCAACATGGATTTGTGCCTGGAAGGTCATGTTTGACTAATCTTCTTGAATTTTTTGAAGAGGTTACTTGGGAAATTGATGAGGGTAAAGCAGTGGATGTTGTATATATGGACTTCAGTAAGGCCTTTGACAAGGTTCCTGATGGAAGGTTGGTTAAGAAGGTTCAATGGTTGGGTATTAATGGTGGAGTAGCAAGATGGATTCAACAGTGGCTGAATGGGAGATGCCAGAGAATAATGGTGGATGGTTGTTTGTCAGGTTGGAGGCCAGTGACGATTGGGGTGCCACAGGGATCTGTGTTGGGTCCACTATTGTTTGTCATGTACATCAATGATCTGGATGATGGTGTGGTAAATTGGATTAGTAAGTATGCAGATGATACTAAGGTAGGAGGGGTTGTGGATAATGAAGTAGATTTTCAAAGTCTACAGAGAGATTTATGCCAGTTGGAAGAGTGGACTGAAAGATGGCAGATGGAGTTTAATGCTGATAAGTGTGAGGTGCTACATCTTGGCAGGACAAATCAAAATAGGACGTACATGGTAAATGGTAGGGAATTGAAGAATGCAGGTGAACAGAGGGATCTGGGAATAACTGTGCACAGTTCCCTGAAAGTGGAATCTCATGTAGATAGGGTGGTAAAGAAAGCTTTTGGTGTGCTGGCCTTTATAAATCAGAGCATTGAGTATAGAAGTTGGGATGTAATGTTAAAATTGTACAAGGCATTGGTGAGGCCAATTCTGGAGTATGGGGTACAATTTTGGTCGCCTAATTATAGGAAGGATGTCAACAAAATAGAGAGAGTACAGAGGAGATTTACTAGAATGTTGCCTGGGTTTCAGCAACTAAGTTACAGAGAAAGGTTGAATAAGTTAGGTCTTTATTCTTTGGAGCGCAGAAGGTTAAGGAGGGACTTGATAGAGGTCTTTAAAATGATGAGAGGGATAGACAGAGTTGACGTGGATAAGCTTTTCCCACTGAGAGGAGGGAAGATGCAAACAAGGGGACATGACTTGAGAATTAAGGGACAAGTTTAGGGGTAACATGAGGGGGAACTTCTTTACTCAGAGAGTGGTGGCTGTGTGGAATGAGCTTCCAGTGAAGGTGGTGGAGGCAGGTTCGTTTTTATCATTTAAAAATAAATTTGATAGTTATATGGACGAGAAAGGAATGGAGGGTTATGGTCTGAGCGCAGGTATATGGGACTAGGGGAGAATACGTGTATGGGACTAGGGGAGAATACGGACTAGAAGGGTCGAGATGGCCTGTTTCCGTGCTGTAATTGTTATATGGTTATATTGTCATTGATTTTTGTTTTTTTATTTCAATTTCATTCATTCTTGTATTACTGTGACAATTAGTCTAACTTGTTCTAGGTGGACACAAACTGCTGGAGTAACTCAGCGGGACAGATGAAGAAGGGTCTCGACCCGAAACGTCACCCGTTCCTTCTTGCCGGAGATACTGCCTGTCCTGCTGAGTTCTTCCAACATTGTGTTCTTCAAATTAAACCAGCATATGAAGTTCTTTCCCACACAGTCTAACTTGTTTTTGCAGCTGACTTCACAACATCCATATGCTGAAGTATATATTGGAAAACCTCATGTCTGGACCGTTAACATTGATGATCCTATTGAGGTTGAGGATGCAGTCAAAGCTATTCTTAATCAGAAGGTAAAGTTAAC
This sequence comes from Leucoraja erinaceus, assembly GCF_028641065.1. Classification (NCBI taxonomy): domain Eukaryota; kingdom Metazoa; phylum Chordata; class Chondrichthyes; order Rajiformes; family Rajidae; genus Leucoraja; species Leucoraja erinaceus. Next base: position 55,464,075 of record NC_073383.1, read on the forward strand.
TTTGAAACACAAATCTGAATAAGTAATATCTTGATGTTTCGTTGAGAACTTTGGGACAGGACAAGAAGACCATTATTTCTGAAAAAGCAAAAATCTGCTGGTGGAACACAGTGGGTCAGGCAGCAACTGTGGAGGGAAATGGACAGATTGTTTTTCTTTAGACTGCTCCATTATTTTATGATGCTTAAAAATAGTAAAACTGAGAAAGCGCAAGTATTGGTCCATATTGGAATCTGCAGAAATTGTCCTATTATGAGAAATTAGCCAAATGTACCTTTTATGATTATAGCATTTAAATGATTTAGATGTGATGTTGAAGCATGCAGAATTCTTATGCACCTTTAAGTTTTTGGTTATTGTCTCATGTACTGAGGTACAGTATTTTGCATGCTATCCAGTCAAATCAGATAACATTCTACATAAATGTTATATATATTAATCAAGTCAAACTCGAGTGCAATAGGTCGGGCAAAGGGCAAGATACAGTGCAGAATATAGTTCTCAGCATTGTAGCGTACCAGTTCCAGAGACAACGTCCAATGTCTGTAAATGGTTATAGTTGAATTGGACAGTACCCTAACTTATGGAAGGACCATCCAGAAGCCTGATAAGAGGGGAAGAAGCTGTTCCTGATCCTGGTAGTGTGTGCTTTCAAGCTTCTGAATCTTCTGCCTAATGGGAGTGAGGAGGAAGATGACTAGGGTGGTACACCTTTCATTATGATCCATGTTTTTTTTGAGGAAGTGTAAAGTGTAGATTGAGTCAATGGTGAGAAAGAATATAGAAACAAGGAACTGCAGATGCTGGTTTACAAAATAAAGTCACAAACTGTTGGAGTAATTCAGCAGATCAGGCAGCATCTATAGAGAACATGGATAGGTGACGTTTTGGGTTGGGGGCCTCCGTCTTATGCTAATATGTAGGTCCAACGAGTAATTGGACAAGTAATTAAGCATTTCACCTTAGTGATATTAGTGTTAACAAAATAATGGGGAGCTTTTGTTGCAATGATATAGACTGTTGTTGAGGTCTCACCTGTAATGCTATGTATAGTTTTTGGTCATAAGGGATAAGAGTAGAGGTAGGTAGGCCAATTGGCCCATCAATTTTACTCCATTCAATCTTGGCTATCTCTCCCTCCTAACCCCATTCTAGTGCCTTCTCCCCATAACCTCTGACAACCGTACTAATCAAAAATCTATCTATCTCTGCCTTAAAAATATCCACACTTGGCCTTTACAGCCTTCTGTGGCAAAGAATTGCACAGATTCACCACCCTCTGACAATAAATGTTTCCTCATCTCCTTCCTAAAATACCATCCTTTAATTCTGAGGGTATGACCTCTAATCCTAGACTCTCTCACTAGTGGAAACATCCTCTCCAAGTCTTTCACTATTCTGTATGTTTCAATGAGATTCCCCCTCATTCGTTTAAACTTCAGCAAGTGAAGGCCCAGTGCCGACAAACGATCATCAAGGGTTAACCTACTCATTCCTGGGATTATTCTTGTAAACCTCCTCTCAGAGCCAGCACATCCTTCATCAGAAATGGTGCCCAAAATTGCTCGCAATATTTTCCTTAACAAATAAAATTTCAAATAAAATTGATGCAAAACAGTGCTGGAGTAACTCAGCAGGTCAGGCAGTATCGCTGGAGGGAATGGATGGGGTCGTGAGATTAATTGTAGTGGGTAGGAGAAAGCTGGAAGAGGCTGGGGTGTGACAGTTTGGCAAATATTAAGTGGATACATTTGAGGGCGGTTTGATTGGCAGATGGGTGGAGTAAGTGACTAAGGCTAGGCTGCAGCTGGAAAGGAAATGAAAGATGTTCAGATAAGAGAAGAGGAATTAAATGTAAAGCTAGAGTGAGGGTTATAGGTGGAAGGAAATGTGTTGGTGAGGGGCGATGGGTAGACACAGGAAAGAAGGTAAAGGGGAGGTGTTAGTTGAAATTGGAAAAATCTGCGTTCTCATTGCTGATTTGTAAGCAGCCCAAGCGGAATATTAGGTATTGTTCCTCCAGTTTGCATGTGGCCTCACTTTGGCAATGGCAATTCCATCTTTGGAATCAAAAGCGTAATTACTAAACCAAAAATGGAGGGCTCTGTCTTTTCTCCGAACAATTATAATCGATGAAAGAAGGGAATTAATGCATGTGTGGAACAGGCAAGTAATTGACAAATGAAGTTCAACTTGTCTAAATGCAAGATAATATGTTTTGGTAGAAAGAATAGAGAGATTACTTCTTCCTTGGGATGAATGGGTCTAGATGGGGTGGAAGTTCATAGGAGATAGTATTTAAATATATTAAATCACTAACTGCTGTGGTACAGGAAAGAAAAAAAAAGAGAAAAATGATGAGCAGTGAGGTCTATTTCTAAAGAGATAGAATTGAAATGAAGGAAAATATTCTGAACGTGTGGATTCTTTACATTGCTTGCTTCCAGTTCTGTTTTCCATTCAATAATAAGGTTATAGACACACACCAGAAAAGATAGAGAAGATTTACAATATTGTTAGAAATACAAAGGTAGGCATAACAGAAAACCATATATAGAATGGATTTCCTGAGAAAAGGAGGCTGAGGGGGATCATCAAAATTGTGAAGCTTTTACATAGAATGGATACAGCAAGAATGGCTTCACTTGCAGAAAAGATTATAATTAAAGACTGCCATTATAAGATTGTTACCAAGTTATCCAAAGGGGATTTTTTTTAAATGCCTTCACACAATGTGTGGCAAGTATATGGAACTGAATACTGCAGGGAGGAAAGCAAAAACTTAGATACATTTAAGGGAAGGCTAGACAAGTAAATAAGGGAGAAACATAAAAAGAGGGTTGCACTGATAAATTACGGGAGGAATCCGAATTAAGCATAAGGTCTGGCATGGAGTGTGTGGGCCTAGTAGTTTGTTTACAATGCCAAATATAATTCAAGTAAATCTTTATTTCTACTCTAAGCAAACCTTGACAGTTCTCTTCAGTGTTTGCGATTCTGGAACAAGTTCCATGGTCCGCCTACTGGATTTCCCAGTTGCTAACCATTTTAACTCTCCTTTCCATTCCCATACTGAACTTTCTGCCTGCATGCAAACTGGGGGAATAGCAGGACAGCACCCTGTATTCTGTTTGGCTAACTTACAACCTGTAGGGGTTTTGTTTCCCTTTACTCCACTTCGGGGCCCAACTGCCCGAGTTATTCTCTCCCTTGTCAGAGGGTCAAACGGCCACCACTCCACTCGAGCGGTTTCCAAGAGAGAGAATACAACAAAAGGTTCTAGACCTCGGAATTATGGTGGGATATGATAAAAGGTTGAATTGACCAGAGTGTGCTGATGAGAGAAAACAGAAACCAAGATGGACTCAAAGCAAGTCTAAAATTTACAGGCTTTATTAAACAATGAGAAATTGAATCTCACCAACACTACATAATACGTGGCTAAACTTATGCTTTAAACTAAGACTATGGACGGAAAACTATCGGGCACGTCGTAAAACTTACTTTACACAATTTTACTTGCAAGTATACTCCCCCTTTCCCTTTCTTCTCTCAACTATCCTATTTCGGGAACTTCATCAGGTCACCGGGATACTTACAGCTAGGTCGATCGGTTGGGCTCACGAGCCGTCCAGCAGAGCAGAAAGAGAGCGAGTTCTGGCTTGACTCTGGCTTTTATACCTGAGTTTCCTTTGAAACCCCCAGGTGGTCCTCTGGATAAAAGGGTTCTTTTGATGATTCCCGGTTTCGATCTGGCATGAACAATAGGCTTCCGATGATAAGGGGTTTGCTGATGTCATGATCCCTCAGCCTGATCGTTATCCCATCGCCTGGATAGGCTCCCATTGTCCCGATGGATGGGTCATCCACGATGGTGATTGTGCTTGCTGCTGGCCTGTTTACCACCGTCTGCTGAGACTCGGTTCCTTCCTTTGTATATCCAAGATAATCTCCTTATCTCCGTCTCAGCCTTTCCTGCCCACAACATTTGCACAGTTGTGTGATGCCCAAGTCCACAGGCCAGACATGTTTGAAAGTTGAAACTGATTCTTTCTTTGTGGATTGGGGTTTTTTCAGTTGCAGCCAGCAAATCTGGCTTTTTAAAATGTCCATGTCCTTATCCGAATTCTTCCATAATTTTGGAGGATTTGCCCTAATAACTTACAAACCCAACCGTATGAACATTGCATTCTCCAAATTTAGGTAACCTCTAACATGCACCCTGTCCCCCAGTCTTTCTCACACTTTGTACTTTAATCTCTGGCTTTTGTTTCAACCATCTGCCTTTCAAAAAACCTCTCTCGCCTGTATCCACCTATTACCTGTCTCTCTCTCTTGTTTCCCATGCCCCAACCCCCCCCCCCCCCCAACCTATCTGAAGAAGGGTCCTGACCTAACCATGTCCTCCAGAGATGCTGCCTGACCAGCTGAGTGACTCCAGCACTGTGTGTCCATTTGTATACACCAGCATCTGCAGTTTCTTGTTTCTATTATAATCTTCATGAATAGTTATTTCCACTCCCAACTATCAGTGACCTCTTCTGGATGTGTAGGGAATTACAAGTTTGGTGCGGACTGAAATAACTTTCCATGGCATACTTCCACAGTATCATTGTTGTCACTTGCCATTTAAGAGGGAGAAAAAAAACCCCCAGTAGGGAGAAAAATATATCAACTATTTCAGAATTATGCATATATTTTCAACTCCTGGGTGACTTTATCTTCATGCAGGCAATATTTTCTCAGTCCTTAGCCTTTGTCGCACATCTCATTACATCTTTTGGACTTAGCTTCTAATATCTGAGACCTTTTGAGATCAGCTGAGCTATAGTGTGCAGTTCTGGTCACTGTAGGAAAGATATAATTATGCTAGAGTGCACAGAAGATTTACCAGAATGTTGCCTGGATTGGAGCTAATGGTTATAATGAAATAGCAGCTTTTTGGCCAACTGGTCAACCTTTTGGCCAACAAATAACGGTACCCGGACGTGGTGCCGACAGACAAGAAGCCGAAGCAAAGAAGTCGAAGCCAAAGAACGGAATGGAAACGAGGCCGAAACGACAATAAACCGAAAGAGTCCGAAGACAAAATGCCTACTAACCGAAAGGATGGGACGCCTAAATCCCAAGGAACCGAAAAGCTGCGTCGCCTAAAAGCAAACTTACCGAATGGCCGCTCTGTCGAAACGCCACCTACCCGAAAGACGGCGTCGCCTACAGGCCAAAGGACCGACTACCGCTCAACAGAAAAGTCCAATAACGGACTTGACGATGCCGGAGGGCGGGACTTGTCAGCGATTGGTCCAGACCCGCTTCCATCACATCACTGTGAAGGCATGAACATTGTCCCAAACCTCCGCTCCACCCGACCCGCAGGTGGGAGAGTGGGGGCTGTCCCGAGCGATGCACACCTTCGGCCGCTTTCAACTTGGTGCTTGAGTTCAGATTGCCCAGTCACCTATGGCTTGTGTGGGAAAATGAACCCCACGCTCCCGTCTCCCCCTTCTCTCTCTCTCTCCTTCTCTCTCTCTCTCTCCTCTTCTCTCTCTCTCCCTTCTCTCCCCTCTCTCTCTCTTCCCTCTCTCCTCCTCTCTCTCCACTCTTCTCTCTCTTGTCCTCTCTCTCCCCCTTCTCTCTCCTCCCCCCCCTTCTCTCCCCCTTCTCTCCCTCCTCCGCCTCCACCTGCGGGAGCGTCCCACAGTCACTGACCGCGGTCGGAGAGAAGGGGGGGGGCGGGAATCACCCTGGTGTGGAGTTTGGGATTCGATGGCGGTGCATCGCGGTCAGTGACTTGGACGCTCCCGCGGGTGGAGACGGAGGAGAGAGAGAAGGGGAAGAGAAGGGAGAGAGATGGGGAGGGGGTGGGGAGAGATGCGGGAGAGAGAGAAGGGAGAGAGCGGAGGGGAAGAGAGAGAGGAGGAGATAGAGAGAAGAGGGGAGAGAGAAGGGGAGACGGGAGCGTGGGGTTCATTTTCCCACACAAGCCATTGGTGACTGGCCAATCTGAACCCAAGCACCAAGTTGAAAGCGGCCGAAGGTGTGCATCACTCGGGACAGCCACCACTCTCCCACGATCACCCTCCGCGGGCTGCGGGTCGGGTGGGGTGGAGGTTTGTTCATGCTCATGCCTTCACTGTGATATGATGGACGCGGGGGTCTGGACCAATCGCTGACAAGTCTAGCTCCCCGGCAACGTAAAGTTCGTTATTGGACTTTTCTATTGAGCGGCAGTCGGTCCTTTGGCCTGTAGGCGACGCAGCCTTTCGGGTAGGTGGCGTTTCAACAGAGCAGCCATTCGGTAAGTTTGCTCTTAGGCGACGCAGCTTTTCGGTTCCTTGGGTTTTAGGCGTCACACCCTTTCGGTTAGTTTGCATTTAGGCGTCCCATCCTTTCGGTTAGTAGGCATTTCGTCTTTGGACTCTTTCGGTTTATTGTCGTTTCGTCCTCATTTCCATTCCGTTCTTTGGCTTCGACTTCTTTGCTTCGGCTTCTCGTCCGTCGGCGCCACGTCCGCACACGAAAATAACATGATGGCAGTGGTCTGAGAAGGTGACAGATCTACAATTTTCTCAAGGCAGTTTAGAATGGGCATGATCAACCAAATGGATGCCTCCTTTACAGTAAATTTCAATGATTTAAGAAGTTAACCAGGGCCAATAAGCCCCGGCCTTGTCAGATCCTCCACATCCCACCACCCTCTGCTGTATTTTGGGGACGGGCATCATCTAAAAAAAAACTTTAAAGAACAATTAAGGAGAAAAGAGGAAAGCATAAGTAGGTCTGGTGCGACGATAGTGTGCACTGGACTGAAATTATTCTATTGGTCCCTGGGACATGCATTATTGATGGTTACCAAATGCAGAAGTATCCAAAGGATCACTATGACACTGGTCATACATATCCTAGTAGTCATAGATTATATCAAAAGTAATAGACCGTAGTGTCCAAGGTAGTGTTTTATTATTCAAATAATATCACACAAACAGATTATTTGGTCACTGTATCATTGTCTATTTGGAAGTTTCTGTGCATACATTGGCAGTTAATACTCCTTGTGAAGGTGCTTGGTTTTCTGAAAAGTACTTTAAATTGTGAGGTATAATGTATGCTTTTTTCTAACATCCCATGATCTGCAAAAACTTATTAACGAATATTTATCTTCTTTAGTTTGGAGATAGGGTGGAAACAGGCACTTCGGCCCTCTGAGTCCATGCTGACCACCGATCACCCATACACTAGTTCTATCCAACACACTAGGGACCATTTACAGAAACCAATTAACTTACGAACCTGGATTTGTTTGGAACATGGGAGGAAACCAGAGCAACCGGAAATAACCCCCGCGGTCTTGGGGAGAATGTACAAATTCCGCACTGACTGCACTATAATCAGGATCTAACCCAGATCATTGTAGCTAAGGCAGCAACTCTACTGCTGTGCCGCTGTGCTGCCCTTGTTTCTTATTTGTAGGAGCATTCTCAATGGTATTAGCTGCAATCAATTTGCATGCAGCAGCTCTGTTGGCACTAGATCATGATTTAAAATTTCATCCAATCTTTTCAGTTAAGAGTTTGATGTAAGCAAATGAAATAAGTTTGTCCAACTCCTGAACATAATGTAACAAATGTGCACCTTTTCTGAGTGTCAATGTCTAAGGATTTATTGGGAATGATGACTAGAGTTGAAGCTTTCTATGACAGCCTTCAAAATAATCTGTTAGTATTTAATATTTGACAGCCATATTTTTCTCTTCAATAGATTGAACCGTATTTGCCCTATGAATTTAACTGTGAAGGAATGTTGCAAAGAGTCAGTGCTTTTATTGAAAATCAGGTAATTTTGTTTTATTTTCTCTTCAAGGGCAATGTAGAAATGCTTACTTTCAGGCAAATTTCTGTAAAACTACATGTTGTAATTTCTCTGTTTTGAGTTTTAAATTAATTATAATAATTTTTTTTTAACTTACAGTAGAGGAATGGTGCTTGAGACAATTGCAGTATTTAGTTATTTTTAATGTAATGGAACTAACATGAGGTGTTCCAAACCAGGGCATCAGAGATGTTCTCATTCTTTAGGGAACGGGAGTTCCCCTCTTCGACTATAGATGAGGCTCTCACCAGGGTCTCTTCTAAATCTTGCAGCTCCGCTCTCACTCCCCATCCCCCCCACTCGTAACAAGGGCAGAATCCCCCTTGTCCTCACCTTCCACCCTACCAGCCGTCACATATTCCTTCGCTCCATAGATGCTGCCTCACCAGCTCCAGCTTTTTCGTCTACCTTTAACATGAAAACAATTATCCTTTAACATGAAAACAGTTATCTTGTCTGTGTGTCATAAATGTATGAAATATTGAATTTTTCATTTTCTTGGTACATATAATTCAATAATCTTGACTAAAAATAATGAAAACAATCGTAGTAGATTTTATTTATCACCGTTTTTACTTTTTCCAAGAAAAAGCTGGTTTTGGTTTAACCAACTCATTAAGTAATGTCATTGTAAGTGTTGTAGATCATAGGGATCTCGGAGTGCAGGTACATAGTTCCCTGAAACTGGCATCACAAGTAGACAATGGCTCATTGGCCTTCATTGAGTATAGAAGTTGGGATGTTAAGTTACAGTTGTACAGGACATTGGTGAGGCTGTATTTGGAGAACTGTGTTCAGATTTGGTCATCCCCGCATGGATGTGGCCAGGACAAGGGGTTGAACTATACGGAGAGATGGGGCTAGCTGGGACTTTAATTCATTGGAGCGCAGGAGGCTGATGGGGTGATCTTAGAGGTGTATAAAATCATGAGGGGAATAGATAGGATGAATGCACAATCTTTTACGGGAATCAAGAACCAGAGGACATAGGTTTAAGGTGAGAGGGGCAACATTTAGTACAAACCTGAGAGGCAACCTTTTCATTCAGAGGGTGGTGGGTATATGGAACGAGCTGCCAGAGTAGGTCGTTGAGGCACGTATTACAACAACATTTAAAATACATTTGTACTGGAACATTGATAGGAATGGGCTGAATGACCTGTTTCTGTGCTCTATAAATCTATGGCTACCTGAATAAAGGCTGTATTTTTCAGGATGTCAAGCCCAACATTTAAGAGTCAAGTCTTGAGTGTTCAATGTACCGACAATGGAACAATGAAATTCTTGCTTGCAGCAGCATAGTGAGCCAATAAACGCAATACACATAGATTTAATAACAATAATACTAGCGGGGCAAAAACCCAAAGTCCTTTGTGCTACCAAAGTCAGTCCATTGTTCATAGTTGAGGTTAGTATCGTACAGTGTTTAAGAGCCTGATGATTGTTGGGAAAGTCAAAGTCAAATTTATTCATCACATGCACCAACGAAGGTTCAGTGAAATGAATTTGCCATGCAGCGATACAGTTGGGAAAAAAAAACACAGAACACACAATAGAATTTAACATAAACATCCACTACAGCATTCTTCACTGTGGTGGAAGGCAACAAAGTTCAGGCAGTCCTCCTCCTTTTGTTCATCCGCGGTCGGGGCCATGAACCCTCCGTAGTCGCCTCTAGGGATGGCTGGATGTACAGGCCCTCTCGTTGGGATGATCGAAATTCCGACGTCGGGATGGTCGAACACACACTTGGGCTAGGAGTGCCCGAATCGGCCACTTTCCCACCGAAGACCCCGGTTTCAGGATGTTGTCGGCCAGTGGTCGGAGCTCATCGGAAGAAGATATTCTTAAATCTAATGGTCAAGGTTTTCAGAGTCCTCTACCTTACCAATAGTAGGAATGAAATGAGAGTGTGGCCAGTGCACTGTTGGCCATTGATGATACTGGCTGCATTTTTGAGGCAAAGCCTCCTATAGATCCCTTCTTTAGTGGGGAGATCTGTGTTGAATACCTGTGGTAAACCTGGCAGTGATGACCATTTCCAGTAATCTACATTGTTCCTGGGTGTTTAAGTTAACCAACAACATTGTAATGCAACCAGTCAATATACTGACTACTATGCACCTACTGATGCACCAAGCGAGTATTGCCAACATACTGAATCTCTTCAATTTTCAAAGGAAATAGAAGCATTAATGAGCTTTCTTTATGCACCAATGTGCTGGGCCCAGGACAGATCTTCAGGGATGTGCATGCCCAGGAACTTGAAGTTGATCACTTTTTCGAACGTCAACCCATCACTAAAGACAAGTTCATAGATCTTCGGCTTTCCCCAAACAGCTCCTTGACCTTGCTGAGAATGTTGAGATCAAGATGGTTGTTCTGGTACCATTCAATCAGATTTCCTATCTCCTCATATACTGTGTCTCATTTGTTCAACAACAGTGGTATTGTCAGAGAATTTAAAGATGGGATTGGAATTGTGTTTGGCTACGCAGTCGTGGGTATAGAGTGAATAGAGCAGAGAATTGAGCACACAGCCCTGAGGTGTTCCTGTGCAGATAATTTTGGGGGGGGGGACGTTTTGTTGCCAATTCAAATTGTTGTGATTGGGGTCTGCCCATGAGGAAGGAGAGGATCCAGTTCTCTGGGGATGAGCAGAGACCCAGTTCGCTGAGTTTGATAACAAGTTTGGAGGAAATCATGGTGTTGAATGCCGACCTGCAGTCAATGATCAACAGCCTGACGTACATGTTCTTGTGTCCAAGTTCTCCAGTGCAGAGTTGAGAGCCAGCGACTTTGTATCCGCCTGATAGACAAATTGTACTGGATCTGGGTCCTTGCTAAGGTAGGAGTTGATGTGTGTCATTACCAACGTCTCAAGACACTTCACCACGGACATTCGCGTCACTGGTTGGTAGTCATTGAGTTATAAAATCTTACTCTTGGTATTAAGGCTTCAAGGATATGGGAATCTCAGACTTTAGTCATGAGAGGTTGATGATGTCTGTAAAAATTTCAACAAGGTCCACACAGATTTTAAGATTGAGGTCAGGTACAGAATCGGACACTTTCCAAGGGTTTTCCCTCATGAAGGATCTTGTGACATCAGCCTCGGTGATTGCATTCACAATGCTGTTGGCAGCCCTGTGGCCCAAGAAGGCTCATTGGTTTTCTCCCTTTCAGATTTGAGCCTAGAATGCATTGAATTCATCCAAGAGTGATGCCTCTGTCACAGCTGTCGAACGTCCTACTCATCCAAGGTATAAAGCAAAAGTGCCTTTTTGCCTTTCTAATGGCATTATTGGGGTCATACCTGAATATTCTATATGAACTTGCATCACCAGACTTGAATGCCTGAGATATGGACCTCAGTGGATTATGGACTTCCTGGTTTCTTATTGAGGAGCACTCAGCTGTTTTGGTGAGAACACGTGCTTCAACACGCGCAATTACCTTATGAAGCCGAAACAACTGTGATCCTGTGGTGCTGCAGTACACATGCTGGTGGTAGTTAGGAAGTGACTTCTTCAAACTGCTCTTTTTGAAGTCCTTGGCTTTGATGAGAATGGCGTTGGGGTGTGTGACCAGTGCTTATTGACCATGGTGTGCAAGCCGAACATCTGCCTGGGGTGGGTTTATGGTTTATTTATTGAAAAAGTATTGAAAAATGTTCTTAACATATTATACACAACAATTACTGGATCTCAAGTCATGCACATCTGTGACAGAAAGCTACGATATTAGTTATTAACTTTAGTTGAAATGTTAACACTCCTCCTCACATTAATCCCATTTTAACTATTGAAATGTTAACTCTCTCTCTCCGCCCCCTCGCCCATTATTAGTCATTGTTAGTCATTTCTACCCTGGGTAAAAAATAATAATTGAGTATCAAATTTAGCTTTTAACAATTTATCATGACCAACAGTAACATAATATGTAAGCTCCATAATGCAGCTCTGCAGGACTTTGGTTACATTATTTGTTTCCCCTCCCCAACCAATTATTTTCAAAACTTTTCCGTGTCACGTTTAATTTGTAGTTGGTTCTGAACCCCAGGCGGGGAACAAACCTGTGGCTGCAACAGCTGCTGGGAGAAAGGCAGGTGGGCACGGGTTTGGCGAGACATCCGTCGTTAGGCTGGAGAACCTAGTATGGGATCCCGTGCAATGTTCCGTAGATTAAGTAGGTCCAGGTACATAGGGGGGCACGGTATGGTGGAGACGCCCCTCAAATTAAATTAAGGGAAGGTAGCCCACGCCAGGGGGCCACATGAGTGGCACGGGTGGGGGACATTATTTGTGGAAATGAAAATGTAAGAAGGAATTTTCGCACTGTAAACACTGTATATATTTATTACTTGGACAGGGGCCACAGAGTGGCACGGGTGGGGGACTGTTTGGTGAAATTTGACAGATGTAAAAAAATTGTACTGAAAAAAACTTGTATAATCTCCGAAAATGTCGGATGAATTTTGTTTGTTTGAATGGTTCAGGAATTGTATATATTTATCAATTGAATAAAGTCTATTTTGAAATTAAAAAAAGTAGGTCCAGGTATACGTCAGATCTGGCAAGGTATGATCGTTCCATGAGTTGTTTTGCAGTCCGAACGGCACACTCGGCGAGTCCGTTGGACTGCGGGAACTCGGGACTGCTGGTGACGTGTTGAAAGTCCCATTGTTTAGCAAAGTTTTTAAAAGCTTGGCTGGTGAACTGTCTGCCATTGTCAGACTGGATGCGCGCAGGGGAGCCATGCACGGGGAGGTGCCGTTGCAGCTTCTCAATCTCTGCCTCTGAAGAAATAGTTTGCAATAGGTCTATTTCGAACCAGCCCGATTAAGAGTCAACAAGAACCAGATAGTGTTTCCCGTGCCACTTGAGGATGTCGGTGTCTAACGAGGACCACGGGAGAGGAGGGACTGGTTGCGGCAGTAAAGACTGCTTCTGCTGATGTGGCGTCAGGTTTTTGCAGACAGCGCACGTTTCGGTTCTTTCGCGTATGTATTTGGTCATACAGGGCCCAGTAAAACATGCTTTGCGCCCTTTGGAGGGTTGCCTCCACGCCGGGGTGGCCCCTGTGGATGTCGTTATAGTACTTGTCCCGGAGGGCGGCCGGGACCACTGCCTTGTGGCGCTTGACTATGATTCCGTCCTGTAACACTAGTTCGTCACGAACCAGGAAGTAAGGGCTTATTTCAAGCGGGGTGTTGGACTGTTTGTTGGGCCAACCGCGCCGGATGACTAGACAGCAATTGTAAAGTCTCATCAGCAGCCGTGTGTAGGCTGCTTAAACGGTCAGTTGGCACAAACGGGACCTTCATGACTGAGAATTCGTCCTGTTCGGAGAATTGTTGTTCATTGCTTCTGCGCGGGGCTCTGGATAGCGTGTCTGCTATACACATGTCTTTACCTTTCTTGTAGACGATGTTGAAATCAAATCGCTGCAGTTGCATCATCATTCGCTGTAGTCGTGCTGGCGCAGCGTGGATCGGTTTGTTCAAAATGGTGACCAGAGGCTGGTGGTCAGTCTCGATGGTCACGGTTTTACCAAAGATAAAGTCCTTGAATTTAATGCAGACGAAAATCACTGCGAGCAGTTCCTTTTCGATCTGGGCATAGCGCTGTTCAGTGTCAGTTGGTGTACAGGATGCATATGACACGGGCTTGAAATCTCCGTCAGTAGTGGCCTGCAGGCACGCTGTGCCTAGCCCGTACTGGGATGCATCGCAGGTGGGCATTACCGGTAACTCCAGATCGAAGTAGGCGAGTGTAGGCGCTAGCCAGCTGCGGTTTGAGAGTTTTGAAAGCCCACCCTCCAATTGGAGGCATGGGTTCGAATCCCACTTCTGACACCATGTAATGATGTGACCCAAACACACATTAAGATACAACACATGATTATTACATCACTTACAGCATAGGATCTCCAGTACGTTACAACTCCGAGCTGCTACATCTACTGACTGGCGTAGGCAAGCTCTTGATATTATTAAGCACTATGTAGGCGGAGCTACTACTAACAAACACTATGATTGGTTAGCATGCAATAGCTAATCTACAGTGTTGTAGAGAAGGCGTATAAAGTATGCTTGCCTTCATTGCTAGGGGCTTTGAATGTGAGTGTTAGGAGTCAGGACTCCATGGTGCAGCTCTGTAGACTTTGATTAGGCCAAATTTGGAGTATTGTATGTGGTTCAGGTTGACCCATTACAGGAAAAATGTTGAGACTTTGGAGAGGGTGCAGCAGAGGTTTACCAGAATACTGCCTGGATTAGAGGGTTTTCGCTACAGGGAGAGGTTGAAACTTGGATTGTTTTCGATGGAACATCAGAGGTTGAGGGGAAACTTGACAAACATGGTTTTAAATTATGATAGGCAAGAATAGGATAGACGGTTCGAACCTTTTTCCCGGGGTAGAAATGTCCATCACAAAATCCAGGGATATTCAATATTCAGGAGGGATAGACAGAAAGGAAAAAGAGGTGGGATAGCATTGTTGGTTAGAGAGGAGATTAATACAATAGAAAGGAAGGACATTAGCTTGGAGGATGTGGAATCAATATGGGTAGAGCTGCGAAACACTAAAGGGCAGAAAATGCTAGTGGGAGTTGTGTACAGGCCACCTAACAGTAGTAGTGGAGTTGGAGATGGCATCAAACAGGAAATTAGAAAGGCGTGCAACAAAGGTAAAACAGTTATAATGGGAGACTTCAATCTACATATAGATTGTGTGAATCAAATTGGCAGGGGTTCTGAGGAAGAGGATTTCTTGGAATGTATGCGGGATAGTTTTCTAAACCAACATGTAGCGGAACCAACAAGAGAGGAGGCTATTCTAGACTGGGTATTGAGTAATGAGGAAGGGTTAGTTAGCAGTCTTGTTGTGCGTGGCACCTTGGGCAAGAGTGACCATAATATGGTTGAGTTCTTCATTAAGATGGAGAGTGACATCGTTAATTCAGAAACAAGGGTTCTGAACTTAAAGAAAGGTAACTTTGAGAGTATGAGACGTGAATTAGCCAAGATAGACTGGCAATTGATTCTTAAAGGGTTGACGGTGGATATGCAATGGAAGGCATTTAAAGGCTGCATGGATGAACTACAACAATTGTTCATCCCAGTTTGGCAAAATAATAAATCAGGGAAGGTAGTGCATCCGTGGATAACAAGGGAAATCGGGGATAGTATCAAAACAAAAGATGAAGCATACAAATTAGCCAGAAAAAGCAGCCTACCAGAGGACTGGGAGAAATTCAGAGTCCAGCAGAGGAGGACAAAGGGCTTAATTAGGAAAGGGAAAATAGATTATGAAAGAAAACTGGCAGGGAACATAAAAACTGACTGCAAAAGTTTTTATAGATATGTGAAGAGAAAAAGATTAGTTAAAACAAATGTAGGTCCCTTGCAGTCAGAAACAGGTGAATTGATCATGGGGAACAAGGGCATGGCAGACCAATTGAATAACTACTTTGGTTCTGTCTTCACTAAGGAAGACATAAATAATCTGCCGGAAATAGCAGGGGACCGGAGGTCAAATGAGATGGAGGAACTGAGTGAAATCCAGGTTAGCCAGGAAGTGGTGTTAGGTAAATTGAATGGATTAAAGGCCGATAATTCCCCAGGGCCAGATAGGCTGCATCCCAGAGTACTTAAGGAAGTAGCCCCAGAAATAGTGGATGCATTAGTGATAATTTTTCAAAACTCCTTAGATTCTGGAGTAGTTCCTGAGGATTGGAGGGTAGCTAATGTAACCCCACATTTTAAAAAGTGAGGGAGAGAGAAAACAGGGAATTACAGACCAGTTAGTCTAACATCGGTAGTGGGGAAACTGCTAGAGTCAATTATTAAAGATGGGATAGCAGCACATTTGGAAAGTGGTGAAATCATTGGACAAAGTCTGCATGGATTTATGAAAGGTAAATCATGTCTGACGAATCTTATAGAATTTTTCGAGGATGTAATTAGTAGAGTGGATAAGGGAGAACCAGTGGATGTGTTATATCTGGACTTTCAGAAGGCTTTCGACAAGGCTTTCGACAAGGTCCCACATAAGAGATTAGTATACAAACTTAAAGCACACGGTATTGGGGGTTCAGTATTGAAGTGGATAGAGAACAGGCTGGCAGACAGGAAGCAAAGTAGGAGTAAACGGGTCCTTTTCAGAATGGCATGCAGTGACAAGTGGGGTACCGCAAGGCTCAGTGCTGGGACCCCAGCTATTTACAATATATATTAATGATTTGGTCGAGGGAATTGAATGCAACATCTACAAGTTTGTGGATGACACGAAGCTGGGGGGCAGTGTTAGCTGTGAGGAGGATGCTAGGAGGCTGCAAGGTGACTTGGATAGGATGGGTGAGTGGGCAAATGCATGGCAGATGCAGTATAATGTGGATAAATGTGAGGTTATACACTTTGTTGGCAAAAACAGGAAAGTAGACTATTTTCTGAATGGTGGCCGATTAGGAAAAGGGGAGATGCAACGAGACCTGGGTGTCATGGTACACCAGTCATTGAAAGTAGGCATGCAGGTGGAGCAGGCAGTGAAGAAAGTGAATGGTATGTTAGCATTCATAGCAAAAGTATTTGAGTATAGGAGCAGGGAGGCTCTACTGCAGTTGTACAGGGTTTTGGTGAGACCACACCTGGAGTATTGCGTACAGTTTTGGTCTCCTAATCTGAGGAAATACATTCTTGCCATAGAGGGAGTACATAGAAGGTTCACCAGACTGATTCCTGGGATGTCAGGACTTTCATATGAAGAAAGACTGGATAGACTCGACTTGTACTCGCTAGAATTCAGAAGATTGAGGGGGGATCTTATAGAAACGTACAACATTCTTAAGGGGTTGGACAGGCTAGATGCAGGAAGATTGTTCCCGATGTTGGGGAAGTCCAGCACAAGGGATCACAGTTTAAGGATAAGGAGGAAATATTTTAGGACCAAGATGAGAAAAACATTTTTCACACAATGAGTGGTGAATCTCTGGAATTCTCTGCCATAGAAGGTAGTTGAGGCCAGTTCATTGGCTATATTTAAGAGGGAGTTAGATGTGGCCCTTGTGGCAAAAGGGATCTATCATAACTAGATAACTATCAGGGAAAACGTTTAATGGAAATGTGCATCGCATATTTTTTTTAAACACAGTGGTGGGGGCTATAAACGTATTGCCACGGGTGGTGGTGGAGGCAGATACGATGGCAGCTGTTAGATAGGTACATGGAAGTACGGGGAATAGAGAGATGTAAATATGTACAGACAGATTAGATAAATTTAAATAGGCTCACTGTTCGACACAAATATTGTGGGCCAAAGGGCCCATTCCTGTGTTTTACTGTTTCATATTACATTTCCTATCCAAATTCTCTGATTTTCCTCTTTTATATTTAAGGTTTTTTAAACTTTTTTTTCCTGTTGATGAAACCAACATTTAAATTCGCCGGATGGGGGAGAAAAAAATCTATCATATTTGTATTTTGATATATTTGTATAGAGAAGTGGTTGGCAGACAGGAAACTAAGAGTAGGGATTAACGGGTCCCTTTCAGAATGGCTGGCAGTGACTAGTGGGGTACCGCAAGGCCTGGTGCTGGGACCGCAGCTATTTACAATATACATCAATGATTTGGATGAAGGGATTCAAAGTAACATTAGCAAATTTGCAGATGACACAAAGCTGGGTGGCAGTGTGAACTTTGAGGAGGATGCTATGAGAATGCAGGGTGACTTGGACAGGTTGGGGGAGTGGGCAGATGCATTGCAGATGAAGTTTAAAGTGGATAAATGTGAGGTAGCACTTTGGTAGCAAAAACAGGAAGGCAGATTACTATCTAAATGGCGTCAAGTTGTGAAAAGGGGAAGTACAACGGGATCTGGGGGTCCTTGTACATCAGTCTATGAAAGTAAGCATGCAGGTACAGCAGGCAGTGAGGAAAGCAAATGGCATGTTGGCCTTTATAACAAGAGGAATCGAATATAGGAGCAAAGAGGCCCTTCTGCAGTTGTACAGAATCCTAGTGAGACCAGCACCTTGCGTGCAGTTTTGATCCCCTAATTTGAGGAAGGACATTCGTGCTATTGAGGGAGTGCAGCGTAGGTTTACAAGGTTAATTCCCGGGATGGCGGGACTGTCATATGCTGAGAGAATGGAGCAGCTGGGCTTGTACACTCTGGAGTTTAGAAGGATGAGAGGGCATCTCATTGAAATATATAAGATTGTTAAGGGCTTGGACACGCTAGAGGCAGGAAACATGTTCCCGATGTTGGGGGAGTCCAGAACCAGGGGCCACAGTTTAAGAATAAGGAATAAGCCATTTAGAACGGAGACAAGGAAACACTTTTTCTCACAGAGAGTGGTGAGTCTGTGGAATTCTCTGCCTCAGAGGGCGGTGAAGGCAGGTTCTCTGGATGCTTTCAAGAGAGAGCTAGATAGGGCTCTTAAAAATAGCGGAGTCAGGGGATATGGGTAGAAGGCAGGAACGAGATACTGATTGGGGATAATCAGCCATGATCACATTGAATGGCGGTGCTGGCTCGAAGGGCCAAATGGCCTACTCCTGCACTTTGAGACGGTAATCCACGCCTTTGTTACCACTCGGCTGGATTACTGCAATGTACTGTATGTGGGGGTTAGTGGGTCCTCCATCGCCCGTCTCCAGATGGTACAGAATGCAGCTGTACGTCTTTTAACTGGCACACGTAAACATGAGCACATTTCACACATTTTAGCCTCATTTCACTGCTTGCCTATTCAGTTTAGGATCCATTTTAAAATTCTTTTATTTGCTTTTAAATCCCTAAATGGTCTTGCCCCGGCCCTACCTATCTGAGCTTCTACACCCTTATACACCCGCCCGCTCTCTCAGGTCAGATAATCAGCTGTTCCTGAGTGGGCCTAAAACTAAGCGGAAGCTCAGAGGGGACCGTGCCTTTGCTGTGTCGGCACCCAAATTATGGAATGATCTGCCTCTCCACATTAAACAGGCCTCTTCTCTGTCTGTTTTTAAATCACTTCTTAAAACCCATCTCTTCTCCGTGGCCTTTGATACCCAGTAAGATGTCGACTTTATTTACTTGATTTAATTTCTTATTTTGATTGCTTTATTGCGTGGTTATTATTTTTACTCATGTTTTATGTCTTTTAATTTATTGTTGTATTTCATATGTAATTTTTGCGCTTTATGTGAGCTGTTATGTTATGTTCTGTTATGTTGTCTGTTTATGATGTCTTGTTTATTCTTCTGTACAGCACTTTGGTCAACATTGGTTGTCTTAAAGTGTTTAACAAATAAAGTTGGATTGGATTGGATATTGTCCTATTTGCGCCAGCAAATCCAATTCAAAGCTATGATGACACTTGAATATTCTACAATATTAGATAAATTCTATAACATCAGAAGTACTTGAATAGAACATAAGCACTTTTATATTGACTTTCACCATAAGTAGAATGTAAAAATAGAAGAGCTCCATTTCTTTGCTGAAATAAACACTAAAAATCGTGAAAGTATTATTTTCACTCCTGTTCTTATTGTCCGGGGAATATGCCCCTTGAGGTAAGGGCAATTCATTGTTTGCTGACTCGAACACAATGCATGAATATTTGCTTGGTTTTGTGAATTTAAAATAAAATTTTATGTTAATATGTATTTAGCTGTTTTAAATATGAAATTTGCCCAACTGGGATTGCACTAGCACTATTATTTCTTGCATATACTACTTTAAAACTTACGGTGAGCCATGAATGGTATAGATATTTTGCTGAATGGGATTTTTTTTAATTGCTGAAGATATGATATATATCATAGTCTGAATATTTAAATCAACATTGCAGGATTTCTGCCATGGTCAAGTGATGTGGCCTCCATTGAGTGCACTCCAAGTTAAAATTGCACCTCGCAAGCAATCGTGCAAGCAGATCTGTCAAGAGAATAAGCTCATATGTGAACCATCCTTTTTTCAACATCTGAATAAAGACAGTGACTTGCAAAAGTAAGTATACGTATCCTATTAAATTGAATGCGGTGCAGTTATTTATTGCCTTCCTGAATAATCCCAATTGATAATAAGTTTATGAGTGTTCTAATGAACTTTAACTAGTGTTTATATAATAAAGATCATACACAATGTTCTATATTGTGCTAATATTTTGACAAGCTTTTCTGAAAAGTTTGTGTTCCTAGAAAATAAATAGCAAAAATTAATAATTCTAAATACAGAAACTGCTTTGCAGCTTAATTGCATTTAAATTAATAGATATTTTGTTGTTGCTTACAGATATGGAATTGAATGCCAATCATTTGAATCTCTAAATGATATTGTTGTTCCAGCTTATGATGAAAAGAAGAAGCACTGTTTTTTCCAGAGCGATTTGTTGCTTTTCAGTTGTGCAGGTTCAAATGAACATTTCAAAAGGGTCTGTCCATGCAGAGACTATATGAAGGGACAAGTCGCCTTATGTCAAGAATGCTTATAGCACTTGCTTTTCCAACTAGTTTGTGCAAAAGAAAACTTGGATATTAGGTGGTCTTAACATCAGTCATTAATTTTTGGAAGATCCCTTCAAAAAGGACACTGATGAGAGAAAAAAATTGAATCACGAACATTAATTCACTTGAAGTGATTAAAGTTCTTTCTTACACAAAGATTGACCTCAGCCCTAGGTTAACGAGGTTGAGGATTAAAAAAATATCTCCCCAATGGAAACAAGAAGTAATTTTTTTTTAAGGGTTCTCATTTATAAAAGTCATTTTTGACAAGGTTTGGTGTATAGATGTAAATGAAAGATGCACTACTAAATATTCTAAATTCAGAAAGTTATGTTAATAAATATAAAATTAAAGGTTGCCAGCTAAATAAATAAGGGACTGCTTAATAGGTTTTTTTTTTTTAAAATTCATGAGAAATAAACAGAATCCGAATCGAAGGGTTTTAACATCTGTTTGAAAGCAACGTCACTGGAATGTTTCAATATAATTATACCCAGATAAGAGAATCCTGATGATCATTATTTCAGATGCTATTTCCATCTTTGTTATGACCACTACAGGCAGTTATTTGAAGGATTGTATGCTGATATTGCTGACAGTAATAATTTTAAAATATAGATGTTAATTGTTTTAAATCCTGCTTTGAGATTTGATTTAAACATTTGCAGGATTTTTTAAAATTAAAGTAAACATCAAATAAGAAATGTACTTTTGGCTTTATTAGACATCGTTTAAGATACTGACAGTGTTCCCAACTTACTGATCCAAACTGTCAAATGACGTTAAGTGGGCATATTTCAGGCCACAAATAAGTTGGCTAGATGGGCATTTTAAGTAGCAACCTGCTGAAATCGTTCCTTTTGTAAATTGTACATAGACAGCGTGATGTAAAGTGTTATTTTTTTTAAATCTCCCTATAATCATCATGTTTACCATAAAAATTGAGCAGAATTACATATTTGCACTTTTCTTTTCAGGCTCAGGAGTATACATATTTTAGGCATACAGGAAATAAGCAACAAATGTTCTTGTCACCAGATTGTTTGGGTATGTTACAAAATTTCAATCATCTTTCTCTAAAACTAAATTGAATCAGTGTTTGACCCATCAGCAAAAAGTGCTGGAGAGAATTGTAGCTGAAATTCTAAAGTACAGCATTGTAACAATCTGGATTTCTTTTCATTGTATTAATGATAGTGGTTAGAAATCATTATCAACTGGAGACAAATGTAAATTTCAAAACTGTTCACTATTTATTGAAGGAGGATTGGTATCAGTTATATTGTAAACAATATGAAGATATCAGCCTAGTGATGGGTGAGTTGTAAAGGTGACAAAACCTTTTCGAACAATTGATATATAATTTGCATTTATTCATTTTTACTTAAATTCAATGCATATCTTGATACCGCTGATTATAAACCCTAATCTGAATGAAATTTAATGGTTGAAGAATATGTAAATACAGTAATGTTTAAAAATAAGTACTGGTATGGCTTTTGGCAAATAAAAAGCAGTGACATTTATTTCAACAGTAGCAGCTAAACCTCATTAACAGCAGATTTATCCAAACAGGGTTGCGTATTTGTATATAAAAGAATAATTTTTTTAGCTATTCTGTAACTTGCTTTCTTTGCTTTGTTGTGCTTGTAAATATTAAATGTTTTCTGTAGATATGCTGCCATGTTATGTCAATTATGTGCCTTTTTAAGGGTAGTATTACTTTATCAACGTATAAAAAAATCTACACTTAATGGCAGTCATAATTTAGATTGTGCATAGTGTTGTTAAGTGAGGAAATAGAAAATGATTTTCCTGTATATTTTCGCAGATGGCATATATTGAAATGTGCTTTGAAAGCTGTACTTGCAAGCATATAAATTCTTTCCAATTTTTGATCAGCAGGAGAAAAAACTTTATTTTTCAATAAATCTTTTCTGTGAAGAGAATTTCTTCAACTGATATGTACATTATAATTTGTAAACATACAGAATACATTTTAAAATAAACACAGCTTAAGTTTAATAATCACTTTTGTATATTACAACTTGAAATTCCAAGCACAGTTCATACACATGTATTGTGCAGCACAGATCCTATTCAACTGCATCATATTATGAGTGTTTAATTGTCATTTGTACTGGCAACGGAACAATGAGATTTTCATTGTTCCATTAGACTAAAAAGTTGAGGAATCCAGCAAAGTGCAATCAAAATTAACTCCCAATTATTGTTCTCACAATATGCTATTATTTACACTAAAAACTTAAAATCAGGCCTTCGTCGAGGTTGGGAATTTTGCTTCAATAAACTCTTCTCGGCTGTCTTATATTAATCTAATGTTCATATTGTTTCTGACATGAAAATGTGACAAAAATTGAGGATTTCAATATTGTTCAAGAATGACATAAACATTAGAAAGAACAAAAGTGGCTGTTCACTCCTTTCGCTGAACTTAAATCTTTATCAAAGTTTCCTGCAGCTTAAAATAAGTACAAAAAACATTCTGTGCACATAACGCTACGTTTGATGAACATTTTGCCAATATGGAAGTTTGTGTTATTTTTTTTTACACACTGAACATTACATGGTTTTGGTTTTGAAGTTGTCTTGTGCTTTAACCTGTGCATTCTGTAGACTACCTATGCCACCTTTCTTTAAAAATAACTCTTTTAAAACTGCAGAATGACACACCTGTAATTTGATGTTGTTCAATTGATCAATTTGGGGCACTTCCTAGCATGTGCCATCTGCATGTTTTACAATTGCCAAAATGTAAAACATTGTATTCAGATTAATGAAATAGTTTGGCATATATATTTGGTTCGTCCTTTCAGTTGTACTGAATTTTAAAAGTTTCTGCTTTATTTTTGATGAGTTCAGAGAGTTGAGGTTCTAATCAACTTTTATTTGCATTATTTAGAGATTTTTCAAATCTTTAAGTATGTGTTTAGGACCAGGTTCTTGAAGATTTTTGATCTAATATTGGCTCGGGTCTATTAGCTAACTCTACTTATCTTGATTTGTCACAATTATTATAGTCTAATTAATATTATATTATGTAGATTGTGTTGAAGTAGTTTGCCACCTTTTTTGCAACATCAATTATCTGAAATGATTGGCAGGTAAAAGTTCTGTCCTATTCTATTTATCTGCATGTTATGTTAATTGCCATGGGTTAAAAAAAACAACAAATTTTCACCATGCAGTTTCATTATTGTTAAATTTACATTAAAATTATTGAAGTGTAGTTCACCCTTTCATTTGATCTTTCAAAGAGTGAATAATTTTTTATTTAAACTTACTTCTGCTCATGAGGAGTCGACAATTTAAAAAAAAAATATCAAGTATCACTGGAGATAGCAATATATTTCTTTATGCAAGTAAATGTTTAAGAGTTTGGTATATTTTGTCACAGCAAGTAGCTGAATTAAAAGGATCATTGCAATTAATAAAGGAAAAGTTAGACATTTTAGAAGTATAAGATTGCAAAATTCTCAACAGGAATAATATAAAGCAGACATAGAACAGTGCAGCACAGGAACAGACCCTTTGGCCCACAATTCCATTAATCTCATCTGTCTGCACATGTTCAATGTGCTTATTAAAGTCTCTTAAATGCCTCCATCGAATACTCCACCACCCCTGGCAACAGTTCCAGACATCCACCACCCTGTTCAAAAAAAATAAATAATCCCCTGCACATCTTTGAAGTATGCTTTTAAATTATGCCCTGTGGGCTTTGACATTTTCACCCGGGGGAGGGGGGAGGGGGGGGGGGTTCTGACTCTGCACTGTGCATATGCTTCTCCTCATTTTTTTATACTTCCATCAGGTCTCCTCAACCTGGTGCATTCCAGGGGAAATTGTTCAAGTTTGACCAATCTCTCTTATAGGTAATGTCTTCTAATCCAGGCAGCTTTCTGGTAAACCTCTTTGTCATCCTCTAAAGCCTCCATATGCTTCCCGTAATGGGTCAACCAGAATTGCATACAATACTTCAAATGTGGCCTAACCAAAGTTCTAACATGCTGCAAAAGAACGTCTTCACCCCTACATTCAATGTGCTAACAGATGAAGGCACGCATACCATATGTCTTCTTTACCACTCTACCTACTTGTGTTGCCAGTTTTACGAGTTATACGCTTGGACCCCAAGATCCTTTGTACATCAATGCTTGCCATTAAATGCATACTGGCGTATAACCTACTTGAACCCCTCCAATCTGGCTTTCGCCTCCTCCATAGCACAGAAACTGCTCTCCTCAAAGTCCTCAACGACCTCCTCACCTCTGCTGACACTGGTTCCCTCAACATCCTCATCCTCCTCGACCTGAGCGCAGCCTTCGATACAGTGAACAATAACATCCTGCTCACCAGACTCAAAGACCTCGGCATTGAAGGTTCTGCACTCAGCTGGCTCCGTTCCTACCTTTCCAACAGATCCCACTTCATCTCTCTCCATAACCACACCTCTGCTACAGCCACAGTCACTCAAGGCATTCCCCAAGGCTCCGTACTTGGCCCCCTCCTCTTCATCATCTACATCCTCCCCCTTGGTCAGATACTCCGCCACTTCAACCTGGACTTCCACTGTTACGCCGATGACACCCAGATCTACCTCGGCACCAAATCCCCCCACAACTCCCCCCACTCTCCAATATCAACACCTGTTTGTCAGCTATAAAAACCTGGATGCAACATAACTTCCTCAAACTCAACAGCGATAAAACAGAATTCCTCCTCATAGGCTCCAAATCCACACTCAGCAAAATCAATAACCCCACTCTCACCATCGACGGCACCACTGTCTCCCCATCTCCCCAGGCCCGCAACCTTGGCGTGATCTTTGATTCCACCCTCTCCCTTGAGCCTCACATCCGCCATGTCATTAAAACCTCTTTCTTTCATCTCCGCAACATCGCCAAACTCAGACCCTCTCTCACACCTCCCGCTGCTGAAAGACTCATCCATGCCTTCATCTCCTCCCGACTGGACTATTGCAACTCACTTCTCCTTGGCATCAGCTCCACCTACATCAACCGACTCCAACTGGTCCAGAACGCAGCCGCCCGACTCATCACCCACACCAAATCCTGGCATCACATCACTCCAGTCCTCAAACAACTTCACTGGCTTCCCATCTCCCACCGGATCACCTACAAAATCCTGGTCCTCACCTACAAAGCCCTCCACCATCCCCCCCCCCCCCCCCCCCCCCCATATCTCACTGACCTCCTCTCCCCCTACCAACCCTCACGGTCCCTCAGATCCACATCAGCCGGTCTCCTCTCCATCCACAAGTCCAACCTCTGCAGTTTTGGGGACAGAGCCTTCTCCAGGGCAGCTCCCAGGCTCTGGAACTCCCTCCCCCAACTGATCCGCAATTCCGTGTCCCTCACCATCTTCCAGTCCCGCCTCAAGACCCATCTCTCCACCTCTGCCTATCCTTAGCCCCACGTCCCCTCCCTTTTCATCTGTGCATGAATTGCCTCATATTGTGTTTTGATTGGAATTCTGTCTTTAATTTGTGTACTAGTCATGTCTCTACTATTTATTTCATTCCCCTTACATGTTTTTCCTCTACTTGCTAAATTTTTGTAAGGTGTCCTTGAGACTCTTGAAAGGCGCCCATAAATAAAATGTATTACTATTATTATTATACTTTCTCCTTTCATTCAACTTCCCAAAGTGCAACACCTCACACTTGCTTGAATTAAACTCTATCTGTCATTCCTCTGCCATTTCTATAGCTGATCTGTATCCTGATACATACTTTCGCAGTCTTCCTCACTGTCCACAACTCCACTAATTTTCTGCAGACTTACTGAACTGACCCATCTACATTTACATCCAAATTGTATGTACTGTTTGTATGTAAGGTCCCAACACAGAGCCCTGCAGAATTTCATTGGTTACAGACCTCCAGCCAAAACAACACCATTCTGCCACAAACCTCTGCCTTCTGAGTAAGTCTACTGAGTCCAAACAACCAAGTCACCATGGGCCCTGTGCATCTTAATCTTCTAGATCATTCTACCATGAGGGATGGTATCAAATGCATTGATAAAATCCATGTCGACAATATCCACTGCCCTATCCTCATCAATCATCGTCATTACCTCTCAATAAATTTTGTAAGACATAACCTGCCACGAAAGAAGCCATACGGGCTGTCCCCAGCGTATAATTTTGTTCAACCAAAGAACTAGCAGATGCAATGATCAAATGCATTGATTCTCTCATTTACATCTCTGATTTTAGATGAGCACTCTGTGTTGAATAAGGACTGTTTCCCATAAAGAATGCTGGCTCGAAGGGCCGAATGTCCTCCTCCTGCACCTATTTTCTAGATCCCAGAAGAGGGTTTTGAATAGTTTATTCCAATCTGGCCAACATTTTAAGGCAACCAAATGGCTTAAATTCTGGAAGGCAAAAAGAATGATGCTGGAATTTATGTTAATTCAGAATGTGAAATCTCAATCTTCAACCCAACTGTAATGATCACCGCATTGTAGGAAAATATGTACCTTACATCATCCCTTAACAGCATCTAGCATTCTTTTGAATTGTATTATAGCATTTTCAGGTTTTCCAATAGTTTGGATGTAAGTTAGTTCAAGCTGATAGAATTTTGCATGCTTTGACAATTTGGAATACAGATTGTCTCTTGACTCTGCTGTACAACCCTGCATCCTAAAATCTGATATTGATTGAGGAATTATATATAAGAGAGTTCATTATGTCAGGTTCTCTAAATAGAATCAGACCCACTGCAACATTTCTAGTAAATATATTGAAATGCTATTTTATTCACAAAATTGCAAATACTTAAAAAAGTTATAACTACCAATGAATGAGGCAAATGTTTGACACGGCATGCCTAGTGATGGAAATGGATTCTATACCCAGTTAACTTTCATGGCAACGTAGTCTATCAATGACAATGTTTAAACTTAATTGCCATCAAATTTTTCAGTGAAATTAAATTGATCAATATTCAAAATATATTCACACCTTCTTGTTACTTTTAATACTTTAAATGTATCTCATATTTTGCCATAATATTTGAATTTCAAATCTGAGATTCTAATCATAACAATGAAAATCATGCGAGTTAGCGTTAGCTCAATTGTTTGTTGGAAGAAATACTAGGAAGATGGTAGGCGAAACTGCTTTTGAGGGTGCTTATTAATGCATTAAAAACATGCTTAATGAAAAATAAGAAATGTATTTTTGTATGTTTTATTTTTTCTTTTAGGTATTACAGGAGCTCAAAGAAAATAATGTTTGGGTAAAGATTTTAACAGTTCATTCCAGTAGACAAGCACCAGGCAGATTAACATTCCAATTACTCTAGTACTGGGGTTGCCATGCTCAAAGAAAGTAAACAGTTAGTTCAAGCAATAATTGCTTTTACATTGTTAATAAACAAATTAGTGTACAATGCTCTGGTTGTCAATTAGAATCAGGGTTCTGCACATATATGTTCTGCCCTGTACATTAAAAAAAATACTGAAAAGGGGTATTTTAACATCTTTGTTGGCACACAAGAAGGAATAGCACTGGTGTGCTCCACATGATTGTGAGTTGACCTGGGTTTCAACATTGCTAATTTACTACCTGCAAACCAAATCAGCTGGGAAGGGAGGGGAGTTGGTGCCTATACCCGCCCCCCCACCACCACCTATTGGCACCCTGACCACATGCTCTCTCCACACATGTTTTGTATATGGGACTAATTTAGTTACATCCTTCAAGGTAGATGGGACATCAGATAACAGAATGGGCAATTGACGTGGAATTTGTTGGTCAGACAGCTGACAGTTGTAGTCTACAATTTCTATGAATGACAATGTGTATGTTACCTCTGTTTATAAAATATGAAGGACAAAGTATAATCTTCAGCCTCAAATATTAGAAGTCCACCAAATTTAGCAAATGTGTTTGGTCAGAAAAAAATGTTTTCTTGTCCACAAACTGAGCATTGGGGCAACAATTGCAACCTTTTTTTCCAGTTACTGCTTTGATTTGGTTAGCTTTAGTGATTCTGTCCACGTCATAACTTCTCCCTTCCTGTAGAATTGAGCATCACTATATACCATCATTATGTCCATCATTCAAAGGTTTCATAATTACGAGTCGCTTTTATTCGTGGGATTGTGTCAACCAGTAGCCTAGAAGAAAGCAGAAAAGTTAAATTGCACACTTTAGCACCTCACACCTGGTTTGCAATTCATGGTTACATGTATTTCTTTGTCATACAATCACACATGGCAAGGCAAGTTTATTTGTATAGCACCATTCGTGCAAACAGCAATTCAAGGTGCTTTACAAGAAAGAAAAAATAAAATAGTCAATAATTAAAAATTGCAAAATAAGCAATACGACAAATGTATGAATAATAAAACAACGTCAATGAAACAATAAAACGATTTTAAAAAGCACATAAAAGGGTTAAAATTAGACGGTTAAGATTACCTGCATGTCGGGTTATGGACAAGCTATAGTCAACAACAGTGTTTTTAGGCCTGATTTAAATGCGCTTACAGTCTGTGCACACCTCAGGTGTTCAGGGAGCTTGTTCCACAGGTGTGGAGCATAAAAACCGAATGCTGCTTCAGCCTTTTTAGTTCTGACCCTGGGAACACAGAGTAAACCTGTCCCTGAAGACCTGAGGAGTCTAGGTGCCTCATATACAACAAGTAGGTCAGAGATGTATTTTGGACCTAGACCATTCAGTGCCTTGTATGTCAGTAACAGAATTTTAAAATCTATCCTCTTACACACAGGGAGCTAGTGCAAAGATTTAAGGACAGGTGTAATGTGGTCCATTTTCTTGGTGTTGGTCAAGACTCTGGCAGCGGCATTTTCGATAAGCTGCAGTTGTTTAATTGATTTTTTATTTGGGGATATAGAAAATAGGTGCAGGTGTAGGCCATTCGGCCCTTCAAGCCAGCACCGTCATTCAATATGATCATGGCTGATCATCCTGAATCAGTTCCCCGTTCCTGCTTTCTCCCCATATCCCTTGATTCCGTTAGCCCAAAGAGCTATATCTAACTCTCTCTTGAAAATATCCAATGAATTGGCCTCCACTGCCTTCTGTGGCAGAGAATTCCATAGATTCACAACTCTCTGGCTGAAAATGTTTTCCTCATCTCAGTCCTAAATAACTTGCCCCTTATTCTTAAATTGTGACTCCTGGTTCTGAACTCCCCCAACATCGGGAACATATATCCTGCTTCTAGTCTGTCCAATCCCTTAAGAATTTTATAT
Source organism: Leucoraja erinaceus (assembly GCF_028641065.1). Lineage (NCBI taxonomy): Eukaryota > Metazoa > Chordata > Chondrichthyes > Rajiformes > Rajidae > Leucoraja > Leucoraja erinaceus. The sequence goes on from NC_073383.1 coordinate 55,493,716, forward strand.
GTTTCTATAAGATATCCTCTCATCCTTCTAAATTCCAGTGAATATAAGCCCAGGCATCAGCCCAGAAATAAGCCCTTCAGCCCAGCTTACCTATGACGGGCAATGGCCCCACCAATGTCTTGTTCGGCTGTAACAAAACAACCCAACCTCTATACTGAATAGGTAGACACAAAATGCTAAACTCAGCAGGACAGGCAGCATCTGGAGAGACGCTTTGCCTGTCCCGTTGAATTACTCCAGCATTTTGAGTCTATCTTCGACCTATACTCAATACCCTGACTGCTGAAGGTTAATGTGCTGAAAGTCAAGTTGACCACCTTATCCACCTGTGATGCCACTTTCAAGGTACGCCATATCTGCACTCCTAGATCCCTCCTACTGTGGTTAGACTTCTCAAAATCCACCAGATCACATTTATCGGCATTAAACTTGATTAACTATTCCTCTGTCCACTTACACAACTGATTAAGATGCTGCTGTGACCTTTGATAACTATCTGGCCAACAATATCACAATGTGTTCTTCAATACGCTTAATATCCCCAAATCTTCAATCCATTCTAAATATATTACCTCCAATCTCCCTTGGCTCAATTTTTGTTCAATATCTTCACTTGTAGCATCTTATTAAAGGCATTCTAAATGTCATCAATTATTTGCTTAAAATCACAGCCATTTCCTTCCCAAAATAATTTTGCTGGTCCATGTGTAATCTACATTAACTTATGCTAATATTTACACTACCACAAACATTTTGTTTTTTAATGTTTTTCACTAAATTATTCTGGTATTCTCATTTCCCTTTTCTTTCAATTGATCCACTGCTGATTTCCAAAATGTAGCCATTTCCCAAGCTTCCTGCTTTTTCATAAACGTTGTTTTTGATCTAATGCGATCATTAACCTAATTAGCCTTGGTTAGACTACCTTTCCTGTTGGATTTTTATGTCTGAAGAGGGATATATATTTGTTGTAAATGATATACAAATTGGATATAACTAAAACTAGCCATTGACAGTCCATTATCATGTCTTTAAATATAGTCTCTTAGTTTATTTATTGTTGACAACTCTTTGCCATGGTTTGCATTGTTTTGATTTAAGAAACTGATTTCACATTTAACTAAATCAGTTCCAGTCTTTATATGGAAGTTATATAACTTCCTTATAAGCCTTAGAACTAAGATTAGTAATTAAACCTTCCTCATTGCACAATATTAGATTGTAAATAGTCTGTTCACCAGTTGGAATCTAACTAATATTGTTAGGAATACCTTTCTTCCCATTCCATTTACCCTCTCTGAAAGTATTCCATTTCGGAAAGTATCCTGGAATTAACCTAACATGGGTCAATTTGTAACCACAACCTTCTGTGTAATGGCTCATTTATTTCCATTTGTGCGTTTTCCATTCTATGCATTTGGATAAAGAGCATCCAATTTATCTTTGTATTATTTTTCCCAACTCTTATGCTTCTTGACACAATCTGATATTAATCACTCCTTTATCTCTATAGTACCCCATCCCTCCCCCCACTTGGCTCCATCAGCTTAATTTTTAATGCAGGTTCTCATCTTCAAAAAATCGACCATCCTTCTGTCTCTATAGATGCTGTCTGACCCATTGACTTCATCCAGCATTTGGTTTTGCTCCAAATGGGTTCTCTTGTGTCTTCTGATTATCATTATCTGTTTCACTACCCTGAATCATCCTATCCTTTTTCTTTAACGTTCTAAATTTCCTCTCACCTCCTACCAATATTTACTTTGAAACTTTACAAATTAAAGCTTAAAACCCTCTTTCTGTAGTACCACTGACAGAGTCCATGAATTGAAATCATTTCCTCTTTGTTAACTTTGCCTTCAACTATCTGATCTTATGGAAATACTGACCCAATGCAAATTTGCACATCTCAGGTATAAAATTAATTGGAAAAAAGATCCAGGAATTATGAGGATATTTTTTTAATACAGTGTATTAAATGTTCAAAAGTGAGGATTCAATTGTGACCTTTAAATCTCTGGATAAGGTTAAAGGTTAAAACATATTGTCGGACTATGTTGAAAAAATAGGAGAATGGGCATGATTAGATTTCTATACAGAGAGTACTCATAAAGCAAGTGAGCCAAATGGCTCAAACGTTCAAAAGACATAGGAGCATAGACCATTTAGCCCATCAGGTCCGTTCTGCCATGGCTGTGCTATTTTTTCCTCTCAACCCCATTATCTTGGTTTCTCCCCATAACCTTTGACACCCTTACTAATCAAGAACCTATCAATCTCTGCTTTAAAAATACCCAATGACTTGTCCTCTACCATCTTTGTAGCCAGTGAAATACACAAATTCACCTCCCTCTGGCTAAACAAATGTCTCCTTCTTTATTCTGACGCTGGTTCTACTCCCACTGCTGGAAACATCCTCTCCATGTCCACTTTCTCTAAGTCTTTCATTATTCCCTTCCAGTTCAAAACAATCCTGTCATTCGGCATTTGGTAACCATTGGTGTAGACACGTTGGGTGAGATTGGTATCTCTGCTTCTTTAGGCAGGGACTCGAGGTCAAGTATTTATTGTTTCCGCCCCATTTTTATGGCTCTTCCAATGTTAATTCACCTCACTTCAATTGAATCATCTCACTTAATATTGAATTGCCACCAAAAGATCATGCCAATCATGGAACTAGTATGGGAACTGAGTTGACATATCAGCTGTAAAAATGTACTATCACAATGCTTTCTTTGCACCAAAAGTGAAACTATGTAACAGCATTACTGTGACCCCAATGGTAACCATTATAATAACTGGCAATTCCTGCCTTGTAATTAACAGTTGGCATGTTGCCTGTTAATGGATAGAGTTTGCCATATCATCCACTGAATGACACCTCTAACAATGCAGTAAACTCTGCAATGATATCTGCTGTGGAGATGAGACTGCTACAATCCAAAATGTTAAGTGTGCTGTCATTTGACCATCGCTGACACTTAGCTGAGTGCCTAAAAAAATCTGATCAATACATTCTATGGTGTAGGAAGGAACTGCAGATGCTGGTTTACACCAAAGATGGACACAAAGTGCCAAAGTAGCTCAGCAGAACAGGCAGCATCTCTGGATAGAAAGAATGGGTGACATTTTGGGTCAAGTCTGACGAAGGGTCTCGACTTCAAATGTCACCCATTCCTTCGATCCAGAGATGCTGCCTGTTCAGCTGGGTTACTCCAGCATTTTGTATAGTTTTCAGTATGGTATGGATTAGGTGGGCCGGGGGGCTTGTTTCTGAGTTGTATCACTCTATGAGTTCTATGACGCTTGGAATGTATTTCAATGATTCAAATTAACCTGTTGGACAGATTTGTACTCTTGTATTTAAAACAAACAATAAGGGAAGTAATTTGAATCAGTGTGTTTCCAGTTTCTATAACAATTTTATCCTTAAGAAAAGTGAAGCTTACTTTATTCCATATGCAAAAATGATCACTCCAATGAGAATACCTATGGTACCATCCAAATACCAGACTGCAGCATAATGATCAAAGACTTCTGCACTGATCAGTATAGAAAATCCCATGATTCCTCCGACTAACGAGTTAAAACCTGCAAAACACAAAATACAAATAGAAGTTGGACAATTGCCAAATTATAGCTGAATGAGAAGTGCTTCAGAGATGTTCTTCTAAACAACTTGGTCTACAATAAGCAAAAAAAACAAGCTATTTAATATTTGTTAAAAAAAATAGAAATTGCTAGAAACATTCGGCAGGTTCGGCAACATCTGTAGATAGAGGAGCAGCGTCTTTTGTTCAGACCAACACCCCTGAGTCCTAATTAAAAAGTAATTGAGCTGAAGTGTTGGCTCTTTCATTATCTAATAATGCTGCCCGATCTACCAATTTAAGTTGGCATGTTATGTTACAGCAGTATAAGATGTTGGTCATGCCACACTTGTTCAGTTTTTGTCACCCTCCTATAGAAAGGATGTTAAGCTGGAAAAAGTGGCGAGAAGATTTACGAGTATATTGCCAGGATTTGGGGGTCTGTACTCAAGTCCTGGTTCGTCAGGTTAAGAATTTGTAGTGCAATAGGCTAAGGGGTGATCTTATTGAGGTATATGAGATCATGACATAAATAGATAGGGCGAATGCATAGTCTTTTACCCAAAGTTGGTGAATCAAGAACCAGAGGACATAGGTTTACAGTGAGCGGCGAAATATTTGATAGAGGGGCAACTTTTTCACACAGGGTGGTGGGTAATATGAAACAAGTTGCCAGAGGAGGTAGTTGAGGCAGGTGCTATAACAACATTTAACATTAATGCAGGTCCATGGATAGATAAGATTTAGAGGGATATGAGCCAAAGGAACTAGCAAAGATAGGACGTTTTGGTCAGTATTGGCAAATTGGGCCGAAGGGTCAGTTTCCGTACTGTGTGACTCTGTGATGGCTGTGGAGACAGACATTGGGTATTTTTAAGGCAGAGATTGATTGGTTCTTGATCAGGAAGAGCTTCAAACATTATGGGGATAAGACAGGAGAACAGCACATTGAACTGGCTGCAGCGCCTGAAGGGCGTTACATAGCCTCTGCTGCCTCAAATGCAAGAAGAGGGAGAATAGGGTTGAGAGAGAAAAATAAATCTGGCTTAATTTAACGACGGAGTGGACTCTCGTCTGAATGGCCTAATTCCGCTCCTATGCCTTATGATCTTACATACTTCATTTATTTATTTATTTATTTATTTAATTCTTTATTTCGAACAGAATAAAAGAATAAAAGGCAAGTGTGAAACAGCATACAAAAAACAAAACAAGAATATTTATAAAGTGTCATAAACAATATCTATAAATAAATGAAATCGAATGTGTCCGAAAAGGAGCAGGAAGAAGCAAAAGCTTTTATTAATTCCCACCCCTTATTCAACTGCTTATAATTATCTTATACAAATTTAGCAGCTATATGTACACCATATGTACACCAGCAGCTATATGTACACCAAGACTCAATGACAAGTTGAGGTGTTGCAACTATAAGAGGAAAATATACTGTAAATGGCAGGATAGTTGGAAGTATTGATGTACAGATAGATCTTGGGATACAAGCTCATAGCTCCATGAAATCAGCAAACCAAATTGGCTAATTTCATGGAGCTATGGGCTTGCATGCCATGATCTTTCTGTAGAAAGGGTGTTGAAGGCATGCAGTAAACTTGCCATCATCACTCAGGGCATTGAGTATAATGGTTGGGAAGCAATGTTGCAATAGTATAAAACATTGGTTTGACCTTTTTTTTGCAGTATTGTGTGCAATCCTGGTCACCATTGCTATAGGAAGAATGCAAAGGTTTTGAAGAGGGGTGCAGGACAGGTTCATCAGGATGTTGCCTGCATTAGTGAGTATTTACCTATAACGACAGGTTGGGCAAACTTGGATTGTTTTCTCTGGAGCAGAGGGACCAAGAAAGATGTGAAGGCTCAGCCCCAAGAATATTCAGGATAGAAATCAGTAGATTATTTTGTTATTAAGTAAATTAAAAAATGTAGGACTAATGCAGGAAAGGGGCCTTGAGGTAAAAAAAAAAATCATAATCTTGTTGAATGGTGGACCAAGCTGTAGAGGTTGCATAGCCCACCCCTACCATTTTTTTAATGTTGTAATGTTCTGTGAATTCCCTTCAGATATTTTCCCCCATTAATGGTTCAACATGAATGAAAGTTGTTCTACGTAGTTTAAAATTTAGATGCAGAATTTCTAGCCATATTTCTTTTTGGGGGGAGAGGGAAATAATTAAACAAGGCAAATTATGTAAATAAAATTAATTAAAATAAATAAATAAATAAAATCGGGTATACAAAAGAAAAATACAAAATAATTCAATAAAAATAATTCAAGGGTAAGAAAAGTGTCTTTCGGTGCTTTTTTTGATGTAACGATCCTACATTATTTTAGGCATATAATGTAGTCTTTACCTCATGTTTCTAATTTCCCCTTAGTATTCGATGAACTCTTTTAAAACAAAGTATTTAAGTTGACCACATAACAGTACAGAACATCCACAAATTATCAATACTCACCATCGGTTATCAGGGCTTTGCTTGTGAGGACTCTACCAAGCATAAATTTAACCACAGCCAAAATACTGCAGAGGATTCCACTAATAATGGATACACTAAAAAGAAAATCATCCTTTAAAACAAAAGAATACCTCTTTAGTGCAACAATGTCTGATAAGGTATCTTGTTTATATACAGATATACCATGGACATATAAAGGTATCAAAACTGTCAATTACATTATTAACTAGTGTTAAAAGTGTAAAACAAAATTACCAGCACCAATAACTGCTGTTGTAATTTATCAAAACATTGCAACTTGCTTCACAGTAAAAGTTATTGATGAAGGTCAATCATCCCAGCCTCAAGACTTCACTAAAAGAGTTCCACAGATCAAGGTTCTAGGGCCAACTATCTACAACTTCTTCATCATATCACCTTTCTTCAATCACAAGGTTAAAAGTTGGTATATGTGCTGATGATTAATGCTCAATGCTCAATTCTATTCCCATCTCTTCAACAAATTAATCGGCCAGGAAGTTCCAGATAACTGATAATGAGTACAGCTGATGGCTTCCTGAAAATGGAGAGTCAGGTGGACAGTGTAGTGAAGAAGGCGTTAGATTCATTGGGAAGTGCATTGAGTAAAAAGATTGGAACATCATGATGCAACTGCAAGTCATTAATGAGACCACACTAGAAGTATTCTGTGCAGTGCCCAGCTATAGGAAGGAGGTCATTAAGTTGAAAATGGTGCAGAAGAGATTCTTCCAAATGTTGCCTGATCTACAGGGAGAAGTTGGATAGGCTGGTAATTTTGTGTGAGAGCACATGAGGTTGTGACCTTATTGAGGTGTATACGATCATGAGGGACTTGGATAAAGTGTGCAGTCATAGTCTTTTTCCCAGGGTATGAGGCATAGCTTGAGAAGACGGGATGCAGGGAAAATTCTATGTGCAGGGAGATAAGAGGCTCTTCAGGTACACACTGCGAAGGAGCAATACATTGAAGAGCCAAATGCAGCTCAATGACTACAAATGACCACATATTTACTTTTCTGCATGCACTGAGGGTATCAAATATGATCCAAATATATTATTTTCCAATCCTTTATTAAGGATCTGATTAATTTAGAAATGTACACATTTTAAACATGTAAACAAAACTATATTCCTTGAACGACATATGTAGTTGCAAGTCTAGAAAACTACTGTACAGCAAATCCTCACAATTACGGATCTCTATATAATGGATTTCTTTTTTTATGGGCCGAGGCACCTGCTCGTGGTGGGAGGTGGCATGTGTTAAGCAGCAGTAAAACATTCTTAAAGAGCATTGCATTTGGGTACGGGTTTGCAGGGGCTGCCACGAAACGAGATCACGGAGTGCTGGATGAAGAGGCAATGAGTCCAACTACTCCTGCGAAGTCCTGGCGATGCATGCCTCAGTCGTCTGGTAACTGTGAGGCTCCTGTTGCACCCACCCCTTCCCACTTCCTCCGGGTTACCCAATGGCATTGGCACCACTTGACGTGCTTCCAGTTGTGGGAGCAAGTTTGAGCAGCGAATGCTGCGTGAGTACAGGGCGTGTCCCTGGTGCAACACGTATGAGGCTGAGGGCTCTGTGGCTTCCTGGCCAGTGATTTCTCGCTAGTTTTACCCCCCCAACACCGCGTTTCTTCCCACCCAGCCTTGGGTTGAACTAGTCAATCTTTACCCTCCACACCCAGTTATAGGGAGGTTGCACATAAGGTCATTGGGTCAAAGGGCGTGATGCACGGAGCAGCTCAATCCATGCGGAGGACATGGCAGCCTACGGCATACACTGTTAATACACGAAAAGCTTACTTTCTTACCTGTTACAAATCGCCGAAATAGTCCATTTTTGCGCTGAAATTAATTGTGGAAATTAGGGTAACCATGTGACATTTATCCTACTTCAGAATTCCAAAAGTGAGGAGAAATGATGGTAGAGAGAAGCGACAGCTGAAGGGAAAACAACAGCTAAAGTTGTTGGCGAACATTGGCCGTGTAGATATCAAGATTGAAAATATTGGGAATTATCGCGTATGCTCTGCATTTCATCAAGGCATTATTTGTGTTGTTTCTTGATTCCTTTGGTATCAAAAAAGTTTCAGAAGTGATAAATCTGGCCGTAAAATTGTAAAACTGTAAAATCGCCCATGGTTCTCAAGTGCGTTTACATGCAAAAAGAAAACGCTTCTGAACCTAAATTTATCATTAAAAAAATCGCAAACCATACGTGGGTTTTGAATTACATTTTACTCAGATGCAAGTAAAGGAATGGCATAATTGTTAGCTGTTAATTGGACATAATCAACCTCAGCAAAATGACAATATCTATGAAAGATAGTGGGTGTTTAAGCTGTCAGCACATTTTATTATTTACCAAAATATACATCTCAATAGCATAATGATAGAAAACTTACTTTTCCACACACACCACTCGTAAGTCTGAAGTTTTTTTAATGATAAATTTAGCTTCAGAAGCGTTTTCTTTTTGCATGTAAAAACCCACTTGAGAACAATGGGCGATTTTAAAATTGTACAACCAGATTTATCACTTCTGAAACTTTTTAGATACCAAAGGAATCAAGAAAAAACAGAAATAGGCAATAGGTGCATCGAACCAGCGCCACCGGACAATGTGATCATGGCTGATCATCCCCAATCAGTACCCCGTTTCTGCCTTCTCCCCATATCCCCTGACCCCGCTATTTTTAAGAGCCCTATCTAGCTCTGTCTTGAAAGCATCCAGAGAACCCGCCTCCACCGCCATCTGAGGCAGAGAATACCACAGACTTACCACTCTCTGTGAGAAAAAGTGTTTCCTCATCTCCGTTCTAAATTGCTTACTCCTTATTCTTAAACTGTGGCCCCTAGTTCTGGACACCCAACATCTGGACCATGTTTCTTGCCTCTAGCGCGTCCAAACCCCTAACAGTCTTATATGTTTCAATGAGATTCCCTCTCATCCCGAGCTGCTCCATTCTCTCAGCATATGACAGTCCAGCCATCTCGGGAATTAACCTTGTAAACCTAAGGTGCACTCCCTCAATAGCAAGAATGTCCTTCCTCAAATTAGGGGACCAAAACTGCACACAATACTCCAGGTGTGGTCTCACTAGGGCTCTGTACAACTGCTGAAGGACCTCTTTGCTCCTATATTCGATTCCTCTTGTTATAAAGGCCAACATGCGATTCGCTTTCTTCACTGCCTGCTGTACCTGCATGCTTACTTTCATAGACTGGTGTACAAGGACCCCCAGATCCCGTTGTACTTCCCCTTTTCCCAACGTGACGCCATTTAGATAGTAATCTGCCTTCCTATTTTTGCTACCAAAGTGGATAACCTCACATTTATCCACATTAAACTTCATCTGCCATGCATCTGCCCAATCCCCCAACCTGTCTAAGTCACCCTGCATTCTCATAGCATCCTCCTCACAGTTCACACTGCCACCCAGCTTTGTGTCATCTGCAAATTTGCAAATGTTACTTTGAATTCCTTCATCTACATTGATGTATATTGTAAATAGCTGCGGTCCCAGCACCGAGCCTTGCGGTACCACAGTAGTCACTGTCTGCCATTCTGAAAGAGACCCGTTAATCCCTACTCTTTGTTTCCTGTCTGTCAACCACTTCTCTATCCATGTCAGCACTCTACCCCAATACCATGTGCCCTAATTTTGCCCACTAATCTCCTATGTGGGACCTTATCAAATATTTTCTGAAAGTCCAGGTACACTACATCCACTGGCTCTCCCTTGTCCATTTTCCTAGTTACATCTTCAAAAAATTCCAAAAGATTAGTCAAGCATGATTTCCCCTTTGTAAATCCATGCTGACTCAGACCAATCCTGTTACTGCTATCCAAATGTTCGGCTATCTCATCTTTTATAATTGACTCCAGCATCTTCCCCACCACCAATGTCAGGCTAACTGGTCTATAAATCCTTGTTTTCTCTCTCCCGCCTTTCTTAAAAAGTGGGATAACATTAGCTACCCTCCAATCCACAGGAACTGATCCTGAGTCTATAGAACATTGGAAAATTATCACCAATGCATCCACGATTTGTAGAGCCACGTCCTTAAGTACCCTGGGATGCAGACCATCAGGCCCTGGGGATTTATCAGCCTTTAGTCCCATCAGTCTATCCAACACCATTTCCTGCCTAATGTGGATTTCCTTCAGTTCCTCTGTCACCCTCAGATCCTCTGGCTACTACTATATCAGGAAGATTGCTTGTGTCCTCCTTAGATCCAAAGTACCTGTTCAACTGATCTGCCATTTCCTTGTTCCCCATAATAAATTCACCTTTTTCTGTATTTAATGGTCCAACTAATTTTTTCCTCTTCACATACCTAAAGAAGCTTTTACTATCCTGCTTTATATTCTTGGCTAGCTTATCTTTGTACCTCATCTTTTCTTCCCGTATTGTCTTTTTGGTTATCTTCTGTTGTTCTTTAAACATTACCCAATCCTCTTGCTTCCCGCTCATCTTTGCTATGTTGTACTTCTTCGCTTTAATCTTTATACTTTCCCTGACTTCCCTTGTCAACCATGGTCGTCCCTTTCTCCTCTTTGAATCTTTCTTCCTCCTAGGAACGAACTGATCCTGCACCTTCTGTATTATTCCTAGAAACACCTGCCATTTTTGTTCCACTGTCATCCCTGCTAGTGTATCTTTCTAGTCAACTTTGGCCAGCTCCTCCCTCATGACCCTATAGTCCCCTTTATTCAACTGCAACACTGACACCTCCGATCTACCTTCTCCCTCTCCAATTGTAGATTAAACCTGACCATGTTATGGTCATTGCCTCCTAATGGCTCATTAACCTTGAGGTCCTTTATCAAGTCCGGTTCATAACATAACACTAAATCCAGAATTGCCTTCTCCCTGGTAGGGTCCAATACAAGCTGTTCTAAGAATCCATCATGAAGGCACTCTACAAAGTCCCTTTCTTGGGGTCCAGTACCAACCTGATGTTCCCAGTCTACCTGCATGTTGAAATCTCTCATAACAACCACAGCATTACTTTTGCTACATGTCAATTCTAATTCCTGATTCAACTTGTGCCATATGTCCAAGCTACAGTTTGGGGGCTGTAGATTAGTCCCATTAGGGTCTTTTTACCCTTACAATTCCTTGGTTCTATCCATACTGACTCCACATCTCTTGTTTCAATGTTACCCCTTGCAAGGAACTGAATTTTATTCCTCGCCAACAGGTCAACCCCACCCACTCTGCCCACCTGTCTGTCGTTTCGATATGAGGTATACCCTTGAATATTCAGTTCCCAGCCCTGGCCCTCTTGCAGCCATGTTTCAGTAATTCTCACAACATCATACTTGCCAGTTTCTAACTGAGCCTCAAGCTCGTCCACTTTATTCCTTATACTTCGCGCATTCATATATAGCACTTTGACCTCCGTATTCACTTCCCCCCTCGCACCGCTCGCAATTGGCCCTGACCTTACTCTGTTGTCCCTTCTCGAACTTTCCCATTAATTCGAGAATCTTTTGTCATTTTTCCTGTAGTCACTTCCCCTTCAACATCTTTATACTCCCAATTTGTTAATCCCTCCTCCCCATTATTTAGTTTAAACCCACACGTGTAGCCCTAGCAAACCTGCCTGCCAGAATGTCTGTCCCCATCCAGTTAAGGTGTAACCCGTCCCTTTTGTACAGGTCACCCCTACCCCAGAAGAGATCCCAGTGGTCTATAAATCTAAATCCTTGCTCCCTGCTCCAGCCGCTCAGCCACACATTCAGATCCCCTATCTCCCTGTTCCTGTCCTCACTAGCACAAGGTACTGATGCAATCCAGAGATAACCACCCTAGAAGTCCGGCATTTCAGTCTACTTCCCAACTCTCTGAACTCATGTTGGAGAACCTCCTTCCTCTTCTTCCCGATGTCGTTTGTGCCTACGTGCACAACTACTGCCGGCTGTTCACCTTCTCTCTCGAGGATATTCTGAATTCGGCTCATGACATCCTGAACCCTGAAATAATGCCTTACTGTTGATGAAATGCAGTGAGCAAATGCAATAATTCCCAATATTTTCAATCTTGATATCTGCATGGCCAATGTTCGCCAACCACTTTAGCTGTTGTTGTCCCTTCAGCTGTCGCTTCTCTCAAACATAATTTCTCCTCACTTTTGGAATTCTGAAGTAGGATAAATGTCTCTCACGGTTACCCCGATTTCCACAATTATTTACAGCACAAAAATTGACCATTTCGGCGGTTTTGAACTGGTAAGAAAGTACGCGTTTTGTGTATTAACAGTATATGCCGTAGGCTGCCATGTCCTCCACATGGATTGAGCTGCTCTGTGCGTCATGCCCTTTGACCCGATGACCTTGCGTGCAACCCCCCCCTATACCAGACAATAGATAACAATGGTCACCACAATGCAGGGAAGTCCATAATGCCATACATCTTATATCATCTGTAGACAATGCAGAATTCATAAAGTCTAATGATTTTTTTCTTTGTTTCTTTTCAATAGTATAGTACACCTCATTAACCTTCACAGTGCGTGTTGTCCTTTATTTATGAGTGGGCTATGGTAACAAACTTGTCCTAATGTAACATCTTATAAATGTTTATTATTTTAAACAACCATGGTGAAAAATATTTAATAACACTCCACAAATGTGATATATCCAACAAGTAGTTTTTAAATTATTATTAAAAACTTAGTCATACTTGATAATTGGTGACTATCCAACAGTTCAGACATAATGGTTCATATCAAGTTACAGCAGTAAACGTAAGTCTCTTTGAAATATTCAGCTTACCACTTCTGGAAGCAGCTTTGTAGCAAGGTCATGAATGGCTTTGCCAATAATACAGATGGTTGATACAAGAAAAATAACCCCCAAGACGATGCAAGCTCTGCGGAGGAGAAATTCACATTGAGGAGACAAACCTTATAAAAAATGATCCTACTAAAGACTGTTCAAATTGTTCTTTGTTTATATTCCAGGGGCTGGAAAGGGCGGTGACCTCTTTTTGAGCACTTCTAAAGTGTAAGGAATGATTGTCAATTTTAATCAGTGACTATATAGATGGTAGACATGTATATAAATGAAATCTGTTCACCTTTCACGTCCATCCATTTAAGGACATTGAAACTAGTCATTGGGTGTAGGACATCTCAATTTTGTACTATTGTCAATTACATGTAGAAAAAAAACAATAGATAAATGTTTATGTGTAGGAAGGAAATGTAAATGCTGGTTTAAACCAAAGATAGGCACAAAAATTTGAATTTTTTGAAGAAGTTACTAGGGAAATTGACGAGGGTAAAGCAGTGGATGTTGTCCATATGGACTTTAGTAAGGCCTTTGACAAGGTTCCTCATGGAAGGTTGGTTAAGAAGGTTCGACTGTTGGGTATAAATGCAGGAATAGCAAGATGGATTCAACAGTGGCTGAATGTGAGAAGCCAGAGGGTAATGGTGGATGGCTGTTTATCGGGTTGGGGGCAGGTGACTAGTGGGGTGCCTCAGGGATCTGTGTTGGGTCCTTTGTTGTTTGTCATGTACATCAATGACCTGGATGAAGGTGTGGTAAATTGGATTAGTAAGTATGCAGATGATACCAAGATACGGGGTGTTGTGGATAATGAAGAGGATTTCCAAAGTCTACAGAGTGATTTAGGCCATTTGGAAAAATGGGCTGAAAGATGGCAGATGGAGTTTAATGCTGATAAATGTGAGGTGCTACACCTTGGCAGGACAAATCAAATAGGACGTACATGGTAAATGGTAGGGAATTGAAGAATACAGTTGAACAGAGGGATCTGGGTATAACCGTGCATAGTTCCTTGAAGGTGGAATCTCATATAGATAGGGTGGTAAAGAAAGCTTTTGGTATGCTGGCCTTTATAAATCAGAGCATTGAGTATAGAAGCTGGGATGTAATGTTTAAATTGTACAAGGCATTGGTGAGACCAAATCTGGAGTATGGTGTACAATTTTGGTCGCCCAAATCATAGGAAGGATGTCAACAAAATAGAGAGAGTACAGAGGAGATTTACTAGAATGTTGCCTGGGTTTCAACAACTAAGTTACAGAGATAGGTTGAATAAGTTAGGTCTTTATTCTCTGGAGCGCAGAAGGTTAAGGGGGGATCAGATAGAGGTCTTTAAAATGATGAGAGGGATAGACAGAGTTGATGTGGACAAGCTTTTCACTTTGAGAATAGGGAAGATTCAAATGAGAGGAATGACTTCAGAATTAAGGGACAGAAGTTTAGGGGTAATATGAGGGGGAACTTCTTTACTCAGAGAGTGGTAGCGGTGTGGAATGAGCTTCCAGTGGAAGTGGTGGAGGCAGGTTCATTGGTATCATTTAAAAATAAATTGGATAGGCATATGGATGAGAAGGTAATGGAGGGTTATGGTATGAGTGCAGGCAGGTGGGACTAAGGGGAAAAAAAGTTGTTCGGCACGGACTTGTAGGGCCGAGATGGTCTGTTTCCGTGCTGTAATAGTTATATGGTTAAAAAGCTGGAGTAACAGCAGGTCAGACAGCATCTCTGGAGAAAAGGAATAGGTGACGTTTCAGGTCGAGACCTTTCTTCAGATTGGCCAACATTGAAATTCGCAGGATGAGATCAGGGAATGGATCAGGTAGCCATCCTCTGAATTAATACTTAATTAAAGATTTATTTGTTCTATCAATCAATATTTAGTGTGATTATAAATCCAGGGAGCTGTCCCACAAATACTATGGAGTTTTGGACTCAGAAGGCTTCAGAACATCCATAGATTTTGAATATTCACAGGTGGCGTGTCAGTTAAGACGTGTCCCATTATAAATATGTAATTCTACAAAGTTACTTGTCTATACCAAAAATATTGAATTAAACTATGTAATTACAACGACTGAAACTTCGTTCATCAATCTTCGGTTATCTTTGTGCTGAAAAGGTATAAAACATGGATGTACTTTGACTTCAGTAAGATTATTTCAAGACTTTTCAGATACATTCTCCAAATTATCTGCTTGTCCTGCTAAATAAAGACATTTTACACCTAGAGGGCCAATCTCCTTGTGACTAATTCATAGTCACAACAAAGAGTACATTTATTTCTCAAATGGGACTTTGTTTCATCATGGCTCAATCCGCATCAGAAAAGGGGAAGAAGGAACTCAGTACAATTCTCCAGTTATAATCTCGTGGAGACATCAGAACAAGGAGACCCACAGGTAGTGTGGAAATTCCAGTTCAGAAGAATAATTTTGTACATTAATTTTATTTTTAGTTCAAAATTAGAGAAAAGCCAGCAAAATATTACACAAACCCTTTTTAGTTTAGGTTCATGAAGTACACAAAATATCCACAATTTTAAAAAAAAGGTTTTATTAATGGCCTTACTACCTGCTGAACACATTCACAATATGGAGCAATCTTTCAGACTTAAGTGGAAGGTCTGTACGGATCTGCACAACCTGCCAGCACAATAGGTGGAATTTATATCATATTGGGTTAAGTTAGCACTTGTGATAAACACTGAATCATCATTAAGTAATTGGTCGGTGGATGAGTCAGGTGATGTGATTATGATTCATGTTCAGATGCTAAGTCCACTTTTAGTAAGCAGAATGGGGCTTGAATTTAAAAAGCAAAAATTGATGATCACTTTGAGACTTCTAGGTTTATTTAATTCAAAGGTTGACTATTTGAGCATTTTTTGTAATAGCTGACTCCCACACCTAATACAGGGTAGAACAGTTGTAACAGTGCTTTTAGTTAGTTGTGATTGGCTATCTTAATAAGACTAACAAGGGAAGCAAAAACAAGTTTTATTCACTCATACCTGTCATCTACACGAGCATCAAACAAACAACACTTACTTTGGAATAACAAGGAACTGCAGATGCTGGTTTATGCCAAAGATAGACATAAAGATAGACATCCATTTCATCTCTAGAGAAAATGGATAGGTGAAGTTTCGGGTTGAGACCCTTCACACTGATTGCAAGGGGGAGTGGGGAAAAAAACTGGTACCAAGAAGGGGCCAGAGAAATCACGGTCAGCAAAGAGATGACCTCAGGTGAGGGATGGGGTTCCCAGATAGGCATATTGTTGGGCAAAGGCTAGAGATAAAATTAGATGTGAACCCAAAAGGGTTGCATATTTTGCAATATTTTATCATTTCTCTAAAATGACCAGAAAATCCACATACTGCTGTGCTACAGCCCCAGACAATAGTTCATGGCCACCAAACTAAAGTACAAGGTTTAAATACTTATGTGCTGTCTTTGTGAGAGTAAACAAAAAAAATGAGGTGACAGTACAACATACAGCAATTTGGGGCTGGCCAGTCAATGGGCTCAGTAGAACATCTGACTGCCTGCCAACGTATCTCCTGAAACAACATGACAAGTCCACGTCCTGACACGATTTGTAAACTCTTTCCAAACACAGAAGAGTACATTCATTTCAGAATTTTGCCTTATTGCTGATGAGCACATAAAGTGGGAATCCAGCCCAACGTTCAGTAGAGCTGAAGTGAAGATCAATGAGGGAATATCTGCAAAATTATGTAACTTGGAAGAAAATGTAACCATCAGCTGTGATAGTGACAAAGCAAAACTCGATTTGTTTTCAAGAATTGATAACATTTTTCACCAATGGCCAGCATTTGCTTTGGTGATTGATTAGATTAATATGTTCATGTAACTTTCATTTTAGTATCATCCTGCACCTACTCGTTTTTATTTAAGAATAATAGACCCATATTCATGAACTTTCCAGCTGAGCAGACACCACCTTCTATATTCCATCAAAGATGAAAAGTGGCCATTTTATGAGCTGGACAGTAAAAGTAATGAGTCAGCCCAAATTTTTTTTTTAATGAGCTAAAAGACATTAGTTCCAGTTATAACTCCTGATATTCACTTATGTAACTGCAAAAAATAAGGATTTCCAAGCACAGTCAGAAGTAAAAAACTTGCACACAACTGATTGCTGCTCTCAGGCCATTCTCAACCTGGCACAGCCAAACAGGACCGTTCATTTTAATGGGTAGAACCAGATGAAGTCAAGTCAGATCAAGATTATTGTCATACTGTATGTACAAGGGCGGTGAGGTACAGACACAATGAAAATCTTGCTTGCAACAGCATCACATGCGCAGAGATTCATAGAGTTGTACAGCACAGAAACACATCTTCTTGTCCACCTGTTTCATCATGGCATGTCCAAGCCAACCAATCTGGCCTTCTGGGCTTGTCCCATTTGCCTGCTTTTGGTCCATATCCCTCCAAATCCTTCCTATACATATATATCAGTACAATTTTTTTTTAAAGTTGTAATCATATTTACTCTAGAAATGCTGCATTACCCACTTTGTGTCTTTTTTTGTAAACTAGCATCTGCAGTTACTTGTTTCTCACACCTCTTCACATTCATTAGTGCCATTTATACAAAGTCTTCTCAAATAGGTAAATATGGTTGGGATATGCATATGAAGTGGAAAAAAGCATGATTAGATTCCCACATCAACAGCCACATTGTGAAGGTTAATTGGCTTGGTAAATGTTAAAAAAACAATTGTCCCTTGTGGGTGTGGGATAGTGTTCATGTGCGGGGATCACTGGTCGGCGCGGACCCGGTGGGCTGAAGGGTGGAAGGGGCTGTATCTCTAAACTAAAAGAACTGCAGATGCTAGTTTAGGAAAAAAAGACACTGAAGTAATTCAGCTGGTCAGGCAACATCTCTGGAGAAGATGGATAGGTGACATTTTGGATCAGGGTCTTCTTTCATCCACTTTATGTAACTATGTTGACATGCAGCATAATGAATAGTGTTGTCTGGTGTTTACAGCTTGACCTACTTCAATGCTCAAAGAACAAATGTACTTTGATAGCAGCCCTAGAATGCCCTGTGATCCCTGTGCAGTTAAAGATTAGTTAAATGAGTTCTAGTATTGTAGCCATTGGTATGCTGTGCCATGCTGACATTGAAATGCCAATCAGATAGCTTGTCTTCCAAATATTCCAGCAATTGTCCCTCTCCTGCTCCCAGGTGTGCACCTAACATGACACAACATTAACATTTCTGTCATCTCCATTCAAACTGCTCCTCTCTCGAGATAACCTTCAGCTTCAGAAGAAAAGCTTCAATGTCGCAGTTCCCACATACTCACCACCAGAGCAACCTTTTGAGATTATTTTCTGCTCTGTATCAGTTCTTCAGCTACTGAACCTGATTCTCATTTAGTGATGTCTGACAACTACTCAAGAGCTGATATTGCCAAATTCTCTGCCAACTATAGGATGGAAGCCTATAAATAGCATTTTAATGGACGGTGCATTATTGGTCATCAACTGCAGAGAATGCGCAGACTCAGAGTTCAAAGAGTAGTTGTTCCTTAATTTTGGTACTATGAAAGTGTTTAGTGACAAAAAATGTTATAAATAGTTTATAAATGGACCAAATCATATTACATAATCCAGTGAACAAGACATTAATTAGGCAAACTAACCAAGAATAAATACCTAATAGAAAGAAACTGGCTGTGAGGAATAAACACATTGGAATCCTCCATCATCGCTTTCTGCTCCTAACACCATTAATAAGGATTGACAACGCAGCATAACATGTTGATTAACACATGCCAAGTGCCAATTTAGCAGAGATAATTCAATTTTCAACTCATCACCATCTGTGAGTGTAAATTACAAAACTGACAAACAACGACTAAGAAAATCTAATTACAAAGTAACAAGTGGAGGAATAATTTCTGGGGTACATTGTTCTGATCTATGTGATATTTGATTATGATATTTGCAATATTAAATGCCTATATTAGTGAATATTTTCTTTTGAGCCTTTTGAATTCTTGAATAAATAGATCTTCACTCATTAAACCCCTGTCCCACTTTCCCAAGTTTTCCCTTTGATTCAAACGCGTAGAATTACGGTAATAGCCAGCTGTAGGTACTCGGGGCTATTATTTTTATTTATGGACATTTGTCAACATACTGAAAAAACGTCCCGACTTACCTGATGCCACGAGTGCCTACGGCTGGAATTACGAACCACTACGAAATATCTACGGACGCTTGCGGCCTCCTACGGAATCACTACGGACTCACTGCGGACATTCTCCGAGTTTGAAGCAAGGGTAAAACTCGGGAGAATTCGTGAGTAACTCGGGAAAGTGGGACAGGCCCTTGGGAATGATGCTGACATAGTTTAATTTAGATCATATTTTAATATATTCTACTGGAGGAAATAAACACACATCACTGTCAGAGAAATAATTCATAATTAAATTCATATTTAAATTGCAGATCTTTAAATTTGTATTAAACAATTGCATTTCTGAACTGTATCTCCCACAGCAGGATGGCAAAAGGAGTCTCCTGTAAAGACAGGGGCAATAAAAAATATTGGACACAGCAATTTTTCCAAGATTATTCCAAGAGTTTTCGATATTTTTAGATCTTGACAGATTTTATTGTAGCTCATTATTTGAATAGAATGTGTTTTTTGTTCATTAACGAAGCAGTTCAAGAAGTCTGTTTATTTATTTTACTAAAATCAAAGTAATATCGAACAGGAAAGTCAAAATCTCATAATTTCTTTCCAAGCTCCAATGTTATTAGCTTTCACTCTGAGGTAAAATTATAGTCACAAGCTTAAAACAATCAAATTGTGAAACTGGAATAACTCACAGTTTGTTACCTAGGTCCCAGCAAAATAGCATTCACTTGTACATATGTCCATTGCAATGGCACAAGACAATGTTCATAAAGCAAAGAGCAAACATGCCACTACAGCAAGCAGTCAGAAATGCTTAAGGGCATGTCCCACTTTCCCAAGTTACTCACGGACTCCCCCGAGCTTTCCCCTTGCTTCAAACTTGGAGAATGTCCGTAGCGAGTCCGCAGCGTGTCCGTAGGAGGCCGTAGGCGTCCGTAGGTATTTCGTAGTGGCTCGTATTGCCAGCCGTAGGTACTTGGGGCATCAGGTAAGTCGGGACGTTTTTTCAGCATGTTGAAAAATGTCCACGAGTAAAATAAATAGCCCCGAGTACCTACGGCTGGCTATTACCGTAATTCTCCGAGTTTGAATCAAGGGGAAAACTCGGGAGAATTTGTGAGTAACTCACGAAAGTGGGACAGGGGCTTTAGTCTCCATTGGTAGTTGTACAATTATTTGTGTCAAGCTTCCAACAATCTCCTCCATAACCTCTCTCAAAACCTGCAGTAGGTCTCATCAAGCCCTGGGGACTTATCCACCCTGGATAAGCCCTGGGGACATGCCCTAAAACATCAGCATACTCATCGCCAATTTCACCTTGGTTTCACCCTTTCCAATTTCACCCCTTCTCCTTGGTGAATGCAAATGCAAAGTATTCATTTTGTACCTCATTCACATACTCTGGCTCCAGGCATAAATTCCCTCCTTAAATGATCCCATCCTATCCTTTCCGTAGTAAACACTCTTGTTTTAATATATGAATAAAGTGGCTTGGGATTCCACTAAATCTTACAAAACAGGGACATTTCATGGTCCCTTTTGGCAGACATGTACATAATGAGAGAGATTGTCAAAGTATACAGTAGGATATAGAATAGTTTAAAATAAGGGCAGAGTAACTGCAGATGGATAATCCAAAAATGTATGAGATGTTTCACTTTGGTAGCTTGAATGTACGAGGAATGTATATGGAAAATGGCCAAATCCTTCAGAGCATAGCTATACAATTGGATCTTGGGGTGCAAGTCCATAGTTCCCTGAGAATACCAGCACAAGTTGATAGTCGGGTGAAGAAGGCTTACCGCATGCAGTGAGAGGGTGAAGAACTGATTGGGAGAAAGCTAAAGGCCAGAAGGATGGGTTGAAGTTACAGAAAGGTCCACAGTTTGCAGTGAAGATTTCTGGCCAAGTTATAGGCATGGAGGTGAAGACTATGAAAATGAGCTCAAAATTCAAGGAGATGATGACATAGCAGATGGAAGCCGAGGCTCCTCTGATCTATTTATCATTAACTAACACTGCCAATCTCAATTTTTCCTCTGCCCTGACTCAGTTTAACTTTCCCACCTCTAAGCTTTTACTAAAGACCATCCCTAGCATTGTCATCAAACCTCTAACAAGGTGAAGTTTAAGAAAGAACTGCAGATGCTGGAAAAATCGAAGGTTGACAAAAATGCTGGAGAAACTCAGCGGGTGAGGCAGCATCTATGGAGCGAAGGAATAGGTGACGTTTCGGGTCGAGACCCTTCTTCAGACTCATGTGGGGGTGGGGAGGTGGGGGGGGAGGCGGAAAAAAGAAAGGAAGAGGCGGAGACAGTAGGCTGTGGGAGATCTGGGAAGGGGAAGGGAAGGAGGGAGAAAGCAAGGACTACCTGAAATTGGAGAAGTCAATGTTCATATCGCTGGGGTGTAAACTACCCAAGTAAAATATGAGGTGCTGCTCCTCCAATTTGTGGTGGGACTCACTCTGGCCATGGAGGAGGCCCAGCACAGAAAGGTCAGATATGGAATGGGAGGGGGATTGAAGTGCTGAACCACCTGGAGATCAGGTTGGTTAATGCGAACTGAGCTGAGGTGTTGGGCGAAGCGATCGCCAAGCCTGCTCTTGGTCTCACCGATGTAGAGCAGTTGACACCTAGAACAGCAGATGCAATAGATGAGGTTGGAGGAGGTGCAAGTGAACCTCTGCCTCACCTGGAAAGGATGCATGGGTCCTTGGATGGAGTTGAGGGGGGAGGTATAGCGACAAGGGTAGCATTTCCTGTGGTTACAAGGGGAAGTACCAGGGGAGGGAGTGGTTTGGGTGGGAAGGGACAAATTGACTAAGGATCAAGTTTCTCCAGCATTTTTGTCTGACAAGGTTAATGTCATTGTAATCTGGTGAACTGAGCACTGCCACTCTGAACATCAGCTCCCAGATATCTCCCAGTGGAGATCTACCACTTTTTGCAGAGATTCATTCTCCACACCTCTCCTTCACTGTGACTTGAAAAATGGTGGTGCGGCATGGCAGCAGGGGCGGATTAACCATTAAGCTGACTAAGCACGTGCTTAGGGCACCAGAGCCAAAGGGGGCACCACAAAGTTGGGAAAAGGGTGAAAAGAAAAAAAACGAATGAAGATTTGTAAAAAAAAAAATGGATAAAACTAGTGCAAATTGATCATAATGTTCTGTTTCATGATCATGGTGCACCCTAGGGTTATCTTCCCAGGTGTACCACAAGGGGCACTGCTGGTGCAGTGCACTCGGACCTCTGTTGGTCAGTAAGATCATTAACACTGTCACATGTTTCCTGTTGTGGAATATTCTTGACTGACCTCTGTGCCTCAGACATGATGTGTGCGATATCCTTGGAAATCTAAGGCCACTGCACTGGTAAGATGTCATACAGCTTCAATGATCCTTTATTTAATTAGTATACATAGTCGTCTCTTATCTGTCGATCTTTTTTGAGACTTTTTGTGTCTACTTTTGCCTGATTTAAGCTATTTTTTGTTGACGAGGTGCAGTGTCATAGCATGTGTTTAAAAGTAAAATGATGGAGCCAAATTCAGTTGTCATGACAGTCATTTCAATGACCCTCTCTGCCCCTTTTTAATTTCAGCCCCATGTAAACGTCAAAAATTAAGCGTGTTCAGTTGAGTGGTGCGCAAAAGAGAAAACGTCCAAAAGAGAATGAGCAAAATAATCTGTCTGTTGTAGCCAAGACAGGAAAGCTGACAGATTTCTTCTTACAAACTGCAGAGAAAGATGATCCAGATCAAAACCAGTCTCAGTCCTCAGAGACAGCAAGTGAATCAAATCTATCTCCTTCATCAGAAACAGGCAGTGTTGGTGCAAGGCCAGATTTTCATGATGACGTTGCACATGATGAAGTGCCACAACCTGGACCTAGTTCTACGACAAGATGTGTAAATGCTTTTGAACTGTCCAAGGAGTTTAGAGAACTGACCAAGGATGAAATGAACAAAGCTAAGGACCCAGGGTTGTGGGATGAATTTTATGGTGATGATGTGACTTATTGGGTTGCTTGTGGACCCAGTGAATGTCAGCACCACAATGGGCCATTTGACAAATCGTGTCGCAATTTCATCAGCGGGAAGCCAAAGAGATACTGTTCACAGAAAATCTTTTTTGGAATAAAAGCCAATGGTGAACACTACAAGAGAGAATGGCTGTTGTACTCTCCTTCAAAAGGATCAGTTTACTGTTTTGTTTGTAAACTATTTGCGCCCAAAGGTTCAACACATTTAGTTAGAAATGAAGGATTCAGTGACTGGCGAAACACTGCTGTAATTGACAACCATGAAAAAAGTACAACCTACCGACATATTTAACTCGGAAACAAGGCTTAGGCTTGACACAGCCACTGGAAAAACAAATTGAAGAGGAGTACAATTACTGGGAGAATGTGCTTCGGCGTGTTGTAGCAGTCATTTGCACACTGGCTGAACGAGGATTGGCATTCCGAGGAAAAGTGGAAAAATTTAGGTGTCTCAATAATGGGAATTATTTGGGGCTACTCGAATTGATAAGTCAGTTTGACCCATTCTTGGCTGCTCACATATCACGGTATGGCAATGCTGGAAAAGGCAACCCTTCGTACCTGTCCAAAATGATATGTGAGGAATTTATTGAGTTAATGGCAATGAAAGTGCACTCCGTCATCATTGACAAAATTAATGTTTCTGGGTACTTCAGTCTGTCTGTGGACTCAACGCCTGATCTTTCGTATGTTGACCAACTGAGCATAGTGCTCAGATACTTGCAAGTGGACAGCCAGTTGAACGATTTATCACATTTTTGGAATTACAAAACCACACTGGTGAAGCTATGGCACAGCAGGTATTGAAGTACTTATGTGATGATTGTAAATTGGATTTTGCTAAATGCAGAGGGCAGTCATACGACAATGCTGCCAACATGTCTGGACGTTACAATGGCATGTAGCAAAAACTTTTGGATGCAAATCAGTTTGCCATTTATGTACCCTGTGCAGCTCATTCACTAAATTTAGTTGGACGAAATGTTGTGGATTGCTGTCAAGTTGCAGTAGATTTCTTTTCCACTGTACAACTGCGCTACACAATCTTTTCAGCCTCAACTGCTCGGTGGAGAATTCTCCAAGATTGCATTGGAAATGAAAAAGTGTTGAAATCACTTTCAGACACCAGATAGGAAGCACATGCTGTGGCAACTGCAGCAATTATCAACTCTTTCTTCAAGATTCTGGAAGCTTTGGAAGATTTATCAGATGACCAGTTGCAAAAAGGTGACACTAGAAGGGAGGCAAAGAATATTGCAAACAAGATGCAAGAACTGGAATTTGTGTTCATGCTGAATTTTTGGAATGAAACTTTAGAAAAGTTTCATAGAACAAGTCAACTTCTTCAAAGTGAAAATGTGATCTTGCAAACATGTGCTGATTTGTATTCATCATTGGCAGACCAGTTGCACACATCAAGAGATGAGTTTGAGAGATTTGAATCACTTGCAAAGGACATGCTCCCTGATGTAGAATAAAGCAACTCAAACGCGTAAGCGTATAAGAAAGAGAATGCCCAACGATGGAAATGCACCAGAGGTCATTCTCAGTGCCAGAGGCAAATTCCGTAATCTCCACTTTTTATGTAATTGTTGAAAAGTTAGAAACGGAAATGAGGAGACGAAAGGTGTCACTGAAATAGCAGACAGATTCTCTTGTCTGACAGATGTTCCTAATGCCACCAACAAGGTGCTAATTCCCAATTATCAGAAAGTGAAAGGTACTCAAAGACTTGTCAGACACTCATTGATGCTTATCCAGATGACATGAACAACACTTTGTCTACAGAGCTTCAGCAGTTCCATTCATATGTTCTTCATAGGTTTAAAACAACCAAGAAAACATCTTTCACTCACATGGAACTTTACAACACAATTACAGAAGACAAACTAGAGAGTGCCTTTCCAAATGTTGAAATTGCCTTAAGAATATTTTTAACATTAATGGTCACCAACTGCACAACAGAGAGGTCTTTCTCACAACTGAAACGTGTAAAAAACCCAAATAGATCAGTTATGCTTCAAGAAAGACTCGACTCACTGTGTATATTAACAATTCAAGCAGACATTCTGAGAAGTATTAATTTCGAGGATGTTATCAGTGATTTTGCGAAAATGAAATGTAGAAAAATGCCTTTCAGGTCATGAATATTGGAACTTTGATACATTTAACTTGTGAAATATTAAAATAGATGTTGTATTGCATTTTTGTAGAACTTTATGTAGCCCAAGCTTGGCTTAGTTTGTACAGTATATTGTGTTATCATATGAATACATTTTTGTACTGCTGCAACCTGCATTGTATATCTGGTCAGACAGGTCAACAACTAAAATGGACTGGGTCAGTGTGGAAAGGAGGGGGGCACCAAGATTGGTCAGTGCTTAGGGCACCAGTGAGCCTTAATCCGCCCCTGCATGGCAGTGCAGTAGGGCTGCAGTAGAGTTACTGCCTTTCAGTGCCAGAGACCAGGGTTCAATCCTGACTATGGGTGCTTGTCTGTACGGAGTTTGTACGTTGTCCCCGTGACCTGTGTGGGTTTCTCCGGGATCTCCGGTTTCATCCCACATTCTGAAGACATACAACTTTGCAGGCTAATTGGCTTGGTATCAATATAAATTGTCTCTAGTGTGTGTAGGATACCTTTAGTATGCAGGGATTGCTGGTCAGTGTGGATTGGTGGGGGGGAGGGGGGGGGAGGGGGGGGGGGGGGGGGGGGGGGGGTGGGGGGGGGGGGGGGGGGGGGGGGGGGGGGGGGGGGGGGGGGGGAAATGACCTGTTTCCGAGCTGTATTTCTAACCAAAATTAAACTAAATATATTTTCTCATTATTTCCATTCTAATGAAGGGTCCTTAACCTGAACTATTCAGTCTGTTTCTCTCTCCAAATTTGAAACCGAGTTGGCCTGAACATCACAAATGTTCAGCCTAAATAGTTCGGAAATCTAAAAATATCTCATGAATGGTTTTGCTGCGCTAAATTGGATTGAAGTAGTGGGTTCTAATATCAGCTGACCTTGTGCCTTCATTCCAATTTATTATCTAGTTACATTTCAGCCTTCATTCGCTACGTACTTTTTTTGTCTCCCACCAATTTACTCTAGCAATAACTGAGAGATGTAATATAATGCAATAAACATAATTCAATAATTCTATTTTAAATGAATTACTTTTGGACGATTGTGCTTTTTCTAAGCCTTTGCTACTGAACCAAGCAGCTGAGAAATATATTTATGTTCTTGAATGTTTTCTGGAATCAGGCGCACTGTCTTTGAACTATATTTCTTACTTTTGGCCCCATGTTTCTTATATAGCCATACAGCACGGAAACAAGCCCTTCAGCCTAAAGGGGCTGTCCAACTGCGGCGACCTAATTCGCGAGTTTAGAAGAGTTTAGGAGAGTTTGAAAAAATGTCATGTTGAAGATCTCCTTCGACTATGTAGAAGACCTCCTTCGACCTCCTTCGACTAGCTACGCTTCACGAAAATTGGACTCCGAATAATGGAGAGTGAAGACGACCTCCTTCGATCCCCTTCGACCTCCCTTCGACTATGTTGAAGACTATCTACGACTACCTTCGACTACCTTCGACTACCTTCGATTACCTTCGACTACCCTCGATTACCTATGAATAATATGCCAACCTACTACGACCTACTTCGACTAAACCTACGAGTAAAAAAAAGTATCGATTTTTTCCTCGCGACATTTTTCAACTCGTTGAAAAATACGCCGCGACCTAGCTGAGGCCTCGAGTACGCAGGGACTACCCTCGAGCATGAAGGAGAGTTACAAAGACCTCCTAGGACCTCGTGTCGACCATGTTACAAGTATGAGTCGAGGGCAAACTCGCCAGAACTCGCGGATTAGATCGCCACAGTGAGACAGACCCTTAACTCGTCCATGCCAATCAAGATGCCCCAATTAAACCAGCCTCAGGTTAGACCATATCGCTCTGAACCTTTTCTATCCGTGTATCTGTCCAGCGTTTTTTTAATGCTGTTATAGTACCTGCCTGAACTACCTCATGTGGGAGGTCCGACCAAAGATCTTATAGCGAAGCAAGATAGGCTACTCCTGCTAAATGCAATGGACTGACGTGTAGTACGCTATGGAGGGGATCATGGGCATTTTCCACGCCCATTTTAGCAACCTGAGCCTACCTAACCCGACCCGACTCGCACTGTAATCAATGTTGCGGGGCAACAGTTTGTGTGGGTCAGATTCATAAATCTGTCAGTTCAAACTTCTTGTCAAGAATAAAATTTGATTCTGGTAATTGTCTTTTTTAATGTTTTTTAAATCATTTCTTTTTAAATGGCTCACAAACAGTGTTTGAGTTGATTTTGTAGTAACCGGAACCGACCCGACTCGCAGGGTGATTGACAGGGGGGGACTTTTTGTGCGTGATTATAGGGTTAGATTCATAATTCTGTTAGTTCATAATTCTGTTGATTCTTGTTAAGGAATAAAATGTTTATAAACACACATACATGAAAATTATATAAATGTATATAACACACACAATTATATTTCTTCTAAACCAATAATGAACTTTATTTCAGACTAGACAAGGGACATTAAATAAGAAACATTGTAAATAAGAAACATTGTCTTGGGGCACTCTCTCTCCCCGCTGCCCCGCACTCTCTCTCCCCGCTGCCCCGGGCCCCGCACTCTCTCTCCCCGCTGCCCCGGGCACGCACCTCCCCGCTGCCCCGCACTCTCTCTCCCCGCTGCCCCGGACCCCGCACTCTCTCTCCCCGCTGCCCCGCACTCTCTCACGCCTCTCCCTCCCCGCACTCTCTCTCCCCGGGCCCCACACTCTCTTCTCCCAGCTGCCCCGGGCCCCGCACTCCTTCTCCCCGCTGCCCCGGGCCCCGCACTCTCTCTCCCCCGCTGCCCCGGGCCTCCTTCTCTCCCCCCGCTGCCCCGGGCCCCCCCCTCCCTCTCCCCCGCTGCCCCGGGCCCCGCACTCTCTCTCCCCGCTGCCCCGGGCCCCGCACTCTCTCTCCCCGCTGCCCCGGGCCCCGCACTCTCTCTCCCCGCTGCCCCGCACTCTCTCTCCCCGCACTCTCTCTCCCCGCTGCCCCGGGCCCCGCACTCTCTCTCCCCGCTGCCCCGGGCCCCGCACTCCTTCTCCCCGCTGCCCCGGGCCCCACACTCTCTCTCCCCGCTGCCCCGGGCCCCGCACTCTCTCTCCCCGCTGCCCCGGACCCCGCACTCTCTCTCCCCGCTGCCCCGGGCCTTGCACTCCTTCTCCCCGCTGCGGATCCAATCTTTGGCCAGAAGCAAGAAGGCGGGAGCAAGAAATCGGAGCAAGATGGCGGAACAAGATGGCGGAGTCAGCTTGCTAAAATGTGTCCTGTAATCACCCATGAAACCGCCCATGACCGTACCTCACGTTTGCGTGAGAGTAACCTATCTTGCTTCACTCTAAGATCTTTGGGTCCGACCACATACCCACCACCCTCTGAGTGAAAATGTTGCCCCTCTCACCTCTAACCTGTATCCTCTCGCTTTTGATTCCCCTACCCTGGGTAAAAGACTACGCATTCTCCCTATCAATTCCCTTTAACAATATTGTGTGAGTGAATTTTGGCGGATCAAGACAACAGACGGTTGATTCGAATCAGATTTATTCTCAATGTGATTCACCAATCACGGTCTTGACAATTGCCACTGAAAACACAACTGACCACAATGTTGGTCACACAATGACTGAAGGGCAGAGCCCTGAAAATCATATGAAAACACAACCCCTCCCAGAGTCACGTGCGCGCGGATTCCGACCGCAGGGTTTGAAACTTGCGAGCGCCAGCGGGTGCTGCTACATGGCCCCCCCCCCCAGAAACTGAGGTACGGAAACGGACCGGGAGCCGAATGGTATGGCCTAAACGCGTGGTCCTCGAACGCGGGATGGGTGTAACAACAGGGACCGGCAGAACAGGGCCGGGAGGACGCGAAAACCACGAACAAGGGGCGGGCGTAACAACAGGGACCGGCGAAATAGAGCCGGGAACAGGAGTGCTAGGGAAGGGCTGAATGGCCGGCGGACGACCTCTACGCCACGGTGTAGCCACTACCACTGGGCTGTCCTCGTCCACATGAGCGGGCTTGAGGTGGCCGATGGAGACGAACTCCTCCTGGCCACGCACGTCCAACGTGAATGTGGAGACTCCGGTTCGCAGCACGCAAAATGGCACCTCATAAACCCGCTGCAGTGGCGAGCGGTGAGCATCCCTGCGAAGGAAAACATAAACACAATTCTGCAATGCCGCTGGCACATGCACCGAGGCCGACCCGTGCCTGGAGTTAGGGACGGGAGCCAACGCACGCACCCGTTCATGAAGCTCGGCCAGCACCGCCGAAGCCAAAACCTCCTGACCGCGGACGGCAGGCAGGAAATCCCATGGCACCCGCAATGCTGAGCCGTAAACGAGTTCGGCCAAGGAGGCGGCCAGGTCCTCCTAAGGCGTTTTACGAATGCCTAAGAGGACCCAAGGCAACCGGTCCACCCAATCCGGACTGGTGAGCCTGGCGTTCAACGCCGACTTAAGGTGCCGATGAAATCTCTCGACCAGCCCATTCGCCTCCGGGTGATAAGCTGTCGTTTGGTGCAGACGGGCGCCATATAGCTGCACCAGTGACGACCACAGAGACAAGGTGAACTGGGCCCCGCGGTCTGTGGTGATGTCGGAGGGTACCCTAAAACGGGCGACCTAGTTGGATGCCATAGCCCGGGCGCAAGCCTCCACGGAGGTATCCGATAGCGAGATAGCCTCTGGCCATCTAGTGAACCTGTCCACCACTGTAAGCAGGTGTGTGGCACCCCACGAATATGACAAGGGGCTACAAGGTCTACGTGTATATGCAGGACTCTACCATCAGGCACAGCAAAATCCTGTGTGGGCAGCCGCACATGATGCTGAACCTTGGAAGTCTGGCACGGAATGCATGCACGAGCCCAGGCAGCCACCTGCTTGCGGAGTCCGAATGGATGGATGGGCCAGACCGTGGACCGCATCGAAGACCCGCCTCCTCCAACTGACAGGAATTACCGGGCGGGCTCTGCCTGTGGAGACATCACATAGGACCTTAACACCAGCCGCGCCGCAAGGCACCTCGTCTAGCCGAAGGCCAGAATCGACATCGTGATAGCCCGCCATTGGGCCGCTGCCAGCTTACCATAGTCGACGCCCCTGATCCAACGCCGAGACTGACGGCATTGCCGGATGGCACAAAGCGTCGGCCACAACGTTGAGTCTCCCAGCCACATGCCGAATGTCAGTTGTGAACTCGGATATATAGGCGAGGTGGGCAGTCTGAGGCTGACCGTGTCCTGCTGGGCTCCCGCAGCGCCGGCAGGAAGGTAATTGTCCTGCATGTTCTTACCGTCTAATTCCCGTTAGACGAGTCGGGGTCACCAATTTGGCAGATCAAGACAACAGACGGTTGATTTGAATCAAATTTATTCACAATGTGATTCACCGATCACGGTCTTGACAATTGCCACTGAAAACACAACTGACCACAACGGTGGTCTCACAATGAATGAAGGGCAGAGCCCTGAAAACACGACCCCTCCCAGAGTCACGTGCGCGCGGATTCCGACCGCAGGGTTCGATTCTTGCGAGCACCAGCAAGTGCCGCTACAGTATATCACTTAATGATGAATGGCTTATTACACATTACATGTATCATAAAATCTAGCTCCTATTTAAAGGACAGTTTCTAATGCTTTCCAGTGAATTCATTTTGTAAGTCCCATGAAATACGAACAACTGATTGCTACAGCCCTTTAATAATGCTGATATGTTCCCTGCGTTATATTAAACACACAGCCTAAATCCCTCAGAATGAATTGGGCTATGTTGAGTCTTGCAAGGGACAATCCAAGTAATGGAGGAATGCAATGCAGGACAATAATACTGCAGTTCTGTCCCTGAGGTGTGCTCATTTTGAGCATAGCATTCCTACTAAGAATACAAGATCATGAGATATTCCCTTAACATTCTAGGCTTGGATGGGTTCAGAATTCTGCTATGTGATAAACAAAATAGGACCAATTAAGCAGTGGTCTAGCAGGGATATCTACTCCACAAGAGATGTTTTGAAGTAAGACAGCACTAAGGCATGAGATTGATAGCACTGAGGAAATAGAGAAATGTACATAGGTATATCAATATTTACTGCAGTTTGATATGTTCAATGTCACAGTATAATGTACCAGGACCCAAATGGTTCCATCACAATAATCAAACACAGAATCATATTTTGGTTTCAAAGGAATAATCTTAGTAAACAGCTGAAACAATGTGAAATAATTACACACCAAACAATGCTAATCAGCAGGCAAGACACGCACAGATTGAATTAAATTAATTAATTATACAATGACAAACTTGTGTGAATAACAGTTTAGCTGAACTATAAATAGGCTTGTCAGGATGTTGTTTTTCAATCAATAAACATTGATTGCACCTTACACATGGATTGACAAAAATAAATTGCTTCATTACTATTCAAAAGAATTTATAAGCATAAAAATCATATATAAATTGTCTGCATTTATGGTTTTACTCTGTAACAATGTCACCTATTGCATCATTTGGTTCTATACAATAACATTCAATGGACATGGCATTGAACACAAGTTCATAGGCGCTGGTTAGAAATGTTTAATTTAAAAAAATCAGGGTATTTAAAAACAAAAATGGACTAGATTCTCACCACTGACCTACAATAGTAAATATAGATTGATTCATTTCTATATATGCCATTAAACAGCTGTCTGCCACATGTTGTCCTGATCCTCAAGATTGAAGTCATAGAGGTCATAAAGAGATCACAGATCTATGATCATAGACCATAGATCTATGACCTTGAAGTCCTGCATTATATTTTGGATCTAGCAAAACGTAATTAATTTAGCTGCAGAGTGTAGAACAAGCTCCATCCACAAAGTAGATTTGAAACATCTTCAACAGTTGTCAAGACCATTTGTCTGGTGGGGGACCAATAGCCTTGCAGGACAGATCACCAGAGCTACTCGGAAGGGTTTAAACTAGAGAGGCAGGCAGGCAGGTAGGGACTAGAGTAGTTGGTCAGAATTGGGTGAAAAATTGGCAGATGGAGTTTAAGTTGACCATATGTGAGCTGTTACATTTTGGGAGTAAGGAGAAAATATATAATTAATGACAAGACCCTTAACGGGTTTGATGTGCAGAGGGATTGTGATAGTGATCACAACTCCATAATTCGTAAGATTACTTTGAATAGGGATATGGCTGGTCCTTATTGAAGGTGTTTAATTGAGGTAAAGCAAATTACATCATCCTTAGGCAGGAGCCTGGGAGGGTGCACAGGGAGCAGCTGTTATTGGATATGCCCTCGTCTGACATGTGGCAGTCATTCAAAGCTCAGGATGGGCAAGTTCCAACAAGAAGGGTGGCAAAGTAAGGGAACCTCGTATGACCAAAAAGGTTGTAAAGTTGATCAAAAAGAGAAAAAGAACACAAGCAAGGTTTAAGAGGATAAAATCAAACAGGGCCTTTGAGGAATATAAAGGGAGGAAATATCTCCTCCGATTAGAAGTGCCAAAAGGGTCCACAAAATGGTGAGTCAGATTAAAGAAGGTCTCATGGCTTTTTATACCTACATTAAAATCAACAGTGTAACCAGGGAGAGGATAGGACCACTCAAGGATAAAGGAGGGAATTTGGGCTTGGAGTCGGGGGATGTATATGATGTACTAATCAAGCATTTTGCATCTATTTTCACCAAGCGAAAGATCAAGTCCAAGTTCATATTTATTAAAGGACATGGAGGACAGTGAGAACGGTGAGGAGAATACTAAAATGCCAGGAGAATTTGAGATTAAGAAGTTGTTGGGAGGTCTTGAAGAGCATTAAGTCAGATACATAACCAGCGCCTTAACCAATAGAAGGTATTACAGATTACAGATGTGATCTATCATTAATGTTTGTAGAATCGTCATAAAATAATACAGATAGACTTACATATTCTCCCGATAGGCTGAATGCACAGCTGCTGCATTACTGTATCGCCATAGTACTATTGCAGAAGATATTACATCCAACACAGCATCAAACTAGAAGAGACAGACACTTTCTTCAGAAGATCGTTATCGCACAGATATGAATCTATGTGTTATTTATGTATTGGGCATGGGAATACATGATTTACTAAATATATTCCAGTGCAAATCCATTATCATGGATAATGCGTTAAATCTTTATTCTAGATGGCTGTTTATCATTTTACATCAGGTTTCTTAAGAATGGGAGTTAATCTGATGTAATTACAAAAGCCTGAAATTCAATATATAGATTTATATTTTTTTTATGACATTTTTATGGTGAAAATGTTCCTGCTGCAAAT
This sequence comes from Leucoraja erinaceus, assembly GCF_028641065.1. Classification (NCBI taxonomy): domain Eukaryota; kingdom Metazoa; phylum Chordata; class Chondrichthyes; order Rajiformes; family Rajidae; genus Leucoraja; species Leucoraja erinaceus. Next base: position 55,527,240 of record NC_073383.1, read on the forward strand.
TAAAAAAAACAGAAAAAAGTTATTAACTTAAATCAAAATCATAATTCATCTTGTTTTGCTTTTATATATCGAAGTACTACATTGAGAATAGACAATGAAATATGATTTCCTGTACATTGTTATTTCTGGTAAAATCCACTTAAAATTGGAGACACAAGTGACTGCAGATGTTGAATCTGGAGTAAAATATAGAGAACTGTTGGAGGATCTCTGCTGGTTAGAGAGCATCTGTGGAGAGGAATGGACAGTCGATGTTTTGGGTCAAGACCCTTAATCTAGACTGAAAAAGTAGAGGGGAAGTAGTCAGTATAAAGCGGAGGGGGAGAGGGTTAGGGAAAGAGGTAGCAAGTGATAGGTGGATACAGGTCAGGAAATGTTGAATGGCAGATACGATATTTACTTCATGCGAAGTGGAGTACAATACACTACAACATAAGTGTATCGAATCCAGGCAACTAAAGACAAATCAATGTCACTTCTGTGTTGATGTACACAGTATTACTTACAGCAAAGGCAAAGGACGATGCACTGTGTCTCATTATGGAAACGGCTGAAAGAGAATAGAGTAGAGATTAGTGGATTGTAGCCTAATTAAATGGAAAATTAAATTAAACTTAATTTTTTTGTAAATGTTCAAGTGAAACATGCTGGATTATTTACTATGACCAAGTGCTCTTTCTTTTCCACAAATCTGATAAACTGACTAATTACCACAATAATCTGTAAGTGAATCTAGACCAGACAACCAAGGCCGAATTCTACTGTTCCAAACATGTTTCAATGATCCAGGTATTTACGTCACCATTCTGGTAATTGTTATATAAGTCATGAAATTTAATATTTGAACAGTGTGATTAAAATAGTGCCTGAATAACCAAAGGCAAATAAAACAGTGAAAGCTTTGATAATCAGGTGAAACTAACCAAAGATTTGAAGATTTGTCCAAGATATTTCAAAGACATTGTAGAAATGTTCTTGAATAATGAATGATCAAATTTGGTTACAAAAAACATGTGGATATTAAGGTCAAATTGGCTATGACCTTCAACAGAAGATGCTATTAATTTTTCATAAATAATAAATTCCATCAATCCAGAACCTTATTCAAACATTATTCATCGTGCTTAGCATAAAAGATCAGTTGTATATTCAATACAGAATTGATGCAGGAGCGATAAAGTGCAGATGAGATTCATTAGGATCTTGCCGGTAATGGAGAGTTGTAATTGTAAGGAGAGATTAGATAACCTCGGTTTACTCTCCTAGGAACCTAGGAGGATGAAGGATGATCTATATTGAGTTGTGTAAAATTATGATGTTCATAGATAGGATAGACCATCAGGTTTTTTCCCCAGGGCAACCAAGCCTAGAACTAGAGGGTATGTGTTTAAGATGAGGAGGGAGATATGTAAATAAGATCAGAGGTGTGTTTTTCACCAGTGAGTGGTGGTTGGCCAGAACAAGATACCTGAAGAGGAGGACGAGACAGATACTAATACAATGTTTAGGGGGCATTTGGACAAGTACACAGATAGGATAGGCATTGAAGGATACAGGCCTAATGCAGGTAAATGGGATTAGCATAGATAGGCGATGATCAGCAAGGATGAGGTGGACAGTCTTGTCCCATTTCTGTGCTGTATGATCTAATGAATCTGTCTAATGAAGCCAGCAGCAGCAACAAATTGCTTCTGGTGATGTCAACTTTAAAATCTTTGCAAAATCCAGCACTGGCAGATAAAGGGCAACTGCTTTCACCACAGGCATCCTTGCATGTGAATAACATGAAACAATGAAACCCTCTGTTCGTGGTCTTGCTTATTTCAAGTTATTATTCGAAACTGAGCATAAAATAATGGGAAAAAACAGATGAAAAATGTGTGGATTAATTGCAAAACTATAGAATGTAGACGCAAGGAATTGTAGATGTTGATTTGCAAAAAAAAAGACACAAAGTGCTGGAGTAGCTCAGCGGTTCAGGCAGCATTTCTGGCCCTGGATAGGCGATGATTCAGCCCAGAACCCATCTTCAGACTGATTGCTGTACGAGGGAGAAAGCTGGAAGAGAGGTGAGGAGGAACAAAGCCAGGCAAGTGATAGTATATACAGGTGAGGAGGGTTCAATTGACAGATGGGTAGACAAATGCCATAGAGGAAAAGAAGAAAAAAGGATGTGAGATAAGGAGAGAAGAAGCGCAAAATGATAAGCCAGAGGAAGGGATATAGATGCAAGTGAATGGAGGAAGGGGAAAGAGGAGCTTGATAGTGGAAGAAATGGATGCACATTGAGATGGGGCATGTGGAAGAAAAGGGGAGGATTGCTGTTGGTAAGTCACCTAAAATTGGAGAATTCAATGGTCATACAGTTAGGTTGAAAGCTGCCGGAATATGAGGCGCTGTTCCTCCAGTTTGCACGTGGCGTCACTCTGGCAATGGAAAAGGCGCAGGACGAAAAGTCAGTATGAGAATTGGAAGAGAAGTTAAAATGGTCAATAACCGGGAGATCATGCAGGCCCAAGTGGACTGTGCACAAGTATTTGGCGAAACAGTCGCCTAGTCTACGCTTGATCTCGCCGGGAGGGGTGAGGAGCACAGGGGGAATATCTGTGATAGACTTTCCTGGTGATGTGCCTTTTCTGCCCTCCAAGACAGCATGCTGAATGCTGAATTAGCATATTTGATCTGCCTGGCAGAATGTGGATAGAGGGAGATAAATGAAGGCAAAAGAGAAACAGTCTGGAACCATAAGAAGCAGATTCCAGCACTTGCTGGAAATTTGAATGAAAGAGAATGATGGAAGGGTGGGTTGACAAATTAAAACATCAAAGACTAGCGGGACTAGCTTTAAGCTGAGGAGCAAAGTTTAAAAGAGATGTGCAGGACAAGTTTTTTTTTACACCGTGGGTTGTGAGTGCTGAGTGCCGGGGCAGTGGTGGAGGTAGACTTTTGTATATGGATATGCACGGAATGGAGGGATATGGCTTATGTGCAAACACATAGGTGTTCAGCACAGACATTGTGCACTGAAGGCCCTATTCCTATTCTGCCCTGTTCTATGTGTAAGAAGGAACCGCAGATGCTGGTTTACACTGAAGATAGACACAAAATGCTGGAGTAACTCATCAGGAGAGGCAGCAGCTCTGGAGGAAAGGAATAGGTGAAGTTTCGGGTTGAGACCTGTCATCACACTCTGTACTGTATTATTCTATGTTTTATGTGCTCAGTGGATCAGGCAGCATTCATAGAGAACACCAAACTGAGTTGATGTTACAATGAAGAGAGACACAAAAAGCTGGAGTAGCTCGGCAGGACAGGCAGCATCTCTGGAGAGAAGGAATGGGTAACGTTTCGGATCGAGACCCTTCTTAAGACCCTTTTCGGGTCTCGACCCAAAACGTGACCCATTCCTTCTCTCCAGAGATGCTGCCTGTCCTGCTGAGTTACTCCAGCTTTTTGTGTCCATCTCCGGTTTAAACCAGCATCTGCAGTTCCTTCCTGCACACTAATGTTACAGCGATGACCTTGGGTCAGAATTGGCTTCTGTTTGCTTGTGATGGTTATTGATCCTTTTGTCTCTCCAAGCCTTTCTCTGTCTGCAACTGAAATATATTTCTCACTTTTCCAATTGGGGCAAGGCCAACTTTGATGGTATTAGACAAGAACTTGCTAAAGTTGATTGGGGTAGGTTATTTGCAGGCAAATGGTTTTCTGGAAACTAGATAATTTTATGAGAGTTCAATGATTAGGACAGGGTGGGACCACAAGTTAAAATTTGAATTGCGGCAATGTCAACTTTGATGATTTAGACAGAAACTTTCGAAAACTATTTGGAGTAGGTAGGTTGTGGGCAAAAGGATGTCTAAAGAGTGGGATGCCTTTGAAAATGTTAGATTAGATATATCCGAGGACACAGTTGGAAGTTAGAGAAGAAATTACAAAAGCCCTGGCTGAGATAGGTCATTGTTAGACGCGTGTGAGATGCCAAGTGACAGGAGGGGTGGCTAATGTGCCTCTATTTAAGAACTCTGGCAAGGAAAAGCCTGGGACCTATGGACTGGTGAGCCTAACGTCTGTGGTAGGTAGGTAGGTTACTGGGGAGGATTCTGAGGGATAAAATATATATGCATTTGGATAGATTGGGGCTGATTAGGGAAAGTCAGCATGGTTTAGTAGTTGAGACATTATGTCTAATGAATTTGATTAGATCTTGGTATCTTGATGCTACATCTTGGTAAGACAAATCAAAATAGGACGTACATGGTAAATGGTAGTGAATTGAGGAATGCAGTTGAACAGAGGGATCTAGGAATAACTGTGCATAGTTCCCTGAAGGTGGAATCTGATGTAGATAGGGTGGTAAAGAAAGCTTTTGGTGTGCTGGCCTTTATGAATCAGAGCATTGAGTATAGAAGTTGGGATGTAATGTTAAAATTGTACAAGGCATTGGTGAGACCAATTCTGGAATATGGTGTACAATTTTGGTCGCCAAATTATAGGAAAGATGTCAACAAAATAGAGAGAGTACAGAGGAGATTTACTAGAATGTTGCCTGGGTTTCAGCACCTAAGTTACAGAGAAAGGTTGAACAAGATAGGTCTTTATTCTTTGGAGCGCAGAAGGTTAAGGGGAGACTTGATAGAGGTCTTTAAAATTATGAGAGGGATAGACAGAGTTGACGTGGATAAGCTTTTTCCATTGAGAGTAGGGAAGATTCAAACAAGAGGACATGATTTGAGAATTAAGGGACAAAAGTTTAGGGGTAACATGAGGGGAAACTTCTTTACTCAGAGAGTGGTAGAAGTGGTGGAGGCAGGTTCGATTTTATCATTTAAAAATAAATTGGAAAGGTATATGGACGGGAAAGGAATGGAGGGTTATGGTCTGAGTGCAGGTAGATGGGACTAGGTGAGAGTAAGTGTTCGGCAGTGACTAGAAGGGCCAAGATGGCCTGTTTCCGTGCTGTAATTGTTATATGGTTATATGATTGCAAAGTAGCCAAGAAGGGTGATGAGAGCAAGACCATAGACATTGTTTATATGGATTTACCGAAGCCTTTGATAAGGTTCTGTAAGGTGTGGAGGGTTAGATCACTTGGGTCCCAGGGAGAGATAGCTTACTGGATACAGAATTGGCTTCATGGAAGGAAGCAGAGGGTGGCGGTGGAAGATTGTTTATCAAACTGGAGGCTTGTGACCAGCAGTGGGCCCATTGCTATTTGTGGTTTATATCAATTATTTTGGTGAGAATATGCTGGCATTATTAGTAAGTTTGCATATGATACTAAGTAGGTGATTACAGTGAAGATGGCTATCAAGAATTACTACAGGATCATAATCAGCCAGGCAAATGGGCTGATGAATGACTAATGGAGTTTAATTCAGGTATGTGTGAGGTGTTACATTGTGAGAAGTCAAAGGAGGGCAGGACCTTCACAGTGAATGGTAGGGTCGAGGAGAGTGTTGTAGATCAGAGGGATCTAGGAGTAGCATCACAAGTAGAATGGTAAAGAAGGCTATTGGATATTGGCCTTCATCAGTCAAGGTTCCAAGTGCAGAAGTAGGGACATTATGTTTCAGTTATACAAGACGTTGGTGAATATATTTGGAGTATTGTGTTCATTTTTGATCACCCTGCTTTAGGAAGGATATTATTAAGCTGCAAGGAATATTTACGGTTGCCAGGACTCAAGGGACTGAGCTATAAGAAAAGGCTGGACATGCAAGGTCTGATGGGTGATCTTGTAGAGCTGTATAAAACTACAAGGGGGAAGGATAGGGTTAATGCACAGTCATTTTACTCAGGGCAGGGGTACCAAGATCCAGAGGACATACATTTAAGATGATAAGGGAAAGATTTAATAGCAAATGGGGCATCTTGGTTGGCATGGACGAGTTGGGCCAAAGGGGTGTTTCCATGCAGTATGACTCCATGATTGTGAAAGGTTGATTCTGTATTTCCCTTCACAAATGCTGCCTAACATTCTGAGTACCTCCAGCATTTTCAATTCACATTTCAGATTTCCGGTGTCTGCATGGTAATTTTTTGCTTTCAAGCTAATGCCGACTTTTGGTAATTAAACTATGTTTCTCTTAACGTTGATTGATGCTCTCCCTCAGAACCTTTCCAATTATTTTCTCCAAGTAATTTATATCCATGTTACATCTATTCTTGGATGCAAAGTATTATTTCCTCAGTACCCATATTTGTAGTGAATCAAACCTCAAATTGAGGTCAGTTGTGAGGCATGCATTTAACTTGAATCTCCATGGAACAGCTTCTGTCAAGTAAGTGGGTGGCATATGCTTTGAGTGCAGAATGTTCTGTTTAAATATTTAAGGCTAACTCAACCGCAATGGCATACATATCTGGATCTGCTAAGTTCCTGTCCACCGTATGATATAAATAGCAATATGGATCAGGATGGAATAGACACGCCAGAGAGAATAAAACGTCAAATAAAACTGCATACAGAATAAAAATCTGCATGATTGATTAGTTATAACCATATAACATATAACCATATAACAATTACAGCACGGAAACAGGCCATCTCGGCCCTACAAGTCTGTGCCAGTTATCTGGGATAAAATACAATTAATATTAGAAATGACGTACTAAAATGTAAAACATTCTTGTGCTAAAATGGCTTTGTAAATTTGTTGGTGCTTACATATATCAAGTTCATTTTTTTTTACAATAAAGAATATTTGCAGTTAAGTAAATGTAATTGAGTTAAGAAAGGAAAGATTTAACAGGGACCTTAGGGGCAAGTTTTTCAAATGGAGAATGGTGTATATGTGGAATGAGCTCTCCAGAGGAAATGCTAAACATTGGGAAAATTACTCCATTCAAAAGACATGTGAACAGGTACCTGAACAGGAGAGGTATTTAGGGATATGTCAGGCGCAGGTGTGTGGAATTAGCTCGGTTTAGACACTTGGTCAGCATGGACGAACTGAGCCACAAGATTGTGAGCAATTGTGGGCACTATATCTGAGGAAGGATGAGCTGGGTCAGGAGAGGGTCCTGAGGAGGTTTACAATAATTATCCCAGGAATGAGTAGGTTAACCTATGATGAGCACTTGTCAGAATTAAAGGATGTTCTTTTAGGATTGAGGATAAATTTATTTAGTCAGAGGGTGGTAAATCTGTGGAATTCTTTGCCACAGAAGGCTGTGCAGGCCAAGTCAGTGGATATTTTTAAGGCAAAGATAGATTCTTGATTAGTACAGTGTCAGAGGTTATGGGGAGAAGGCAGGAGAATGGGGTTAGGAGGAAGAGATGTATCAGCCATGATTTAATGGCGGAGTAGTCAAGTCAAGTCACTTTTATTTATATAGCGCATTTTAAAAATAACTCTCGTTGGCCAAAGTGCTTTACATTGGTAAAAGAATAATATAACAAACAGTGGTTCATAGATGAAATACAAAGATCACTACATACATATAGCCCTCGCTCAGAGGACATCAAGAAAGGCTTGGGAGATGAGTTTTTAAGTCTTGATGAGTAGATTTGATGGGCCGAATGGCCTACTACTCTCCTATCACTTATGATCCTCTGACCTATTCTGTGTTGCTTAACTCTATGACATTAATATTACAAACCAAAAGGAACAGATATTATTTCTGATGGCTCACAAAATTGTATTACTTCTGAAAATATATTAGAAGTTATGTGTGCTTAAGTGAATGATGTATACAAGTCAAGTAAAAGCAACAAGAAAGTGCCTGCCTTTAAAGTACAAATTCATTTATCTTAGTGGAGCATCAAGGAACCCCTAGTAAAACGGAAATTGGTGGCAATCAGTAGTGAAAACTCCCCATGACTGCACTCATATCTACCGGAAATGAAGATGATTGCTGCTGTTGGAGGTCAACCATTTCAAACCTAGGACACCACACCCAACCATTAACATTCATGCCACAACTGTACCAGTTAATAGCCATGGACAATAAGAAAATATGTAACCACCTCTTCAATGGCATTACCTTTGTCGATCAATGGTAGTACCATCAATTTGGCAAAGTGTCATGAAATAAATAAAATACTATATTGTCTCCATCGTCAGCTATTACTATTTTAAAGATTATTTCATTTGATAATCTAAAAAGAATTTTATAATTGACTTTGAGCTGCCTTATTATCCTTTCTTTCAGTAATGCAACCACTATGATATTTAAATTACCTGATGCTGTAGGGAACAGCGAACAAAAGATTAATGCTATCCAGTTGGTGCATTCGTAAGTAATATATCCTGATTTATATTCTGCTGGCAATGCAAAACTCTCCACCTTAACCTTGCCTATATCTCACTTTACAAATCAAAGCATCATTAGATCAAACTCAGCAACTGTTCACTGTAGTAAAGTAGGTTATTGCTGCAATTATTTTTCCACTTGACTGTATAACAAGTAATTATCATATTAACATGTGTTAATTCCCAAAACATTGAAAAATAGACTGCTGGAGGTTGTTCAATTGATGAAAACACATTTGGACCTAGTATTTTGTTATTAAGTCATTTCATAGGGTGAAAGATTAACAAGTTCAGTTAAGCAGTAAGCTGTAATTATGCTAGAGGAACATTCTGACTCATTTGAGGTCTACAGCGAGGGGAATTATTTTCAACGAAAGTCCTTGCCATTTCTTCAGTGACCTCTGTGTTGATTTAGTTCTCACCTATTTCAACCCAGTGAAATTTCTTTAATGCATTCATGTCAGATGAACTAATCAGTTTTCTTTAAAGAACATTAGTACATTATCATTTCATCTTTTGAATCCCTAAATATAATATTGGTGAGCAGAAAATTGTCTATCATCTGAAATAACTTCAGCATTGCAGATCCACCATTGATTTTTTTTCTAATCCCAATAGCACACTGTTTCAATTTGGTGCAATTACATGTCTTTGACTGTGGCAAACAAAGATAGAGTGCCAAATATAATGCAATTCTCCAGCTAACAGCAACCCAAAATTATGAAGAATTGGGCGAGTGGAACCACAGCACAAGAACATCAACTGTTGCAAAATAGTACCCAGAACAGAATAGATTAAATTGTGCCAAAAAATTCATGTGCAAAATAATTCTCTAAGTAGATTTAAATTAAATCACAGATGGTCTGTATATAAAATTACAAAAAATTATTGTATTTTCTTTATAGATTCACGGGATGCAAATATAACGGCAAGATAAAATGTTCATCCCTAACTGTCCTTTGGAATGGGTGACTTGCCAGGCCATTGTCTACGTTTGGAATTATTTACAGATAAGAACATAATTTTTCATTCCCTAAAGGACATCAGTGATGTAGATGAATTTTACAATATGGTAATTTCTTGATCTCCACTACTAATACTAGATTTATAGTTTAATAATTTAATTGGTCTTGATGGATTTATGGTCAATAGTCTTTGTTGGGGTATGGAACGAGCTGCCAGAGGGGGTAGTTGGGGCAGGGACTATCATAAAGATTGAGAAACAATTAGACAGATACATGGATAGGACAGGTTTAGAGGGATATGGGGCAAATGCAAGCAGCTAGGACTAGTGTAGATGGTATATGTTGGCCAATATGGGCAAGTTGGGCCCCAAGGACCTGTTGGGATTTAAACTCTGGATCTTTATTCAAGAGCTTTGGCCCTAATAGTTCATCTCCCATCACACCTCTACTATAATATCATATTGCCCCTAGAATATCTAGATGACTCTACGTTCATGTACAGCATGCAATTGAACGGGTGTTATTGTAGAGACAAAGACCTAAACAAAATGTGGATTGTATGAAATTGTGTTAAAATGGTGCTGTCCGAGGAAACCACATGGATTTGTTCTAAAGACTTTTCACATGGGATTTTCATCTCTGCCACTTGTACAAAGACACGAGCACTTAAGAAGCACTAGTTCCAATTTTGTGCATTGATGTACATTAACCATAAGCTCAAAATAGCAGCTAAGGATAACCTATGGTAGTTGACCCCAATAATTCCTCTGAAATAAAGAGAGGGTATTGACGCAACTTATATCTGGAAGTCATTGTGTTGCATGCAGGAGATTGCAGGCAAAGGTGGCCATTTTTGCGATCACACATCTCAATGTGCCAACATTGTCCTCACGACTCTACGAACAACAGCGAGAGGTTCTGCATATGCAGGAGTCCATGCACCACTTTCAGAAGGAGACTAGGCAAAGTCGCCGAAGTCAATGCTACCACCAGAAATGGAAAGGCAGCAACTCATACTCCATCCTGATTTGGAAATGTATCACCAGTCTTTATTTGTTACTGGGTCCATCCCTATCTGACAACATTGTGGGAGCATTTTCAGTAAGAGACGATAGCCATTCTCAAAGGTATTCCACTACCATCTTCCATAGGCCAAATACAATTCAACAACTTCCAGTTCTTGGGTGTGCAGATCTCAGAAGTTCTGTCCTGGGCCCAGCGCATAGTTCATTATTGTCACGTGTACTGAGGTACAGTGAAAAGCTTATTTGTTGCTTGCTATCCAGTCCGTGAAAAGATGACAGACAATTACAATTAAGTCACCCACAGTATACAGATACAGGATAAATTGAATAACTTTTAGTGCAACATTCATACACCCATAATGAAAACCCATCAATGCCTCTATTTCCTTAGAAGATTGAGGAGATACAGTATGTCATCAAAGACCCACACCACCCTGGTCAATCTCTCATTTTACTTCTACCATTGGAAAGAAGATACAGAAGTCTGAAAACCGTGACCTCCAGCATCAAGAATAGCATCTTCCCAACAACCATCAGGTTCTTGGACACAACACATTAACCTGAACCATGACTGTCTTTGGTTGCACTAAGGATTCAAGGCTTTTTTGCACTAGTTTTGTGGTTATTAACTTATTGAGGTTTTCTTTATTATAAATATTATCAATGTATATTGTGTGGCGCCATCTGGTGGTTGGGCCAGTGATGGATCAAACCCTCATTAGTAGAACTGGATAGGGCACATGACTGCGTTTGGCGGGAAGATTACATCATGAGTCACGGGTGTGCCCAACTGCAACTGAAGGGAATCAGTTAGTGCTCACTCTCAGCGTGCGAGTGTCTGACTCCATCTGCCAATAAAGATCACCTTGTTCTCGAACGTGTGTCTCGCTATAATTGTGTTAATAGGCCTGCTATGCTACTACAAGCAAGGATTTCATTGTTCCGTTTCGGTAATATTCCACAGTGCTGCTGCCTAAGAATTTTATTATTCTGTCTGGGACATATGACAATAAAACACTCTTGACTCTTGAAAAAACATGTCAAGTAACTGAGGAAGATAAATAATCTCACGTGATCAAGCCTAGGTATATCAAGGAAGCATGTATTTCAACAAATGCATTAATAAATTATGTTTACAAGCGTTTAGTTGAGTGAACTCTCACCTTTGAGTCAGAAGGTTCTGTATTGAAACCCCAATCAATTCTCTAAATAAAATCTAAAATGCTCTTCCTCTGGGTTCTGATAGTCTGCTGCAGTGTTCAATTTAATACCTTTGCACCAACATTTAGAATTTATATTGAACATTTGACCCCTTAGTTCAAATGAAGAGCAGTATAGTTAATAAATTCATGTGAATTTTATGTCAATTTAAATTTCCCATCCATAAAGACTAACAACAGAAGTTTATTCAACAGCATGAAAAACTGCAATCGCTAAAACTGACCATCTGGATGGCAAGACGAAAGCTAAAGAATTTTGCCTTCTCTTTTCCTACCTTAGTTGACATTGACTTTTGGAATCTTGTACAATATTAATGATAATGGAGACATAAAAATATCCTTTCAAGTTGATGAAATATTAATTTCCTTGATATTTCAGCATCAACTGAGAGCTGCAAGAATGTGGTATATAAAATATGCAAGAATCATAAAAAAAAAGTCCAAATAGAATGTTTTCAATCAGCAACCAACTATGTGAGGATTTTCACATAATGCAATTTTGTTAAGAAAGCAAAGAAACATGCTAGTCTTTATGGCTACAGCAGGAAAATTATTGATCAGCAGATTTATTTCAATAAATGTGCACAAAATGGGATTTTGTTACAACACAAACTTGAAACGACAGATGTCATTTCCAACAACAAACCAATATCTATGAACTTTCCAATCTATTTTATAAAAGTGGCCACTGCACACCAAAGTGCAAAATTACCCGACGGAAACTAAAGCATTCTTGGTATCTTTATTGCACATCATATAGTTGCCACTGCTAGAGTGACACCTTTACTAGAAGGCAGATTTAACTGGCTTACCCAACCAGAAGATGAACATTTTACAAACGCGGTCATTGTTCTGGCTAAACAGAACTCAGTTCTTCAAATTGAGAATTGGTTCAAAACAGTAATATATACAATCTTATGAGACACAATAAATATAATGCCTGAGGTACTATTTCAAGAAGGAATGGTTCAGCATACTGTAATTTCTACAGTATATGAATAAGCTTTCCCCTGAACTCTTTTCTACACTGTTAAATTCTACAAATGAAGAGAAACTCCAGGAAATCTTTATATTATATTATATTATACACTATATTGTAACTTTATATTCCATCTTATTTACTGTTAAATGGCTACATCATTGGCCTGATGTTTCCCCGTTGTTCCACAATATTCTACCAAGCATCAAATCATTTCTATCTGTATTTATCTGTATGAAGCTCTTAAAGTAGTCCAAGCACAAAAACAGGTCTTTCGGCCCATCAGGCTCATGTAAACCATCATGCACCCATTTACATTAGTCCCGTTTTATTCTCCCGATATTCTCATCAATTCCTCTCCCATCCTTTATATAGCCCCACCCCCACCTCCCCCTCCCCCCTCTACCATCCATCTACATACGTACCTTACAGCTTCTTTGTCTGCCTTTTCAAGGTCATATCTAATATGAATTTGATTTTAATATCTAATATAATATGAATATGAAGTTCGCATATGAATCTGCAGTGCCAGACTCGAATGCCCGAGGTCTGGTCCTCAAAATAATTATTTTATATTAAATATATTTAGAATGAAACATCCTTAATTTGAAATTTTTATGTTTTAGGCTAGCCTACATGATACTTTAATAACTTTAAAATTTTTATTTTAACTATTATTTTGTAATGAATCACACTATATCATTAATATTATTTTTTTTTTAAACCCCTTCTCATACGATAGACCCAGAATTTTTAAGCAATGTGGATTAAGCATGATATTCACCTCCAGAAAAAAGTAGGAAGTATTGGCCGGGGGTCCAGGAGGCCAGCTATACCCCCGGCAGGGTCCAGGGGAAGCGCCCGGTGTTGGTTCAGGAGGCAACGCCCCCTGAAGCTCCTGCATTTCCAATAAATTGAAAGTGATTCTCAATCTTTCTGCTGGTAGTTTACATAATAGATGCTTAGAATCTTTGTAACACATAAGCAGTAAAATAACCCCCAAAAGTTATATATTTCATGCAATAGACAGTAGACAATAGGTGCAGGAGTAGGCCATTCAGCCCTTCGAGCCAGCACTGCCATTCACTGTGATCATGGCTGATCATCCACAATCAGTATCCCATTCCTGCCTTCTCCCCATATCCCCTGACTGGAGAGCTGGAAGTGAACCCTGTTTCTGTGAAATAGAGCATACAGCATGCATTCATCTCTCTTTGATGGAGCGTCTTGCCTTTAACTTTATACTATAGGGACTATACGACTGATTCTACCGTTTAATTTTGCATTCTATGTCTAGAGCAAAAACAAATAGTGTGTTGTTTAGAAAGAGCCTGGCCTGGAAAAGCTTTGCCAGAATTTTTTTATCTGAAACAACCTCTCGGGAATGTAACTGCCTTGATTCCAATTCAGTTCAGTGGATTCTGAGATGGTCGATGAAGCCATTGTAAGGTCTGTTGGCATAATACAAAGCAGGAGTGAAAATCTCTTTTGCATGTTATTCGGGTTAATAGGCGAGTTTTGAAATCCCATTGATACTTGGGAAGATACAAACAGTGAATTCAGAAAGTATTCCGACCCCTTCACTTTTTCCACATTTTGTTACGTTACGGCCTTATTTTAAAATGGATTAAATTCATTTTTTATCATCAATCTGCACACAATACCCCAGAATGAAGAAGTGACAACATGTGTTTTGAAATATTTGCAAAGTAATTAAAAAGAAATAACTGAAATATCACATTTACGAAAGTATTCAGACCCTTTGCTATGACACTCAAAATTGAGCTTAGACCTCCGAGACAGGATTGTGTCGAGACACAGATCTGGGGAGGGGTATAAAACAATTTCTGCAACATTGCAGGTTCTGACGAGCACAGTGGCCTCCGTCATTCTCAAATGCAAGAACTTTGGAACCACCAGGATTCTTCATAGAGCTGGCCGCCCAGCCAAACTGAGCAATCAGGGGAGAAGGGCCTTGGTCAGGGAGGTGACCGAGAAGCTGATGGTCACTCTGACAGAGCTCCAGAGTTCCTCTGTGGAGATGGTAGAACCTTCCAGAAGGACAACTATATCTGCAGCACTCCACCAATCAGTCCTTTGTGGTATAGTGACCAGACGGAAGCCACTCCTCAGTAAAAGGTACATGACAGCCCGCGTGGAGTTTGCCAAAAGGCACCTAATGGACTCAGACCATGAGAAACAAGATTCTCTGGTCTGATGAAACCAAGATTGAACTCTTTGGCCTGAATGCCAAGTGTCACGTCTGGAGGAAACTAGGCACCGCTCATCACCTGGCCAATACCATACCTACGGTGAAGCATGGTGATGGCAGCGTCATGCTGTGGGGATGTTTTTCGGTTGCAGGAACTGGGAGACTTGTCAGGATCGAGGGAAAGATGAACAGGGCAAAGTACAGAGAGATCCTTGATGAAAAACTACTTCAGAGCATTCTGGACCTCAGACTGGGGCGGAGTTTCACCTTCCAACAGGACAACGACCCTAAGCATACAGCTAAGACAACGCAGGAGTGGCTTTGGGACAAATCTGTGAATGTCCTTGAGTGGCCCAGCCAGAGCCGGGACTTGAACCCAATCGAATATCTCTGGAGGGACCTGAAAATAGCTGTGCATCTACGCTCCCCATCCAACCTGACTGAGCTTGAGAAGATCTGCAGAGAAGAATAGGAGAAATTACCCAAATACAGGTGTGCCAAGCTTGTAGCGTCATACCCAAGAAGACTTCAGGATGTAATTGCTGCCAAAGTGCCTCAACAAAGTATTGAGTAAAGGGTCCAAATACTTATGTAAATGTGATATTTCAGTAATTTATTTTTAATTACTTTGCAAAAATTTCTAAACACCTGTTTTCGCTTTTTTATTATGGGGTATTGTGTGTAGATTGGTGATTTTAAAAAATCAATTTAGAATAAGGCTGTAACGTAACAAGGGAAGGGGCCTGAAGACATTCTGAATGCACTGCGAGTTTCAAAATCTCATTGATACTTGGGAAGAATATTCATCGTATTTCCTTTCTTTGCTTCCAACTGCAGAAACCTACACAAATTGAGATTTGCAATATAGGATTGCATTTCTTATTGGGAGTGTAGGATTGGTCCATTTACATGGTGGAGTTACTGGTCACACAGAAAGGTGCTGGACCATAGAGAGAACAGCAAGTGAGTCATAACCTAAGTAGAAAAAGACACAAAGTGCTGGAATAACTCCAAGGGTCAGGTAGCATTTCTGGAGAACATAGATAGGTGACATTTCCGGTCAGGACCCTTCTTCAGACTGATGGTAGAAAGGGGAAGAAAGCTGGAATAGTGAGGCACAGGAGAAAATGTGGCAGGTAACAGGGGAACACGGGCAAGGGGGGGGGGGGGTTGATAGGCAGAATCAGAGAGGAAAAACAACAGAAAATGTGAGACAAAATAATTGAGGAGTAGTGAATTGTGACGTCTCAGGAGAGGGAGGGTGGGTGGAGAAATAGGAGCAAGTCCAGGTGGGGCAGGAGGGATGTGAGATGGTTACCTAAAATTGGAATTAATATATGCACAGAGCAATGAAATAAAAAATAAACTTTAAACTTATTTTGAAAATTATTCAAACTAAGTAACACTTCTGAGGTATTAAGTGAAGCAGTTTGAAGTAACAGGCAAGCACCTCTATGCCATCTGCTACATATGAAATATTCATATTCATGAGAGAGAACTGAACCATCCTCATAGTAATCTAATTGTATGTTATTATCTTCATTTATCCTATTGAATATTAATTCTTACAGGAATATGAATTAGATTTGAAATGTTAAGATCCAATTTTTTCTTGAGTACTCGTTTGTAAGATTATTGGAGTGTATTTCTTTGTTTAAATACTCAGCTCTGCTTAAGTTTCAGTAACAAAAAATCACATCAGACTACACAACTCATTTTAAATAATAGTATTTTGTTATAGATGTGTCTCACCGTACGTGCATTTGACAATAAACCTAACTTGATTTAATTAGTCCTATTCACCCTATCAGAGTATTTCATTACCTCGTGGCCCTGAATTTTGCAACACCTCAATTTTAAAATTCATGCCAAAGCCTTGCCTTGCCTTGCAATCTCCTGCAGCTCTAACACACTTGAAATGTCTGCTCTCTGCCAACTCTTGATCATGCCCACCAGTGCCAACATCACCTCTAGTTGCCAAGACTACAAGCTCTTAGGTTTCCTTATTTATTTTTTCATTTTACCGTACCGAATACTTGGATAGAGTGGATGTGGAGAAGATGTTTCCACTAGTGGGAGAGTCTAGGACTAAAGGTCATAGCCTCAGAATTAAAGGACGTTCCTTTAGGAAGGAAATGAGGAGGAATTTCTTTAGCCAGAGGGTGGTGAATCTGTGGAATTCTTTGTCACAAAAGGGGGAGGTGGGAGAAAGGCAGAAGAGATAAAACAGGGAATTATAGACCAGTTAGCCTGACATCAGTGGTGGGAAAGATGCTGGAGTCAATTATAAAAGATGAGATAGCCGCACATTTGGATAGCAGTAACAGGATTGGACCGAGTCAGCATGGATTTACAAAGGGGAAATCATGTTTGACTAATCTTCTGGAATTTTTTGAAGATGTAACTTGGAAAATGGACAAGGGAGAGCCAGTGGATGTAGTGTACCTGGACTTATGAAAGTATTTGATAAGGTCCCACATGGTGGGCAAAATTAGGGCACATGGTATTGGGGGTAGAGTGCTGACATGGATAGAGAAGTGGTTGGCAGACAGGAAACAAAGAGTAGGGATTAACGGGTCCCTTTCAGAATGGCAGGCAGTGACTAATGTGGTACCGCAAGGCTCGGTGCTGGGACCGCAGCTATTTACAATATACATCAATGATTTGGATAAAGGGATGCAAAGTAACATTAGCAAATTTGCAGATGACACAAAGCTGGGTGGCAGTGTGAACTGGGAGAAGGATGCTATGAAAATGCAGGGTGACTTGGACAGGTTGGGGGAGTGGGCAGATGCATGGCAGATGAAGTTTAAAGTGGATAAATGTGAGGTTATCCACTTTGGTAGCAAATGCAGGAAGGCAGATTACTATCTAAATAGCGGGTGTAAGCATGCAGGTACAGTAGGCAGTGAGGAAGCAAATGACGTTGGCCTTTAATAACAAGAGGAATCAAATATAGGAGCAAAGAGGTCCTTCTGCAGTTGTACAGAGCCCTGGTGAGACCACACCTGGAGTTTTGTGTGCAGTTTTGGTCCCCTAATTTGAGGAAGGACATTCTTGCTATTGAGGGAGGGCAAGATACAAGATACAAGATAAGATACAAGATAGATTTAATTGTCACGTGTGCCAGATGGCACAGTGAAATGAATTCCCATACAGCCATACAATAAAAATAAACAGGACTCAACACACTATAGAATTCAACACAAAACATCCCCACACAGCAGAACCAAAGTTTCCCACTGTGTGGGAAGGCACCAAAGTCAGTCTTCTTCCTCCACTGTTCCCCGTGGTCAGGGTCTCCCCAAGCCCTCAGCAGTTGCAGCTACGGGCGGCCCGATGTCCATGACCGCTCGCCGAGATGATACCAGTCCGACGTCGGGGCTGCGGGACGTCCTCAGCGGCGTGGACACCAGAGTCGGCCACGCCGCTGAGGAGGTTTACAAGGTTAAGGTTAATTCCTGGGATGGTGGGACTGTCATATGCTGAGAGAATGGAGCAGCAGGGCTTGTACACTCTGGAGTTTAGAAGGATGAGAGGGTATCTCATTGAAATATATAAGATTGTTAAGGGTTTGGTCACACTAGAGGCTCAGAACATGTTCCTGATGTTGGGGGAGTCTAGAACCAGGGGCCACAGTTTAAGAATAATGAGTAAGCCATTTAGAACGGAGATGAGAAAACACTTTTTCTCACAGAGAGTGGTGAGACTGTGGAACTCTCTGCCTCAGAGGGCGGTGGAGGCAGGTTCTCTGGATGCCTTCAAGAGAGAGCTAGATAGGGCTCTTAAAAATAGCAGAGTCAGGGGATATGGGGATATGGGGAGAAGGCAGGAACGGGGTACTGATTGGGGATGATCAGCCATGATCACATTGAATGGCGGTGCTGGTTCGAAGGGCCAATTGCCTACTCCTGCACCTACTGTCTATCGTTTCAGGGCCTTCTCACTGAGTGATGGTGCACAAGGGTATAGAATGTGATGGATGACAATTTGGCACGACGCTGCAGCAGTATAGAGATTAAGTCAACTTGATTTTGAAATTGGTGATTGTTTTTCAAGAGCACAAAGCATCATTGAAATACAAATATATTCAACCCAATCTCAGTCCATGCAGAAATACATTTATTATATTTAACAGTCAATGTACAGTAAATATTTGTGACCAGCCTGCGCATACTCCATGTTGCCAGTGAATCATGGAACTACCATAAGTGTGTCATCATGTGGCATTTCACCTTTAGTATCTGTTCCAGGAAATACATTTCCTTTATATGTTCATATACTTTGTATGTTTACTGCAGTCTAACCACAACATTTGCTGATATTTTAATGTACTCTTTCCAGAAGCTTCAGAGCATAATGATCAGGAATCAAAAGTAAATTGATTTCATCCTTTCTTAATCTAGAATAATTGATAGAAAACTGGTCTATCACCTGCCAATTAAAAGTACAGACAAATCTCTTGCTTAATTATATACCTGCTCTCCAAGTGACCAAGGCAAAGGAAGGGGGTAAACCCTTTGTTATTGCAGTGTGGAGACTAACATTTCCCACTTCCAAAAGGATTTATAAATGACAAACTTTCAGAGAATCAACACGGTGATTAAAGGTTTTATTACTTTAACGAAGAGCAGCTGCGAGTAATTAAATTTTTTATGAAGAACAGCCCAATAAACATTTCATACGGATATCACCATTACGGTGTTGCTTTTCAAGCCGTTTGACATTTTAAGCACACAGATTCAAGCAGGACCATCACTAGTGTCAGTGTGCATGCAACTTTGTGACTTTCAATAAATAATGTAGCAATTATGTGGGAGTAAAATGTTTTACAGTGAAGACCAAATCCTGAAAAGGGGCAATTTTAATTTGGTACCATTTAAATGACTACCAAAGTGTAATTATTAAACCCTTATTAAATTTTTTATGGTTTAATGAAGCACTTTCCAAACCAGAATAATGATCTTCAAGAATTACAGCAGGAACTTGATCAGCAGAGCATGCCGGCTGAGTAATGGCCAATGGAGCGTGATTTTTATAAAAATGAGTTGTAAGTACTGAAGTAACTCGGGAGGATCAAGTAGCAGATCAGTCTGAAGAAGGGTCCCGATCTGAAACGTCACCCATCTATTCCCTCCACAGATGCTGTCTGATCTGCTGCGTTACTCTAGCATTTTATGTTTGCCTGAGATATAGTGTTTACATTCTCAAGCAGATGGTCAGTTTCATTGAAAAAAGGGAATATAAGGAGAATAGTGCAGATATCGGAAAGATCTACTCAGCTTAGGTATAGATTTCCATTGAAATAATGGATTTAACTATCAAGCAAGAACCTCATAGCTAAACATTGCTATGCAGAAGTCTGGAAATTGAAAGCCAATTTCAAAATCCTACTTTATTTCTCATCAATCAAATACCTGTGAAAATTAGCAAAGAATATGGGTGACTGGCTTCAGACAGGATAAGTATTTTCGATATAATGTAATGAAGATGAACTGCAGATGATAGGTAATACCAAAGATAGACAATATGTTGGAGTAACTCAAAAGGTCAGGCTGCATTTCTGGAGGAAATGGATAGGCAATGTTTCAGGTCAGGACTCTTCTTCAGACTAATTGGGGGAGGTGGGGGCAGGAAGGGGGAAACTGGAAGCAAGAAAAGACCAGGACAAATCAGGGCCGGTAACAGATGCCCTCAGAATTTTAGATGCTTATTTTCTGCTTTCTTTCTCATTGTTGAAGGAGAAAGTAGCATGTATAATATTGGTTGGTATCCCTTTCGGGATTATGGCATTTGACTACCTGAAATGCGCTACAGTTATTTTGTTTTAGCGTAGAACATTTGAGCCGCAACCTGCCCAGGTGTACACTGTGGAAGGCATTGTCAAGAAAGTTAACAAACGTGAATTCCAGAACGAAGAGAAAACATTGATATTGATTTAGGCAATTCAGATTTCTGTAATCTGGAATTTAGATTCCAGCCTTGAAAAAAAACTTTACAGGAATCAAGGATTATGGAGATGAGGCAAATGGAGTTGACGCTGAGATCAGATAAAACATGATCTATAAATGTTGGAACAAGATTAAAGAACCATTCAACTTATTTTTTGATGTTCGTTTTTTTTATGTACAGAGTGTATTTCCTCTATAATGCAGTCAGTGTTCAATAAAGTCAACTGCATCAACAATCACATTTGCCTGACCCTCAGTGATCACACATGCTACATTAGGATCTACTTAATTTCCTAATAATGTCAAACTGCAACATCAGCGTGACTTATTTTCTGCTTTTCATGTTGAAGGAGAAGGTAGCATTTAACCTCCGACTTATTATACACTGAGTTTCCGAGAATTCCCATAATATAATTCCAGGACAAGGGGTCACAGCTTAAGGATAAAGGGGAAATCCTTTAAAACCGAGATGAGAAGAACTTTTTTCACACAGAGAGTGGTGAATCTCTGGAACTCTCTGCCACAGAGGGTAGTTGAGGCCAGTTCATTGGCTATATTTAAGAGGGAGTTAGATGTGGCCCTTGTGGCTAAGGGGATCAGAGGGTATGGAGAGAAGGCAGGTACGGGATACTGAGTTGGATGATCAGCCATGATCATATTGAATGGCGGTGCAGGCTCGAAGGGCCGAATGGCCTACTCCTGCTACCTAATTGTCTATGACTTTCTATGTTTGTATAAGTCCTCCTGGGGTGACAAATGCCCAACTTATTCACTCCATGTACATATGATCAAGCTTTTGAGAGCGCTGGAATGAACAGGGATGGATTAGCTGCAGAGCTGTGGGCATCGCCTGCTGATGAAATTGGGGCATTTTCTTCTCTCCCCTTCCCCCCAAGCCACAACAATCATGGGCTGAGTTGAGCCAAGCAGAGCTGGGAACGCTGACTCACCTGCTCACTCACCGTGTCAGTAAGGCCGGCTGACAATCACTTTTCCCGTGCCTGCTTGCACTTTCTGTAATCATAAGGTCATAAGGAATAGGAGTAGAATTTGGCCCATCAAGTCTTCTCTGCCACTCAATCATGGCTGATCTATCTCTCCCTCCAATCCCCATTCTCCTGTCTTCTCCCTATAACCTCCGACACCTGTACTAATCAAAAATCTATCTATCTCTGCCTTGTATACACTCACTTGGCCTCCACGGCCTTCTGTGGCAATGATTTCCACAGATTCACCACCCTGTGACTAAAGACATTTCTCCTTATCTCCTACCTAAAATAACATCCTTTCTGAGGCTATGTCGCCTCGTCCTAGGCTCTCCCACTAGTTGAAACATCCTCTCCACATCCACTCTATCCAAGCCTTTCACTATTCTATATGTTTCAATGAGGTCCCCCCTCATTCATCTAAACTCCTGTGAGTACAGGCCCAGTGCCGGCAAACGATCCTATCCCAGTATTTGTTCATTTCCAACTGATGAACAGTTCCATTTATGAACAGTTACCAGATATGGAACTCTGTTGTAACCTGGGACCTTCATGCTTGAATGATTTCATTTAACTCAAACAAACTGTGGTAAATTTTAATTTAACTCTGCTCTTCAGGAAGCTGGTGGGACCAGGCACAGAATTACATTTGTTTATCTTGATGTTATGGGCTTCCTGCCAGTGAACTGCTAAAATTGTTCCCAGAGGCGCTGATTTAACTACATAAAAACACAGACTGAAGAAAGATATTAGCTTCTTTACATGCATTTTGGTTTGGTGCATTCTGCTGTGACTTGTAAAGGCAATGCAGGTACTCTTCCATTGGTGGGGCACATAGTGTTTAATGCTGGTAGTTTTTCATTTGGTGTGCTCCCTCATGCATGGACTTTACATTCCTAATGCATCCCCTTCTCCTCCTAGATCCTGAGTCAGAGATTCCAGGTAGTCAGTTAAAATGATATATTTCTTTGAAGAAGCTTTGAGCACATTCTTAAATCTTCACCTCTGTCTATTTAGGAGTCACTTCCCATTACAGAGTTTGGAAGCTTGATGGTGGACATCAGCTGCCCAGTGTATCCATCAAAGTGTAATTAGGAAGTCAGTGGTTAGGAACCTGTTGCAAATAACTCACAATCTAACACCCCAAAGCTCGTTCACCATCTCAACTCAAGGAATGTGATGGAATACTCTCTACTTGCTTGGACGAGTGCAGCTCCAACAACATTCAGGAAGTTTGACACCATGGAGGACAGAGCAGACTGCTTCATAGACACCTCATTCACAAACATACAATCATTCCAAAGTAGCAGCAGATGGTACCAACTACAGGACGTGCTGCAGCATCTCATCAACATCTATTAGTCAGCATCTTCCACACCCACAACTTCTACTAGCCAGAAGGACAAGGCCAGGAAAAGCATGGAAACACCATCACCTGGAAGTTGTCTTCCAAGCACAAGGAATTCTGCATTAGGATGGAAAGTGACACGGTTAATTCGGAGCTTGGGTCCTGAACTTAAAGAAAGGGGACTTCGTAGGTATGAGACGGGAATTGGCAAGGATAGACTGGCAAATTATACTTAAAGGGTTGACGGTGGAGATGCAATGGCAAAGATTTAGAGACTGCATGGATAAACTCCAAAAATTGTTCATCCCCGTCTGGCGAAAAAATAAAATGGGGAAGACGGCTCAACCGTGGCTAACGAGGGAAATCAAGCATGGTGTTAATCCAAGGAAAAGGCATATATATTAGCCAGAGGAAGCAGCAACCCTGAGGAGTGGGAGAAATTTAGAATTCAACAGAGGAGGACAAAGGGTTTAATTAAGAGGGGGGGGGGGAGAGCATGAAAGAAAGCTTGCAGGGAATATAAAAACTGACTCTAATAGCTTCTTTAGATATGTAAAAAGGAAAAAAAATAGTGAAGACAAATGTAGCTTCCTTACAATCAGAGACAGGTGAGTTTATAATGGGAAACAAGGAAATGGCAGAACAGTTGAACGAGTACTTTGGTTCTGTCTTCACTAAGGAAGACACAAACAATCTCCCAGAAATACTAGGGGACTGAGGATCTAGTGGGAGGGAGGAACTGAAGGGAATCCACATTAGTCAGGAAATGGTGTTAGATAAACTGTTGGGACTGAAGGCAGATAAATCCCCAGGGCCTGATGGCCTGCATCCCAGGATACTCAAGGAGGAGGCCCTAGAAATCGTGGATGCATTGGTGACATTTTCCAATGTTCTCTCGACTCGGGATCAGTTCCTGTGGATGGAGGGTAGCCAATGTAACCCCACTTTTTAAGATAGGAGGGAGCAAGAACACGGGAAAATATAGACCAGTACATCGGTAGTGGGGAAGATGCTCAAGTCGATTGTTAAAGATGTTATAGCAGCGCATTTGGAAAGCAGTGACAGGATTGGTCAAAGTCAGCATGGATTTGTGAAGGGAAATCATGCTTGACTAATCTGGAATTTTTTGAGGATGTAACAAGTAGAATGAATATGGGAGAGCCAGTGGATGTCGTGTATTGGGACTTTCAAAAAGCTTTTAACAAGGTCCTACACAAGTGATTAGTGTGCAAAATTAGAGCACATGGTATTGGGGGTAGGGTATTGGCATGGATAGAGAACTGGTTGGCAGACAGGAAGCAAATAGTAGGAATTAACAGGTCCTTTTCAGAATGGCAGGCAGTGACTAGTGGGGTGCTGCAAGGCTCGGTGCTGTGACCCCAGTTATTTACAATATATATTAATGATTTAGACGTGGGAATTAAATGTGACATCTCCAAGTTTGCGGATGACACAAAGCTGGGTGGCAGTATGAGCTACGATAAGGATGCTATGTGGCTGCAGGGAGACTTGGATAGGTTGGGTGAGTTGGCAGATGTATGGCAGATGCAGTATAATGTGGATAAATGTGAGGTTATCCACTTTGGTGACAAAAACAGGAAGGCAGATTATTATCTGAATGGTGTCAGATTAGGAAAAGGGGAGGTGCAACAAGACTTGGGTCTGCTTGTACATCAGTCACTGAAAGTAAGCATGCAGGTACAGCAGGTAGTGAAGAAAGCTAATGGCATGTTGGCCAATGCGAGAGAATTTGAGTTTAGGAGCAAGGAGGTCCTAGTGCAGTTGTACAGGGCTCTGGTGAGACCACACCTGGAGTATTGTGTGCAATTTTGGTCTCCTAATTTGAGGAAGGACATTATTGATATTGAGGGAGTGCAGCAGGTTAATTCCCAGGATGGCAGGACTGACATATGATGCAAGAATGGGTCGACTGGGCTTGCATTCATTGGAATTTAAAAGGATGAGAGGGAATCTTATAGAAACATATAAAATTCTTAAAGGATTGGATAGGCTAGATGCAGGAAAAATGTTCCCGATGTTGGAGGAGTTCAGAACCAGGGGTCACAGTTTAAGAATAAGGGGTAGGCCATTTAGGACTGATAGGAGGAACATCTTCTTCACCCAAAAAGTTGTGAATCTATGGAATTCTCTGCCACAGAAGGCAGTGGGAGACCAATTCACTATATGTTTTCAAGAGAGAGTCAAGGGATATGGAGAAAAGGCAGGAATGGGGTATTGATCATATTGAAGGCTCGAAAGGGCCAAATAGCCTGCTCCTGCACCTATTCTTTTATGTTCTATGTTTCTATGTTTCTAAACTACACATTATTCTGACATTGAAATATATCGCTCTTCCTTCACTCTCTGGGTCAAAGTCCAAGAGCTTCCACCCTACCAACATTGTGGCTGTACCCACGCCGCAAGGACTACAGCAGCTCAGAAAGCCAGCTCACCACCACCTTCTCAATTCTGCCCATCTCTTAGGGATGAGCAATTAAATACTGTGTCAGCCCGAGAAATCGGCATCTCTTAAATGCATAAAATGAAATCTAGGTGTCCAATATCAGGCTGGAAGAGATCATTGGTCTTAGTTCATTTATTTCTACAATTCATTTGGAGAAATGGACAGACACAGCATTGGTGGCATTTTTCCAATGCCTTGAGATGTAAGCTGTCAGTAGAATTATAGTGCTGCCAGGGAGACTGTGTCTTTTGATCTTGATCTTGAAAAAAGGGGTGAAATTCGTCATTAATATCTGTCTTTACTGAGAGGTGACTTCTGGGACAACGGAAAGTGGTGCACATCTTGCAGGGTCTCACCATGATCCTTTGTTTTCATAGGGCAGTGTCTTGCAGCGGAGGCAGGTTGGCAGAGTACCCTGTTTTAAGGATGTTGAGTGTAAGGCCCTTCCTCTCATATACTACAATGGATATCATGTAGCCTATCATTTACAGATACCAAGTGTTATTAGCAAATCCGCCAATTCCATTACAGATATACTATACGATGTTCAAATATGTTTATCTTTGGTCAGGTGATTTCCCACCACTCCACCTCACATATAGAACTGGTGTCATTGTACCTTACAACAGCTTTATTTGATGCAGGTGATTGTTTTGATATTGAAGTAATAATGGATAGTGAATCCATGTTTCTGTATCCGATTTCAACCATTAGCTTTACACTGCAAGGGCATAGTTACCAGTTACTCTGTGATTCGGTAAATATATTTGCTGCTACAGACTGAAAGGAAATGCAGAAATGCTTGTCATTCTCCGTTCCTGCTATTCTGTGTTCCCTATTGATTAAGGAAGGCATTTGCTCCTTATGATTTGAAACCTTCATTATCTCTTTGTATAGATTATTTTATATGTAAATATTGAATTGATCGAAAGAACAGCCCCTTTACCAGATAATTACTTCTACAATATCCCACTTCTGCAATCACTCCCTATGCAATTTACAGATACTGATTAACGTAAAAATCCGCACACCTTTGGGATGGAGGAGGTAACTGGAGCACTGTGAGGAAACTAATATGGTCACAGGGAGAATTTGCAAACTCCACACAAACAGGATCGGACATTGGTCTCTGGAGCTGTGAGGCAGCAGCTGTACCAGTATAGTGAAATTATGGGAATATTTTCCAATAAATATTCAGTTTTGTTTTCAGTAATGGGCTATCAGCATTGTAGCAGTTTTCTTTTTTTGTAACAAAATATTTCCAGGAAAAGTAAATTCACTTTATATTGATATCGGGACCTTTCTTCAGAACAATCAGTGATGTTTCAGGTCAGTACCTTTATCAAAATGATTAATTTAACATATGCAAAGTAACTGATAGCCAATAAGGAAAAAATATAGATTTTTGGTTTTCAAAATTCCAGCATCTACAGTCTCTTGTGTCGCACAATATGTATGTCTGCAGGGAATTACGTAGAAGGATTGCTGTAAATTATGGTATAACCAACAATATTGTTCAAAATAATGCTGACAAATAAATAAAATGAAGATAATAGATACTTGCCAAGAACATTGATCCATTTAGGACAACACGTTATTAGTTTGGTATTGGTATTGATTTATTGTTGTCATGTGTACGGATTTACAGTAAAAAAATCTGTTTTGCGTACTATCCAGGCAGATTATACCATAAATAAGTACAACAGTGCAAATGAGAAAATAAACATGGTGGCCTGATCTCACGGTTGTTAAACACTTTTTCTCCTTCCCATTCCCACATTGACCTTTCTGTCCTAGGCCTCCTCCATTGTCAGTGAGGCTAAATGCAAATTGGAGGAACAGTATCTCATCTTTCGCTTGCGCAGCTTACATCCCAGTGATATGAATATCGATTTATCTAACTTCAAGTAACTCTGGCATTCCCTATCTCTCTCTATCCCTCCCCCACCAGTTGCATCAGCTTCTCGTTTTCACCCAACAAACAGCTAACAATGGCCTGTTTCCTTTATCATCGTTAATTTCTTGCATATCTTTCATTCACTGTTCTATATCATCACCATCCTCTACATCATCATCCATACCTCTCGTTTCCCTTTTCAGTGACTTTCAGTCTGAAGAAGGGTCTCTCTGAAAAACGTCACCCTTCTCTCCAGAGATGCTGATGCATGTCCCGCTGAGTTACTCCAGCTTTGTGTCTATCTTTGGAGAATATAGTGTTTCAGCTGCATAAAAGCCATTTTTTGTGGGTTAGATCACACCTCATGATACTCATTTATATCTATGTCAACTACTGTTTTCTGGGCAATTAGCTGGGGCATTTCTGGGCATGACTGGCTAATATTAATTCTGCCAGGCATTTGCAC
Source organism: Leucoraja erinaceus (assembly GCF_028641065.1). NCBI lineage: Eukaryota > Metazoa > Chordata > Chondrichthyes > Rajiformes > Rajidae > Leucoraja > Leucoraja erinaceus. Next base: position 55,555,011 of record NC_073383.1, read on the forward strand.
CAATGTTACCTTCATGTTTTCTATCTACCATCATTCCCTTCATCCACTGCCCTGATGAATAAACATTAAGGCCACTATTTCCAAACTTAAGTGGTAAATCTGTGAATGATATGCTCAAAAAGCAGAAACAGATAGTGCTAATTCTTTTGAATGCAAATGAAATAGTTTACGCAGGTAAGTATTTCGTCATGACGTAGTAACTATTGCACCCCCGAAAGGATCTGGCGAGTTGCCTCTAGGTTACACAGAGCTCTCCACTCCGAGAATGTTACACACCCTATGTCTAGACCTGCCATAAACAAAATTTGAGTTCTAAAGTCACACAACATAGTAACAGGCCCTTTGCTCCACTTAATATGGATGACCATCCGGTACCAACCTATACTAATCCCATTTTGTTCTCCCTGTGTTCCTATCAACTCCCCAAAGATTTTGCCACAACACCCACACAGTGGTCAATTAATCAACATGTCTTTGGGGTGCGAGTGGAATCACGACCACCCAGAGGAAACGCACATGGTCACAACTTAGTTCAAGAACCACAAAGGGTCAGGACTTTTTGAATCTCTCCCTGTGAGACCCGACCTTTTTCTCGTCGGGTCTACGTCGTTTTGTGGGTAACGAGGAGTGCCTCCAACTGGGACTCAGGTGTCGTTCACCTCATGAGCGGAGCTGGCCGGTGCGGGCGGTGGAGGAGCGCTGCTGGTGGTGCTGCTCTCGCTGCTACTGGTGCTATGTTTCTGCTGCTGCTTTCTATGTTTCACACCAACAGGTCTGTGGACGAGGAAACGCACATGGTCCCTGGGGGGGAGACCGCTTTCGGGGCTTCTGCACAAAGACTTCTCCGGAGTTGCTGAAGAGCTGTGAGGCGGGCACCTGTGTCGCATGGAATGGCCGCGGACTCTGCGAGCGCACATCGGGGGCACCAACACCAAGACCCGGTGTGCGACCTCACCCGGCGTGGCTTCAACTGGGGTGACTTTGACTCTGACATCGGGGGGGGGGGAACATGAACCAGCAGTGGAGCTCTTTTTTGGCCTTGCCACAGTTATGTGATGGATGTTTATGTTAAATGTAACAGTTGTGATAACCTGTAATATCTATTTTGTGTGTTATCATGGCTAGAGACGGCATTTCGTTTGGACCTCCAGGGGTCCAAATGACACATAAATGATTCTGATTCTGAATCACAGCTACCATCTCTGAGTAAAGAAGTTCCCCCTCACGTTACCCCTAAACTTCAGTCCCTTAATTCTCAAGCCATTTCCTCTTGTTTGAATCTTCCCTACTCTCACTGGGAAAACTTTTCCACGTCAACTCTGTCTATCCCTCTCATCATTTTAAAAATTTCGATAGAAGATTACAAATGTTTGAAATGGGGAAATGGATCTTGGATGAAATTCAATTTGGAGGAATTAGACATTGGTCAGTTTGGAAGGGAAAAAAAGAGAGATAATGACAGTGCATTAAATTTAAGGTAGACAAAAATACTGCTGATTTATAAAGGCCAGCACACCAAAAGCTTTCTTTACCACCCTATCTACATGAGATTCCAAGGGAACTGTGCACAGATTCCCAGATCCTGTACCTATTCTTCAATTCCCTACCATTACCAGTACGTCCTATTTTGATTTATCCTACCAAGATGTAGCACCTCACAATCAGCATTAAACTCCATCTGCCATCTTTACTCTTCCAACTGGCCTAAATCTCTCTGTTTTGAAACTCTACTTCATTACAACCCCACCTATCTTAGTATCATTTGCATACTTACTAATCCAATTTACCACACCATCATCCAGATCACTGATGTACATGACAAACAACAGTGGACCCAACACAAATCCCTGTGGCACCCCACTCGTCACTGGCCTCCAACCTGACAAACAACCATCCACCATTACTCTCTGGCATCTCCCATTCAGCCACTGTTGAATCCATCTTGCTACTCCACCCTTAATAGTCACCATTGAATTTCTAACCAACCTTCCATTTTGCTTGTCAAATACTTACTGAAGTCCATTGACATTATCCACTGCTTTACCCTATCAAATTTCCCGAGTAACATCTTCAAAAAATTCAAGAAGATTAATTAAACATGACCTTCCAGGCACAAATCCATGTTGAATCTTGTTTATTGTTTGGCCTGTTCATTGGATCTGATAATATAAAATTGCCTTTGCAGCACCACTTTAATAATGTAGCACATGTGGACAAATGTGTTTAAATTTTAATGCATGGACAATGTAAATTATAGGATAATTTACTCTGTTTCAGAAATATCTAACCTAATATTATGTATGTTTATGTCTGTGTTGTTAGGTCTGTCTACCGGTGTGTGTATCAAATTAGCACCTGCACTGATGTGAAACACTTTTGTCAACTTGAGTTGTTTTTAAATGTGCTATACAAATAAATGTATTATTATTTATTATTTATTATTATTATTATTATTATTATTACTGCAGAAATCACATTATTCATATTGTATATCTTTAAAAGCTATATATTTACAAATGTAAGCATTTTCCACTTCACATTATCTGAAATAGAAACATAGAAACATAGAAAATAGGTTCAAAAGTAGGCCATTCAATATTATCATGGCTGATTTAAACTGTACAACAATTAGTATATCATATCATATAACTATTAAAAGTCTGATCTTGCATGTGAGTGTGTGTGTGTGTGTGTGTGTGTTTATTTGTTTGTGTATATCACATCTTCTTGAAAAAACGACGCACTAACGGTAAAATGTTTACATATTTTGGTAGAGATTTTCCCCTGGAGTTCAAAATCACATTATCTAAAAATGTCATGCTTTATTTCTCGAGTTATTAATGAAAATGTTCAAAAATCTGAAAAAACTTTGAATTAATTTATTTTTTCCTGTTAAAATCATTCCTCACAGCTTCCAACACACTTCGATAAAAAGTTGCAAGACAGGACCACTGGCAGGAACACTCTGAACCTTTCAGCTCAATGGCATCTCACAGGAAGTGCACATTTGCAACAATGTTGCCATCATAGCTCCTGGCAGAACAGGAGCAGGAGGGTCAATTGGTATTGCAATTGGGGTGGTGCTATTGGGATTTTTTTTTCAACCCCAGTGCTGGGGGAGGATCACGAGCTATGATCTTTGCTGAGGAGTGCTCGAATCTTACCTTCGGCAATGGGTGGAGTTGGAGGACCACGTCACCCGTGGGGGCTACGGGTAGGGGATGGGTGCGCTGGGGGAGCAGACCCAACGGGTCTGCACTTGATCAATATCTCTTTAAAAACTGAATATTCAGAATTATTACAGTTGCAAACAGTGCAACCTATCTTGACTTTCAATTTAAATCAATGTTTCATATGTTTGAACACTAACATAAGCCCCATAAAAGTCACCTTTGCAATATGACCGATATTGGCTGCCTATTTAAAGGGAAATCGATTACTGTGGATTCCCACATGTCAAATTAACATCCGATCGATCACAGCAGAATAGATGAATAAGTAACGATGTATACAGTAAGATTTCTTTTTTAAGCTTTTGTCACTCAAGCAGTCACAGAGATACACATCGAAACAAGCCTTTCGACCTAAATTGTCCACGCCATACAAGGTGTGTTCCTAAACTACGTGCATCGGGCTGCATTTGGCCCGAAGTACATTACCTGCATATCCCCTCTCTCAGATGTCGTTCTGATCCCTAATACTGGCTGGCATGCCAGGAGAGACCAATCCCAACTATGACTGATAAGATCATAAGTGATAGGAGTAGAATTAGACCATTCGGCGCATCAATTCTACGCCATTCAATCATAGCTGATCTATCTCTCCCTCCTAACCCCATTCTCCTGCCTTCGCCCCATAACACTTGACATCTGTACAAATCAAGAATCTATCAATCTCTGCCTTAAAAATATCCATTGACGGCCTCCACAGCCTTCTGTGGTAAAGAATTCCACAGATTCACCACTCTCTGACTAAAGGAACGTCCTTTAATTCTGATTCTATGACCTCTATTCCTAGACTCTCCCACTGGTGGAAACATCCTCTCCACATCCACTCTATCCAATCCGTTCACTATTCTGTATGTTTCAATGAGGTTCTTCATCTAAACTCCAGCAAGTACAGGCCCAATGCCTTCAAACGCTCATCATATGTTAGCCCACTCATTCCTGTGCCCTCTCCATACCTAGTACATTCTTCCTCAGGTATGGTGCCCAAAATTGCTCACAACACTCTATAACACCTGGGTCCAATTAGCTGATATTGGTTTGGCCACCTGAACTTCGTCAGCCTACTCCCCATCAATATCCAGGTGTTGCAGCCAAAAGGACCAGGGGGTCTGCCTGTCAGCTGTATTCCCATTGTAGGCCCAAGGAAGACCGAGCCGTTATAACAAACCTGAGACCACCAGCGCCACCAGGTGTCCAAGACTGGGCTGCCGGGAAGAAATCTTAGGCCGCTGCGGCCTCTATTGAGACTAAGACTGAGTGGCTGTGGCAAGCCTGAGATGCTAGTGCTTCTTCCCGCCCATGGACAACAAGGGACTGCGCCAAACACAGAGCCAAAGACTGAGCTGCCAGGGTAATCTAGAGACTGTTAGCATCCCCTCTTCAAACCAAGATTGCCAGGACACTGCACATGTGCACTGTTGGTGAGGGACAACTTCCCCATGTGGTCCTGGACTTTCTTACCACTGTAATCTTATCAACAGTAATCTGGGTTCATGGGAGGTGGTCTTGGAGGGGAGGATGCTCCTCAAACTGCAGAGCATCTTGGACAATACAGCTCACCCACTCCATGACACAGTGGTCAACCTGAGAAGTACCTTCAGCAACAGACTGGTTCCACCAAGATGCAGTACAGAACGCCTCAGGAGATCCTTCTTCCCTGTGGCTATCAAACTGTTATCCTCCCCTTCTGTCGTGGGGTAGACTGACTCCCCTCCCCCTCCCACCACACCCCCCGCCCAATCTTTGCACGTCCCCAATCTTTTCCACTCGTCACTTTAATTTCATGTTTCGTGTATTTTGTGTTTCATGTATTTTGTGTTTCATGACTGTTGGCCTCCTGGTGCAATTAAAGTTCTATCGTATTGTATCATCTCACAAATAAAATATATTTATGAGTTCATCTCACTGCGAGAGCATCGTCCCCAATGCCATACCCTCAAACCTTTCCTATCCATTAATCTGTCCAAATGTCTTTTAAATGACGTAAATCTACCTACTCAAATAGTTTGTTCCTGTATTTAGAGCTTTTCATTTGAGAACAGGTAATGTAATTAATATTGCCACTGACCTACATTATAGGGTAAACTCGTTACTAGTTAACAAGCCAGCACAACTTTGAAATGGAAAGTGCAGCTCCCACCTAATGACTGCATAGTCACAGTTTAGTTTAGTTTGATTTAGAGATACAGCGTGGAAACAGGCCCTTCATTCTTGTTCTATCCTACACACTAGGAACAATTTACAAAAGCCAACAAACCCACAAACCTGCAGGTCTATGGAAGGTGGGAGCAAACTGGAGCACCCGGAGAAAACCCACGCAGTCACAGGGAGAACATGCAAACTCTGTACACTGCACAAATAGGTCATCTTGTTAAGCAGCAGTTTACAGGGTGACAAATCATCTTGTAAAGCAGAGGTTATTAGAATTGTGACTAATTTTGTTTAATGAATAGAACTTTCAGCAGTGCTTTAATTCTAACAAATTAGATTTATAAAAGAATGGCCGTCAGTATTTCACACGTAGTTCAAACCCAGCTGCGTTTTCAGGTCATCTTAACCCCCAACGTAATCATGCCACATAATGATAGATTTTCCTTTCTTTTACAGAGCAGATTGAATTCTAGCCTGGTTGCCCTGCAGAACAAACACCCACACAAGAGAAATAAGACACCAGGAAATCACTGTTCTTCTCCTTTCTAAATAAGTCTTATCGTGTTTATAATATTTGTCTGAAGTAATTTAATACCATTGGAAATATCACTGAAATTGCTTAATTAATACCACTGCTCAGTATGACTACTGAAAAATTACTTTTTGGGTACATGCATTGACTCGTGTTGTTAACAGGGAAAACTTAAGGTATCTGGTATTTTCTGCTAAATTCATTTTTAAACGTAATGCAAGAGAGTGTCAACATTTTACATGACCCCCTCTTAAAACAATTGGTTCTCCTTATTATCTATCTAATCCAGTGTGGAGGAAGTCATTAGTTTCAGCATTGAAATTCTTCTGTCAATCATCGCTAAAACAAAGTAGCTCTTGGATCAACTGACCTATATTAGACCCGATCTACTGGCACAGTAGTTAGTACAAACAAACCATGGAACCGTGGCAGTCAGTGGGGGCTCCAAGTGTGGTAAAAATGACAGAGATTTTGCACACACTCCTTCCCCAGCTTACTTCTGGCTAATGTTAAACCATTTGGGAATCAACTGGAAGAGGTGAGAGTAAGGCTGCTAGTTCACAGGGAGATCATGAAGTATTGTCTTCCTTGTTTCACTGAAACACAACTTACCCATGACTCAGATGATCCTGCTGTACAACCTGAGAGTTTCTCCATTTATCGTAAAGACCATATGGAATCCTAAGGCAAGGGAAAAGGTGGTTGTATATGCTTTATGATCAATGTTTCACAGTGTGCCGATGTGACAGTCAATCCTGACTTGGAATACCAGATCATCCCTTTCATCTCCCATGGAAATTCAATCTGCTTCTTATCGATGGTCTAAATATCATCCCAAGCCAATGCCAAGATGGCACTGGAAGAATTATACTCATTCATCAACACTCTTGAAATAGCAAACTTTGATGTCTTGTTCATCATCATTGGAGACTTCAATCAAGCAAACTTGAGGAAAACACTCCCAAATACCATCAGCATGTCTCCTGCACCACACAAGTAGTAACACTCTGAACCAATCCTACACCACTGTCAAGTCTGTCACCTGCCAATCCATTTTACACCCTCATTTCAGCCAGATTAATCATCTATCAGTACTGTTTCAGACAGAGATAGGGGTGCAAGGCACCAAAGAAGAGAATGATACAGCAATGGTCTGAGGAGACCATAGGACTGCATTGATTCAGTGGAGTGCGACATGCTCAAGACAGGCCCTTCAGCCCACCGAGTCTGTACCGACCAGCAGTCCCCGTATACTTGCACTATCTGGCACACTAGGAACAATTTACAATTTATACCAAAATGAAAATAAACTACAAACCTGTACATCTTTGGAGTGTGGGAGGAAACAAGAGAAACCGGGGAAAACCCATGCGGTTATGGGGATAACGTACAAACTCTGTACAGACAGCGCCCATAGTCAGGATTGAAACTGGGTTTCTGGCAGGGGCGGCATATAGAGGCAGCAACACCACCACTGCGCCACTATATGCCGCCCCTGCGCTATGCTGATTAGCATATGAGCTACATGCAAACTAGGAATTTGATTGCTGGTGTATATGACAATAAACTAATATGAATCTGAATAAAATGATAGCTTCATCCATAAGGTCATGTGGGCCATCAGTATAGACACGTGCGAAAATGTACATACATCTACAGAGAATGTAAAGCCTCAAAAGCTTCTAATTATCTCTATATACTATTCACCTGACAATATCAAAAGGTCATAATTTTCTGACAAATTAATTTTTCATGAAGAGTTGAAGCAACATACATTTTATAACAATTCTTCAAAATTTCATATTTGAAGCCATGTAATTGTACAAAATCTATAACATCAATTATTTTTTCAAATTATCAACAGATATTATTATTCTGTAAATTGTCACATAGCTTTCGTTACAAACTAGTCTAAAATTAAAATAACTTTTTTCATACCATGCATTTGAAATGAAATGAAATGAAATGAAATGAAATGAAAAAAATGAAATGAAAAAAAAAATGAAATTTCATTTTTTTTTTTCATTTCACTGTCAAGTCTGTCACCTGCCAATCCATCTTACACCCTCATTTCAGCCAGATTAATCATCTGTCAGTACTGTTTCAGACAGAGATAGGAGTGCAAGGCACCAAAGAAGAGAATGATACAGCAATGGTCTGAGGAGACCATAGGACTGCATTGATTCAGTGGAGTGCGACATGCTCAAGACAGGCCCTTCAGCCCACCGACCAGCAGTCCCCGTATACTTGCACTATCCGGCACACTAGGAACAATTTACAATTTATACCAAAATGAAAGTAATCTACAAACCTGTACATCTTTGGAGTGTGGGAGGAAACAAGAGAAACCGGGGAAAACCCATGCGGTTATGGGGATAACGTACAAACTCTGTACAGACAGCGCCCATAGTCAGGATCGAAACTGGGCCTCTGGCACTGAGAGGCAGCAACACCACCACTGCGCCACTATATGCCACCCCTGCGCTATGCTGATTAGCATATGAGCTACATGCAAACTAGGAATTTGATTGCACCCTGGTGTATATGACAATAAACTAATCTGAATCTGAATAAAATGATAGCTTCATCCATAAGGTCATGTGGGCCATCAGTATAGACACTTGCAAAATGTACATACATCTACAGAGAATGTAAAGCCTCAAAAGCTTCTAATTATCTCTATATACTATTCATATACTATTCAAGGTCATAATTTTCTGACAAATTAATTTTTCATGAAGAGTTGAAGCAACATACATTTTATAACAATTCTTCAAAATTTCATATTTGAAGCCATGTAATTGTACAAAATCTATAACATCAATTATTTTTTCAAATTATCAACAGATATTATTATTCTGTAAATTGTCACATAGCTTTCGTTACAAACTAGTCTAAAATTAAAATAACTTTTTTCATACCATGCATTTCATGTTACAATCAATGTTGCATTTGATGTGCCATCAGTGCTGCAATGTAGAAACAAATTGCTAATGCCAAATCACACAAACTGCAATCTGATAACAATAGGATAATCTTATTTAGCAATTTGGGCTGAAATCGATACCGACCAGGCCAACAGGGTTAGCTCTGCAAAATGCTGCATAGAGCAATGTTGTAGCAGTCAGGATGTCAGTTTTACAAAGATAATGCCTTTATTCTCTGGAGTGCAGAAGGTTAAGGGGCGACTTGATAGAGGTCTTTAAAATGATGAGAGGGATAGACAGAGTTGATGTGGACAAGCTTTTCCCTTTGAGAATAGGGAAGATTCAAACAAGAGGACATGACTTCAGAATTAAGGGACAGAAGTTTAGGGGTAACATGAGGGGGAACTTCTTTACTCAGAGAGTGGTAGCGGTGTGGAATGAGCTTCCAGTGGAAGTGGTGGAGGCAGGTTCGATGGTATAATTTAAAAATAAATTGGATAGGCATATGGATGAGAAGGGAATGGAGGGTTATAGTATGAGTGCAGGCAGGTGGGACTAAGGGAAAAAAAGTTGTGTCGGCATGGCTTGTAGGGCCGAGATGGCCTGTTTCCAACTTGACAGTCGCCGGCAGTCGGCTGAAAAATCGTCTAAGTGGGACAGGCCCACAGATTTAAAGCGGTTCTGAGGAGCAACTTTTTCACCCAGAGGGTGGTAGCTGAAGCAATCTGCCAAATGAAGTGGTAGAGATGGGCACAATTAGAATACTTAATAAACATTTTGACAGGAACCTAGGTAGAAAAGGTTTAGAGGGACATGGGACAAATACAGCCAAATAGGGCCAGCTTAGGTAGCAACTTGGTCGGCATAGACAAGTTAGACCATTGATTCTACAAAAAGCAACAGCTAGACTGCCATACTTGTATGCAAGTAACTTATCTTTCCAAAAGAACAATGTGTTAGTACAACAGGACTCTGATGCCCCAAGTCTGCAGCTTTAATTGTAATTTGTTATCATGAAATTACTTCATAGGTTATTAATATATTATTTAATCACTAAATCATTTAATATATTATCACCAAATAAAGTTTAGACAATGAAAGGTTGGGAGCGAAAGGCGGCGGTAGAATTTTAACGGGTCACCTTCACATTACTCAACAAACAGCATTAATGAATGTAACTCATCTGTAATTAATAAATACAGTGAATAATTGAAGACCCATCACAGATCCCAGTGGGATGCTGCAATAAGGTTAGACAGGAATATGTCTGTCTTTTTTCCATTGTCGGTTATCATTGTAAATGCATTAGCAAAATTTCCTCTTGCAGTGATTGTTAAATTAATTTGTTACAGAATTAACCATAATTATGTTAAACAAGATTCCTTTTTCACCAGGAATCCTCTTTCATATATTTTTGAATTCTTATCTCTCCACATAAAATAAAACTAGGATGCACTAGGAGTGCCATGTGACACGGGAAGAGAGGACACTGTACATGATGAGAAGATAGTCTAAATAATGGTGCAGAAAGTATCACATTGGATCTGCTTTGGGGCTTCAATCATTCAATGTGTTTATTGAAAACTGATGACAGGATGGACAGCCTTATATCCATACTTGCCAATGATACAAAGATAGGCAGCAGTGTGAGCTGTTCAGATGAAGGCATAAGACCACACATGAAATTTTGGAGCAGAATTGTGAGGCTGGATTTCAATATAGGCAAGAGTGAAGTCATCCACTTTAAATCTAAGTAGAATAAATCAGATTGTATTCTGAATGGAAGAGATCTAAAGAGATTAAACCATTTACATACATTGATTGTTTAAAAAATAAAGAAAAGTGAACGGAATGTTAGGTTTCATACCGGAATGTTAGGTTTCATACAGAGACAACGAAATGCATTTACAACGAAATGTTCAGAATGCAAAGGAGTTAAAATATATATTACAGCTAAATTAAATCCTGGTTAGGTCATGTCAGGAACTATGGCAAATTCTAGGCACCATAATTTTGCTTTGAACGGAAGAAAATATGGATTTTGAAAAATTATATCTGGATTCCAAGGTATACATATTCATTCCCTGTCACTGGTGCCCTGGGAACTGCCCTGAATATTGATTTTGCTGATGTAGATTTTTAGCACAGACCTCTATTCCCAATAGTTAGGTTACAGTGAGGAATTACAGCATGTGGCACAGAGATGCAACTGGTAGAGCTGCTGTCTCACAGTGCCAGAAACTCGGGTTCAATCTTTGAGTGCTGGCTGTGTGACCACATGGGTTTCCTCTATGTGCTCTGGCTTCCTCCCACATCCCAAAGATGTGCGAGTTTGTAGATTAAATGGCATCTTTAATAATTCCCTTGATGTGAAGGGAGTGGGTGAGAAGTTGGGATAACTTAAAACTAGAGTGAGCTGGTGATCAATGGGCGGCGTGGACTCAAGGGCCAAAGTAACTATAAATTAAACTAAACCTAGGGTTGCATTTTCTAATGTCTGGACGATTAGTAGATGGCTTGATCAGTTTATTTAAGAGAGCTGTTAGGGTAAGTAGAGAGGACTGTTTCCCAGGTTCGAAGGCTATGACTGGTAACTATTGTTTAAGCTATACCTTCAAAGAACAAAGTTAGAACAATGTTAAATTCAAACAATGGCAGAAGTTTGGAACTCTCCTCTGTAGACTGCAATCAATTGTTAATTGCAATCTAAAATTGCTTTAAAGGAAACAAAGAAAATGCACATGTCTGAAATTAGGTCACACATCAGCTGTGACCTCAGTGTATGGAAGAATGGATTTGAGGCAACTCCTGTTTCTTTCTTTCAACATGCTCATAAGCCTTTAATGTATGTTTCTCTTGAAATGCTTTCTCACAATTACTTTCGTTGGTGCCCTTCGCCATCTGGGTTTTGTGATTTTCTTCAAATACCTAGATTTTAGTGGCCATTCAGTTGTATGGTCCTGGAAAAATGAAAGGAACAAATAGTGTAGGGAGCTATTGTGCTGTGTAGGCATCACTGTCACAGCAAGTGACAATAATAGACAATAGGTGCAGGAGTAGGCCTGTCGGCCCTTCGGCCATTCACTGTGATCATGGCTGATCATCCACAATCAGTACCCCGTTCCTGCCTTCGCCCCATATTCCTTCATTATCTTTAAGAGTTATATCTATCTCTCTCTTGAAAGCATCCAGAGAAATGACCTTCATTGCCTTCTGAGGCAGAGAATTCCCCAGATTCACAACTCTCTGGGTGAAAAAGTTTTTCATCTCCGTTCTAAATTGCCTACCCCTTATTCTTAAACATCAGGAACATGTTTTCTGCCTCTAGCGTGTCCAATCCCTTAATAATCTTATAAGTTTCAATAAGATCCCCATCTCATCATTCTAAATTCCAGTGTATACAAGCCCAGTCGCTCCATTCTTTCAACATATGACAGTCCCGCCATCACGGGAATTAACCTGGTGAACCTATGTTGCACTCCCTCAATAGCAAGAATGTTTTCCTCAAATTTGGAGACCAAAACTGCATACAATACTCCATGTGTAATCTCACCAGTGCCCTGTACAACTGCAGAATGACCTATTTGCTCCTATACTCAACTCCTCTTGTTGGGAAGGCCAACATGCCATTAGCATTCAATTAAGCCAGCAATTTCACAAGTTTTGCTGCAGTACGGCAGAATTTCAAATCTTAATTTCGTATGCACCTCACATACTGTATCCTGGCCATTCAGATAAATTGTAATAGTGCCGTTGCAAATACTTTTAACACATAATTAAGATTCTCGATCTTGACACTTGGTAATAGATTTTAAGATTCTGTTAGCAACCGAACAGATTCAGTGATCTCGTAAAATATTTAAAAGACAGTCAAAGCCTCACCACACACCTGGGAGAAAGAAAATATATGAGCAAGAGTAAAATGGCATCAAGGCAAAATTCCTCTGATTGATCAAAAAGGAAAATGGGCAATTTCTGTAAACATTTACTTTGAATTAGAATTTAGAAAACTGATATCATAAATAACCACACTGGTCCAGGAGGACATTAGGCTAGACTTTCTCATTCAGAACCAAAGATTATAGGAAATAATAAGGAAGACCCTGGCATATGGAAATAGAATCCTGCAAAACAGAAAACTGGGTTTACATTTTTCATTAGTAGAGGGGGAAATATAATACCCATAAATAGGTGGGTTTGAGTTGAGATGAATTTTAAAAGATAGAGCCCTGAATCCTGGCACCAACCTGCCCTTAACCAATTGCTATATAGGCAGGATTGGTGGTACTGCGCAACCAAGAAAATTCTGAGAGATGGGTTAGAAATGTTGAGCTTATAATAGAACAGCGCTTCTCCTATTTGACCACAGTGTTAGATTAACTCTGGCTACTTGAGTTTGCTAGTTGAGGATTTCCAGATTCAGAAATCAAGTGCCTTCCATTGCTTTAGCCAACCACTGTCGTTGGGCAATCCCCGTAACAGTTTAAATCATGGCCTGTCAACCTTTCTGAACTCCCCACCAAATCTTCGGATCTTCCCCACAGTTAAGGGGCTGTCCCACGGCGGCGACCTAATCTGTGAGTTTAGAAAAGTTTGCCCTCAACTCAAACTCGCAGCATGGTCGACACGTGGTCCTACGAGGTCCTATGAGATCACTGGAACTCTCCTTCATGCTCAAGGATGATCGGCTAGGCTGCTCTGCATTTCAGTTTTTACCTGTCCCTTTGCGGGCCTCACCCTATCAGAGTAATTCCTTTATCCTATCCACCCTTCCCTCATTATAATTTAAAATTAACTAGTTTTCCCACTTTTCTGATTCTGATGAAGGACATTTAACTTTGTTTCACTCGTCACATTTGCTGCCTGACACGCTGAGTGATTCCAGCACTTTCTTTTCTATTATAATTAGTTTTTAATCTTTGTTTATGATATTTCAGCCTCTATCTTAATCCACAATAAATGTCCCTAAATTCATTTGACTCTATAAAACATCCTACAAGTCCATTGAAAATTATAACCTGGGTTACAATCTGCAAATGTTTTCCTTGATAAAGCCTATTTGATGAAAGCACTATCATTGGACATCAAATATCTCATGTCGCAGACGCCAGAGTTACAACTATGTTGGGTGTAGGGGAATCCACACCACAGAGACTGTAATGTCTTTGTGTGCGGCTGTCTCTGAGCCAATGTTAACCTGATTGCACAATCTGAACCACTGCGTCACCTTATCTGACTCTTTTCTCATTATATTATATGTTGCCAGTGCCAATTGCCAATATATTTAATGTTTTCAATTGATGTTGAAGTACAAAAAGAAACTGTGTAGGTTGGGTAACTGTAAGAATATAAAAAAGCATAGCTAAGTAAGTATAAAAAAACTTATTTGAACCTTCTGCCACACGAAATTGCACTTTAAGTCAGTCACAGATTCAAGCAACCAGCACAGGTTCAGAGCTGATAATAGGGATACAGAGAACTTAATGAGTTATATTTCGCTGACACTGGGAAAAAAGGAAAACTTTTTGACATTAATCATTAATCAGAACTGCTTCATTAAAAATGGATTTAGTTCAAGTGGTTTGCTGTTCTAACAGACTTAAAGATAAAACCCATCTATGCCTCTGCCTATCTTCTTACCTTCCCACCCTACCCTACTATTTATTTCTCCTGTATGATCTAATCAGGTTTTATAGACGCATAGAATCATACAGAATGGAAACAGCCCAACTTGCCTACTCTGACTAACATGCCCCATCTGCATTCGTCCCACCTGCCTGTGTTTGGCCCATATCCATCTAAACTTATTCTATCCATGTACCTGTCTAAATGCTTCTTAAATGTTGTGATAATACCGACCTCAACAAACTTCTCCAGCAGCTCGTTCCATACATCCACCACTCTTTGGGTAAAAGAGCTACCCTCAAGTTCCTTTTAAATGTTTCCTCCCTCCTCTTAAAGCTATATCCTTTGGTTCTCGATTAACCCTACTCTGGGCAAAAGACTGTGTGTTTACCCAATCTATTCCTCTCATGACTTTGTACGCCCCCTCATCCCCTGTGCTCCAAGGAATAAAGTCCTAACCTGCCCAACGTCACCCTATATATCAGGCCCTTGAGTCCTGGCAACATCTTCATAGATCATCTCTGCACTCTTTCCAGCTTGACAACATTCTTCCTATAACATGGTGGCCAAATCTGAACACAATACTCTGCATGTGGCCACACCAACATCTTAAGGGCCTGTCCCACTTGCCGTTTTTTCGGTGACTGCCAGCGTCATGAGAGTGTCACCTAAAGATTTTGAACATTTCAAACTCCAGCGGCAACAAAAATATGTTGCGACACTTGAAAAAACACCGTGCGTCATACGTCATCACGCCGCGTCGCACCGCGTATTTTTCGGTGACCTGATACGTCAGTTAATGATGACGGCAGTCGCCAAAAAAATCGCCAAGTGAGACAGGCCCTTCATGCAACTGCAACATAATCTCCCAACTGCTATACTCAATCCCTTTACCATGTTCATGTTATGTATCTTAACCATTCCACATCCCATCACTCCTTTCATAAAGAAACGCCCTCTGAAGTTTCCCACTAGATTTATTTGTGATAGTTTTACAAAGAATAATAAAAGAAATACAGCACAGAAAGAGGCTCGTCTGCTGATTTGGTCTCCATTTTATATTCCATGCATCTTCTCCCTTGCTATTCACC
The DNA here is from genome assembly GCF_028641065.1 of Leucoraja erinaceus. Taxonomy (NCBI): domain Eukaryota; kingdom Metazoa; phylum Chordata; class Chondrichthyes; order Rajiformes; family Rajidae; genus Leucoraja; species Leucoraja erinaceus. The sequence continues at coordinate 55,570,564 of NC_073383.1, forward strand.
TCTCACACTCTCAGCATTTACATTTTACTCAGGTACTATTCCAATTTGGTTTTGCCTCACACATTTTCAACAGTAATTTGTTCCACATATTTTGATTGTTTATTCATTTTTCAGGCACACAGCAACACTGGCAAATGAGGTGATGAGGAAGAAGAGTGTGAGGAGTAGAAAGGGAGAGTTGGTGGGAGAGAGAGTGGTGGGGAATGGAAGAGTTGAAGAAAAGAGATAGTGAGATGTTGGTGGAATGGAGAAGGGAGGGTTGGAAAGGATGAGCTTCAAGGAGCATTGAGGGAAGAAGATTAAAGGAGGAAGGCTAAAGAAGAAGCCGTCAAGTATGTTTATATCCATTTGGGGAGAATGTGAGTCATTGGCAAGCAAATACTTAAGGTCATGGTCCACAATCTTTTGAAGCTCCATGCTATTGAACCAAGACATGGTTCTGCACAGTCCATGCGCACAGTCCACAGCAACAGCCCTCTTTCATTGAAAAGAGTGTAGAAAGAAACTGCATTCTTTAGATGGCTCAACCCAAAACGTCACCCATTCCTTCTCTCCAGAGATGCTGCCTGTCCCACTGAGTTATTCCAGAATTTTGTGTCTATCTTTGGTGTAAACCAGCTTCTGCAGTTACTTTCTACACAAGGAACTTCAGATGCTGGTTTATACCAAAAATGCAAAAGATCCAGCTAATAAATTAGAAACACACATCAGTCATGTCCTGAAACCACCATCACAACTAGATAAATAATATTAGTATCTGAAGTGTTACATCCAACATCAAATCTAAAACTCGTAACCTATGGCAAATGGCAGATGGAAAGAGCCCAGGAGGTCTAGAAACTTGCCAACAGTTATGATGCTAGTGGATACTTCAGTACTGTTGAGACTGCCTATGCACCAAACACCAGAGCTCCTACAACAGTGACAGCCAAAAACAGAGGAGCAATCAAGTGGACAGAATGAAGTCAGTGCCCTCTGGGAGACCTCCTCTTGCAAAATGGTGCATTTGATGCAAATACAATTAACATATAACCATATAATCATATAACAATTACAGCACGGAAACAGGCCATCTCGGCCCTACAAGTCCGTGCCGAACAATTATTTTCCCTTAGTCCCACCTGCCTGCACTCATACCATAACCCTCCATTCCCTTCTCATCCATATGCCTATCCAATTTATTTTTAAATGATACCATCGAACCTGCCTCCACCACTTCCACTGGAAGCTCATTCCACATCGCTACCACTCTCTGAGTAAAGAAGTTCCCCCTCATGTTACCCCTAAACTTATGTCCCTTAATTCTGAAGTCATGTCCTCTTGTTTGAATCTTCCCTATTCTCAAAGGGAAAAGCTGATCCACATCAACTCTGTCTATCCCTCTCATCATTTTAAAGACCTCTATCAAGTCCCCCCTTAACCTTCTGTGCTTCTAACCTTTCTCTGTAACTTAGTTGTTGAAACCCAGGCAACATTCTAGTAAATCTCCTCTGTACTCTCTCTATTTTGTTGACATCCTTCCTATAATTGGGCGACCAAAATTGTACACCATACTCCACATTTGGTCTCACCAATGCCTTGTACAATTTTAACATTACATCCCAGCTTCTATACTCAATTAATTCCTTCTGATAGCATGTTATCCACTGCACCTTCAGTGTTGTCACAGCCCAGCATGAGATTGAAAAGGTTATCCAACAGCTGAAAATGAAGGTGTTCAGAACACACAAAACCCCCGCTGAAATAAAGTCTGGAGAGAAGGAATGGGTGATGTATCGGGTTGAGACCCTTCTAAGTACAAACGGGACAACTTCATTATCTCGCCTCCCTCAACTGCTAATACAAGACCATATCAGAGAATCTCCGACACAGTAATCGTGAACATTCTCAAGAAATCATAGTTCAATTCTGATTTTTATAAAACAGTCTCCTGCAACCTGCCACTGGGAAAATCATTGCTAGAATCATTTCAATTGCTTCCTGTAATACAAAATAACTCAGTCTCTGCGCATCTCACACACTGATTTTTACATTATTTTATTTCCCCACATAGAAATAATAGATTGATCGTTGCAATGCGTCTCTGTGTGAATAAACAGAAGTGACCAAATGGAATTTGTAGTTCATAGCAATTCTTTGCTATGCTGAGCAGGTAGGATACAAGCATGAATTGAAGATCTCACCTGATGGTCAAATGAAACACACATTGATATCATAAGTAAATGAGATAATATGCTCCTTGACATAGAGTTCATTGCCCATATTATCAATCTATTGATGAGGACTGAAATTTCATTTGAGATGTGTACTGCTTCCATTCATCGACCATGCTCCACTGTGTTGAATTTAACACACTGAGCAGTCGACAATGCAAGAGAAATGCACAACAAGGACAAACTTGTTCAGAAAAACAAATCATCAGGAATTGGGCACACTGAGTGTTGTTGTCATGAGTTTAGATGATATGTGGGTGTTACCAATTGGATATTGCATCAGAACAACTATGTAAACTTTCTTCCATTTTATCTGGAGATCAAAAATATATTGCGAACATAGAGATTCCATTAAATACTCCTATTAAATCTTTCCCCTCTCACCTTAAACCAATGCCATATGTTTCTTGATTCCCTTACTCTGGGTAAAAAACTATGCATTCACCCCTTCATGATCTTATACACCTCAATTAGATCACCCCTCAGCCTCATGTGCTCCAAGGCATAAAGTCCCAGTCTGTCCAAACTCACCCATAACTCAGGCCCTTAAGTCCTGGCAAAATTGTGGTATGTAACCATTTTATTCTGAGATGTACATTTGCCAAGAACTGCCATGTCCTGTCCCAAGGTTCATTACCAATTGTTATGTAACATGGGATTCTTCTCCAAGGACTGTTCCCTGAGATGTACACTGAGACAGTAAACAATGAACTAGAAGATTATTAACTTACTGAGGCATACCCATAGGCTTTGCAAAAAAAAAATCCTCGTCATTCAATGAAGGGAGCTGTCCTTTACAAATGTTGCACACCAGCACCTTTTGTTTTCCAAGACATTACGCTGAGATATGAAATGAAATCTAGTATAGCAACTGCAAATATTTTGTGGGGCAAAAGCCACGGTTTACAACCCTCCCAAATTTGTGCTCTGAGGTGGGAAACATAAAAATATATTCATAATGGAAAATATGTAAAAGCCAAATTGATATCAAGTCAAAATAATATGAAACTTACCCTGAAGTGGATTGCTCTGTTTTTTTTGTTGATGATAGAGGCATATGAATGCACTGCATATATTGCAAAGCTTATAAATAAAATACAATTTTGGAAAACGAATATATGCAGTTTGATAAGATAACATCATGCAGATAATCAATTGATGAGGTAGATCTACACTGTAGTTAATCTGTTCGCAACAATGATCCAAAAAGTACTATTCTTTTATCATTGAAAATTTTAAAATTACAGCTGCTGAAAATCTGACATAAAAAAACTGTAAATGACAGAATACTCAGCAGGTCAGGCAAAATCTGTAGAAAGAGAAACAGCGCCACATTTCAGATTAATGTTTTTTCATCACTTTTGAATGAAGTTCATTGATATGGATTGTTAACTGTCTTTCCAATGCTTTTTTTAACCACTCTGCCAAAGAAATTAGTTTATAAGTGGTCCTTCTTTCTTGGTCCATTGCTGGACTTACAATTCCCAAACTACAGTTTTATTAATGAGCATAAACCACAATGCACATATTGTCAATCATCTTCAGAGGAGCTGAGTCATGTTCTTTTTGCTTCAGGGCATCATTGCATTATTGCGTGCTTTGATCCACATTATCCTTCAATGCTTTTGTCAGTTCTAAGCTTGATTTTGCCAAATTTCTCATCATACCACATACTGCAACAGGCCCATACCAATGTCAACGCACATTTTCTGTATTAATTTCCCACGTTTCCCCTTCTAACTCCAACCTATTTTGTTCTTTCATCATTATCCCACCTCTTTTTATTTGTAACAGAACTTTAGGAGAGCTCCCCCTCACCTCTCCCCACTCGACATCAACAACATCACAATCACATCTGTGGAGTCTTTTAAGTTCCTTGGAGCCATCATGTCCAAGGACCTGAAATGGCGGTCACCATCGACTCCACAGTCAAAAGGGCCCAACAGAGGTTGTGCTTCCTGTGGCAGTTGAGGAAACACAATCTGCCACAGACAATGATGGTCCAATTCTATACTGCCATCGTAGAGTCTGTCCTCACCTTCTCCATCATGGTCTGGTTTGGCTCAGCCACCAAGCACGACAAATCTGGAGCCTGCAGTGAATCGTCCGATCAGCTGAGAAGGTTGTTGGTTGCAACTTTCCACCCATTGACGAACTGTACACTGCAAAGGCCAGGAAGCGAGTGGGTAAGATCATCTCTGACCCCTCTCACCCTGGCCACAAACTCTTTGAAGCACTTCCCTCTAGAAGACGACTCTGAACTGTCAAAGCTGCTTTTTTTCCCACAAGCAGTAGCTCTCCTCAATAACCAATAGTCTGTTGCTTCCTTTTGCTCTGGTATTTTATTTCATTCACATGTTTAAAATATAATGTTTTATTCTTAATGTTTAATGTTGTTTGTGTCATTCTTAATTGTTACTGTATGTCGTGTTGTTGCGAGAGGAGCACCAAGGCAAATTCCTTGTTTGTATACACACTTGGCCAATAAACTTATTCATTCATTAATATATTCACCTTCAACCTCTTCAACTCTCCTTGATTCCCTTTCCATTTTTTTTGTCATTCAAATCAAGTCTACAGTTATAGATAAGTATTCGGCACCCATATTTATTTTTGCATGGTGAATTGAAAGCAAGCGGTTGTCGTTAACCTGGCAAAGACTGCCATCTCCAAGACTTTACCCCCTTTCTTTTCCCACCCTCTCTCTCCTGTACCCCACCTGGACCTGCATCTCCGCTCCCCCTTCCCTTCCACCTACATTCTTTCCTCTAGCTTCACAATTTGCAACTCCAATCATTTTCTCTCACGCCTTCTGCCTTTTCACCTCTATCAAAAAAGCCCCCCCCCCCCACCTATACTGAATTATTACTTGCATGACTTTGACTTGTCCTCTCCTCTAATCTAGTTTTCTTCCCCTCCACCCCAGCACAATCAGTACGAAGGATCCCAGCCCGAAACATCGCCTATCCATGTTCTCCAGAGATGCTGCCTGACCCACTGAGTTACTCTTGCATGTTGTGTCTATCTTCGGTGTGAGCCTGCATCTCCTGCCTGCACATCTATGTTGCTGTTCCATTGCAAGCAACCATTGACAATATTTTCTCACTTAATTTATCAAATATTTTTGGTAAATGCATACAACAATGTCAACAGCAGTGCAGTAACCTTGTAGATATAACAACCCAGTATCACTGAAACCTCTGTGATCACTACGGCATAATCTTCCAGATTTTCCTTACTCCACCACTCCCCACAGATAACTTCATCTTCCTGAGCTCCAAATTCTGTAATTCTCCCCCTGAAGCTCTGCCTCCTACCCTTTTTTCTCTTCCAACTGATTTTGGTTACAAACTTTTCTCTGATGTGACTGGGTGTTTCACTGTATAAAGTTGTGTAGATAATTCAAGTTTGTATAGCTGACTGCATTGCAGATTAGTTAAACTTCTGTACAATGTTTCACAAAAATTTGACTTTTAGAAAAAGTAATGCTTGTAGGATGTCACTGACCTTGATGTTGACAGAATATGAAATGGTTCCTTAACTGAATAAAATTATTTCAAAAATATATTTAAAGGCCTAATACATCCTATACATTAAAAATTTCAATATTTTTTATTTCCAAACGCTATATCTTCCACTAGTAATTGTATATTATCTTCAAAAAAACATCAGTAATTTCCCAGTGGATTGCCATTGACTCCAATCTAACACATTACCTTCGTGAGGACAGCAATAATACAAGGAAAAGCTGGAAATCCTATATTTAAAATAAACAATTTACCTCACCTGGAAGGACTGCTAGGGCCCCTGGATGGAAGTGAGGGAGAAGGTGTAGGGACTGGTGTTACATCTGTGGTTGCAGGGGAAAGTGCAAGAGTATTTAACAATGTAAGCAGCCAAGCAAAATTGAGAATAAAAGTTAGAAAACAGGCATACAGATAAAAACCATCATGAAGATGAAAATGACTGAGGAGAGGTAGAGAAGATACAATGGGAAAACAAATTGTATAGGAAGGAACTGCAGCTGATGGCCTAATCTGAAGATAAGACACAAAATGCTGGAGTACCTCAGCAGAAAAGACAGCATCTCAGCATCTCCAGAGATGCTGCCTGTCCCACTGTGTTACTCCAGCATTTTGGGTCCATATAATGGAAAAGATGGGTGAAAGCACAAGCATGTTTATATTTGTAACTTGTATGTAAAATAACGGTTATAGAATCATAGAATCATTGAGTTATATGGAACAAAAATGGGCCTTTCAACTCGCTGAGTTTCCACTAACCATTGAGCATCCATTTACACAAATTCTACTACAATCCAATATATTACTCATTTCAATCATCACCTCTCCAAACTCTACCATTTGCTTTCACAAGTTTCCATCTTGTCCTGGCTTTTCTTAAATCTATTTTGCAAATATTACATTTTTTTCCTTAAACACATTATTGTGCCATGTTGAATCATGGCAAAAGATGTATGCTTGCTTTATGCAATTGCAGATAAATGCAAAGCAAAACTCTTTCATCCTGATAATCGCAGGATAAATTAACATAGATGCTCATGATACAAATGACATCCAGACACTGAGTTACGCTGTTGATTATAAAAAAACGTGTTCATGTATTGGATTAGCTAATCAAAGTACAATGTCCAATTTTTATTGTATTTATCATGTCAACCATTTAACATACTTAACATTCAGAGGCACGGTTGGAATAAAAAGAAAGCCGTCTTTATTGGCATCCTGGTTTAACAGGATTTGTATCTCTGTGTGGTGAAATCTGGCTGCTTCATAAAAATGCTCAGCATTAAAGTCGGTGTCTTGTCCCCGGAATTCAACCTGCCAAATCATTTCCCGGCGGCTTATGCTTCAGGATCGATATATGACATGAATGCAAGATGTTTCAATGTGACAAATGTCCTCCAGAGCATTTTATTCACCGCAGCAGCAAAATTGAACATTTCAACATACATACAATTGGAGTTTATCGTTTCACACTTTTATGGTGATAAAATGGCTCGTTTGTTAATGGCAAGTGTGCCCACTGCAAGGAGGGAGGGTAAGGGGACTGCGTAAAGTTGGATGTATTGTACTCACTGAAAGCTGCGACGGCGAGCGATAGAGTGACCACAATAGAGGTCCAGGACACCCACAATGCCTTCTTGCGGTAACTCTGAGCCTCGTGGGGTTTCAGCTTCTGACTGCTTTCCAGTAAACCTGGGGGAGAGGCGAGGAAGAAATAAATCTTCTGTCCTAATTTTATGGGTCTCGCCAGTGCTGGCAAGAGTGCAGATAGATAGTCACAAAAAGCTGCAGTAGCTCAGCGGGTCAGACGGCATATCTGGAGGAAACGAATAGGTGACGCTTGTTTCTGGTCGAGACCCTTCTTCAGGCAAGTGTGCAGCTCAGTGGAGGCACTATTGGCAGCGGGATGGTGTTTTACTGTGTGCATTCCGGCAGTCTGATTTAGTCTACTCGGGCATGTTAAGTTTCCTAAACTGAAATTTAGTTGAAGCTTCACACTTGGTGTATTTAATAATTCATGCATATTTATTCGTCAGTTTTAAGCTGTTGGAGCTAGAGACGGTTGGACTTCGCATAAAAATAGTCTTAAAAATAATATACATGAAATCACCTAAATGGTCTCATTAATTATAAAATAGTATTCTGTTTAAACTGAAACTGTGCCCACTATTGATCACTTGCATTATGTAACTAGGTAGCGGAAAGTTTCCATCTCTCTGTTAAGTCACTGGCAGGCAGACATTTCCTTGATTTAGCTCTGCGCTCCGCTCCGCCCGCTGGCTCCCAACTACCAGCCCCTAGACCTGCTGGAACTGCGGATCACACACTCACCTCTGTTCTCCACCATATCTCCCGACTGCGCGCTTTCAGTTATCCTCATTTCGTTATCTTTCTCCATCTTGAACTCTTGGTTCTGCTGGCTGGAATAATGGCCGTTCCTGGCTTCGGTCACCGTCTGGTTATATGAAGACCTTGCTGGATCTGAAGGCGAGTCGCCCATGGCTTAAGTACGGAGAATGCCCCACACAGCCGAGATGTCTGGTCTGAGAAAAGGAGAGAGAGAGAGAGAGGGGTGGATTTAAACGCGAGCTCACGTCCCCGATTCATCAGCACCGCGCTAGAAGCTGGAAACCGGTCGCTGACGAGCAGTCTCTAATTAAAATTCAGAGCCTGGTCAGATCAGATCAGATCTGAACCACTTTCTCATTCTGCTTCAGATACATGTAGCCGGGTTCGCAACCATCAATACCAACCTGCAACAGGAACAAACACATGTAAACCTGCCACTTTCACCCCGTGTATGTGCCAAAAGCCTTGGCATAAGGCGCCGGGAAAAGGGTTTTCCTTTTAAACTTATTCTGACTGGCAGAATGTTGTATAACGCCTGGAACGATGGAACTTATGAAATGCAAGGGGCGGGACTTCCAGTTCCACTTCTCAATGTTTTTGGCAGGAGCACAATATAATGTATTAATGATACCCGGCAAAACCATAGAAGGTACCTGGCTGACATTGTTGTACATTGGCATCAGGAGGATAAATAAATGAGTTCAGAACTTCGATGATTGGACTTTTCTGTCTAATCGGTGAGCACAAATGTATGCGAACATGACGGGATAATTGGTTTAAACATAAAATTACGTCCACTGCAAAGAGTTTCCGAATGGATTTATAAATCCAGAAGGATTGTGTTACAGTAAGGTATCGAACATACACTGAATGGTTTTGGCATGCATTTGCCAATTTAGCAATTATTTTCTAGATGGCGTTGTGCCAACGGCGTTGCAGCCTCCTGCAGGGTCCATGATACATTCCGATCTTTCTCAACTGTCAGGTGTTAGGGCAGGTGATAGATTACTTTCTTCATACGCTAGAAATCACACTGGAGTCTTACTTTCATCGTGTTCTCTGCAGCAGTAAGCAAAGCTGCTCAAAATACAAGATAATTACAATCCGAATGTTATGTGTACGAACATAAAATAACATCTGCAGATGTTCTTTGGGCTCAACCTTGGATTTTGGTAATAGTCGCTGATGGTTAATGTTATGGGAAGAATGCAAATCCCAAAGTCGTATTCGCTATTGTGAATGGGCAGCGGCTTTAACAATGGTAATTACTCCAAGAATAAATACAGCAATACAATTTATTTATCTATAAAAATATTCGATTGTTGGAGTTAAATTATTGGTAAGTTGGTCGATGCTGGGAATGATCCCGTGGTGTGGATGAGTAGCAAAATCTGGAAGGAATTGATGGGGTGAAGGGGACAATACAATGGAATCGGTGTGGGAATAGTGTAAATGAGTGGAGACACAAGAGGCTGCAGATGCGCCAATCTCGAGTAACAAACAATCTGCTGGCGGGACTCAGCGGATCGAGCAGCATCTGTGGAACGAACGGAATGGTGTTAATTACTGCTTGCTGGTGGGCGGGTACTCCCGATGGCCCAGTCCAATTATAAAATAAAATACCAAGGCTGAATGAAGTAGCCAGCTACAAAATAAGACATTACAACTGATTAATAATAAATGTATTTCCTCCTGTGAACGCTTTTTCAAAAAAGAAAAAAGGGATTCTGTATTGCGAGATAAGATAAAACGACAACATATTAGGTTATATGTATAATATGTGTTATTGTTTATCGTGAATAGGCTGGCCGTGTGTATTGTTTCATATTTAGGTCACGTTTCATGCATTCTATTGTTCGCATGCGGATTCATATTCAAGCAAAATGCCCCCCTCTACGGACAGACTCCAATGTAGAGAAGGGTCCCGACTCGAAACTTCGCCTGTCCATTCCCTCCTCAGATGTTGCCTGACCCGCTGAGTTCCTCTAGCGATTGTGTTTTGCAATTAATCATGCATGTTCTGAAAGATTTAGAAAACATTCTCTGCTTGACGAGCTATCCGATTTCTCCCACACACCCTGCCCAATAAATCATGCACAATGATCATTTGTAAATGTGGTGCTGGAAGCCAGATACTACAATGAGATGAAACACAAACACACTGTGCATATTGTCCTTATGTTCCACTAAATTTTTCATGTAATTCGAGATGCAACCAAAGCTTCCAAATGGTTACTGACTGCTGCTTATGAGGGGAGGGAGGGGCAACTTTGCACTTGGAGGGTTCCACTTCAATAAATATCTGAGTTAGGCCCGATACTGAACTGGAAAAATACTGGAGAACTCAGCGGGACAGGCAGCATCTGTGACCACGTTTAGGATTGGGACATTTAGACTGAGTGGAGCAGGGGGGAGAAAGCTAAAAATGAGAGATTTGAGTTATAAGCTGCCTAACTGGAATATTTGGTGCTGTTCGTCCATTGTCATGTGGCCTCACTCTGGCAAGGGAGGCAACCCGGGGCAGAAAGGTCAGCATGGGAATGGGAAGGAGAGTTAAAATGGTTAGCAACTAGGAGATCCAGCAAACCTTGACTGACAGAACATTATTGCTTGGTGAACCAGTCACCTAGTCTATGCTTGGTCTTGCCAATGCAGATGAGGCCACTTTGGAATCACCAAAAACAATAGATAATGTTGGAAGAGGTGCATGCGCATCTATATCTCACCTGGAAGGACTGCTGGGGACCCCGGATGGAGGTGTAGGGACTGGTGTTACATATTTTGTGGTTGCAGGGGAAAGTGCCTGGGGAGGGCCCACATTAGATGGGAATTGTCAAACCAAGGAATTGTAGAGGAACTCATTTCCATGGAAAGCGGAAAGGACTGGGTATGGGAAGATGTGACTTTTGGTGGGATCACGGTGAAGGTGGCAGAAATGTTGGAAAATAACATGCTGGATATGGAGGCTGGTAAAGTGAAAGATGAGAATCAGGGAAAACTCGTGTTTACATCGGTGAGAGCAAGTGGAGGCTTGGCGATCGTTTCGCCGAACACCTCCGCTCGGTCCGCATTAACCAACCTAACCTCCCGGTGGCTCAGCAATTCAACTCCCCCTCCCATTCCGTATCTGACCTCTCTGTCCTGGGTCTCCTCCATGGCCAGAGTGAGCAACACCGGAAATTGGAGGAACAGCACCTCATATTCCGCTTGGGGAGTCTGCATCCGGGGGGCATGAACATTGAATTCTCCCAATTTTGCTAGCCCTTGCTGTCTCCTCCCCTTCCTAGCTCTCCCTCAGCCCTCGGGCTCTCCTCCTTTTTCATTTCTTCTCCCCGTCCCCCCACCCCCACCCCCCATCAGTCTGAAGAAGGGTTTCGGCTCACAACGTTGCCTATTTCCTTCGCTCCAGGATTTTTGTGTACCAGGGGAAACTCTATCCTTGTTCCATCTGAGGGGAGAGGTAGTGAGTGCAGTACTATGGGACACAGAGGAGATGTTGGTAAGGGCTCCATCCACATTTACTGAAGAAAGAGGACATCTGGAATAATTGGCAGTGGAAAGCTTCTTCTTGGGAGCAGATATGGTGGAGATTCAGAAATTGAAAATAAGGGATTGGGTTATTGCAAGAGGCAGAGTGAGAGGTGATGAAGTCAAGGTTATTATGGGTGTCAGTGGCTTTACCAAACCATCACAGACAAACTGCTGGAGTAGCTCAGTGGGTCAGGCAGCATCACTGGAGAATAAGGATACGTGACGTTTCAGGTCAGGATTTTCTTCAGAATGATTGTGGTGGTGGGGAGGAGAAAGTTGAAAGAAAGTTGTGGCTGGACAAAGCAGCTGAGTGATAGGTGGATACTGGTGAGGGAGATTTTTGATTTGCGGATGGTTAGACAAAGGGCAGAGATGAAAAGACAAACAGTGTGAGATAAGGATAGAAGATTGCAAATTGTGAAGCCAGAGGAAGGCATATAGGTGGAAGGGGATACTCATCCTTGATTATCACAAGCCCAACTCATCCATGCTGAAAGAAAACTGGCAGGGAACATAAAAATTGACTGCAAAAGTTTTTATAGATTTGAGAAGAGAAAAAGATTACTTAAAACAAATGTAGGTCCCTTGCCGCCAGAAACAGGTGAATTGATCATGGGGGGAAAGGACATGGCAGACCAATTGAATAACTACTTTGGTTTTGTCTCACTAAGGAAGACTTAAATAATCTGCCGGAAATAGCAGGGGACCGGGGGTCAAATGAGATGGAGGAACTGAGTGAAATCCAGGTTAGCCGAGAAGTGGTGTTTGGTAAATTGAATGGATTAAAGGCCGATAAATCCCCAGGGCCAGATAGGCTGCATCCCAGAGTACTTAAGGAAGTAGCCACAGAAATAATGGATGTGTTAGTGATATTTTTTCAAAACTCTTTAGATTCTGGAGTAGTTCCTATGGATTGGAGAGTAGCTAATGTAACCCCACTTTTTAAAAAGGGAGGGAGAGAGGAAACGAGGAATTACAGAACAGTTAGTCTAACATCGGTAGTGGGGAAACTGCTAGAGTCAGTTATTAAAGATGGGATAGCAGCACATTTGGAAAGTGGTGAAATCATTGGACAAAGTCAGCATGGATTTATAAAAGAGGTAAGTCATGTCTGATGAATCTTATAGAATTTTTCGAGGATGTAACTAGTAGAGTGGATATTGGAGAACCAGTGGATGTGTTATATCTGGACTTTCAGAAGGCTTTCGACAAGGTCCCACATAAGAGATTAGTATACAAACTTAAAGCACACGGTATTGGGGGTTCAGTATTGGTGTGGATAGAGAACTGGCTGGCAGACAAGAAGCAAAGAGTAGGAGTAAAAGGGTCCTTTTCAGAATGGCAGGCAGTGACTAGTGGGGTACCGCAAGGCTCAGTGCTGGGACACCAGCTATTTACAATATATATTAATGATTTGGATGAGGGAATTGAATGCAACATCTCCAGGTTTGCGGATGACATGAAGCTGGGGGGCATGTTAGCTGTGAGGAGGATGCTAGGAGGCTGCAAGGTGACTGGGATAGGCTGGGTGAGTGGGCAAATGCATGGCAGATACAGTATAATGTGGATAAATGTGAGCTTATCCACTTTGGTGGCAAAAACAGGAAAGTAGACTATTATCTGAATGGTGGCCGATTAGGAAAAGGGGAGATGCAACGAGACCTGGGTGTCATGGTACACCAGTCATTGAAAGTAGGCATGCAGGTGCAGCAGACAGTGAAGAAAGCGAATGGTATGTTAGCATTCATAGCAAAAGGATTTGAGTAACGGAGCAGGGAGGTTCTACTTCAGTTGTACAGGGTCTTGGTGAGACCACACCTGGAGCATTGCGTACAGTTTTGGTCTCCTAATCTGAGGAAGGACACATAGAGGTAGTACAGAGAAGGTTCACCAGACTGATTCCTGGGATGTCAGGACTTTCATATGAAGAAAGACTGGATAGACTCGGCTTGTACTCGCTAGAATTTAGAAGATTGAGGGGGGATCTTATAGAAACTTACAAAATTCTTAAGGGGTTGGACAGGCTAGATGCAGGAAGATTGTTCCCGATGTTGGGGAAGTCCAGAACAAGGGGTCATAGTTTAAGGATAAGGGGGAAATCTTTTAGGACTGAGATGAGAAAAACATTTTTTACACGGAGAGTGGTGAATCTCTGGAATTCTCTGCCACAGAATGTAGTTGAGGCCAGTTCATTGGCTATATTTAAGAGGGAGTTAGATGTAGCCCTTGGGGCTAAAGCGATCAGGGGGTATGGAGAGGAGGCAGGTACAGGATACTGAATTGGATGATCAGCCATGATCATATTGAATAGCGGTGCAGGCTCGAAGGGCCGAATGGCCTACTCCTGCACCTATTTTCTATGTTTCTATGTTTCTATGCTGCCTTGCCGAGGCAGCGTTCGGTATAAAAGGAATCAATAGAAGGGAGGCTGGTTTGTGTGATGGTCTGGGCTGCGTCCACAATTTGTTGGAATTTCTTGCGGGTCTTGGATGGAGCTGTTCCCAAACCAAGGTGAGAGTGTTGAAGGTCTGTCGATGCAGCTGATCACTCTGGAGCAGATACAACAGAGGGACATGCATGTGAACAGAAAGCAGAACAAAACTGTTGTAAAGAAATAAAGAACTGCAGATGCTGGTTAATACACAAAATAATCCAAAGTGCTGGAAAAACTCAACAGGTCAGTCAGCATCTCCAGAGTCCATGGATAGGCATAGTTTCGGATTGAGTCCCTTCTTCTGACTAAAGGTCTTAATCTGCAACTACACCTATCCATGTTCTCCAGAGATGCTGCCTAACCTGCTGAAATGTTCCTGAAATTTGTGTCCTTTTGTGTATGTTATATGCTGTTATGAACAACTCAAATAAAATAATGCTTGAAATGCCCAGCAGGCTTGAGTGAAAATGCAAAATAATGTGAAAGGTTGAGAACTGATCACAGACTAGAAGGGGTAATTATTTGTGATTGGTTTAAATTCTGAATGGAATTCCAATGCCTGCAACGTGCCTAGAAAGAAGGTAGACTGCAGTTCCTCAAACTTATTTTTGAATCATTTACATGAAACGAGTTCTAATCTAAGTGAATGCCACTATTGGAATTCAATGTTAGACAACTTTTAATATTGTTGGGGCCTGTCACAGCATTGCCAACAAGCATAAGAAGTATTGCACGTAAACGTGGACACTGAAAATAGATTTTCACATTTATACTTGGAATGTGGAGAATACTCTAGGTTTTTATTTCCATCAATACTTGTCCGGAGAAGAAGCTGGTGGGCCTTCTTGAACAGTCAAAGTTATTTTAACTTATTTAACTATAACGTATAAGTTATTTGAGTTATTTATCCCCGACCACGGATGAACATCTGGGAAGATCGGAGGGGAGGCTGGCTGGACTATGGTGCCTTCCTCACCTTGGTGCCACTGTGTTATGTTGTGTCGTGGACTTTCTGTGTTTGTGCTTTTTTTTAATTCTATTTTATTTTTTTAATATGTTTTAATATTTATTATTTATTTATTTTTATGATACTGACTATAAAGGGAAATTCATTTCGTTGTCTCTAATTGAGACAATGACAATAAATTTGAATACAATATTTAGTAATGCACTTAGTTCAGGCATTTCAGTGTGATAACCTTGCAATAATAAAGGAATTGTGACATTTTTCAACTCACGATGGTCTGATTTGAAAAGAAGCTGGGCTGAACGTTGTTTTAATTATATTGTTATGTTTGTACATCTCGCTGTTGAGATTGTAGAGTGAGGCTGCAGAGTAAACTTAGTGAATTGATTGATTGATTGATTGATTGATTGAAAGATACAACATGAAAAGAGGCTCTTCGTCCCATCGAGTCCACGCTGACCAGTGAAAACCTGTTCACACTAGTTCTATGTTATCCCACTTTCTCAGCCACTCCCTATGCACTGGTAGACAAAAGTGCTGGAGAAACTCAGCGGGTGCGGCAGCATCTATGCAGCTCCATAGATGCTGCCGCACCCGCTGAGTTTCTCCAGCACTTTTGTCTACCTTCGATTTTCCAGCATCTGCAGTTCCTTCTTGAACAAACCCTCTCAAGCAACTCTCTCTCTCCCTCTTTCTCACTCACTTTTTTTTTCTTTTTCAAGGACTTTATTCAGCAAAATGCATTACACAGCATATCAAAACACATTCAAAGGTTACAATACATCAAGCAATCATTAATGTACAATGGTACAGTCATTATTTACAATGCTCTCGACCCCACGCGAGTCCCTCCCCGTGGACACCGTGTGTTCCCTCTCCAGGGACACGCGAGCACGGACATAGGCCTGGAAGAGGGGCAGACAACCGACTCTGGTGTGACCATCGACCGCCCGCTGCTTGGACCTGCAAATGGCCATTTTGGCCAGGCACAGGAGAAAACTGACGGGGAGCTCCACCCCCCCTGATCGGTTCTCCCCACTCCTTGTCTTGTGTCCAAACACCAGGATCGTATGACTAAAATGCAACCAAAACTTGAGGAAAAGCCCCTTCAGATATTGGTATGGGGGTAGCAACCTCACACAATCCATATACGCATGGAACACGGTCTCTTCCTCGCCACAGAAAATACAGGCGGCCGGCTAGTCTGTGAACTCAAAAGTTTATTACACGCCACCGCTCTGTGCAACACTCTCCACCCCAAGTCCCCAATGTAAAGGGGGACGACTCCCTTCTAGAGGGACCTCCACCAGGGACCGCCCTCGCCTTCAGGTGGTAACACGGACCGCCAAGGTGTGTCCGGACGGAAGATGAAGGGAAGGAGGTGCAGAATGTGCAGGAGCATTCTGTACAGTATGCATCTCTTCGCATCATGAAATGGCACGTTGGGAATCTCAGAAAGGCGGCTCAATTTGTGTGGACCCGGTGCCCGAGCAATATCCCAGATCCTGGCCCCGATGAGCAAATCCGACAGAGCGGGAGTAAGCTCAGTCAAAACTACGCTAAGCACACTCCTCTCCTCGACACCCACCATGACAGGGTGAGGACCGGCCAATCCCCCAGACACAACACATGCCCTCCCCCTGTGGAGCAACACGCTGGCTGAAAACAACCAAATTCCTCACTCTTAGCACATCACGATAGAAACTAGGCAAACCCCGTAAGGCGGGTCGACTGATGCCCACCACCGGGAGCCGTGAAGCCCCCCCTTAGGCAATGACCCCGGCGGAAAAAATACGTGGCCAGAGAGTGCTATCTGAGACGGAGAGCCGCCACCTGGGTACACACGCATACTAATGACTGGCCACCCTCCTCTAACGGGAGACTCAGGACCGCTGCGGAAACCCAGTGCTTCCTATCTCCCCAAAATAAATCCACCAGCTTCTTCTGTAATGCAGTTGCAAAGATAGAGGGCGGGACAAGAGTAACCAGCCAGAACCACAACATGGAGGCCACCAGCTGGTTTATGACCAGCACCCTACCCTGGAAAGAAAGAATTCCAAGCAGGCCTGACCAGCGCCCCAGCCGGGCGATGACTTTTGTCTCTAGCTCCAGCCAGTTCTCTGGCAAAGCATCCTCAGTGGGACTCAGGTAAACCCCCAGATAGAGGAGGTGCGTGGTGCTCCATGCCTACAATGTCATCTCCTCCGGCAGGGAGTCCACCTGCCACTGACCCACTGAAAGTCCAGAACACTTACTCCAGTTAATCCTGGCGGCCGATGCAGCCGAGAAAACATGCTGGCTGCCACACATCCTCCGCAGGTCAACAGGGTCAGTGAACATGAGGAGTACATCATCAGCATCAGCCGAAAGAACCACCTCCAGTCATGAAGAGGGTTTCGGCCCGAGACGTTGCCTATTTCCTTCGCTCCATAGATGCTGCTGCACCCGCTGAGTTTCTCCAGCACTTTTGTGTGCCTTCGAATTTCCAGCATCTGCAGTTTCTTCTTAAACACCTCCAGTCCCGGTCCTGGTAGAGCCAGGCCTGTCAACCGCTTCCGAAGAAGACATAGGAACGGCTCCACACAGACTGAATACAACTGACCAGATATGGGACACCCCTGGCAAACCCCCCTCCCAAAGTGAATGGGAGCCTACAACGCACCATTAACCTTCACGAGACACTCCGCTGCAGCGTACAAAAGCCGAAACCGGCTCACAAAATACGGTCAAAATCCAAACGCTTACAGCATCCCGAAGTCATGGTCTACCCTGTCAAAAACCTTCTCCTGATCAAGAGACAGAAATGCAGCTGACTGACCAGTACCCTGGGCTAGATGAATCAGGTCCCTAACCAGGTGCATGTTATCCTGAATGGACCGGCCAGGGATTGTATAGGACTGGTCCAGGTGGAACAGTTGGGACACCACGGAGCCCAGTGCAAAAACGTTGTACTCTGTACAGAGGAGAGAGACCAGGCGCCAGTTCTTCAACAGGCGGAGTTCGTGCTTCTTGGGCAGCAGGACAATGACTGCCCTACGCCACGAGAGGGGCATCTCTCTGGTCACCAGGCTCTCCCCCAGGAACATCATATAATCACCCCCCCGGATATCTCAGAAGGCTCTCACAAATTCTACCGTCAGCCCATCCAGCCCAGGGGACTTGCCCCTCCTGAGCTGGTGCAGGACATGAGTCAACTCCTCCAATGATAAGGGGTCATCAAGAAGTTCAAACACCTCCCTGTCCACAGTTGGTAGACCCTCCCACAGGATCCGCTCAGCTTCCCCGCTGAATCCATCAGCGGAAAACAGAGACCCATTAAAGGACCGAACTCAAGCACTGATCCTCTGTGGATCTGTGACAGAGGAGCCATCATCCGTGAGCAGCTCAACGAGCTGCTTGCGGGCTCCCCACCCTTTCTCCAGAGAGATAAGAAAGGTGATGCATGGTCCAGATCGTGCAGCATCTGGACCCGCGACCTCATGTAAGCGCCTCAGGACCGCTCAAGCAGCAGGTTCCTCAAAGCTTCCTTCCTCTCCTGATACTCACAGGAGTCCTCACCAATCCGACCCAGGCGAGATTCTGCGTCGAGTAACTCCCTCTTGAGCCTCTCGATGGCCGAGTCCCGCCTTCTGGCCGACCCCCACGTGTATTCCTGACAAAAGAAATGGATGTAAGCCTTTCCAACATCCCACCACTGCCTAAGGGAAGGGAAGCCCCGCTGACTCTCTCTCCACTTCACCCAAAACCGACTGAATGACTCCCGGAAACACCGATCCCCCAGCAGCCGGTCCAGTATGTGGACCTAGCCGCGCGTGCGCGCTGGATTAAAGTCCATTCATACCAGACAGTGGTCCGAGCACGGCACCAGCCACATTGAGGCCGCTGAGACACAGGAGACATACGCCCCAGAGAGATACATGCGATCAATGCAGGAACCACACCCCTCAGACCTCCGCGAAAAAAGCACTGGAATCAGGGTGGGGGTTCCGCCATGCATCAACCAACTCAAAATAATCAATCAAACCTCTCAACTTCTTCACTACAGTAGGGCACACTGAGTACCAGAGCGATCTCGCACCTCAAGTGTGCAATTGAAATCCCCCCAAGTAAGACACACTCTCCACTATCAATAGTGCTCAACAGAGCAGTCACCTCCTGAAGTAGGCAGGCCTGCAAGATGTAACGGTATGCCATCCAGGCTCAAGGCTAGATAGAGCAAATGACCTGGCACAACTTCCTGCATCTTCAGGATCTCTGGCTGGAAAGTCCGGACCAACAGGAAACCCGACACCCCACTCGAATTTGTGCTGAGGTGGCTCATGTAGACTCCCCCCCCCCCCCCCCCCCCCCCCCCCTTTCCCACTCCAGTTGCCAGGTGTGTTCATCACTAACAACAGTATGCCTCTCGCAGAAAAGTCACTGCATATTTCCCCTCTCTGAGGACTGATACTTGATGAAATCTACGAAAGTCCCCCCTACCACCATTTAGGTTTAGACTGGCAACTGTGAATGTGCGAACACACTAGAATTTTTTCCTCACATTCCTCATGGGAGCGGGGACCCTCTCTCTTAGGAACTTCAAAAAGTTCCCAAACTGACGTTTCTCAGACTCGGGAAGACCACTGTCTTTGCTGACAAGGATAATATGAAGTGTTTTAATAAATCCCGGCAGATCCGTCCAACGTCTCCCAGCTGCCTCGATTTTAGTCAGAGTACTTGTTTATTTTCAGAAAGTCCCGAATCTCGCAGATAACGGCCCCTCGAGACACAGCACTGGAATCCGGGCAATTCGTCAACCCACTGACATCTGGAGCACCATCCATCCCTATAGTGCGCTCAAGGTCATTGTCTGAGTTTGTAGGACTACAGCTAGCTGTCAGCTTGCCCACCCCACTGCACAAGCTGGCTGCATCACTCTCCCCCTCCTCCGGCATGTCACCACCCCCAGTATCAATATTGAGGGAGGGTCCAGGTATCCCTGACAGCAATGAGCTGTCTGGTGAAAGGCCAGGCTCCTGCACTCTCCCACTCTATGTCTGGGCCTGGGGAAGAAAAAATAAGAGGCATCCCCAGGGCCTGCAGAACGCAGGCACCCCGGAATCCGAATGAGGGTCGCGACCCAAAACAGCCTCGACCCCCACCGCACACAGGGTACCCGCTCCACCAGCAACACCCAGAGCGTCTCTGCCTCCCACCACCAGCGGAGTAACCTCACTAAGGCCCACTGAAAGAGCCGGTGTTTCTGTAGTCTCCCCTACTACCTCTGCCGGTGGGGCAACACCCCACAGCAACTCTCGTGGTTCTAATAAGAAGCACAGACTGGAAAACTGCCTCTACCCCCGAGACTCCATCTTCGGGTTGTCTCTGCTCATCCCCCATCCCAGGGGACACATTTCCATGGGAGTCAACCCCAAAAACTGGTGTGATAACACCCTCGGAAGTTCCTGAAATGAAGGGGCATCCTCCGACTCAGAGGACACACTCCCAGGGGAGCCAACCCCAATAACCGGTGAGATAACACTCTCGGAAGGCCCCTGAGACGAGGAGACAACAATCGGCCCAGAGGACACATTTCCAGGGGAGTCAACCCCAGTAACTGGTACGGTAGCACCTGCAGAAGGTCCCTGAAGCAAAGGGCCAATCTCCGGCCCAGAGGACACTAGTTCTTGGCCACCATCCTCAACATGGTTGGAAGGTCTCAAAGTAGGCTGCCCCCTTACTTTGGGCCCATGATCTTGCTCTCCCTCTCCGGGCCCACACCTTCTTTTAGTCCCGCTGGCATGCGGCAGTACGGTGACCTCCACAAAGGAAGGACCATCCGCCTCCACACTACCTCTTTTCCACCCCACGTTCAACCTCCCCTGCCCCCTTCTGAACCTCCTCAGCTCCTTGCTGAGTCACACCAGGTACGTATTGGACCTCACCGGGGCCAACAGGCACCCTTGGGTGGGCTCAGGTCTGGGCAAGGGCCTATCCACTTGCGATTGACTCGCATGGAGGTGCTTATTCTTCTTCTTGGACTTCTTCTTTCTCTGCACCAGCCATTCCCCTCCCCTCGCCCTTCCCCTGCGCCTCGCCATCAACCACCGCCACAGATTCAGGACGTAGGGGGCGGGGGGCAGCACAGCCCTGGGCCGCCGAGGTGGAGTTGGCACCACCAGATGGGTCAGCAGTGCTGCCCCGGGTCACTGAGGCATAACAGGCCTCCCCGGATGGGCCAGCAGTGCATTCCTGAGCCACTGCGTTAAGGATTCTAGCATCGGCCCGGCGATTGGGACAATCCCTGCGGAGATGTCCAAACTCTCTACACGCATGACACCGTGCCTCTCCCCAACTCCAACACACGTGGTAAGGTTCACCCTCATGCTCCACAACAAAGCTCCCCTCAGCGCCCGACCCCACTTCCACCTTCATGAAAACCTGCCTCCTGCTGAAACTCAAGGTCCCTTAGAGACATGGGTCACTCCAGGGGAGCATAAGCCTAGTCAACCTAGACCGCATCTCCCCAACCTTTGCCAGTGTGGACAAAGTTGCACATCCCGGATGAACGTGGGAACGTCCCGTAGGAAAACCGGTCTCACGATGGACACCCACAGTTCCACCGGTATAAAGACCCCCACCCCCCATTGTGATCCCCTTCTCCAGAACTAAGGCCACATCATCCTGGGACTTTAGTATCATCCCACACTTCCCCCTTGCAACCTCGGCAGAGGCAATTACATCCTTCTGGAAAAGATCATGCATGCCCTTCATTATAGCATCCCTGCTCCGCAGGAACCCGGTTTGGACCGAGATTCCGTATGTTTTTCCACCCAAGTCAATGTAAGGCTCATCCTCGATTGGCCCCAAAGCCGCAGCCTAAACCACAGCTGTGTAACTCCGAGCCCGAGACAGAGCCCCGGTCATCTTGACAGTGGCACAAACCAGCAACAGGGACACCAGCAGTGTCAGTTCAAGAGTCATCTCAGAGTCAGTCACAGTCCGAATAAGCAACAGAGTCAGTTCTCTCCAGCCAAGTAAGGAAAATCCCCACACTCACTTCCACAGCGGAGAGCAGTTCTTGGGAGGCTTTTCATTGTCCTTCCGAGTTTCCGGAAACTGCCGGAGATAAAAAGTACCTTCTCCTCATTAAGCCCAGGCACCCTGCTCCGGGCAAAACAGTATGGGGGCAGAGATACGGTGTTAGGAACGACAAAAACACTGCACTCTTTCCTACCCCCCGATCTCCGGTCACTCTTGGTAATCCACCACCCACAGCCGCTCCCACGGCGCTCCAGAAGAACGCAGGAATTCCTCAATAAATGGAGAAATCCTTTAACAAAGGAAAGTTTCAGCAGTCCAACGTTGTCAAACTTTGAAATCTCATTGCGTCTGTCCCTCTTCCATTGACAAAAACCTTGAATGGTTGCTTCAAAACTTCTCAGCCATCAGAACAGAGGGAGACACAACCTCTCTCTCTCTCTCTCTCTCTCTCTCTCTCTCTCTCTCTCTCTCTCTCTCTCTCTCTCTCCTCTCCTCCCTCCCTCCCGTCTCCCTCTCCCTCTCTCCTCTCCTCTCTCTCTCCCTCTCCTCTCTCCTCCCTCTCTCCCTCTCCCTCTACTCTCTCTCCTCCCTCTCTCCCTCTCTCCCACTCTCTTCCTCTCCCCCATTTCTGTTGGCAACATCCCATTGTGATGTCATTGTCACACTCGGTAGCCTGTGTAAATGAGAGCCCATTGTGATTGGTGGCTTGTGAGATGGCATTGTGATATCATCACTGGAAGCTGCTGGCTCTTTTAAAAAAATTAATCATCAATAACGTGAAATATAGCATGAAATCTGAAGGGAACTTGATTATGGTGTGGACGGGAAAAATGTGTAAGAATGTGGAAATATTTCAGCTCTACCGCATTGCGTTTTGACGAAGATACAAAAAAAGACATACATAGACACACACATATATATACACACATATATACAAGATGAGAGTTTTATAAGTATGTAGCTAGGACAAAGAAAGGTACAGCACAGGAACAGATCCCCTGGCCCAAAATGTATGTACTGAACATGATGCCAGTCCTTACATGGAGCTTGGAGAAGCAGCAAGCAGAAGCAGAGAGAAGAGACTATTGGCTTGAAAGTCCGTGAGAAAGAAGAAATAGAAACATAGAAACATAGAAATTAGGTGCAGGAGTAGGCCATTCGGCCCTTCGAGCCTGCACCGCCATTCAATATGATCATGGCTGATCATCCAACTCAGTATCCTGTTCCTGCCTTCTCTCCATACCCCCTGATCCCTTTAGCCACAAGGGCCATATCTAACTCCCTCTTAAATATAGCCAATGAACTGGCCTCAACTACCTTCTGCGGCAGAGAATTCCACAGATTCACCACTCTCTGTGTGAAAAAAGTTTTCCTCATCTCGGTCCTAAAAGATTTCCCCCTTATCCTTAAACTATGACCCCTTGTTCTGGACTTCCCCAACATCGGGAATAATCTTCCTGCATCCAGCCTGTCCAACCCCTTAAGAATTTTGTAAGTTTTTATAAGATCCCCCCTCAATCTTCTAAATTCTAAGCGAGTACAAACCGAGTCTATCCAGTCTTTCTTCATATGAAAGTCCTGACATCCCAGGAATCAGTCTGGTGAACCTTCTCTGTACTCCCTCTATGGCAAGAATGTCTTTCCTCAGATTAGGAGACCAAAACTGTACGCAATACTCCAGGTGTGGTCTCACCAAGACCCTGTACAACTGCAGTAGAACCTCCCTGCTCCTATACTCAAATCCTTTTGCTATGAATGCTAACATACCATTCGCCTTCTTCACTGCCTGCTGCACCTACTTTTAATGACTGGTGTACCATGACACCCAGGTCTCGTTGCATCTCCCTCTTTCCTAATCGGCCACCATTCAGATAATAATCTACTTTCCTGTTTTTGCCACCAAAGTGGATAACCTCACATTTATCCACATTATACTGCAAATGGCAGGCATGTTGGAGCAGTGTGTTTCCTGCAGGATGTGGGAAGACAGGGACGCTGCTGGTGCTTCTGGAAACTACACCTGCAGAAATTGTGTCCAGGTGCAGCTCATTAATGAACGTGTTGGGGAACTGAAGAAGCAGGTGGATGACCTCAGGGCCATCTGGGAAAACAAGAGTTTCCTGGACAGGACCTACAATGAGGTTGTCATGCCAAGGATAAAGGAAGAGCGAAGGCAGGTGATTGTGAGAAAGGGGAGGATCCGTGGAGTGCAGGATACCCCAGTGGCTGTGCCAAATGGAAACAGGTACACCCTTTTGGGAGCTGTCATGGCAGATGACGCTTCCAGACCGCGAGGCGAACAGGTCAGTGGCTTCAATCCGAGCGATGAGACTCTACTAGCGAGACCAACGTCGGGCAGAGCCATACTGGAGGGTGACTCCAATGTCCGAGGTGCGGACAGGAGATTCTAAAAAAAAAGAGTCAAAGAGTCAAAGAGTCAATTTAATTGTCATTTGGACCCCTGGAGGTCCAAACGAAATGCCGTTTCTGCAGCCATACATTACACACAAATAGACCCCAGACACAACATAATTACATTTTACATAAACATCCCTCACATAGCTGTGATGGAAGGCCAAAAAAAACTTATCTCTCCCCTGCACTCTCCCCCCCCCCCGATGTCAGAGTCAAAGTCAAAGCCCCCGGCTGGCGATGGCGATTGTCCCGCGGCCATTGAAGCCACGCCGGGTGGTGCGAGGTCGCACACCGGGTCTTGATGTTCGAGCCCCCGGTGTGCGCTCGCAAAGTCCCGCGGCCATTCCAAGCCGCGCGGGGCAGTGGTGTCAGGCCCCGCTCCAGGAGCTCTTCAACCCCGCAACACGGGCGGGAGAATTAGCCGTTGCAGGAGCCCCGAAAAGCGGTCTCCCTCCAGGGATCCGCGGGCTCCCGGTGCCGCCGTCCGCAGACCCGCAGCAGCAGCCTCTGACTCAGCAGCGGCATCGGCAGCAGCAGCAGCAGCAGCAGCAGCGGCAGCAGCAGCAGCAGTGCTCCTCCACCGCTCCAACCGTTCCGGACTCGGCCAGCCCCGCGACGGCGACGGTGAGTAGCACCAGAGTCCCCGGCTTCTTCCTGTTGGAGGCCGCTCCTCGTTGCGGCCCCAACGACAACGGAAACCCGACGAGAAAAGGTCGGGTCTCCAGTGCAGGGAGAGATTTAGTGGCGGCAGGCAAGACTCGCAGATGGTCTGTTGCTTCCCTGGTGCCAGGGTTCAAGATGTCACAAACCAAATTCAGAACATCCTCGAGAGGGAAGGTGAACAGCCGGCAGTAGTTGTGCACGTCGGCGCAAACAACATCAGGAAGAAGAGGAAGGAGTTTTTGCAACGTGAGTTTAGAGAGTTAGGAAGAAGACAGAAAAGCAGGACTTCTAGGGTGGTTACCTCTGGATTGCTTCCAGTATCTTGTGCTAGTATAGGGAGATAGGGGATTCTGGGGCTGATGCAGGGAGATAGGGGATCTGAATGTGTGGCTTTGGGGCTGGTGCAGGGAGCAACGATTTAACTTTATAGACCACTGGGACCACTTCTGGGGTAGGGGTGACCTGTACAAAAGGGACGAGTTGCACCTCAACTGGAGGGGGGGATCAACTTTCTGGCAGACAGGTTTGCTAGTGCTACACGTGTGGGTTTAAACTAAATAGTGGGGGGGGGGATTGGCAAATTGGGAGTATAAAGATGGAGTTAAAGGGGAAGTAGGAAGTGAGTACAGCAAAAGTTACAAAAGACTCCCAAATTAATGGGAAGGAAAGGTCGAGAAGGGATAAGAAGAGAGTAAGGTCAGGGCCAATAGTGAGAGTGGATGTGAATACCAAAGTCAAAGTACTGTATATGAATGTGGGAAGTATAAGAAATAAAGTGGACGAGCGTGAGGCTCAGTTAGAAATTGGCAAGTATGATGTTGTGGGAATTACAGAGACATAGCTGCAAGAGGGCCAGGGCTGGGAACTGAATATTCAAGGGTAAACGTCCTATCAAAAAAACAGACAGGTGGGCAGAGGGGTGGGGTAGCTGTTGGTGAAGAATGAAATTCAGTCCCATGCGAGGTGTGACATAGAATCAGGAGATGTAGTCAGTGTGGATAGAACTGAGAAATTGTAAGGGTAAAAATACCCTAATGGGAGTTATCTACAGGCCCCCAAACAGTAGCCTGGATATAGGGTGTAAGTTGAATCAAGAGTTAAAATTGGCATGTCAAACAGGTAATGCTACGGTTGTTATGGGAGATTTCAACATGCAGGTAGACTGGGAAAATCAGGTTGGAACTTGACCCCAAGAAAGGGAGTTTGTGGAGTGATGAATTATTAGAGCAGCTTGTACTGGAGCCTACCAGGGATTGCAAGCTAGCTACTGGCAGGTTCACTTACTTTCAAGATGTGTTGTGTGTTTATATTATATAATATTATAAGAAGAAGAATTACTTCTTTAATTGTTGAGTTGAAATGGATCTCCTGTTTACTAGCGTCCGTGTGCATTACTGCAGATGTCACCAGCTGGTTGTTGAGGAAAGGGGGAACAAAGAGGACAAAGGGAGAAATAAACCTGTAGGGAGCCATGGTGGCACAGTGGTGCTACGGTAGAGTTGCTGCCTTATGGGCCTGTCCCACTTAGGTGATTTTTTGGGCGACTACAGGCGACTGCCATAAAATTTTCAACATTTTGAAATATTTTCGGAGGCAGTGACAACAATTTTTGCTGTCGTAGGTACGCCTCAAACAGGGATTGTTCAACGTACCATCTCCGCTAAGTGGCAGAGAGTATTAGTAGATGGAAATTGGTTGGTTCTACGGTCGAGGAAGAAACGGACGGCTTTAAGACCAGGTCTTAATGCTCTCCTCCTAGAGGAGATGCTCCTCACCATTAACAACTTTTCCTTTGACTCCTCCCATTTCCTCCAAATGCAAGGCATAGCTATGGGCATGCGCATGGGCCCTAGCTATGCCTGCCTCTTTGTCGGGTACTTCAAACAATCCCTGCATACCGTGGCCCTATTCCAGAACTCTACATTGATGACTGCATTTGGGCTACCTCCTGCACCCATGCAGAACTCACTGACTTCATCCATTTCACCACCAATTTCCATCCAGCACTCAAATTCACTTGGACCATTTCCGACATCTCCCTACCGTTCCTTGATCTAACCATCTCCATCGTAAGTAACAGACTATTGACTGACATCTACTACAAACCCACTGACTCGCTCAGCTATCTTGACTGCACTTTTTCCCACTCTGCTTCCTGTAAGGACTCTATCCCCTACTCCCAATTCCTCTGTCTACGTCGCATCTGCACCCAGGATGAGGTGTTCCAGACCAAGGCATCGGAGATGTCCTCATTCTGTAGGGAATGTGGGTTTCCCTCTTCTATTATAGATGAGGGTCTCACCAAGGTCTCCTCTATATCCCCCAGCTCCGCTCTTACTCCCCATCCCCCTACTCATAACAAGGACAGAGTCCCCCTTGTCCTCACCTGCCACCTCATCAGCCAGCGCATACAACATATAATCCTCCGACATTTTCGCCACCTCCAGCGAGATCCTACCACTGGCCACATCTTCCCATCTCCTCCCCTTTCTGCTTTCCATAGAGACCATTCCCTCGATAACTCCCTGGTCAATTTGTCCCTTCCAACCCAGACCACCCTCTCCCCTGGTACTTTCCCCAGCAACCACAGGAAATGCTACACTTGTCGCTTTACCTCCCCCCTCGACTCCATCCAAGGACCCAAACAGTCTTTCCAGGTGAGACAGAGGTTCACCTGCACCTCCTCCAACCTCATCTATTGCATCTGTTGTCGTAGGTGTCACCTGCTCTACATCGGTGAGACCAAGCATAGGCTCGGCAACTGCTTCGCCAAACACCTCCGCTCAGTCCGTAGTAACCAACTTGATCTCCCGGTTGCCCAGCACTTCAACTCCCCCTCCCATTCTGTATCTGACCTTTCTGTCCTGGGCCTCCTCCAGAGTGAGGCCCAGCGCAAATTGGAGGAACAACACCTCATAGTTTGCTTGGGTAGTTTACACCCCAGCAGTACGAACATTGACTTCTCTAATTTCAGGCAGTCGTTGCTTTCTCCCTCCTTCCCCTCCCCCTTCCCAGCTCTCCCACATAACCTACTGTCTCCGCCTCTTACTGATATCGTGATATCAGCTGATTTGTCTTCTCGCCTGTCAACACCATGATGAAGGTCATGCCCCTTCCGGGGTCCAGGAGAATAAAGCCCTGGATGCCGGACATGAGTCAGTCACTCTGGAAGACCGTGAGTGAGAGTTGAGTCCAGAACCATGATTATATGCCGTGTGTGAACCGAACTGTGCCTGTGCCATGCTGATTGAACTGTGCCGGCCCCATGAGTTAATTGAACTGTGCCTGCCTCGTGAATTAACTGAATTGTTGGCCCTGCAGTATGTTTGACTTGAAATTAAATGAATTGTTGCCCCTGCAATATGCTTGACTTGAAATGGAATGGATTGGATTGTTGGCCCTGCGCTGTGCTTGACTTGAAATGGAATGGATTGGATTGTTGGCCCTCCACTGCTTGGTCCAAAGGTCTTGCTCAGTCCGGAAGTCCTGCTCACTCCGGAAGTCCTGTTCACTCCGGAAGTCCCGCTTATTCTGGAAGTCCCGCTCACTCCGGAAGTCCCGCTTATTCTGGAAGTCCCGCTCACTCTGGAAGTCCTGCTCACTCCAGAAGTCCTGCTCACTCCAGAAGTCCTGCTCAGTGCCAAGGCTGCGCTCAGCCTCGTGAGTAGATTCAAGAGAGTTTTACAATCATATATATGTTGTGTGTATGTGAGTGTGTGTGAGTCAGTGTGAGATGGTGGGTGGCTGTGAGCATGTGTGTGTGAGATGGAAGGTGTGTGTGTGTGTGTGATGGAGGGTGTGTGTGTGTGAGCCCACCAGCCGTGAGTCAACTGCCAGCCCACCAGCCGTGAGTGAGTGAGTCAACTTCCAGTCCACCCTTGGCCTACCTGAAAACACTCATTTCGGCCCACGGCCCCTATTAGCCTAGAAACCAGTCCCCTTTGCCCAAAATGCCCGTATTAGCGCAGGAGGAGCATTTTGGCCCAAAAGGTCAGTGCCAGGGCAAGAAAAAGCCAGAAAAAGTGCAGAAAAAGTGCCTTTCACTGAGATTTCACTGAGATTTATTTTAGGAGTCCTTCGGCCCATCAGGCCTATACTAGCCCAGGATGTGTATCTTCGGCCCATCCGTAAGTATTCCCCCTGTAAGTACTAAATCTTACCCCAGTATTTTTCTCCCTCCCTTCATCAGCTCCCTGTGAGATCCACTCCAAGAGAGACTTTCCTCCTTCATTATTGTGATCTGTAGAAAAAGATGAAAAATGTCTAAAATTGATTCTGCACCCACTCCCTCCTTCTCTCTCACAGAGTCTCTCACCTGTTTTGGGCAGAATTTCTGGTAGTTTCTGAGCTG
This sequence comes from Leucoraja erinaceus, assembly GCF_028641065.1. Taxonomy (NCBI): domain Eukaryota; kingdom Metazoa; phylum Chordata; class Chondrichthyes; order Rajiformes; family Rajidae; genus Leucoraja; species Leucoraja erinaceus. The sequence goes on from NC_073383.1 coordinate 55,600,037, forward strand.
CCAGCCCACCAGCTCTGAGTGACTGAGCTGCCAGCCCACCAGCTCTGAGTGACTGAGCTGCCAGCCCACCAAGCCTGAGTGACTGACCTGCCAGCCCCCCAGGCCTGAGTGACTGAGCTGCCATGCCTGAGTGTCTGAGCTGCCAGTTCGAGTGACTGAGCTGCCAGCCCAAGAATCCATTTGGCCCACAATGTCCATACTAGACCTCAGGAAACCAGTCCCTTCAGCCCACAACACCCATACTAGCGCTCCAGAAAGCCCCCCCCCCCCCATCGCACTGGCCACCAATATTGTAATTGGTGGAGAGGTGGAATATTGCATTGGGGGACCAGCCCTCCCATGTGAACATGGGACCCAACGGGTCCCACTTAGTCTAGTTTATACTAAAAGCAAATATCTAGAGCACAATACAAACCTTATACCCTTTGATAAAAAAGACATGCTAAGCTTTTCACTCATTCCTACTGTAACCATTGCTAATTTGACAGACATCAATTACTGAATGGATGAATATATATTTTATTCAACTATCAGCTATTACTAATGAATAGTCTGATGCATGTGAGCATATCCGGTCCCATGCCTGTGACAATTAAATATGATTGAACTGTTGAACACAAGACAGAAGCATGATAATTGTGGGTATGGTGTGGCAAGATCCTGTCCATTACTACAGTAGGATAAAGATCCTATTTGTGCCTACAAAAAAGAAGCATATGTTTTGACCTAATTTAAAGATTAATCATTAAAGTATGCCTTTAAAATTTAAATCTGAATGCAGTATAATGAACTGTAATGCTGTAAAAAAATAGTAATTCAATTTTCAAAGCAGCCTATGTATGAAATATCAATGTCTGAAACACATTCCATTGATTCCAGCGAGCAAATGCAAGCTTGATGATAAGACTCGTTGTTGACTTTTCTTACATCTAAAATATGATACATCCAAATATTTTAGTTTCTGGTATCACAAGCTTTGATGCAAGCATTTGAGAAAGTGATGTTCAACTGCCTTCTTGCATACCAACATACAAAACCTTCAATTGGGAGTAGGAAAAAACCTTTTGGCCCCTCAAGCCTGTTCAGCCATTTAATAAGTTGGCCTTACTGGCTGATATATTCTGGTGAAGGCTTACTTGCAGAGCTGTTGGGAAGCGCTGTTGGGATTTATTAATGATGAATAAATTAATTAAGACCCATTAATGATGAAGGAAACCAATATATTTCCAAATCATAATGCCCCATTAGGATTGAAGCAAGACCAATAAGATTGAAGAAATACTCAATTTCCCTAGAAATAAATTGTAATATTCTGTCAGATTCTCAATGAGTTGTTAAAGATGTAGGAATGCATGTCCCTTTGTCTGTATGAGCTCTGGAATTTTATTTAATTATTATGGTTTTTAAATCTGGGTGACACTGTACATATCCAGGCAAGAGTGGTAGCGGTGTGGAATGAGCTTCCAGTGGAAGTGGTGTCGGCAGGTTCATTGGTATCATTTAAAAATACATTGAATAGGCATATGGATGAGAAGGGAATGGAGGGTTATGGTATGAGTGCAGGCAGGTGGGACTAAGGGAAAAAAGTTGTTCGGCACGGACTTGTAGGGCCGAGATGGCCTGTTTCCGTGCTGTAATTGTTATATGGTTATATGGTTATAAGTAAAGACTATTCCAACACACTCCTGACTTGTCCTAAAAGATGGTGGCTGGTTCAACTGAGTTGCTAGTCAATGTGATTCCCAAGTTATCAAAGGTGAAGGACCCATCAATGACAATCCTATTAAATATCAAGGGAAGGTGAATACACTCATCCTTGTTAAAAATAGTTATTTGTAATAATATTAATAATACTATATTTTATTGTCATTGCACATATGTGCAACGAGATTTGATATGCAGCTTCCATCTGATGTCATAACTTAAACAACTAATAAAATTTAGATTTAGATACCCCGAGAAACATGATTTATAAAAAGAACATTAATGCCCCTGTCCTACTTAGGAAACCTGAACGGAAACCTCTGGAGACTTTGCGCCTCACCCAAGGTTTCCATGCGGTTCCTGGAGGTTGCAGGTGGTTGCCGGAGGTTGCAGGTAGTGGAAGCAGGTAGGGAGACTGACAAAAACCTCCAGGAACCGCACGGAAACCTTGGGTGGGGCGCAAAGTGTCCAGAGGTTTCCATTCAGGTTTCCTAAGTGGGACAGGGGCATAAAACAGTAAAACAGTCAAAACAATCTAAAGTGCAAATGTATCTGTGCCGGGTCGATGTGTGACATGACCATCCGGGGGAGACAGTTCATGGGGGTGGGGGAGGGCACTCAGCAGGGCCGGTTCAGAGCAGCTATGGCTCTGGGGATGAACCTGTTCCTGAGTCTGGAGGTGCGGGCTTAGAAGGCCTTGTAACGTCTGTCGGAAGGTAGCAGTTCGAACAGTCCATTATAAGGGTGTGAGGAGTCTTTGTGGATGCTGATGGCCTTCCTGAGGCACCGTGTGTAGTAGATGCCCTCCAAGGCTGGTAGCTGTGACCCAATAATCTTCTGTGCTCTGTGGACGACGCGCTGAAGAGCTCTCGTCTCTGCCTCCATGCAGCTGAGATACCTCACAGAGATGCCACACATTAGTATGCGCTGTGTTTGACACTTTTGTGGTTTAAATGGAACTTGCCACGCATCAGTGAATGTTGTTCAGATCGTTGCATCATTTTGTGGACTGCATCATTTGAGGAGGAAGTGAATAAGGTCATAAGGTCATAAGGAATAGTAGAATTAGGCCATTCGGCCCATCAAGTCTACTCCGCCATTCAATCGGTTGATCTATCTCTCCCTCCTAACCCCATTATCCTGCCTTCTCCCCATAACCTCTGATACCTGTACTAATCAAGAATCTATCTATCTCTTAAAAATATCCAATGAATTGGCCTCTACAGCTGTCTATGGCAAATAATTCCACAGATTCACTCTCTGACTAAATAAATTTCTCCTCATCTCCTTCCTAAAAGAACATCATTTAATTCTGAGGCTATGACTAGTTCTAGACTCTCCTACTAATGGAAACATCCTCTCCAAATCCACTCTACTCAAGCCTTTCACTATTCTGAATGGGTCATCTTCTTCATGCGAATGAAACATAAACCAAAGGAATAGTTAGATCTCAAGTCGGGTGTTGAACAGCCAGGTTGTTGTCTCTGCGTCAATGTTTGCCAGGCCCTGAGCTCCATTTGGTGGGTACCTAGAGATGACATGGTTGGCTGTCTGCTGTTCTGCTCTGCATTCACAGGCTGGGCTCTGGTGGAGTCCCCATCTCCACATGCACATGAATGCTATGCAACCAGAGAAAGTATCCACACTTCTGATGTTATAATGGAACAAACGTCATTGATGAACCAGTTGAAGATGGTGGGTCTAAGGCACAGGCTTGACAAATTCCTTAGGTTGTTCTCAAACAACCCCAACCAACTCTCAGGCCTACTCCTTCTCAGCAGCTTAACATTGGTGGGGATATTCAACAGTTGTGTACATGGAGTCTGGCATAGCATAAGGCATTATTCCATGAGGACAGCATTTCAACATTTTGAAGGCAGCTCATTGTTCCAGGGTACAGATACCACACACATGATAGAGATGCAGGTAAGAGAAGAGGTGAAGGGTTGCCTTATTGATATGGGAAGACATAACTACTCTGCTTAGAGAGGGCATTCTGGGGAATCAACGTGATGCTAAATCGGTAGGACTTTGAAACAGGAAGGAAATGATCATTTGATGGGACTGAATTATAGGCCTCCCATTAGACATCAGGAATTAGAAGAGCAGATATATAGGGAAATTACAGATAGCTGTAAGAATAATAAATGTAACAATAGTGTGGCGGCTCCTAAGGGTCGTGCCATTATACTGCCGAACCCCTCGGCACAGGAGTGGCGCAGTCCGGAGACGGTCCTTAGCCGGAGGGTATAAAAGGCAGAGTTTGGGTCCCATCTTTCCCTGGTTTTGTCTTCCCCTGAACCGGGAGGAAATAAAGTAAAGTGCTTCTCAAACTTCAGACTACTTGCCTCATTTTGAGACCCACGCACTACATTGGTGACCCCCGACGCTCCATTGGCATCATGATGGAGACAGAACAAAGCCCTACCTCCTCACACGCCAGCCCGACCCTGTCTCTGGACGCGGTCTCCGTGAAACTGCCCAGCTTCTGGACCACACGGCCGCTCATCTGGTTCCAGCAGGCGGAGGCCCAGTTCAACCTGCGGGGCATCACGGTCGATGCCACCCGCTTCTATTACCTGGTGGGAGCCCTCGACCAGGATGCTGTGGAAGAAGTATCGGACTTCCTCGCAGCCCCCCCGGACAATGATAAATACCTCGGCCTGAAATAGCTCCTGCTCCAAATTTACGGACTAAGTAGGATGGAGCGGGCAGGTAGGATCCTGCATATGGGTGGCCTGGGCGACCGGCGGCCATCTACCCTCCTAAAGGAAATGGTGGCGTTATTAGACGGGCACACGCCGTGCCTGTTGTTCGAGTGCACTTACCTGCATCTGCTGCCGGCCTACATTAGGTTGCAACTCACCGACGCCTCGTTTGCCGACCTTCGGGCCCTCGGGAGGCGCGCCGACGCCATGTGGTTGGCGCGCCCTGATGACGTCAGCGCGCTGGGCGTCAGCAGAGACGAGGTCGCGCTCAGGTCGACGCGCCCGGATGACGTCAACGCGCTGGCCGTCGGCAGGCACGCCGATGACGTCAACGCGCTGGCCGTCGGCAGGCACGCCGATGACGTCAACCCAGCAGCTCCCGATTTCCTCCGGTGGGGCGGGGCACCACCAGCAGGGGCAGGCAAGCTCCAAATAGCACCAACACAAGGAGCTGGTGCTATTTCCATCAGCGCTGGGGTGCTGCAGCACGACAATGCCGCCAGCCATGCACGTTCCCGGGAAACGCCTGGGCTGGCTGCCAATAGTCCCCGCGGTGGCCGGCCAAATTCACCGCCTTTTCGCTTGGGATCGGCGCTCCGGGACCCGCTTCCTCGTGGATACAGGAGCGGAGCTCAGCGTCCTGCCCCCTTCGCTGGCCGACATTCGTTCCGGTAAGCGGGGGCCCGTCCTCACCGCGGCGAACGGCAGCCCCATCCGCACATATGGACTGCGCATGGTTCCCATCGTGCTCGGCTCCTGCCATTTTTCATGGAACTTCACCGTTGACGACGTCTCCCAACCATTGCTCGGGGCCGATTTTCTCCGGACGCATTCCCTCATGGTGGACGTCGGGCGTCAGCGTTTGGTCAACGCAACTACAATGGAGCCGATCACGTTGCGCTTGAGTCAACCGGTGGGACGGCCACTGGCGTCCGTGGACTCCCGATTCGCACGAATCTTGGCTGCGTTCCCGGACATCTCACTCCGCAGTTTCATTCAGCAACCCCCAGCCACGGAGTTGTACATTATATCCCGACTACCGGCCCACCACTCCATGCATGAGCACGACGACTGCCACCAGATAAACTGCGTCTGGCACGGCGGGAATTCCACACGATGGAGGCCTTGGGGATCGTTCGCCCTTCGAGCAGCTCTTGGGCGTCCCCACTCCACATGGTCCCTAAGTCAAGCGGGGGCTGGCGACCTTGTGGGGATTACCGACGGCTGAACGCTGCAACAACAGCGGATCGATACCCCGTACCCCACATCCAGGACTTCACGGCCCATTTGGCTGGGGCCACATTTTTTTCAAAAGTGGATCTGGTGCGGGGTTATAATCAGATCCCGGTTCACCCGAATGACGTATCCAAGACGGCTATCATCACGCCATTCGGGCTTTACGAGTTTACTCGGATGCCGTTCGGCCTCAAAAACGCTGCACAGGCCTTTCAGCGCCTCATGGACGGGGTGTGTCGTGACCTCGAATTCGTGTTCGTGTACCTGGACGACATCCTGGTGGCCAGCCGTTCACAGCAGGAACACTGCGCTCACCTTCGACAGCTCTGTCAGCGGCTCAGCGAGCATGGTTTGGCCATCAACCTGGACAAGTGCCGTTTTGGGGTCAACGAAATTGACTTTCTCGGCCACCGCGTGACTGCGCAAGGCGCGGTTCCCCTGCCTGACAGGGTTGACGCCGTCCGTCGGTTTCCCCGCCCACGCACGGTGCGCGGCCTGCAGGAATTTGTCGGCATGGTGGCATTCTACCATCGTTTCGTGCCATCCGCGGCCCACATCATGCGGCCCCTGTATCAACTTCTGGCGGGTGGGCAGCAAAAGAGCGTTGAGTGGACCCACGAGGCGGAGGCAGCTTTCGACGACGCAAAGGAGGCCCTTGCTCGGGCCGTGCTGCTGGTGCACCCGCGGGAAGATGCCCCAACTGCTCTCACTGTGGACGCCTCGGAGTCGGCAGTTGGTGCTGTACTGGAGCAGCTGACAGGCGGAGTTTGGCGGCCTCTGGCCTTCTTCAGTCGGCACCTCAACCGCGCGCAGACCAAGTACAGCGCGTTCGATCGTGAGCTCCTGGCTCTGTACCTGGCTGTGCGCCATTTTCGTTACTTCCTGGAGGGCCGCCCGTTCACCGCCTACACCGACCATAAGCCGCTCACTTTCGCCCTGCAGAAGGTTTCCGACCCCTGGTCCGCACGTCAGCAGCGGCAGTTAGCTTACATCTCCGAGTACACCACAGCCATCCGCTACGTCAAGGGGAAAGAGAACCGGGTGGCCGACGCATTGTCCCGCCCTGCTATAAATGCCGTGTTCGAGGTGGCGCCCGGATTGGACTATTCTGCTCTGGCGGCGGCACAGCTCACGGACGACGAGGTGCCCACGACGAGGACTGCCATCTCCGGCCTCCGTCTTGAGGATGTCCCTCTCGGTCCTGGGGTTGTGACAATCCTGTGCGATGTGTCGTCCGGTCAGCCGCGCCCCATCATCCCTGCCACCTGGCGCCGGAGAGTGTTCGAGGTCATCCACGGACTGGTTCACCCATCAATCCGGGCGACAACGGCACTGGTGGCAGCTTGCTTCATGTGGCACGGTCTGCGCAAGCAAGTTGCCCATTGGGCTCGCACCTGCATCCCGTGCCAGACGGCAAAAATCCAGCGCCATGTCCGCGCACCTCTCCAGGAGTTCGGTCTACCTCACCGGCGGTTCGACCATCTCCACGTGGACATTGTGGGGCCCCTTCCACCGTCCCGGGGCATCACCCACCTTTTGACCATGGTGGACCGCTTCACGCGGTGGCCGGAGGCCATTCCGTTGGCTGACACCTCATCGGCTACGTGTGCTCGTGCGTTGTCCGCGCACTGGATTGCTCGCTTCGGGGTGCCGGCGCACATCTCCTCCGACCAGGGGCCACAGTTCACCTCCGAGCTGTGGTCAGCCATGGCTCGCTTGCTGGGGGTGCAGCTGCACCACACCACGGCTTACCACCCGCAGGCTAACGGTCTGGTGGAGAGGTTCCACCGGCAGCTGAAGGCGGCATTGAAGGCACGACTCACCGGCCCGGACTGGATGGACGAGTTGCCGTGGGTCATGCTGGGCATCCGGACCGCTCCCAAAGAGGACTTGGCGGAGCTGGTGTACGGGTCGACACTCACAGTGCCCGGGGAGTTCGTGCCGTCGACGCCGGAGCAGCAGGAAACGCCCTCCTCCACCCTTCAACGCCTTCGCGAGCGAGTTGGCAGGCTCGCACCCGTCCCAACGTCCCGCCATGGGACATTTCGCCCACACGTGCCAATGGCCCTCACGGACTGCCCATACGTCTTCCTGCACCGTGATGCCCACCAGACGCCACTCCAGAGGCCGTACGAGGGCCCGTCGATTGACCGTTTAAAGCCGGCGCACCTGGACATTGACCAGCTGGTGCTGGTTGCTCAACCTCGGCCCCGAGGGTGCCCCCCCTCATGACTCCCTCCACCTGTCCCTCCACCTGTCCTCCCGCCGGTCCCTCGACCTGTCCCTCCACCTACGCCCCCGCAAGCCCCGGGATCTGCTGACTTCCGCACGCGGGCCGGCCGGGTCGTGCGCCCGCCGGTGCGTTTTGTGCCTCTGGTTCTGGGGGGGGGTCCTGTGGCGGCTCCTAAGGGTCGTGCCATTATACTGCCGAACCCCTCGGCACAGGAGTGGCGCAGTCCGGAGGCGGTCCTTAGCCGGAGGGTATAAAAGGCAGGGTTTGGGTGCCATCTTTTCCTGGTTTCATCTTCCCCTGAACCGGGAGGAATTAAAGTATAGTGCTTCTCAAACTTCAGACTACTTGCCTCATTTTGAGACCCACGCACTACAATAGTAAGTATTGTGTGCAATTCTGGTCACCTGGTTTGATGAAGTATGTCATTGTTGAAAAAGGTGGTGTACAGATTCACCAGGATGTTGCCTGGACTTCTGAGCTTGAGTTAAAGGGGGGGGGGCGGGGGCAGGATAAACTGGAACTTTCTTCTTTAGAATGCATGAGGCAGAGACATGGCCTTATTGTAGTATACAAAATCATGTAGGGCATAGACAAAGTGAATGCTCACAGCTTTTTTTCCAGGGTAGAGGATTCTAAAACTAGAGGTATAGGCTAGAGGTGAATGGGGAAAAAATTAAGATGGCCCTCATGGGCAACATTTTCACTCACAGTAGTTTGTATCTGGAATGAGTTGCCAGAGGAACTTACAGAAACAGATTGAATTACGACTTCCAAAATACATTTGGACAGATGTGTGGATAGGGTGGGTTAAGAAGCACACTTAACTTTATTTCTCTGCTGCCAGCCGGGCAACCTAGGCAGTTTTTTTGTTGCCAAATGACAGTTTAGGTGGTCATCTAAGACGGCTTGCATGACACGTGCGATAAAGTGCTCGGACGAAGTGCGTAGTTACCAGTCGGAATTATGCTCAATGAAGCATTCACATATTATTTCTGCTTCAAATAAAGTCACAAACTAAACATATTCACCAATCAAGACATGATATATACCACAAATGACATGCAGCAAAATTATAATACAGTATCTCAACTCTTTTCATACATTGCAATGAATGCAATTTCTATTATTTCTTTCCACTTCCAAACAAAAATGTGGTTGGATTATTCAGCGTATGATCAACCTCGGTGAGACGAAGCGCAGGCTTGGCGATCACTTCGCACAACACCTCCACTCAGTTCGTAATAACCAACCTGCTCTCCCAGTGGCTCAGCACTTCAATGAATGGAGTCAAGGGGGGGAGGTAAAGCGACAAGTGTAGCATTTCCTGCGGTTGCAAGGGAAAGTGCCAGGAGAGGGGGAGGTTTGGGTGGAAAAAGATGAATTTAGCAGGGAAAGCCGACAGGGGAGAGGTGGGAAGATGTGGCCAGCGGTGGGACCCCGTTGGCAGACAAAAACGCTGGAGAAAATCAGCGGGTGAGGCAAAATCCATGGAGTGAAGGAATAGGCTTCCAGGTGCGGCAGAGGTTCACCTGCACCTCATCCAACCTCATCTATTGCATCCACTGCTCTAGGTGTCAGCTGCTCTACAACAGTGAGACTAGGCATAGGGTTGGCGATCGCTTCGCCCAACGCCTCTGCTCGGTTCGCAATAACCAACCTGATCTCATGGTGGCTCAGCACTTCAACTCCCCCTCCCATTCCGAATCCGACCTTTCTGTCCTAGGCCTCCTCCATGGTCAGAGTGCGGCCCACCGTAAATTGGAGGAGCAGCACCTCATATTTTGCTTGGGCAGATTACACCCCAGTGGTATGAACATTGACATCTCCAATTTCAGGTAGTCCCTGCTTTTTCCTTCCCTTTCCAGCTCTCTCTCAGCCCACTGTCTCCACCTCTTCCTTTCTTCTTCCCGTCCCCCCCACCCTCACATCCTTCAGACTTCAAAGGGTCTCGACCTGAAACATTGCCTATTTCCTTCGCTCCAAAGATGCTGCCTCACCCGCTGAATTTTTCCAGCATTTTTGTCTACCCATTCACACGTTATCCCACTTTCAATAGATAATAGGTGCAGGAGTAGGCCATTCGGCCCTTCAAGCCAGCACTGCCATTCAATGTGATCATGGCTGATCATCCCCAATCAGTACCCCGTTCCTGCCTTCTCCCCATATCCCCTGACTCCGTTATTTTTAAGAGCACTATCTAGCTCTCTCTTGAAAGTATCCAGAGAACCGGCCTCCACCACCCTCTGAGGCAGAGAATTCCATAAACAACTCTCTGTTAGAAAAAGTGTTTCCTCATCTCCGTTCTAAATGGCTTACCCTTATTCTTAAACTGTGGCCCCTGGTTCTCGACTCCCCCAACATCGGGAACATGTTTCCTGCCTCTAGTGTGTCCAAACCCTTAACAATCTTATATGTTTCAATAAGATTCCCTCTCATCCTTCTAAATACCAGAGTGTACAAGCCCAGCCGCTACATTCTCTCAGCATATGACAGTCCAGCCATCCCGGGAATTAACCTTGTAAACCTACGCTGCACTCCCTCAATAGCAAGAATATCCTTCCTCAAATTAGGGGACCAAAACTGCACACAATACTCCAGGTGTGGTCTCACTAGGGCTCTGTACAATTGAAGAAGGACCTCTTTGCTCCTATACATGACGCCTCATGTTATAAAGGCCAAACATGCCATTCACTTTCTTCACTGCCTGCTGTACCTGCATGCTTACTTTCATAGACTGATGAACAAAGACCCCCCAGATCCCATTGTACTTCCCCTTTTCCCAACAACGCCATTTAGATAGTAATCTGCCTTCCTGTTTTTGATACCAAAGTGGATAACCTCACATTTATCCATAGAAACATAGAAACATAGAAAATAGGTGCAGGAGGAGGCCATTCGGCCCTTCGCCAGCACCGCCATTCATTGGGATCATATAACCAGATAACCATATAACCATATAATAACAATTACAGCACGGAAAACAGGCCATCTCGGCCCTTCAAGTCCGTGCCGAACATTAATTTTCCACTAATCCCATCTACCTGCACTCAGACCATAACCCTCCATTCCTTTCCTGTCCATATACCTATCCAATTTATTTTTAAATATGGCTGTTTATTTTTAAATATGGCTGATCGTCCCCTATCAATAACCCGTGCCTACCTTCTCCCCATATATATCCCTTGACCCCTAGAGATCTATCTACAGTGGCTTGCAAAAGTTTTCACCCCTTGAACTTTTCCACATTTTGTCATGTTACAACCACAAACGCAATTGTATTTTATTGGGATTTTATGTGATAGACCAACACAAAGTGGCGCATAATTGTGAAGTGGAAGAAAAATGATACATGGTTTTCAAATTTATTTACAAATAAAAAACTGAAAAGTATGGCGAGCAAAAGTATTCAGCCCCCTTTACTTTGATACCCCTAAATAAAATCCAGTGCAACCAATTGCCTTCCATAAATTCACAACTCACTGGGTGAAAAAGTTTTTTCTCACCTCAGTCTTAAATGACCGCCCCTTTATTCTAAGACTGTAGCCCCTAGTTCTGGACTCGCCCAACATTGGGAACATTTTTCCTGCATCTAGCTTGGCCAGTTCTTTTATAATTTTATATATTTCTATAAGATCCCCCTCATCCTTCTAAACTCCAGTGAATACAAGCCTAGTCTTTTCAATCTTTCCTCATATGGCAGTCCCGCCATCCCAGGGATCAATCTCTTGAACCTACGCTGCACTGCCTCAATCACAAGGATGTCCTTCCTCAAATTAGGAGACCAAAACTGTACACAATACTCCAGATGTCGTCTTACCAGAACCCTATACAACTGCAGAAGAACTTCTCCACTCCTATACTGGAATCTTCTTGTTATGAAGGCCAACATTCCGTTAGCTTTCTTCACTGCCTGCTGTACCTGCACGCCAACTTTCAGTGACCGGTGTACAAGGACACCCAGGTCTCGCTGTACCTCCCCCTTACCTAACTTAACCCCATTGAGATAATAATCTGCCCCCTTGTTTTTGCCGCCACATTAAACGTAATCTGCCATGCATCTGCCTACTCCCCCAACCTGTCCAAGTCACCCTGCATTCTCATAGCATCCTCCTCACAGTTCACACTCCTCATTTTTAACACTGCAACCTAGCTTTGTGTCATCTGCAAATTTGCTAATGTTACTTTGAATCCCTTCATCTAAATCATTGATGTATATTGATGTACAGCAATGGCGGCCAGATCTCCCACAATGTAAAGGGAGGGAGAAAGTGCCCGGCGCCGACCAGTTGCCGTGGCCGATGATGTGCTGGCCATGGTTGTGCGCATGTGCAGGGGGAGGATGTGCAGGCCGTGGCAGTACGCATGTGCAAGGCGGCCGGCCGGCTGTGCCGGCAGATAAGGAGTGGCCAGAGAGCGGAGACCCGAGACTCGGCCAAAGATCATAGAATGGAACCCGGCGGCCCGGACACGGATGGCGGGCAGAGACGGAGTGTGACAGAGAGAGAGATAGAGAGGGGGGCCCTGTTCAGAGTTGAATGGCAGGTGCTTGCCAAGCCGGGCAAAACGGCATGGCTTTTAGGTTGCCCGGCGGGACTTTAGGTGGCCATTGGCACCCAGGCAACTGTTAATTTCGAGCCCTGATATGGGGTAAATACAAACAAATGGGACTAGCCCAACCTGGAAACCTGGTCAGCATGGTCCAGTGGGCCGAATGTCCTGTACAGCTCTATGACCCCTTTGCTTGGTTAATCTGCGGGACAGCTCTTAAAATTCAGATACAATTCCGCAGATGTCTGTGAGGAGCGGTTCATAAGGATGACTGGGCTGGAACTGACTGCAATTCTGTGTGGCCCATCTGTGTTCATTCTTTGTTTCAGTAGCAGTTCTGGTACAAGCCAGTGCCTTGTTAGGCCATTTCAAATGGCTTCTGAGCACCAACTGTCTGGTGAGTTACATCTAGAGATCGATAAGAATATTTTCACTCCTGAAGGAATCAAACTCCTGGGCGTGCATATCTTGGAAGCTCTGTCCTGGACCCAGCACATTGATGCAATTACAAAGAATGCCCATCAACACCTCTACTGTCTAAGAAGACTGAGGGGATTTAGTATTGAATTGAATTGAATACATGTTATTAGCCAAATATGTATACATACAAGGAATTTGCTTTGGTGCTTTGCTCGCAAGTAACAACACGATATACAGTAGACAATTAAAAATAAAACATTAAAATTTAAACATTTGAAGAATGAAAGAAAATACCAGAGCACAAGGAGGCTACAGACTTTTGGCTATTGAGTAGAGCTTGTGATAAAAAAACTTTTTTTATGTCTGGCTGTGGCGGCTTTGACAAGCCGGAGTCGTCTTCCAGAGGTAAGTACTTCAAAGAGTATGTGGCCAGGGTGATAGGGATCCGAGATGATCATACCTGCTTGCTTTCTGGCCCTTGCAGTGTACAGTTTGTCAATTGGGGGGAAGGTTGCAGCCAACAACCTTCTCGGCTGATCGAATGATGCGCTGCAGCCACCGGATATCATGCTTGGTGGCTGAGCCAAACCAGACTGTGATGGAGAAGGTGAGGACAGACTTTATGATTGCAGTATAGAATTGGACCATCATTGCCTGTGGCAGATTGTCTCAGCTGCCGCAGGAAGTACATCCTCTATTGAGTTTTTTTGACTATGTAGTCGATGGTGGCCCCCTCATTTAAGGCCCCTGGAGATGATGGTTCCAAGGATCTTAAATGACTCCACAGATATGACTGTGGTGCTGTTGATGGTGAGTGGGGGGAGGGGAGGGGGAGCTCTCCTAAGACTTACAGTTGTTGCGGTGGCACCAGGACGGCAGCCGTGTCACTTCCTGTCAATGGACTGATTCCTCCCCATCCTGGGTCAGTCCAATCAGGGTTGTATCGTCCGCAAACTTAAGAAGCTTGACAGAGGAGTCTGTGGAGGTGCAGTTGTTGGTGTAGAGAAAGTAGAGGAGAGGGGAGAGTATGCAGTCTTGTGGTGCTCCTAGGCTGAATGTTTGCGGGTCCGAGATGTGCTTTCCCAGCCTCACATGCTGCTTTCTGTCTGTCGGGAAGTTGGTGATCCACTGACAGAGGGGTTCAGGCACAGTCAACTGGGAGAGTTTGGAGTGTAGTAGCTCTGGCACAATGGTGTTGAATGCAGCTAAAATCCACAAACAAAATCCTTGCATAGGTCCCCTGGCGGTCTTGGTGCTGGAGGATGAACTGCAGGCCTAGGTTCATCCACTGCATCATCCACTGATCTATTTGCCCGGTAAGCAAACTGCAGGGGGGGTCTAGCAGGGGGTTTGTGATATTTTTCATGTGGGCCAGCACAAGTCTTTCAAGGGGTGCTGCTCATGATTACAGAGGTCAGTGCGAGAGGCCTGTAGTCATTAAGACCAGTAGTCCCTGGCTTTTGGGAACAATAGTGGAGACTTAATCAGGCTGTGCCAGTGTAGGTACGCAGAGACCGATTGAAAATGTCTGTGTAGACTGGTGCCAGTGGTTCGACAGAGCGTGAAGGTAGATGGGGAAGCATTATCCGGTCCTGGAAATTTCCAGATTTTCTGTCTCCTGAATAGCTTTTCCACCTCCTCAATTGCTATTGTCAGTGATGGAGAAGTGGCCAGATTGATGTTGGGCAGCAAGGAGGCGGTGGATGGTGGACGAGGGCTCAGTCTTTGCAGACTGGAGTCAGGCTGCAGTGGGTGTGGTGGTGATTGGGGAGGAGTGTGTGGGGAAGGGTTCAGACTTTGCAGACTGGTCAGGCTGTAAGGAGGTGTGGTGGTGATTGGGGAGGAGTGGGTGGGGGGAGGGGGTACCAGGGTTATGTTTCTGCCTATCAAACCTGCAGCAGAACTCGTTCAGGTCATTGGTCAGCTGATCCAAGGAGGGGGGGAGGGGGGGGGGGGGGGGGGGGTTCCTCTTGTAGCTGGTGATTTCTTGCAAGCCACACTGAAGAAGAGTCATTAGCTGAGAACTTACTCCTCAACTTCGCAGAGTACCTTTCCTTGGCAGCTCTGATTCCTCTTCTCAGCTTGTACTTGGCCTGCCTGGCGAGCTTTGCATCCCCGCTCCTATAGGCCGCATATTTAAACTGGCGGAGCTGTCTGAGTTCTGCTGTTGTTGTTGAACCAGATCCGGGTCCTAGTGGGAATGCAACTGTCCTCACAAAAGCTGACATATGATGTCACGGTGCCTGTATATTAATCAAGGCTTTGGTTGCTATCCTGAACAAATTCTAATCAATGAATGTCAACGAATACGCTCTTGACCTTATATAGGTGGACAGTACAGGGCATATTGACCGATATGCATCATGGTCTGGTTTGGCAACTCAAATGCCTGAATATTACAAAAAGTGGTGAACACTGACCAGACCATCACTGGTACTGACCTCCCCGTCATTGAAGGAAGTCGTTGCATCAAAGACAACACCACTCTGGCCACCTACCCACTGTTTAAGGTTCTGCGGTGATGGAAGCACATCGTAAATAGCCTCTATAAGGAAACTTACATGACCCATCACCATGCACCACAGGTCCTTTCAGCTAACCTTACCTATGTCCCCTTTGATTTCTCGTTTTCACATTCTAACTTCATATCTCTCGTTTCTCTTTCACCTAACAGTCTGAGGAAGTGACTCGACCCAAAACATCACCTATTCCTTCTATCCTGAGATGTTGCCTGTCCCGCTTTAGCTATTTGTGTCTATCTCTAAATGTTCCTTCTCTATTTTGAGCAACCACAAGGAAGGGATTCCAACAAATGGTGGGGATGCGTTTCCTCGGTCCATCTGGCAATTGTTTGCAAAGTCAGTTCTAAGGGTACACATTCTTTCAGGACTCTGGCGTCAAGCATGCAAACAATGTAGCTTATCCATCAGACAAGGTATTTAGGACCTCAGTGCTGTGGACGTTGACCTAGTGCATTTGCTTCTTAATTACTTGTCATTCCTGTATTCTAATTTTCCGTGATCACATCTTCTCTTCTCAGACTGTCACGACTTGATGACTCGCTTCCATATCAGTTCTGTGGGACCCACAGATTAAGGTAGAAAGGAGTCATAGTGTGGATAGAAACAAAAAGCTGGAGTAACTCAACGGGACATCTGGAAGAGATGAGATTCCTCTTAGCAGGTAAAGCAGACCAATTCCAAAAGACGTGGTCTATGTTTCTGGACCTATTACAAGTATGAGGTGCAATAGTAATTTAAATAAATAAATAAATAAATAAATGGTATCAGGACCTGGTAACGGGAGGTAAAACAACAAAAACAGACTTGGTTGGTAGTCCCCTTTCTGCGGAGTTTAATGTTATAATAGAGCGATTGTTCCTATTTTCTTTTTCTTTCTTTTCTAGGGTCTACTTTCTCACTTTACTTCCTTCTCTAACTTCTTTTCTAAGGGGCTTTCTTTTCCCAACACTCTTGCACTTCACGACTCTTGCGCACTTTCTTTACTTTCTTTACTTCTATCTTTTTCTTAAAGCTCAAAAAAAAATGAAGCGGTACAAAAAATGTATTAAGATATATGTGTTGTGTAGTATTGTAATTTACCGTACTTCTAATAAAAAAAAAAAAAATTAAAAAAAAAAATAATAAAAAACTCAACGGGACAGGCAGCATCTCTGGAGAGAAGGAATGGGTGACGTTTCAGGTCGAGACCCTTCTTCAGTGAGCAAACAGGCTCACCGACCCAACCTGTCTAAATGCTTTATAAACGTTGGGATAGTACATGCCTCAAATATCTCTTCCAGCGGCTCTATCCAAATACCCACCACTCTTTATGTAAAAAAACTTACCCCTCAGCTTCTTATCAAATCATCTCCCCCTCACCTTAAACCCTTGTCCTCTGGTTCTCAATTCTTCGACTCTGGGCAAGAGATTGTGCATTTGCCCGTTCTATTCATCTCACATTTTTTTTTACACTTCTATAAGATCACCCCTCAGTCCCAGCCTGCTCAGCCGTTCCTTGGAGCTCAGGCCCTTATCTCGGCGACAACCGTGTAAATCTTCTCTGCAATTCTAGCTTGACATCTTTTCTATAACATGGTTTGCAGAACCGAACACAATACTCTAGATGTGACTTCACGGACGTCTTTTATAACTGCAAAATGACCCCCAACTTCTATACTCAATATTTTGGCTGATGAAAGAGGAACACAACTCTGTGGGGGAGGATAGCTTGGAATGATTTTGGACCACATACCCTGCGTGGGATCATTTCAGAGCTTTGAGATGCCTGCTGTAGGTAATTAATTTCTCAGATGCACACAGGAGGGCAGCGACAACAGCTGACTGTAGACCCAGAACAGTGCCAGTTTTAGGTTTAGTTTACTTTAGTTTAGAAGTATAGTGCCGAAACATGCCCTCCAGCCCACTGAGTCCGCACCGACCAGCTATCCCCCCCACACTGACATTAGGCTTTACTTCTAAACAGAAATTATTTGATTTACATTGTCTTCAAAGGAACTGGATTTAATAAGGTGAATACACATTTGCATATGTTTAGCACAAATGCCCAAAAGATTTTTCTCTCCAAAAACCCTTTGAAATGGTTTGTAGTTAAATTGGCTGCATCATGGCCTGGTTCGGCAACTTGAACATCCAGGAGTGGAAAAGAATGCAGAAAGTTGTGAACACTGCCCAGTCCATCATCGGCTCTGAACTCCCCACCATTGAGGGGATCTATCACAGTCGCTGCCTCAAAAAGGCTGCCAACATCATCAAAGACCCACACCATCCTGTTCACACACTCATCTCTCCATTGCCATCAGGAAGAAGGTACAGGAGCCTGAAAACCTGTAACATCCAGATTCAGGAACAGCTTCTTCCCCACACCAACAGGCTATCAAATAAGCTCCAAACAATAACAGTCTATTATACTATTGCCTTTATTTGTTATTTATTGTGTATAATGGTCTACGGTCTATACACTGAACTTTTACCCCGCATTCTGTATTACGTTTACATATTCTGTTGTGCTGCAGCATTGTCCTATCTGGGACACATGACAATAAAACTCTCTTATAGACAATAGACAATAGACAATAAGTGCAGGAGTAGGCCCTTCGAGCCAGCACCGCCATTCAATGTGATCATGGCTAATCATCCCCAATCAGTACCCTGTTCCTGCATTCTCCCCATATCCCCTGACTCCGCTCTTTTTAAGAGCCCTATCTAGCTCTCTCTTGAAAGCATCCAGAGAACCTGCCTCCACCGCCCTCCGAGGCAGAGAATTCCACAGATTCACCACTCTCTGTGAGAAAAAGTGTTTCCTTATCTCCGTTCTAAATGGCTTATTCCTTATTCTTAAACTGTGGCCCCTGGTTCTGGTCTCCCCCAACATCGGAAACATGTTTCCTGCCTCTATTGTGTCCAAGCCCTTAACAATCTTATATGTTTCAATGAGATTCCCTCTCATCCTCCCAAACTCCAGAGTATACAAGCCCAGCTGGTCCATTCTCTCTGCATATGACAGTCCCGCCATCAACCCAGAATCATTTTAACCTCTTGTAAACCTACGCTGCACTATCCTCAATAGCAAGTAAATGTCCTACCTCAAATATAGGGGACCATAAAATTGCACACACATCCCAGCTTCTATCTCAGCTCTGTGTGGTCTTTCATCTATGGGCTCTGCACACCCAGAATGTTCAAGAATTCCTTACCATTTCTGTACGTCCTATTTTGATTTTCCCAGGGGGTAGTACCTCACATTTATCGCATTAAATTCTGCCATCTTTGCCCCCATTTATAAAGGCCTAAATCATGCCATTCGCTTTCATTCACCTATGCTGGTACCTGCATACTTACTAATCCTTTCACCTTCATCCAGATCATTGATGATGTACAAAGGACCCCCCCAGCACCCCACTAGTGTACTTCCCCCGATTTTCCCAATTACCCTTGGCGCCATTTAGCCATGAATACGATTCCTCTTGTTATAAAGGCTTTCCTGCCTGCTTTAGCTACCAAATGTGGACCCCCCACCTCCCATTTCCCAAACCGCCATTTAGATTAAACTTAATTGCTACCAAATGGATAACATCACATTGCATTAAACCATCTGCCATCTGCCCCCCCCAACCTTTCCAAATCACCCTGCATTCTCATATCATCCTTCTCATAGTTCACACTGCCACCCAGCTTTGTGTCATCTGCAAATTTGCTAATGCAACTTTGAATCCCTTCATCCAAATCATTGATGTATATTGTAAATAGCTGTGGTCCCAGCACCGAGCCTTGCGTTAAGCCACAAGTCACTGTCTGCCATTCTGAAAGGGACTCGTTAATCCACACTCTGTGTTTCCTGTCTGCCAACCACTTCTCTATCCAAGTCAGCACTCTAGCCCCAATACCATGTGCCCTAAGTTTGCCCACTAATCTCCTATGTGGGACCTTATCAAATGCTTTCTGAAAGTCCAGGTACACTACATCCACTGGCTCTCACTTGTCCATTTTCCTAGTTACATCATCAAAACATTCCAGAAGATTAGTCAAGCATGATTTCCCCTTCGTAAATCCATGCTGACTCAGACCGATCCTGTTACTGCTATCCAAATGTTCGGCTATCTCATCTTTTATAATTGACTCCAGCATCTTCCCCATCACCTTCCCCACCAATGTAAGGCTAACTGGTCTATAATTCCCTGTTTTCTCTCTCCCGCCTTTCTTAAAAAGTGGGATAACATTGGCTACCCTCCAATCCACAGGAACTGATCCTGAGTCTATACCTCTTGACTCGATTAGATTGCTTGAAGCAAGAAAAATAGAACAAAATAAATCTCTTTAAATAAATTAAAAAGCATGAATGATGTGAGAATGGAAAATTTAATTTTCAGCCATTATATTTCACAGAAGCCATTATTTGACCATAATAACCACAACAATAATTTGTATACAGTTTTTGAATGATGCCTTAAAGGAAAATAAATTAAGGAAAGTAATTAAGAAGTGGTTCTTTGTAAATTAATCTGTATTATAAATGAAGGGGAGGTGGCTCTAGAAATAGTGGACGCATTGGTGATCATTTCCCAATGTTCAATAAATTCAGGATCAGTTCCTGTGGCCTGGAGGATAGCTAATGTCATCCCACTTTTCAAGAATGGAGCGAGAGAATAAACGGGGAATTACAGACCAGTTAGCCTGACGTCAGTGGTAGGAAAGATGCTGGAGTCAATTATTAAAGAGGTAATAATGGAGCATTTAGATAGCAGTAAAAGGATTAGTCCAAGACAACGGATTTATGAAAGGGAAATCATGCTTGTCTAATCTTCTGGAATTTTTTTAGGATGTGACAAGTAAAATGGATAAAGAGGAGCCAGTGGATGTAGTGTATCTAGACTTTCAGAAAGCCTTTGATAAGATCCCGCACTGGAACCTGGTGAATAAAATTAGAGCACATGGTATTTGCGATAGGGTGTTGACGTGGATAGAAAATTGGTTGGCAGACAGGAAGCAATGAGTAAGAGTGAACGGGTCCTTTTCAGAGGCAGAAGCAAGTGGAATGCCGCAAGGCTCGGTGTTAGGGCCGCAACAGTTTACCATATATATTAATTTGGGAAAGGGAATTAGGAGCAACACTAGCAAGTTTGCGGATGACATAAGGCTGGGTGGCAGTGTGAACTGTGAAGAGGATGTTAGGAGGTTGCAGGGTGACCTGGGCAGGTTGAGTGAGTGGGCAGATGCGTGGCAGTTGCAGTATAATATAGATAAATGTGAGGTCATCCACTTTGGCGGCAAAAACAAGGGGGCAGATTACTACCTCAATGGGGTTAGGTTAGGTAAGGGGGAGGTATGATGAGACCTGGGTGTCCTTGTACACTGGTCACTGAAAGTTGTCGTGCAGGTACAGCAAGCAGTGAAGAAAACTAATGGAATGTTGGCCTTGAAAACAAGAGGATTTCAGTATAGGAGTAAAGAGGTTCTTCGGCAGTTGTATAGGGCTCTGGTAAGACCACATCTGGAGTATTGTGTACAGTTTTGGTCTCCTAATTTGAGGAAGGACATCCTTGTGATTGAGGCAGTGCAGCGTAGGTTCAAGAGATTGACCCCTGGGATGGCGGGACTGTCATATGAGGAAAGATTGAAAAGACTAGGCTTGTATTCACTGGAGTTTAGAAGGATGAGGGGATATCTTATAGGACCATATACAATTATAAAATAGGACTGGCAAAATGTTCCCAATGTTGGGCGTGTTCAGAACCAGTGGTCACAGTCTTAGAATAAAGGGAAGGCCATTTAAGACTGAGGTGAGAAAAAACTTTTCACCCACAGTTGTGAATTTGTGGAACTCACTGCCACAGAGGGCAGTGGAGGCCAAATCACTGGATGGATTTAAGAGAGAGTTAGATAGAGCTCTAGGGGCTAGTGGAATCAAGGGATATGGGGAGAAAAAGGCACAGGTTATTGATTGGGGACGATCAGCCATAATCACAATGAATGGCGGTGCTGGCTCGAAGGGCCAAATGGCTTCCTCCTGCACCTATTTTCTATGTTTCCATGTTTCTAAATAAGAAATGTAGTGCACAGTTATTTCTTGCCGCACTCTGTTTAAAGGCGATTTCAGGTTTAAGATAGACACAACAGCTAGAGTAACTCAGCGGATTAGGCAGCATCTCTGGAGAAAAATAATAGGTGACATTTTGGGTCGACACTTCTTCAGAATGAGAGTCAGGGGACAGGGAAACGAGATATATAGACAGTGATATAGAGAAATAGAACAAATGAATGAAAGACGCAAGAACTAACGATGATCAAGGAAAGGTGGAGCCTACAATGGTCTGTGCTGTGGGGACAGGTGGTAATGACTGATACTGACTGAAAAATAGACTAGAACTGTAAATGAGTGTCCCTGATGTGAATGCTGGATAATTCATGAGTTTATGCTGTGTTCATGAACTTGGGAAAGATCTCTGCCTGGAGTTACACATTCAAGCAGGAGTCCAAACGTTGCTGACAATTACAAAAAAATGCTGGCAGTCCTCTGCAGAAACTCAGGTATTTTCAGTGAATTTTACCGCATTGTTTTCAAACAACCTGCATGGCTTAAAAGGGATTTACTTGCATAGTAACGGGATGGAGAAACTAGTTGAAATGAGTTAATATGAAGCAGAAAAGGTCAAGAGAAGATTTGACAGGCAAGCACAAATCATGAAGCACTTTTACAGAGTGATTTAGGAGAAAATGTTTTCTGAAGCAAAAGCACATGTAAACAGAAATTATAGAGATTGGCAAAAACAAAGGTAGCACAAAAACATTTACATAACGAATTGTTACGGTCAGGAATGTATAGGAAGAAAGAATTAGAGCTTTCAGCTTTCAAAAGGAATTATTAGAATGGTTGGGGCGAGGGACTCAAATAGAGAAAGCTAGTTGACAGAATGGGAGGCAGGAAGCAGAAAAGGGAAGCACTCGGGCACAAGAGGAGAAAGAAAAAAAAGGAAATAAACAGAGAATAAGAGGCGGGGGGTTTCTTAAATGTGCATATTTTAATGCTAGGAGCATTGTAAGAAAGGTGGATGAGCTTAGAGTCTGGATAGACACCTGGAAGTATGATGTTGTAGCGATCAGTGAAACATGGTTGCAGGAGGGCTGTGATTGGAAACTAAATATTCCAGGATTTTGTTGCTTCAGGTGTGATAGAATTGGAGGGGCAAGAGGTGGAGGTGTTGCATTACTAGTCAGGGAAGATATTACAGCAGTGCTTTGGCAGGATAGATTGGAGGGCTCATCTAGGGAGGCTATTTGGGTGGAACTGAGAAGTGGGAAAGGGGTAGCGACACTTATAGGGGTGTATTATAGACTGCCAAATGGGGATCGAGAATTGGAAGAGCAAATATGTAAGGAGATAGCAGATATTAGTAGTAAGCACAAAGTAGTGATTGTGGGAGATTTCAACTTTCCACACTGGGAAACACATTCGGTAAATGGGCTGGATGGTTTGGAGTTTGTAAAATGTGTGCAGGATAGTTTTTTGCAGCAATACATAGAGGTACCTACTAGAGGAGGGGCAGTGTTGGACCTCCTGTTAGGAAATGAGACGGGACAGGTGGCGGAGGTGTGCGTTGGGGAGCACTTCGGGTCCAGTGATCACAATACCATTAGTTTCAATATAATTATGGAGAGGGTCAGAACTGGACCTAGAGTTGAGATTTTTGATTGGAGAAAGGCTAACTTTGATGGGATGCGAAATGATTTAAAAGGAGTGAACTGGGACATTTTGTTTTATGGGAAGGATGTAGAAGAGAAATGGAGGACATTTAAAGTGGAAATTTTAAGAGTACAGATCTTTATGTTCCTGTTCGGTTGAAAGGAAACAGTAAAAAGTGGAAAGGGCCCTGGTTTTCAAGGGAAATTGGACATCTTGTTTGGAAAAAGAGGGAGATCTACAATAATTATAGGCAGCATGAAGTAAATGAGGTGCTTGAGGAGTATAAGGAATGTAAAAAGAATCTTAAGAAAAAAATTAAAAAAGCTAAAAGAAGACATGAGGTTGCTTTGGCAAGTAAGGTGAAAGTAAATCCAAAGGGTTTCTACAGCTATATTAATAGCAAAAGGATAACGAGGGATAAAATTGGTCCATTGGAGAGACAGAGTGGATAGTTATCTGCAGAGCCAAAAGAGATGGGGGAGATATTGAACAATTTATTTTCGTCGGTATTCACCAAGGAGAAGGATATTGAATTATGTGAGGTAAGGGAAACTAGTAGAGTAGCTATGGATACTATGAGGTTCAAAGTAAAAGAAGTACTGACACTTTTGAAAAATATAAAAGTGGATAAGTCTCCAGGTCCTGACAGGATATTCCCTAGGACATTGAGGGAAGTTAGTGTAGAAATAGCCGGGGCTATGACAGAAATATTTCAATGTCATTAGAAACGGAATAGTCCCCGAGGATTGGCGTACTGCGCATGTTGTTCCATTGTTTAAAAAGGGTTCTAAGAGTAAACCTAGCAATTATAGGCCTGTTAGTTTGACTTCAGTGGTGGGCAAATTAATGGAAAAGATACTTAGAGATAATATATATAAGCATCTGGATAAACAGGGTCTGATTAGGAACAGTCAGCATGGATTTGTGCCTGGAAGGTCATGTTTGACTAATCTTCTTGAATTTTTTGAAGAGGTTACTAGGGAAATTGACGAGGGTAAAGCAGTGGATGTTGTCTATATGGACTTTAGTAAGGCCTTTGACAAGGTTCCTCATGGAAGGTTGGTTAAGAAGGTTCAACTGTTGGGTATAAATGCAGGAATAGCAAGATGGATTCAACAGTGGCTGAATGGGAGAAGCCAGAGGGTAATGGTGGATGGCTGTTTATCGGGTTGGAGGCAGGTGACTAGTGGGGTGCCTCAGGGATCTGTGTTGGGTCCTTTGTTGTTTGTCATGTACATCAATGATCTGGATGAAGGTGTGGTAAATTGGATTAGTAAGTATGCAGATGATACCAAGATAGGGGGTGTTGTGGATAATGAAAAGGATTTCCAAAGTCTACAGAGTGATTTAGGCCATTTGGAAGAATGGGCTGAAAGATGGCAGATGGAGTTTAATGCTGATAAATGTGAGGTACTACACCTTGGCAGGACAAATCAAAATAGGACGTACATGGTAAATGGTAGGGAATTGAAGAATACAGTTGAACAGAGGGATCTGGGAATAACCGTGCATAGTTCCTTGAAGGTGGAATCTCATATAGATAGGGTGGTAAAGAAAGCTTTTGGTATGCTAGCCTTTAATGTAATGGATGTAATTTAAAATTGTACAAGGCATTGGTGAGACCAAATCTGGAGTATGGTGTACAATTTTGGTCTCCCAATTATACGAAGGATGTCAACAAAATAGAGAGAGTACAGAGGCGATTTACTAGAATGTTGCCTGGGTTTCAACAACTAAGTTACAGAGAAAAGTTAGGTCTTTATTCTCTGGAGTGCAGAAGGTTAAGGGTGGACTTGATAGAGGTCTTTAAAATGATGAGAGGGATAGACAGAGTTGATGTGGATCAGCTTTTCCCTTTGAGAATAGGGAAGATTCAAACAAGAGGACATGACTTCAGAATTAAGGGACAGAAGTTTAGGGGTAACACGAGGGGGAACTTCTTTACGCAGAGAGTGGTAGCGGTGTGGAATGAGCTTCCAGTGGAAGTGGTGGAGGCAGGTTTGTTGGTATCATTTAAAAATAAATTGGATAGGCATATGGATGAGAAGGGAATGGAGGGTTATGGTATGAGTGCAGGCAGGTGGGACTAAGGGAAAAAAGTTGTTCGGCACGGACTTGTAGGGCCGAGATGGCCTGTTTCCGTGCTGTAATTGTTATATGGTTATATAGACATTAAAAAGGAAATTATTTGCAGGAGTATGAAGAAACAGCAGCAGAATGGTTAGATGCTGGTTAACACTAAAGATGAACACAAAGGAACACAAATCTCTGGAGAAAAGGAATAGGTGAAGTTTTAGGTCGTCCCTTCTTCAAACTGAGAGTCGGGGAGAGCGAAACTAGAGGTATGAAAAGTTACATGACAAATTAGATCCGACACCGATGGCCAAAGGGCCCAGAATGGTCCATTGTTGGCTGTGGAGGAGGTGATTATGAGGGAAACAGTAAAACTAGCAGGACAATCAGGGTGGGGGAGGGATGGAGAGAGAGGGAATGCAAGGGTTACTTGAAAATAGAGAAATAAATATTCATACCACTGTTCAAGCAAATGACGTGCTGTTCCTCCATCAAACAGACAGCTTTATCAAATAAGTAGCAAAGTTTGATAGATCAAATTCCTATTTTCTATGCTGTATTAACCAATGATAACATGATGTCAATCCGTTAGCATAGATATGAGTTTATTTAGACACAGAGGTTGCAGATGCTGGAATCTTGAGCAATAAAAAAGTGGCAAAGGAATTTAGCAGGCCAGTCAGCATCTGTGCAGGGAAAATGGACAAGAAATATTTCTGGTCCGATTGATGGAGTAGAGGAGAGAAAAAAATGCAAAGAGGTGAGGAGAAGGGTTGGGGCAAAACTGGCAAGAAATGGGTGGATTCAGGTGAAAGGGGATGATTGGCACTTGGGTAAAGATAATAACAAAGGCCAGGGGTAAGATGGGAAATGGAGATGGAGAGGAAAGTCTTCTGTAGGTATGTTAATAATGCCTGGATTTTCAGAATGCATTTGATTAACTCTGACACAAAAATCTGCTGAGAAATATTGAGGCTGATGAAACTGATGAATCAGCAGCTGCATGTATGATTAAAGGAAGGAAGCAAATAATCAAGGTAAACTCGTTTTTTTTCATCTGATAGGATGAAGTGTGTTCTGGAACCAGTATTTGTTTTTATATATTACTGACTTCAGCATAGTCATAGATCAAACAGAGTAGAAACAGGCCCTTTGGCCCAACTCATCCATAGTGACCAAGATGCTCCATCTAAGCTAATCCCACACCTGCATTTGGCCCATATCCTTCTAAAACCTTCCTATACAAGTGCCTGTCCAATACTTAATGAAATATTGTTATTGTAACTGCCTCAACTACCCCCACTGGAAGTTTATTCCATAAACCCACCACTGCCTGTGTGGAAAAAGTTGCCCTTCAGGTTCCCATTAAATCTTTCCCCTCGCACTTTAAACTTGCGTCCTCTAGTTCTTGATTCCCCTACCTTGGGGAAAAAAGACTGTGCATTCACCCTAATAACTCCCCTCCAGGATTTCCACCTATGTCAGGCCGCTGTCTGATCCCGACGGCCACTCGCAGCCACCCGAGCTACTTTCCTTCCCGCCCACAATGTGGTGGCTCTGCGCCCGGAGCACCGCTGCAGCGGTGAGTGAGTGAGTTGCTGGCATGATCCCCGACCCCCTCCTTCTCAACGCTCCTGCCCTCCCCGCAACTTTACCCCTGGCGGCCCAGCCAAGTTTGTACTTTGTGCAGCCCAGGCCTTGCTGACCCAGACCAGACTCTCCACATGCTGTGGAAAGGAACTCTCCACCAACTCGTTGGAAAGTTTCTTCTGCATGATGTTGAAGTAAGACCAAATGTATTTTATTCTTTGATATGGGATTGGCACGTTTCTTGATTGTCAGAAACCTGAAATGCACAGCAGAAGGTTAAGAATGGAGTTATTAAAAAAAAAGTTTTACATCTTATTCCAGACCCAACAGCTAATGGAATTTTATAAATTCAGTAACACTTAATTCGAAACACTAAACAACGAAAGTTGACTTATATAATCATTTATTTTCCCAATCTTTTGGTTTAGATTTCATAGGTGCGAATACTGTCATGAATGGGTAGTTTAGAAACAGAAACATTGCATTTTTATTTCTTTACTAGACCAAGTGCCACCCTTTGGGTCCAGTCCGCTCGACACGTGGTTAACCACCCTACACATACACACACTAACCCCACTACCCCCTTGATATTATATTAATATTATTAGTTCGCTCCTTTTACCCCATCCCTCGCCCTAGCCACTCACTCATAACCCCCAACTGCACATGCGATGTATGAAAGAAAGCACTACAATCTCACAATAATAACCATGTCTTGGACCGCTCTCCTTTTTGGAGAACATTGCTACTTCAGTACAGTTGGGTAATATTCAAAGTTGAACTCTTTCAAACGTATGCATGCACAGTAATCTGCAGTTCATTCTCTTGCAAAAACGATGATAATTTGCTGAAAGTTCACAGTAATCATCAATCATACTGTCATGGTTTAATATGGTGTACGATAATCATGTGAGGGTATTTGTATTATTGTTTTGATAGTTAAAACCTCTTGCACTAACCTTCCTCGGAATCTCCCATCACCATGATCCCAGTATGCTCCCTGCCTAGCTAGCCTGAAAGAAAGCACGTGATTGGTCAGTAGGCGTCTGACTCAATGTCAAACGTGCTTTGATTAGACAATTACTACTTGGAAAATTTGAGTTTTTTTCCATATTTTAAAAATACGTACAGGTTTTTTTCTTGGCGGATTTCAGATATGATTTCTAAAATATTTTTACACAAAATGTTATAAATACAGTGTTATACTGTAACAGGAGTGGTGCAGTCCGGAGGCGGCCCTCAGCCGGAGGGTTTAAAAGGCAGGGGTTTGGGTGCCATCTTCCTCTGGTTTCGTCTTCCCTACACCCGGGAGGAATATAATAAAGGTGCTTCTCAAAACATTGGACTTCGTGCCTCCTTTTGAATCCCACGCACCACAACAGGGAGATATGGGATGTGGGTCACGAAATGGAACCAAAAAGCACCTCGGCCCACAGTGTAATTCTTTCAGCAGTGTTTGCCTGCTATGTTGAATTTCTTGCTCCTAGGGTGAAATGTATTTATTTACTATTTATCTTTATGATGACTTTGACCATTCAAATTGGTTTGGTTTTTCTGCACACAGCTTAGACGCAAATCCACCATGGCTCCCCTCGAGGCAACACTCTCACTTGGGAGGGGGGAGGGGTTATGTGGGCAGGGGAGAGGTGCGTGTGAGCAGGGGGTTGAGCGGGGGGTTGTGGAGGGGGGGGGTGGGCTGGGGGAATTGTGGGGGAAGGGGGTGTGGGCAGGGGGGGGGGGTTGTGTGGGAGAGGGGTGCATGGGCGGGGGGGGGGGGGAGTGAGCTCGGAGAAAAGACGGGGAAAGAGCCATGGGGGAGAGAGGGGCATCACGGGTGAGGAGCCAGCGAGGGGGACCAGAGGGGTAGTGGCTGGAATTGGCGGTGTAATGGGGACTCACAGCGGGAGCTGGTCACTGGTCATTCTTCTCCACCGGGATCAGAGTCTCCGCTTTCCGTTTGGTGACATTGGCGACATTGGAGACATCTCTGAGTCCGGGCTGGGCTGGGTCTCCGATGCTCGGCTGGGTCTCTGACTCTGGGCTGGGCTGGGTCTCTGACGCTGGCTGATCGACGCTGGGCTACTCGGGGCTGGGCTGCTCGGGACTGGGCTGCTCGGGACTGGGCTGCTCGGGACTGGGCTGCTCGAGGCTGGGCTGCTTCGGGTCCCTTTGAAAATTGTGCCCGGTTGGAAACCGCCGCCAGCCATCAGTGATGGCGTGATGGGGCAGAAAAGGGGAAGACCGTCATGGTCAGGGCCGGATTTGGAGAGAGGCCCTAAGCTATTTCATTTGTGAGGCCCCCCCCCCCCTCCCAATCCCCCACCCCCACGACTAGAGGACCATGACTACCCGACAGTGACAGTGTGACACTTTTAGATCCCACTGTATGTTGTCATTAAACATTTGGTTTTAAAATACATATTGGATTCACCGCGGAGCAGGTGATGCCTTACCTGGATCGCCGTTTGAAGCTCTGGAGTGTTGGGCCTGCTGCTTCAACATCAGGAAGCTGTGGTTTGCGGAGCTCCCAGCCTCGGGCAACGCTGATTTCAACATCGTGGAGCCCTGCGATCCCTTTGCCGAGGGCCGCCAGCGTGAATCTCCGCCAAGAACAGCCTGTGGACTTCAGGAGCCGCGGTCTCCGGTAGGAAGTGGCCGATTCGGAAGTTCCACAGTTGGGAAATATTTCTTAAAGAATTGTTCCTTATTGACAATTATATTGCAAAACCTGAATCAAATCTGCTTGAAAATGACTAACATAACTAAACAAACAGGTTCACTTTTTAATAAACAACTCACAAAGCAGCTTGGTAGACCAATTCAAAACTTTACTAATTATCAGCCCGATGGAAGTGGCAAGGAAAACAAACCCCAGCCAAGTGAGCAACACAGATGCTTGGCTGTCCTCTCTCCACTTCCCTGAACACAGAATTACATGGTGTTATATATTGTTGAGGCGGTTGATGTCCTGCCGGCAGTTTAAAATAAAATGTTCTAAGGCCAGAAGATGGCCATGAAGGGGGGGCCAAGAGGAGGGCATCCGTTGGAGACCGGGAAAGGGATTATCAATGGGGGCGAGGACTCCTTCCCATGGAAGAACGGTATGAGGCGGAGGCGATGGAAGAAGAGCTCCAAATCGCACGGGCGCGGAACTCATTGAGGTGGGTATGGAGGGGGACAAAGGTGAGGCCTCTGCTGCGGACAAACCGTTCGGCATCTGAGAGGGGGAAGTGAGGGGGGGTTGGTGAACACAGGGCAGGGATGGGGGTTGGGGCTGGAGGAAGGCAGGTGAGTGAACTGAGGCCAAGGCGATGTCTGGTGGGGGGGTGGTCAGGGGGTAGGGGGTTATGAGGACTGTAGTGTGGGTGGGGATGAGCTGAGGTCACATGGTTTGAGGGGAATGGGGAAGACCCAGTGGAACAGCCACAGAGGTTACCAGAGTTGGGGGGGACTAGCATTAGGACCCAGTGCAGTCAAACCCAGGGGAGTGGGAATCTGCAGCGTGGAAACCAAAGATACTAGAGGGCCTCCTCTAGTATCTTTTGTGGAAACTTCAGGCCCGGTGCTGAGTCCAGGCTGCAGGTAAGGTGACGGTCGACGTGCAAAGCGTGGGAGGTCCCGTTGGTCTGTGGGATGGCGAGGTTTCATGGGTTTCTGGTGCGGCAGCAAGGTGGGTCAGCCCCCAGTGCGGCGGCGAATTGGGTAGGCCCCTAGTGTGGCGGTGAGGTGGGTAGGCCCCCAGGTGCGGCGGCGAGGTTCGGCGGGGGAAAAGGGGTAAATAAACAACATACCTTTTGCTTTGTCCTGCACTTCCAATGATCCAAGGATCTGTGGATCAAATTCCTCTCCACAATGAATATATACCTCACCTACATTTTAAACCCTCCCCCCCCCCACACCACCAAAGCCTCCGGAATCGCAAGCACAGCGCCACCGATGGTGGGTTTTATAACAATGCCACTATCGCACAGCGCCACTGATGGTAGGTTTTGTAACAACGCCACTATCTCAAATGTTTTATACACCTTGGTGGAGCGAGCAGAGGCCCCCCTAGATCTCGAGGCCCTAAGCTTAAGCTTGTCTAGCTTATACGTAAATCCAGCTCTGGTCATGGTGAGTGACAGGGGAAGAGACTAATCCGCACGGCGCTGAATGGCAAGAGAAGAGATCGATCTGCGCACACGCGGTTTTTAAGATTTTTTTAACCCTCACTAACTTTTAAAAAATTCAACCGATCAGAACGAAACTTGGTGCAATCGCAGCGTAGGAGAACGGTGAGTGAACTGGTGAAAAATCGTAGCGCTATCGCAAACCGTTTTTGCGCAAATAGAAAGACCGCACAAACCGGAAGATAACAAGATCAGAATTTTAGTTATGTATAGATAGATAGATAAACATATTTTTAAATATGTGAATATTTAGTTCACAATATTTAGTTTTCTTTTATTACTCTTAATTCTAACATTTAATAGATCATTGGTTTTCTTTTATTACTCTTAATTCTAACATTTCATAACTGAAGCACAACCATATAAAATGTTTCTATAATTTGTTTGTGTTAATATTGCACCTTAATGTTTGAGGTTGAAAACAACCTGTTTACATGTTGTTTAACCAATAAATCCTTATCATAATTAAAATATTCTTCATGTTTATCTGTTGGTGATGAACACATAAATTGCAACTCCCTCTATTCTGTACTTTGAACTGTAATGATTATTTACCAGGTTAATTAAATATTATGAGCTGTGATTGGCTGGTGCACAGCTATACCCCTCAAAGGAAGGTAAGATTGAAAAGAGTGAGCTATTGGCCTGCATCAGGAGATCTTGTCACAGTGTCGAATTTTGAAGTCGAATTGCTTGCTGTACAGGAATGAAGATAGACTTACACAGTCACATCTTGCCTAAGGAATGGCCAAATCTGAAGCAGGTAACACTCGAGCTGTATTGTTTTCTGTTTTAAACATTGAACAACCAGGCAAATAAATTCCTGAAGGAACAGATGTATAAATGCGTAAAGAAAAGAAAACAATAACAAGTACCTCAATGAAACCTAATATGAAGTTAAACACTTAGCAGACTTGAAATAACTGGTGATAAAGCATAGGCAAGAATGAAAAAGGCCATTCTAGGTTTAAAGAAATCATCCAAAATAATAAAGATTTGTTCAAAGCCAATAACAGTGAGACTATATAACAGAATTCTAAAGTGTTGACATGAGTTGAATGTGCCACAGACAAGTAACCAGTTTTAAAATGTCCTTATCAAATTCTATCTTTGCTTCCTTGTCCTTTTGGTTGTAAATGCATATGTTGTTTCTGTTTCTAAATTGTACTTTGCACTTCAATCATTGATTTGCAGTTAGTGAAAGTTTACTTGTGCTCTCATCGGTTTCTATGCTGCAGTACTGAAACATGTAAATACTGTGATGCAGTCACATCTCCACGTTATCTGAGAAAAGGTACATTTATTATTGCTCGGGAAATTTAGAATAATGTTGAATCCACGAGAGAATGGAAAACAACTGTCGAGGAAGGCTGAAATGCACTCATGTTGAAAGCTCCTGAAACATCATGTTGATAGCAATGAATAACTTCAAACACAAAAACAGAGAATGCTGAAGCATTCAGTTGAACCGGCAGCATGAGTGGAGAAAGGAACATAATCAACACTTATGAGTCAAGGACCTTTTCTCATTAATGTGAAAGTGAAAAGAAACGCTTGTTTAAATTGCAAAGTGGAAGGAACAAAGGGAATGTTTGTAGAGAGTGCACACCAATAGTGTCAGAGCAGCAATTACTTTAAAACACTGCAGTTGGAACAAAGTGATAGAAGAACAAATTTAAAGATAACAAATCAAAGCAAAAGTACACAGTCACATCTGTGTGATCAATAAAGGATTGCATTCAGATCCTACCTCACGCTTTTAGTTTTCCCTCAAAGACAGCAAACATAGCATTAAGGTATTAATTCATTGGAGATAAAGAACAACAAAATAGGCACTCGATATTCGTATGAGATCAAAAGCTACTTTCAGGAATTAGATTACAAAGTCTGCCGATGTGCATTTTTGCTAACTAACTCTGCTGTTGTTCACATTATCAACAATGCCTGCTATTAGCACACTTCAATGCAAAATAATGATGACATAAGAATGCCACTGCTGCAGGACATTACAATTTTTTCACTTAACTATCCACAAGAGGAAAACAAAAATCATTAATTTTACTGAACATCATTTAATTGCCCTTGGATAAAAGTTTCATTATCACAGAATAGCTTCAAATTTTCAATTTTCTCGGAACAGGAATATTAACCTTTTTGACATCATACTTAAGTTCTCTGGTCATCTCTCTTATTGGTGTAAATGGAGGATATTATAATGGTAGTTCAGTCACGGCACCACCCAAAAATAAGGGAAGGAAGCACATCCCAGTTTTAGATACGAGCGTAATTTTTTTCCATCACACAAACTTGACAGGAAACTGGCTGGCCACTTCCTATATCCAGCCCATGAGTTTTGGTGCATTGCAAATAGATAAAATAAACACTTAGATAATATATTTAAAAAACAGTTGTGTAAACACTGATCACCGGAAAATATTACTGTTTATATTTTAACTTATTAATATATAAATTAAGAATTCATAATCCTATTGTTTAACTGGTTTATCCATTTTGCTCCACAGCTTTAATACCTTGCATTTTATCTTAAAGGCACACTATAAATTGGCAGGGAAGAATTGCAAGAATGTTAAATTTCATGTTAAAATGAAAAGCAAAGTTAAATTTCATGTTAAAATGCAAAGCATGACATTCATGCTGTCCATGATCCACTGGTCCAGAACGAGCCGCCCGATTCCATAAACTGGGTCCATCACTCCAGTCCTCAGCCATCTCCCCCGATCACCTCAAAATCTGACCCATACCAAACCATCTGGCATCTCACATACCACTCCAGTCCTCAAACCACTTCACTGGCTTCTCCATCTCCCACCGACAGATCAGCTCCCCTACAAAATCCCTCCGATCCTCACCCTACAAAGCCCTGGACCCCCACCATCTGCCCCCAGCCCCCCCCCCCCCCCATCCATCTCACTGACCTAAACTTACCTCTCCCCCTACCAACCCGATCATGGTCCCTCAGATCCACATCAGCTGGTGTCTCCTCTCCATCCACAAGTCGCCCGAACCTCCGCAGTTTTGGGGACAGAACCTTCTCCAGGGCAGCTCCCAGGCTCTGGAACTCCCTCCCCCAACTGATCCACAATTCCGTGTCCCTCACCATCTTCCAGTCCCGCCTCAAGACCCATCTCTTCACCTCTGCCTATCCTTAGCCCCACGTGCCGTCCCTTTTCATCTGTGCATTAATTGCCTCATACTGTGTTTTGTATTGAATTCTGTATTTACTTTGTGTACTAGTCATGTCTCTACTATTTATTTCATTCCTCTTACATGTTTTTCTTCTACCTGCTAAATTTTTGTAAGGTGTCCTTGAGACTCTTGAAAGGCGCCCATGAATAAAATTTATTATTATTATTATTATTCATTGAAAAATATCAGCATTCTCCCAAGTAGGAAATGCTGAAAATTCAGAAGCAGAAAGCTTCTGTGGCAAAATAAATTAAGTTGAGCACTTTTGTTTTATTTCAAGAAAGAGAATGATAGTTGAGAGGAGCAGTGAAATTCTAGCTAAGGGCCTGTACATCCGACGGCTGTAGCGGCGACAACGGAGGGTTCATGGCCGCAACCACAGATGAACAAAGGAGGAGGACTGACTGAACTTTGTTGCCTTCCACCACAGTGAAGAATGCCGTGGTGGATGCTTATGTTAAATTCTATTGTGTATTGTGTGGGGTTTTTCAAGTGTATCGCTGCATGGCAAATTCATTTCACTGCACCTTCGTTGGTGCATGTGACAAATAAATTTGACTTTGACTTTGACTTTTTGACTTTGAAATACATACCACCCTCTCCATAATAAAATATAACCCTGCCTCGTGAGTCTTTTTTTAATCCCCACATCTTAAAACCTATGCCCTCTGGTTTTAGGCAGCCCTACCTTGGGAAAAGGATACTGGGCCTTATGTATTCCCCACATGATTGTATCTACTTTTATAAGGACACCCCACAGACTCATAGGCTGTAAAGGAAGAAAAGGGTCCTCGTTTATCCTGCCTGTCTTAACAACTGAAACAATCCAGACCCAGTAACATCCTGGTAAATCGTTTTGCCACCCATTTTAGTTGAATGAAGTTTGTTCTAGAACAGGATAACCAGAACAGCATACAGTAATCCAAATACCACTATATTGTACATGATGTCCCCACAGTCTGAAGCAAAGTCCAGACCTGAAACATCGCCTATCCATGTTCTCCAAGGATGCTACCTGACCCATTGAGCATTTTGTGTCTTTCCTATTGCACTCAATACTTGGAGATGACTATAATTTCACATCAATGATGTTTCATTTTCTTTGCTCTAATACTGTACTTGACACAACAGGGAAGTGTTAAGCTTAACATACCCGGAGGTTCTAGTGCACCCAAATGGGCATATCTGTCCTCGCATTGTCCAATGAAGTATCCTGATCTTCTGCAGGCTTCCCAGGTCATAGGCTCGCAGATGCAGCTTGGTTAAAGATTTTTGGGGTAATGCAAGACCTCTTTTAATATTGAAGCAAGATTCCTGTTGGGACGATAATTCTAATGTTTCCAAACAAAACAGCAATTACAGTTCAATAACAATCAGTGAATTTAGAGCATTTTGGGGCATTATGAAATTTTAATGAAACCATATAATTAAAAGTGATTTCTATCTGTATGTAACCAGACTTTCTCTTTTGCCAGAGATATGGATATGAAGGTTGGATCCAACTTCACCATCACTGCAAGGTATAGTTATTCTAATTCTAAGAGTGATGGATGATTGATTGCAGGAATTCTGATATGAGATATAAAATTGCAGCTTTGCTCCATTTTTTTAATCTCCTTGATTGTATTGAAAGTATTTTTGGTTGTGTTTTCTTGTTTAATTGTGGGTTTTTTTGTTATTTACTCTGTTGCTCTTCTTGATCCTGCTGTCCAAAGGCAATCATCTGTTTTTTGCAAGAAGTCCCGTTAGAATCTTGTCTGCAATCTCATTCATACTGTTTCATCACCAGCCCAGGATGGAGATTAAGCCAAAAAAGACATTGGTACAGTGTACATTTTGAATATCCATAGGACAGGATAGACTCGGCTTGTATTCGCTAGAATTTAGAAGATTGAGGGGGGATCTTATAGAAACTTACAAAATTCTTAAGGGGTTGGACAGGCTAAATGCAGGAAGATTGTTCCCGATGTTGGGGAAGTCCAGAACAAGGAGTCACAGTTTAAGGATAAGGGTGAAATCTTTTTTCACACAGAGAGTGGTGAATCTCTGCCACAGAAGGTAGTTGAGGCCAGTTAATTGGCTATATTTAAGAGGGAATTAGATGTGACCCTTGTGGCTAAAGGGATCAGGGGGTATGGAGAGAAGGTAGGTACAGGATACTGAGTTGGATGATCAGCCATGATCATATTGAATGGCGGTGCAGGCTCGAAGGGCCGCATGGCCTACTCCTGCACCTATTTTCTATGTTTCTATGTTTCTATGACAGTCAGGTACACATACATAAACATTTAATTGCATAAACCTGAAAGAAAAAGAGTCTTACAGTTTTTTTCCTTCTGGAGAGAAACACAGTAACTACGCTTTTCAGGTCATTTTGCATCACACTGGAAATTGGATTTAGGTTTAGATTTATTATTGTCACATTCTGGCCAGAATCACTGATACACAGAGCCGTCTGTACTCCCCTGTCCCCTGTCTGTCCATCAATGTTCTGTCAATTGGGTGTGGATGTGCAGTGTTACCAAGGAGCTACAAGGCTGGCCTGTCCTGGGGGAATTTACCTGGGTTCTCCCAGTAAACTGGACAATTACAGGTGGTCCAGGAATCCATGACAGGCTGGTCAGTATAAGAATGGACAGAGGCTCCATCGTCTGTACTCTCTGAGGATATCCGCTCTTTCACTGTCTATCAGTAAATGCTGCAGATGTTCCCTTTCTAATGTTGCTGGACTGGCCAGTGCCTTTCCACTTGTCACTTTAATTCCATGTTTCATCTATCTTGTTGTGTTGTATGACTATTGGCAGACAAATTTTCATCCTGAGATAAATAAAGACTATCATATCGTAATGTATCAAATGTCCATGAGATGTCAAAAGACTCCACATGAACACAGAATAGGATCAAAATGCTTCAACGACATCTCTTAACCAATTACAACAAAAGATTTTCAAATCCCCTCTGGGAATGATTGAAGTTTGACAAGGGGAGACAACAGTCGCTGGCACCCAGCATGAATACCCACCCATTGTACCCTTTTGAGTGCTCAGGGTTTCTAAGTCACAATAGCTCGACTACTAATTGCCTAAATTCAACATGCCATCACAATATAACAATACAGACTCTTACATTAAAATGTGCTGTTTACAAAAAGGGAGAAGCAAAAATGATGAAAGATGGTAACGTCTTCAGAGTCATACAAGAAAACTGCTGGGATCCACAAGTACGAATTCAAGATATGGATCAGTCAGGTAAGTAGGTCTCATTTTCTGGCTGTTTCACCATGTGTCAATCTGGATGACAATTAGAGGTGGAACCATCATGCCGTGCTGGTATTTATTATGAAAAATATTTGAAAGGCTGATGAATTGGGGATGACTGTGAAGTGACATACTATGAAAGACAGATTTCCAGTTCAATAACCACTACAAATTTATAGTCTTACCAGCCTGTTCCTACTGTAAAATATAAATTTGCTTTGAATCTCTAGAATACAATTTTTGAACCTATCAAACATTGAATAAGTTTATAATTTGGTCTGTTAGCAAGTGCATTGTGAAGGTGGGCTAGAGAGGAATGTAATGGTCGGGTCGTGGAATAGGTGTCGTGTTACTGGTGTCTGGTAGCAAATGGATGGTGCATTGTATAGAGAAGATCTATTCATGATGTTCCAGCCATTGCAAATGTGCGGCATGTATAGAAGATCAAGTAGCATTTGTCGTCTTCTAATTTTTGTATATCAATAAGGGGTTAGTTCAGCTCCTTGAAATGTTTTGATCATTAGTTAATCTTGTCTGAAGCTGTAATCCTGAGACAAGTAAGGAAAAATTAGTCAACTTCTATTCCAAATTTTTACATTGTCACCCCAATCAATCATCCGTGCATGAACATGTTGGAGGGGGGGACAGCAAGGTGAGCTCTGCAATGGCTGACATAGAAACATAGAAAATAGGTGCTGGAGTAGGCCATTCGGCCCTTCGAGCCAGCACCGCCATTCAATATGATAATGCCTGATCATCCAAAATCAGTACCCCGTTCCTGCTTAAAGAGGGAACTGCAGATGCTGGAGAATCGAAGGTTACACAGAAAAGCTGGAGAAACTCAGCGGGTGCAGTTTATAATATGGAGCGAAGGAAATAGGTGGGCAACGTTTCGGGCCGAAACCCTTCTTCAGACTGATCAGGGGTGGGGGTGGGTGGGGACAAGAAAGGAAAAAAGGAGGAGTAGCCGGAAGGCTGGAGGGTGGGAGGAGACAGCAGGGGAGCAGAGGAAGGGGAGGAGACAGCAAGGACTGTCGTCTTGGGAGTTTGGGGAGTCAATAAGGGGGGTTCAGCTCCTTGAACATCGACTTCTCATTATTCTGTTAGTCCTTGCTGTCTCCTCCCCTTCCCCAGCTCCCCTGCTGTCTCCTCCCACCCTCCAGCCTTCCGGCTACTCCTCCTTTTCCCTTTCTTGTCCCCACCCACCCCCACCCCTCTGCAATGGCTGACAGAAGGGTTTCATAGAAAAACGTTGCTGGAGTAGGCCATTCGCTCCATAGATGCTGCTGCACCCCGCTGAGTTTCTCCAGCTTTTCTGTGTAACCCCCGTTCCTGCTTTCTCCCCATATCCCTCGATTCTGTTAGCCCTGAGAGCTATATCTAACTCTCTTGAATATATCCAATGAATTGACCTCCACTGTCTTCAGTGGCAGAGAAATCCACAGATCCACAACTCTCTGGGTGAAAATGTTTTTCCTCTTCTCAGCCCTAAATGTCCTACCCCTTATTCTTAAACTGTGACCCCTGGTTCTGGACTCCCCCAACATCGGGACCATTTTTCCTGCATCTAGTCTGTCCAAACCCTTAAGATTGTAATATGTTTCTATAAGATCCCCTCTCATTCTTCTAAATTCCAGTGAATATAAGCCCAGTATTAGGATCGAATATGGTCCTAGCACTCCAAGCTTTGGCAAGGAAGCAATATATTGCCATAAAAACAGAAAATGCTCGAAACATTCAGCAGGTTAATCATTGTCTGTGGAAAGATAAATAGAGTTCATGTTTTAGGCTAAAGACCTTGTGTCTAGAGTGTGTAAGCCTTATTCCTAGTCATTAAATTGCAGCACTGCAGGAATTACAATTTAACAAAATAAAATTTTCCGAGTGAACTTAAACAATGTTAAAAACGTTATCGCATTGTTAAAAATTGCCTTATAACCATATAACCATATAACAATTACAGCCTTGTAAAGTATTGATTTATGCTCCCAGCATACCAGTGTATTCTTAAACGGACTTTAATTTTATTTTTGTACAGTTAAAAAATGGCACTCCAAAAGAAA
Source organism: Leucoraja erinaceus (assembly GCF_028641065.1). NCBI lineage: Eukaryota > Metazoa > Chordata > Chondrichthyes > Rajiformes > Rajidae > Leucoraja > Leucoraja erinaceus. Next base: position 55,639,445 of record NC_073383.1, read on the forward strand.
ATTATGCAAACATAGTTCCGTTTCAAAGGTCTTTTATTGTCACGTGTACCAATTAAGGTACAGTGACATTTGTATTAACCATACAGCCATACTAAAAAAAAGCAACAAGATGCACAGCTACATAAAAGTTAGTTCAAGTTCACATTTATTGTCACATGCATCAATTACGTTATAGTGACATTTGAGTTACCATGCAGCCATACAATCAAAAAGAACACAATACATAATAGAATTTAACATAAACAACCACCATAGTGGAATCAACATTCTTCACTGTGATGGAAGGCAATAACGTTCAGTCAATCTTCCTCCTTTGTTCACCCATAGTCACCGCTATGGATGGCCCGATGTACAGGTCCTTGTTAGCATAACAGCCTAAGTTAACATAAACATCCATCACAGCGGATTCTCCACATCCCTCACTATGATGGAAGGCAATAAAGTCTAATCTTCCCTCATTTTCACCCGTGGTCGGAGCAGTCGAACTATCCGTAGGGGCGATCGACGCTCCCGCAGCCGGTTGAAGCCCCGCGTCGGAGCGGTTGAAGCTCCTGCGTCGGGGCAGTCGAAGCTCCTGAGGCTCGGAGCTCCCAAAGGCGGTCTCTAACCAGAAACCGCGAGCTCCACGATGTTAAAGTCCGCAGGCTCCCGCAGTTGGAGCTCAGAGATCGATCCCTGGCAAAGGGATCGTGAGCTCCGCAATGTTAGAGTTCTGCAGGCTCCCGCACTTGGAGCTCCCGAAGTCGGTCTCCTGCAGAGGCCTCCAGCTTCTCGATGTAAGGCCGCAGTACGGATGGATATACGATACGGGAAAGAAATCGCATCTCCGTCGAGGTAAGAGATTAAAAAAGTTTCCCCAACCCCCATATAAAACAAGCTAAAGAACCCCAAAAAGATACATTTAACACATACTAAAGAAACAATTGAGAAGAAAGGGACAGACAGACTGTTGGCCAGGCCACCCAGTGCTGAAGACCTTCCAAGGTTTTAAAAGGTGCCTAATTTGTAAGTTACAAATCTAGTGGAATTAGAATGACATATATCAGCATGAATCATCTCATCACTAACACAAAATGCTGTCAGAATAAAACTGCTTTCTTCATGTAGTTCCCTTTAAGCTAATATAAATGTTTGGCTCTTTACATAGGCAGCTCTGTTAGATTGTTGTGTTAATAATAGTTATGATTTAAAGATCTTGGCACGATAAATGAATTTAGCTGAAAATATTTAGATCTGTTAGCATGGGCAGAGTGTTCAAATAACGAGCAATTTCATAAAATGGAATAATAATGAACTAAATGTGGGAACATAGTGTAAAACTGAAATGAAAAGGACAAACGTTTTTACTTGTAAAACATTTAATTTTACAGGTGTAACTTTGCAGGTTCTTTCTACTGTTCCTGTTATGTTCAATTACTGGGTAAGTTTGTACACCGGAAGGATGTGAGTACCAGGTTATGTAGATTAAGGGTTTTGTTATTATAAATTAATTTATCAAAAAATAGACCTTTTTCTTGCTTGTCAATTTAGCAATTTCTCTGGATCTTAGTCATCATTACATCATTAAATCTTGACACATGGAAATAAATGTGTAACAAACATAAAATGTTAGGCCACTCATAATGATAAGACCTGTTTGGAGCTTGGGAAAAAGTTAGGAAAAATGCATTCTGCACAAAATTACTGGTGAACTCAATGATAAATTATACAATATGAAATAGAATAAAATCACTTCCAGCAGGGTGGCATGAATCAGAAATTATTGCATGACTCAATGCTGATATATAACAAAAATCCCACAAACAGTCCTTTATTTTCTTTGACATTCATTACTTTTGTTTGGTCTCCTCTTTAATAATTTGCTTGACTTAATTTCTGTTCACTTTGTTTGCCTTTCTCAACTGTTTCCTGTACTTTCTTCTTTCATTTCGTTCTGCATTTCAGTCTCTTTTTCTAATTCACTTTTTAAGAATACAGACGTAAGTTGGAATCTTGTGACTAAAAATATGAGGCTCAAGCAGAAAGTATGAAGAGTGATAAAATGCTTGCATTGTGGTTGTGGTTTGAAAGCGTACAGATAGCTCTCATCAGCAGACAAATAAGGAATGTTTTGGCACAATAGAAACATAGAAAAATATAGTAGGTGCAGGAATAGACCATTCGACTGATCATCTAAAATCAGTATCCTGTTCCTGCTTTATCCGCCTATTCCTTTTCCTTTAGCCCTAAGAGCTAAATCTAACTCTCTCTTGAAAACACCCTCTGACTCTGAAATAAGATTAGATTTATGCAAGTAATGTTAGAGAACTGCCTCATAAAATTTATATTTTAACAAAATATAATCAAAATAGCAGCAGGAAACTAACTTTTTCTAAAGGAGAATTATGAAAGATTGAGATTGAGGGATTTATGGAGGTTGGAGCCTGGAGGAGAAGAAATGAGGGCTGACCAGAATCAGGTTGCTTTTGTCTCACAACCAGGTAACATAACATTTGCATAGCATTTTAAGCTACTCTTTAAAACTAAAGATATTTGTGTGCACAATTAAAACTATTAGGTCTTGCCAGTACACTTACACTTCATAAATTCATAAGTGATAGGAACAGAATTAGACCATTTTGCCCATCAAGTCTACTCCGCCATTCAATCATTGCTGATCTATTCTTAACCCCATTCCCCTGCCCTCTCTCCATAACCCCTGACATCAGTATTTATCAAAAATCCATATATCTCTACCATAAAAATATCCATTGTCTTGGCTGCCACAGATTCACCACCCTCTGACTAAATAAATTCCTCCTCATTTCCTTCCTAAAGGAGCGTCCTTTAATTCTGAGGCTATGACCTCTGGTTCTAGACTCTCCCACTAGTGCAGAGGTTCCTTGGTATGTTGGCTTCAGTACAAGATGATTTTAGTGTAGAGAAAGGGACTTCAGAAGATCAGGACCACCATCTCATTACTGTGTGGAGTGTTGGTCTCTTTATCTGAGGAAGGCTTTTCTTGTTATGTAGGGAGTTAGCAAAAGCTCACCAGAATGATTCTTGGGTTGGCGGGACCAATATATGAAGAGGTTGCTAAGATTAGATTCATCAGATTTTACAAGAATGAAACAGGAGCTCATTGAAATTTCTGAATTCCTAATGGGACTTGGCAGACTGAATAGAGAAAAATGTACCAAAACTAAGCCTTTGGATTCAGATTATATTGTTTTGGACATAGTTGATCGAAATTTCTTTCCCAAGGGAATGTTAAATGTGTGGATGCCTCTACTGCAGATCAATATTCAATGGTACTTTATTGTCATATATACTGAGGTACAGTGACATTCATTTTTGTATACAGTTAAATCCAAGTATCACTGTGCATAAGCACTTGGATACATCTTAAATAAGCAGGTATATGGCAGTACACTGAGACAGTATACAGAGTCGCCAGATTTGGCGCCATTTTCAAATTGCAGTTGTTGTAAGCATAGAGTTCAAATGTAGAGAAGCGCAGAATGTAGTAAATACAAAAATATTAAATATACTCAAGAAGGAATGCGCTATAATACTGATGTCTGAACAGATTGAGGAATATGGGGAGGAAGGTGAAATGGGGTACTGCATTTTGATGCTCCGGCCTTGGCATCATGGGGCTGTGGTCTGCGGAGCTTCTAGCCGCGGGCGGGGCATGGACTTACCATCCGGAGTCTGGGACTCCTTGCCAGGGATCGCCAGACAAGAGCTCCGACCGCTGCGGCTTATAACATCCTGAAGCCCTGGTCTCCGGTAGAAAAGTGTCGATTTGGGACCTCCAAGCCACGGAGTGTGTTTGACCGTCCCGACATCGGAGTTTTGATCATCGCGACGAGTGGGCCTGTGTATCCGGCCGTCCATAGCGACGACTACGGAGGATTTATGGCCCCGACCACGGGTGAACAAAGGAGGAGGACTGGCTGAACTTTGTTGCCTTCCACCACAGTGAAGAATGCTGTGGTGGATTTTTGTGTTAAATCTTATTGTGTATTGTGTGTTCTTTTTAAGTGTATCGCTGCTGGCAAATTAATTTCACTGCATCTTCAGGTGCATGTGACGAATAAAATTGACTTTGACTTTGACTTTGATGGTCAGCCAGATTGCATTGAATGGCAGAGATGTGTCAAAGGACTGAATGACCTACTCTTCCTTTTAATTTACTACGTTTCTATGTTTCTATGTTTTCCCTTTTTACGTCTGATGAAACTACCCTGCCTAACTTACCTCAATTGCTCTTTTCAGCAGATAAGGAGCTCCACTTTTTTCTGATAGTTATATTACATTTAATTAAAAATAAATCAAAACTGTATTTCAGTTTCACCAAGCTGTGCAGCTTAGTGAACTATTGTTTGTTGGTGCCAAATAAAGCGTAATTCTAGGTTTTGTGAAGTAATTTTAAGTTTAGCAAATGAAAGGTTGGGTAATTTGAACACTGTAACAATCATAATTTACAACACACTATATTTAGTTACATACTTTGGAATAATACAGAGATCAGCATAGATAGGCCTTACTAAGGATGACAAGCTCAATTATGAAAAGTTTCCTTTTTTATGAAGCAGGTTCAAAAGCCTGTTCTTGGATATGCATCAACCCTTTTTGACTTAATTTATCTTTCACAGAGAATATTTCAACAGAACTATGAAAATACTTTTTTCGCAGAAAACTAATTGTATGTTGACGGTTACTCTGTTGTTTTTGTCAGGCAAAACCCAAGGACACGTTGGACCTGTGCCATATTTTGAATGATGACCTTGCAGCCACTGTACATAAACACTCAAAGAGATTCATTGGTCTTGGTAACGGTGCCAATGCAAGCCCCAGAACTGGCTGTCCAGGAAATGTATCGCTGCGTAAAAGAGTTAGGATTTCCTGGAATCCAAATTGGCTCTCATATAAATGATTGGGATCTGAACTCTCATGAACTTTACCCAGTGTATGCAGTAAGCATTTATTTATTTTAAAACTCTATTTTGTCGTTGAGGGAATGGTCCTCATGTAATGGTACAAATGCTGAAAGGGGGAAATGTATCTGGCAGGGTCATCATAATGGGATTCAAAACACTTGTATTGGATGGAGGTTATGGGAAAGCATTGGGCATTGGCCCCTAATACAAACTTCACTTACTGCTACCAACGGACGTCCTGAGGGTTGGGATAGGTTTTGCAGGAGAAGTGTCGGGATGAAGAGGAAGGAACAATGAGGGCTAGAAAGCGCGAGGATCGGAATTGGAGCAGTAAGCAAAATAAATCACCAGGAGAGGAGGGGACAGCCTGTTAATTGGTTTGGGGCTGATGTTATGTTTTCAGGGGAAACTCAGACTTTGGATGATAACAGACAGATAACTTTGGACTGGAAACCTTCTTCAGACTCCATCGTACTGCCTAATCCGCTGTTCCACCAGCAGTTTGTTCTCTGCTCTTGATTCCAATATCTGCAGACACTTATGCAGTCAGGTGAAAGGTTGGAGATTAAAACCCTCCCTGGCGGCTTTGCAAATTGTTGCATCAAGGACCTACACCAACTGGGGTCAGGACCTTGGGGGAACTAGAGGATTGGGATGGGCCCTCAGATATCAGGGTCATTGAGGGGTCAGAATCACCTGGACGTCCAAGGATTGGGAGGCATCAAGTATAGGATTTGGGGAATTGAGGAGTTAGTATAGTGGATGGTGGAGAATTTGGAATGATTTAGTGAGAGAAAGGTCCCGTTGGATCAAAGGATATTGGAATTCAATCTGGCACTTTAGAATTTAAACAGAGTGCCCAATGATGGAAACTCCAAACATAATTTAATCCAATTTCTGTGGTAATACATCAAAGGAGCATTGTTTGGGAAACCATGTGCAGAGATTGAAAGGACACTCTTTCGAAGCATTTAAGATTCTGAGAAACCTTGATGGGGTGGATGTGAAGAAGATGTTTCCTCTTGTGGGAGAATCAAGAGTCAACAATGACTTTTAAATATAAGGAATCATCCGTTTAAGACAGATGACATTATTTTTTCTTTCTGAGAGTTTTGTTTTTGGTAATTTTTCACAATGGGCAGTGGAAGAAGAGTCTTTATTTTTAATTATCAGAAATATCGCTAGATTCCTGATCAGCAAGGAGGTAATAGGTTAAAGGTTATGGCAATCACGGTGGTGCAGCGGTAGAGTTGATGCCTTACAGCGTATGTAGCGCCTGAGACCCGGGTACGATCCCGACTATGGGTGCTGTGCTGTCTGTACAGAGTTTGTACGTACTCCCCGTGACCTGCGTGGGTTTTCTTCGAGATCCTCAGTTTCCTCCCACACTCCAAAGCCATACAGGTTTGTAGGTTAATTGGCTTGATAAATGTAAACATTGGCCCTAGTGGGGATTGCTGGTTGGCGCTGACCCGGTGAGCCGAAGGGCCTGTTTCCTTGCTGTATCTCTAAGCTAAGCTAAGTTATGACCAGTGGTTTGGGAATGCAGAGTTGAGGTTACAATCAGATAAGCAAAAATCTTATTAAATAGTGCCAGAGCATAGGATCAGAATAGTCTCAAAAGATAAAATCACTCATGAACTCAGAAGAGGAATTCAATGTGATAGCCCAGGCAAGAAATGCCTCGTGTCTTGGCAAGTTAGCCAGAAAACCTGTGCACAATATCAAGAGACAAAGGCAAGTCCAGCATCTATCTTGCACAAGATTTTAAATATGAATATTCTCCAGAGATGTTGCCTGACCCATTGAGTTACTCCAGCACTTAGTGTCCTTTTGTAAGCCAGCATCTGAAGTTTCTTGCGTGTACACTCTACCGCTGAATGTCAGCAGTTTTCCGCCAATCATGCTACAACCAATGGGATATATCAGAAAAGACAAACACCTCCAGAAATTAAGCACTAAGGCAATAAATTGGATGATTGGTTGATTCTTTTCCATGAGTATGTATACATTTTGTTTGAAATGTTGATTTGTGACATTTGTTTAATATTAGATCAAAGTAAAGGTTTTATTGTCCTATCCTCTCCATTCCTTCCCATTCTACTAATCTTTTGTTATTTACAGAATAACACAGCGATGGGATTTCCCATCAATGATGGCAAAGTACAGCAACATCATTATTTGCAAACTAACGATCAATTTTATGTATTATTACTTGCAATTTCAATACTGATTGATGACAACATTTCTCATTGGTTCACTTTAAGGCTGCAGAAAAGTTAAGCTGTGCCATATTTGTGCACCCTTGGGACATGAAGATGGATGGGAGGATGTCGAAATATTGGCTTCCATGGCTCGTAGGTTAGTACCAACACAGAGATCTTCACAGAAACGTCAGCATATTACACTGAAGCATGAGGATGAAGTCTGCAATCCTCTATTAGCTGAACTCCTAGACACAGACACAATATTGTGGTGACAACAACGATGGGCAAATGTTTCGTCAAGGATAAGATAACAAAAATTTCGATTGAGGGTCCTACCAGTTATATGAAACATGGGAATAGCCAGGAAACGGAGGATGAACGAGTTTCATTTTCAACAAATCTCAAATGTCAGCAATTCTCCCATGGTATTGATTATAGTTAGGAAAATAAATAATTGTAGAGAAATTCCTCTTGGAAATTTACAAAAAATAGTGATTGTTCATTAGAAATCAATTTCCACTCAACCAGTTAATATTGGAAAGAAAATCAAGTGGGGTACTGGTAAACTACTCCACCTGTTTCACTCCACCAATTACCGTGAACACTTTGCAATAAATTAGCAGTCACATTATGTCTAGTTCCTGATCACTCACTCTGCTTCTTGCTCAAAATTAAATATAAAACCACCTTTATTACATTACACAATAGAACATTTGAAAAAATGAATGATTGAACCACTTTTATTTTTGCATTCTGCAGACAAATCAGTTCAGGACCCTTCTTCAGACTGATGGAGTAGAAAGAAGATAGCTTTGGTGCACACGTTTTTTTCCACCCGTTGGTCCACTCACCTCTTAACTTCCTCCCTCCACTACCTCCTCCAACCATTCAGTAACCTCCAACCACCACTCTCCCCATTCCAGGTACCGCATTTTTATTTCCCTTTTCCTTCTTTCCACCATCCTTCCTTATTTTCTACATTTCACTCCCCACCTTCCATTCTTATCGCATTCCACCATTTGCACTTTTTTGTCTTCTCTACTTACCACCTCCAGCCTCCATCCTTCTCTCCTCCACCTGATGCATCTGCCAATCAACCTCCCCTTACCTGGATTCATCTACCATTTGGCAGCTCTTGCTCCACCTCTTCCTCTCACCTCTTTCGACTACCTCTCTCCCCTCTTATCTGTCAGTCCGAAGAAAGGTCCTGACTCAAATCATTGTCTCTTTCCCTTCACGGATATTGCTTAACCTGTGGAGTTCCTTCAGCAGTTTGTTGTTTGCTCAAATAAAATAAAATGCCACTCTGCAGCTGGCACCATATCTGCTGTGCTGTACTCCACATGAATACTGGCAGTACTAACCGGAAACCTCACAGCTTTATTATTTCCCTCTACTATGCAGAGTTTGGCTAAGATTCCCTCCTGTGCACATATTTGCAGGTAAATACTTGGGGTGACCTGCCTCTACATTCAACAGCAAGCTGGATCTTAAAACTTGTGCTGAGGACATCAATGCTCTCAGCTCACAATTTCTTTGCTTAACTCAAAATGCTTTCCCATCTTGGTTCACACAAGTTCTGTTATTAACATCCTCCTTAATCATTTTTAATGTTCCGCATGTGGACCTGTTTGTTATTCTAACCATGTCGGAGTGGGAAAAATTGATCAAACGTCTGGCTTACTAGCGCCTGCCTTTATACAGGTGTTGAAATTACCGCCGGTAAGTCCTGGCCAATAGCGCTGCTCCCAAATTCTAACTATAACCAATGGCAGGGGACTGCATCCCAACAAGATCCCCCCCCCCCCCCCCCCCCCCCCCCCCCCCCCCCCCCCCGTTTGGGAACAAAGTGCTATCAGCCGCAGACTGGCTTGTAAAGCAATACACACAGTACCACAGACTTGGCGCGTAAAAAGGTCATACACACAGCGCTGCCGGTTTGGCGCAAAAAGGTTTAAACAGAACGGTGTCGGCTTAACGCATGGGAATTTAATAAGAGCTGTCGGCTGCAGCACTATGGGTTCTAAATATAGCACTACTAGCTGCTGCGCCATGGGGTTATGGTCTGAGCGCAGGTATATGGGACTAGGGGAGATTATGTGTTCGGCACGGACTAGAAGGTCGAGATGGCTTGTTTCCGTGCTGTAATTGTTATATGGTTGTTATATGGTTATAGCGCTATGGCCACAGCCCTATGGGTCACAGACTGTTCGGGAAAATTCTCATATAACAGTCAGTGATAAAGGTTGTTTTTGAAACAATGTGACTTCATCAAGGGAACCCATCCATGCTGCTACCTAAACAATACCGAGACATCTTGGGGAGAAATGGAATAGTCTTAGCATTGAGAAAACAACACAGCGGAATGTTTTATCTTATATCGCAAGGACTCAACCCTTTCAACCTGGAATATGTAATCTTTGAAATGGAGAATGTGAAAGATACCACTTTAATACCTGATTAACATGCAAGAGGTTATGAATGTTTTTCATCTTTTTTAGGTATGCCTGCTGAGACAACTATTGCAATCTGTAGCATGCTGTTTGGTGGGATCTTTGAAAAATTTCCCAAATTGAAAGTCTGTTTTGCCCATGGAGGTAAGAAATATGCTTTATTTAGAATCTCAACAAAATTAGTCAATGTCAGTGGCTGAGAAAGGACTGAGAGAAAAGCACCATTCTGTTTTAATCTGTCCAATTTAATTTTCGGTTGATGTTAATCGTCTGTGCAGACACACATTTATTGTCTACTACTGTCTTCCACCATTTATTGTCTACTACTGTCTTCCAATAACATTTAGATATTATTTCAATTCACTTTTTAGGAATTGTTTGCAGGATGGTGGACAATATTGGTAAGCTTACCCATCCGTGCTGCCTTGAGAAGGTGGTGTTGAGAGTTGCCCCCATTTAGATACAACACAACCAATGTAATAAAACAGAAATGCTGGAATAATTCATCAGCTGGATGCTAATCAAGCAGCATCCATGGAAAGAGAAACCAGTTAATACTTCAGGTCAGACATTTCAACAGAAAGGGACAAGTAAGTTAGTCTAAGTAACTATAAAGGTCCATGAGGACAATGGGGGTACAAAGGGAACATCTTTAACAGGGGAATATGATGGACAACCATTGAATAGCCAGTTAAGCTCCTATGTCTTTGTAATGTGCTCCTAATGTTGTGAAGTGTGATTTATGTTGTATAGTCTGGCCTACTGGTACACACTGAGCAGACCAGTCCATAAGAAAAATGCTGAAACAAGGGGAGAGAAATGGCATGTACAAATAGCTAGCCATTTTTTTGTAAATGCCATTCCTCTCCCCCACCCTTTTGTTTGTACAGCTGCCGCATCAATTCTGTACTTTTAGAACAACTTGCTTTCTTTTCACATCTGTCCTGCTATAGCTTTAGATTCCATTATCTGCAGTCGCTTATGCCTCCATTTTGCTTTCTCTTTCTGCCAGTTTTATTGAAGGTTTCTCTTTCCACAGATGCTGCTTGACTAGTTGAATCCTTCCAGCATTTCTATTTTTGTTTCAGCTGCTGAAATATTTATTTTCCATGAAAAAAAATGGTAATTGTTGGCCTCTTATCAGATAGAGTACCAATCAATGGAAGAGAGGGGAGGAAAATGGGTGGGACCCATAACTTCTGGTCTCTCACTAGTTAGCAGACATGATGTGTATAATTGCCATCAATATTTTTATGTTGATTATCTCTTTGCTCAGGACATAGATGAGGTCAATGCTATGGTTATTCAACTCTTTTAATTCTGATGGTGCAGCAGCATAGCCAGAATTTTGAGAATAACATCCCTAAAGATTTGTAGGAAGGAATTGCAGATGCTGGTTTACACTGAAAATAGACACAAAATGCTAGAGTAACTCAGCATGTCAGGCAGCATCTCTGGAGAAAAGGAATATATGACATTTTGGGTTGAGACCTAAGATTTGTTGGTTATAAATATAATACTAACTGAAATGAAAAGAACCTTCTTTTTTTGCTTTCTATTACAATTATAGTGTTGATATAATGCAATGAATACTGCCCAAATATGTATTCAGGCAGTGAATAAGTGTAAATGGAATGAGAATCTTTAGATGAGGAAATCTCATTGCAATCAAGGCACGCTGGAGTTTTAAAGAATGAGATGTGATTATATGGAAACACATAAGAATTCTAATTTCTCCCCATGTTAAATGGATATGTCTTTATTCTCAAAGAATGCTTCGTGATTTAAGATACCTGCATGAGAAGAACATCCTTTCTCCATTTCTCTTGCCAATCCCCATCACAGCTATGGTGTAGCTTTTTAACACATTCAAGGCTGAAGTTGACAGATCTCTGAACTCCAGGGTTAAAGAGAGCAGCAGGAAAGTGTAACTGAGGCTAGAATCAGAACAGCCACAACTTATTCCATAGCAGAGGAGATTTAAGGGGCTGAATGGCTTATTCCAGCTCTTATTCCTTATGTTCACTTGCTTCAAAGCCAATCCAGATTTGAACAGCAGATTTATGGTTCTCTCTGCATGCCAGGGTAAAAACAAAACAACTTTATAATAAGACTGAACATCCATGTGGCAAAACAACAGATTGCACCCATAGGTTATTTTAATAAGGACAGGTGCATCACAGTCATCTCTTCATATAAAGAATTTACACATAAACACTTGAAAGAATTATGTATCTTTTTTCCAATGTAGATGTTCACAACTTATTATATGCTCCAACATTTATGGATAACTAAAATCATTCAATTTCCAGGCTAAAATAATTCCTGTGAAATGGTGTCCCATAAAGTATTTAAAAAATATGTAATAGTTTTTTGATTACATTCCAAGTTGCCTTAAATGTGCACTATCAGCCAAAAGCTTTGTAATTAGAGTACATCTTGGGAAACAGCGGGTGCACTGTTCCTGTCCATGAAAGGAAATGAATGAAAACTTATGGACAACATATCCGTGATTTTTTTGACAGACCCAGCAAGCAGCTCAGCCTCACTTGTATTTATAAAATTGACCCCATTGTTTCAGGATATATTCTACAGATGGCCAAGGATGAATTTCAGATTTAAACACATTACATAAATAGGACACTTATGAAACTATCTACAAAAACATTTAAAAAAAACTAGTAAATTACATCTCCATGAATTTGCTGAATTTCCCATTTACCTTTTTGCAAGTCTAAATCTTCCAATGTGAAATATGTCTAACTGTTTCTTAAACGTTGGGATATAATCCCAGCTTCAACTACGTCCTCTGGTATCTTGTTCCACACACGCGCCACCCTCTGTGTCCAAATATTACCCTTCAGATTCCTATTAAATCTTTTCCCTTTCACCTTAAACCTATGTCATTGATTCACCTACTCTGGGCAAGAGACTGTGCATCTATCCAATCAATTCCTTCACATGATTTTATATGGTAGCATCTTAGCATCAAAGTCAAAATCATGAACCGAGGAGACATTTAAGGCTCAATCAAATTGCTGGCCTAGAGTCACAAATAGTGTAGTCACAATAAGGATGATAGACTACCTTTCCGAAAGGACATGTGAACCAGATGAGTTTACCAATATTTTAATAGTTACCGTTGCTGAGGCTGGCTTTTCTTTAAGTTCCAGGTTTATTTAATTACTTGAATTTAAATTCGCCAGCTGCCTTGAAGGGTTCAAAATTTATGCCTCAGCCAATGGTCCCTGAACTACTTTTTTCACACAGAGAGTGGTGAATCTCTGGAACTCTCTGCCACAGAGGGTAGTTGAGGCAGTTCATTGGCTATATTTAAGAGGGAGTTAGATGTGGCCCTTGTGGCTAAGGGGATCAGAGGGTATGGAGAGAAGACAGGTACGGGATACTGAGTTGGATGATCAGCCATGATCATATTGAATGGCGGTGCAGGCTCGAAGGGCCGAATGGCCTACTCCTGCACCTAATTTCTATGTTTCTAACTTAACCGTTACTCTAATGCAGGGGTTTCCAAACTATGGCCCGCTGGCCACATGCGGCCCACCACAAGATTTTATCCAGCCCGCAGCAAGCTCTTAACACGTTCTGTGTGGTGGGCTATTTTTAGGGTTCTGTGGTAGCACAGTTAGTTGTACGTGACTAATACCCAGGGGTGCAGTGCTGCCGGAGCTCACCAGAACGCCGCTCCGGCACCTCTGTACAAAAAAAAGTCAAATTGCACAGCGGGGAATTTTAACTACCGAGTGTGTGGTCGGGGTAACCTGGTTGAAAGAGGGGGAAGGGGAAGACCCATCACTATTGAGGTTTCCTGTAGACGGGGAGGAGCACCAGGACCCAGCAGAGTCAGACCACGGTCATCGTACTGAGCTTGGATGGGGAGGTGACGGCTCTGGCCCGCTGGTGGCCGGTGTAGAGATGAAGATCAGCGGAGTCACTAGTGGATGTCCGTGGGGGGGCTGGAGTAGAGATACGGGCCGGCAGCAGCAGCATCGGTGGCCCCTGGAAGACAGTGAAGGTCAGCAACAGCCGCCTGTGAGTGAGTGGGTGGGTGAGTGGGTGGGTGAGTGGATGGGTCAGTGAGTGGGTGAGTGAGTGGGTGAGTGGATGAGTGAGTGGTGGATGGGTGAGTGGATGAGTGAGTGGATGAGTGAGTGGGTGGGTGTGAGTGGGTGGGTGAGTGAGTGGGTGGGTGAGTGGATGGGTGAGTGAGTGGGTGAATGAGTGGATGAGTGGGTGGGTGAGTTGGTGAATGAGTGGATGAGTAAGTGAATGAGTGAGTGGATGGGTGGATGAGTGAGTGGGTGTGTGGTTGAGTGGGTGGTTCAGTGAGTGGCTGAGTGAGTGGGTGAGTGGGTGGGTGAGTGAGTGACTGAGTGAGTGGGTTAGTGTGTGTGTGCGCGTTTGTGCTGAGAGCTGCGAGAGAGTCAGGGTGAGTTGGTGCCGGACCGCCACCTCGGTAAAAATAAATGATTACCGTCTTTTTCTTTACTTGCTTGATAATTATAATTCATGATCATTATATTTCATGATAAATTTATAAAAGTGAAATTTCTTTATTTTTTCCTACGGCCCGCAAAAATGTGCGAAATATATAATGTGGGTCCTCATGCTGAAAAGTTTGGAGGCTCCTGCTCTAATGCATAAAGTGTGGCGTTGTTCTGTGAATGCTTGCCAATCTATTTTATAGCGTTACTAAAAATTTAAACAATCATTAATTAGGCAGCCAACCTGAAAGAAGCTCTTTAATATTGATTCTTTGTCACAACTGTGAATAAAATAATATTATTTATCTTTAGGTGGTGCTTTCCCATATACTATTGGTAGGATTGAGCATGGATTTAATATCCGTCCTGATTTGTGTGCCATTGACAACAAGATAAATCCTCGAAAATCCCTTGGCCGGTTTTACACAGATTCATTAGTACATGATCCCCTCGCACTAAAGCTGTTGGTTGAGGTGATAGGGGAAGTGAGTAGAATACCTATTGTACTCTTTATACCTTTATCATTAAATGTGATTCTTTAACTGGTTAATCTTGCACTGAGTTACAGATAACAATGTGCTACAATGTCTTAACTGATCACAATAAATGTTATTGTATTTAGGATAAGGTGGTGCTGGGGACAGACTACCCTTTCCCACTGGGTGAACTGAAACCTGGAAATCTTATTGAATCTATGGAAGAATTCGACAATGAACTTAAGGTAAGATTGTCATTAAGATCCAAATATTTCAACACTACGTGGTTGGCAGACAGGAAGTAAAGAGTAGGAGTGAACGGGTCCTTTTCAGAATGGCAGGCAGTGGCGAGTGGAGTGCCGCAAGGCTCCGTGTTGGGGCCGCAACTGTTTACCATATATATTAATGATTTGGAAGAGAGAATTAGGAGCAACACTAGCAAGTTTGCGGAAGACACAAAGCTGGGTGGCAGTGAGAACTGTGAAGAGGATGTTAGGAGGTTGCCGGGAGACCTGGACAGGTTGAGTGAGCGTGGCAGATGCAGTATAATATAGATAAATGTGAGGTTATCCATTTCGGTGGCAAAAACAAGGGGGCAGATTATTATCTCAATGGGGTTAGGTTAGGTAAGGGGGATCTGGGTGTCCTTGTACACCGGTCACTGAAAGTTGGGGTGTAGGTACAGCAGGCAGTGAAGAAAGCTAATGGAATGTAGGCCTTCATAACAAGAGGCTTTCAGTATAGGAGTAGTGAGGTTCTTCTGCAGTTGTATAGGGCTCTGGTAATGGGGCTTTCTCACGGGGCGACTTGACGCAAGATGTAACCAGAGTGAAGTGGTCGTGGTCTAGCATGATATCACACGATATAACGGGGGGTAGATAAAGAATTCCCATGGGTACTCGGCATTTCTGTTATTTGTGCGAGTGACTTGTCCGTCTCCCGAGCTTTCCCGTTAAATCTTGAATGAACATTGTGAACTGTGAAGTGTTGTAAAATCATCACGTGGCACAAATGATGTCACTTTTTTTTCACACACTATAAATATCCTCCCTTGGTTGAATTGGCTCATTTGGAGACATGCCTGTACTAAGTAGTTTCGAGTACAGGATGGTGGTGTTTTTCATTGACGCGCTGTATGCAGCAGCCCTCTATGTGAATCGAGGACGCTTGCGTGAAGGCAGAAGGGTGAGATTAATTAAAAAGAGAATTAAGAGGAAGTCTCACTGGGTGAAGCCCATCTTTCAACGGAGACCTCTATTTGGACAATATGATTCATGATTCCAACTTCAAACACAGAGCGTGTAAAAGCTGTCTGCGACTTTTTTACTTTGCAGCTGCAGGGCACAGACACACTTATAAGAGAAGTTTAAGTTAACTGCAAAAACAGGACTTTTACATCAATAGCAATGTATATTTTTAAATCATGGATAACATTAAATGGTTTTCCTGTTGATGTACTAATATATCGTTATATATACTCACATGAGCACCCGGGATACTCCGCAGCCTTCGTCTCCAGCAGGTTCCGTTTTTTTCTCCCTGTTTCTGTAATCCTCTCTGGATTTATCGTAAAGAATTTTGTTGAATTGCTACCATTCTACAAGTTCACCCTCTTGTTCCCTGGTGAAGTTATATGGCCTTACCTTCTGCCATCTTCCCTTTATAATTTAATTTTCTCCCGAGTCAACAAGTTACACGATTACCTGCCGTTAGCGCCACGGTGGTCCACGGTGGTCCACGAATGCCGTAGTTATCGTACGAGGTTCCCACAATGTTCAACTCTGGTTACCTCATGTCGCCCTGTGAGAAAGCCCCATAAAACCACATCTGGAGTATTGTGTACAGAATTGGTTTCCTAATTTTGAGGAAGGACATCCTTGTGATTGAGGCAGTGCAGCATAGGTTCACAAGGTTGATCCCTGGGATGGCGGGACTGTCATATGAGGAAAGATTGAAAAGACTAGGCTTGTATTCACTGGAGTTTAGAAGGATGAGGGGTATCTTATAGAAACATATAAAATTATAAAAGGACTGGACAAGCTAGATGCAGGAAAAATGTTCCCAATGTTGGGCGAGTTCAGAACCAGGGGCCACATTCAAAGGGGTGGCCATTTAAGACTGAGGTGAGAAAAAACGTTTTCACCCAGAGAGATGTGAATTTGTGGAATTCCCTGCCACAGAGGGCAGTGGAGGCCAAGTCACTGGGTGGATTTAAGAGAGAGTTAGATAAAGCTCCAGGGGCTTGTGAAATCAAGGGATACGGGGAGAAGGCAGGCACGGGTTAGTGATTTGGGACGATCAGCCATGATCACAATGAATGGCAGTGCTGGCTCGAAGGGCCGAATGGCCTCCTCCTGCACCTATTTTCTATGTTTCTATGTTTCTTTGCATTAATATATTCCATGTGTGCATCGATGAGGCTTAATCCACGCTAACTATAATTGCAGAACACATCAATCATCACTAAAAGAGAGAAATTATAGTTTCCCATGCTTCTTTCTGTTAGTTTCAGGAGTGCAACAGAATTGAACTTTCTGTAGGTAGAACAAATCACCTACCATTTTCTCTAAAATGAAGAAAAAAAATCCAATCTTTCAAAAGGAATCTAAATGATTTACAAATAATTCTGTTAAATTTGATTTATTTTCTTTATGAAACTAACACTCAAATTAATTTTGCACGTAATTTGATATCACAAATATAATGTAAATGTTTATTTGGAAAAGACTTGAACACCAGACACTTCAGCAGTATTTCAGTACAGCTAATTTCAACATTAACTTAAAGAACAGGAGAACCAGACCGTTTCAGTCAAAAGATGGCCGTCTTGAAACTCATTCCTCATGTGTTGTACTAAATACACTGTATAGCAATATCATAATTTGTCTTGAAAATCCATTCCATTGATTAAATTGTAGGGCATCTAGTATGACCAACCAGAGGATGTATTTCTAGACAATTACATTAAACAATGTCGTACTCCTGCTGTATTACACTCAAGTGCCAGATTACATTATATGCTCAGAACTAGAAGAATTTGGACCTACCACATTTTAGCTCAGAGAGGAGTGATTTCGAAGCTTGGCTCATGTACTACTTTTGAAAATTACAATGAAGAAACAGAGAAATTAATACTTGGGTAATCTTTGATTTTTCATTACTGCTACAAATTGAGTTTATGAACCGTTTTAAACATTATACTGATCATTTACCAGGAACTCCGGTGTGTGTGGTTTATTTAGATGCCCATACTGGCATTCTAGCTCACAAATACAAAGAGGAAAATTTAATCACCAAGCATGGGTGTTCTGGAGTTGGTGAGTAAGCAAAATAATTGGATTTTGGATCACGGCCAAAACTTAGGTTCAATGCACCCATGTTGAGATTTGATAAAGAAACAATTGGATTAGTTCCACAGCAAATCAACCGTTACCCCTTAATTAGAATAGATGGGCAGGTAAATCTCAAAACAATTAATTAGGTATATTGAAATTGAACCACTTTTAAATGCAATGGTTTAAAATATGACTTTAGTGACTGAATAAAATCAAGGCTCATCAAGGCACAGCTCCACAATTCAATTTCTTCTAGGCTTATCTAAAATCTATCTAATATCTCAGCCTCAAAAACATTCAAAGACTGCTTCCATTGTCCTTTCAGGTAGAGTGATCCAGAGACTCATAAATCTTTGAACAAAAAGATGTTGACTCATTTCAGTCTTAATTGTGACCTTGACTATTAATCAGTGACTCCTAGTTCTGAATTCTCCAGCAAAGATGGCCAATCCACACCCACCTGGTCAATGTCCCTCTGTATCAAATCCACTCTCATTCTTAGAAATTCCAGCAGATACAAGCTATCCAATCTCTCCTCATAACACAATCTGTTCATTCCACATAAGTACTAAACATGACTAACCGTCTTTGCAATGCTTGCAGATAAACATCCAGATAAACTTGCTGTGTTATCTTTTTTACATATATTCATTGAAGGGATGTGGGCATCATCGGCTGAACCAGCCTTTGATTTCCCATTATTAGTTACTCTTGAGAAGGTACTGGTGAGCTATGTTCTTCAATAGCTGAGTCTTTGTGATGTGAGTATAATTCTTTTAGGGAGAGAATTCCAGGATTTTGCTCCAACAATCATGAAGGAATGGTGATGTATTTCCAAGTCAGGATGGTGTATTTGGGAACAAGACCATAAGAAATTGCAGGAAGTTGTAGATGTAACCAAATCCATTCCACAGAAAAGACTCCCCACCATTGACTCCATCATCACTTTATGCTGCCTCAGAAAAGCAGCCAATATGATTAAAGACTTGACCCACCCCAGTCATTCCATCTCCTGCTCATGTCGGACAAAAGGTATAGAAGCTTAAAAGCTCCCACCACCAGTCTTAGGAACAGCTTCTTCTCCTCTGTCATCAGGCTTCTGAATGGTCCTTCCATAAGCTAAGATACTGTCCAATTCACCTCCACCCCTTTGCTCTATTGATTGTACGCATTTGAGATGGTTGTATTTATGTAGAATATTTTCTGATCTAATTGGATAACATGCAAAATGAGGCTGATCACTGCACCTCAGTACATGTGACAATAATAAACCTAAACCTGAACCTAAAGTGTGAAAGTGTGTGGTGGCTTGGAGAGCAATGTCAAGGTGTTGGTATTCCCTAATATTTGCTGCCTTTGTCCTTCTGGCTGGTAAGATTTTGGGTTTGGAAAGTGTTGTTACATGAGTCTTGGTGCTTTTCTACAGTGCATCCTGTACTGGTACAAATTGCTGCTGCTGTGCATTGATGGTGGAGTGAGTGCATGGGGGCATAGCATATCAAGAGAGCTGCAAAGTCCTTTATGGTGTCAAGGGAGATGCACATCATGGACCCCATAAAGAACTTGGTATGTGTAGGAAAGAACTGCAGATGCTTGTTTAAATCAAAGGTAGACAAAAAAATGCTGGAGTGGCTCAGCAGGACAGGCAGCATCTCTGGAGAGAAGGATTGGGTGATGTTTTGGGTCAATAGACAATAGGTGCAGGAGTAGACCATTTGGCCCTTCGAGTCAGCACCGCCATTCAATGTGATTATGCCTGATCATCACCAATCAGTACCCCGTTCCTGCCTTCTCCCCTTATCCCCTTCTTGGTAGCTTAGTTGATGCTGCATTCAACCAGGCATGTGGGGAGCATTGCATCGTGCTTCTATCTTGAGCCTTGGATAGGCTTTGGGAAATTAGGTGAGTTATTTTTCATAGATTTCCTCGCCTCTGACCTTGTGGTCACATTGTGTATATGGCTACTCCAATGCAGCATGGTGTCTCAGCAGTAGAGTTGCTGCCTTACAGCGCCAGAGACCAGCGTTTGATTCTGTCTACGGATGTTGGCCGTATGGAGTTTGTATGTTCTCCCCGTGAGTGCATGGGTTTTCCTCGGGAGCTCGGGTTTCCTCCCATACTACAAAGACGTAAAGGTTTGAGGATAATTGGCTTTGGTAAAGATTGTAAATTGTCCCAAGTGCGTAGGATAGTACTGGTGTGTGGGGATCGATGGTTGGCGTGGACTCAGTGGGCCAAAGGACCTGTTTCCCTGCTGTATTTCTAAACTAAACTAAATTAAAATGATAAATTAAATTCAATTTCTGGTCAATGGTAACCCCCGGGATATTGATAGTGGGAGATTCAGTGAAGGCAATACTATTGAATGGCAGGGGGTGATAGCTGGATTTTCTCTTGTTTATCGTCATTGCCTTACATATATGTAGTGCAATTACTATTTGCACCTCCCAGCTGTGGCCTAGATATTGTCCAGGTCTTGCTGCATTTGCTTGTGAACTTGTTCATTATCTGAGAAGTTGCGAATGATACCAAATATTGTGCCATTATCAGAGAACATCCCCTTCTTCTGATCTTACAGCTAAAAGATCTTTGATGAAGCAGCTGAAGATGGTTGGGCCTAAGATACTACTCTTTAGAACTCCTGCAGAGATGTCCTGTGGCTAAGATGATAGACCTCCAAACATCTTTTGTGTTAGGTTTGATTCAAGATAATTTAGAGGTCTCCTTGATGTCAATCAAATGTCAGGGAATCAAACAGAGGCAAAAAGCCGGGTGCATCTATGGAGCGAAGGAGATAGCGTGTCACTTAATTCTTCAGAGTTCAGGGGCTCTTTAGCCAGAAGGCTGGGGGATGGGAGGAGACAGCAGGGGGGCTAAGGAAGGGGAGGAGGCAAGGACTAACGGCAATGTCATGCCCCCGGGGAGTTTGAGGTGCTGTTTACTGCTACGGGGGCAGAACCTCCCAAAGCCTTCTGGCTACTTGGGGCTCTTTCTTGAGATCAGTCTGAAGAAGGGTTTTCTTTAGCAAGCTGCTGCCTGATAGCTTTTTTGTGTAACCTTCGATTCTCCAGCATCTGCATCCTTTCCAACACTCTTTTCCCTGCGGCGGCAATGTCGAGCTACTTAGAACCCAAACTAATGCAAGGGCTGTAATTGGCCGTGCCAACACTTTCCTGATAATCGAGATTAGACTAATGGGGCTGTAATTGGCCGTACCAGGGCATTTTCCACATTAATGTGTGGACACCCATGGTATAGCTGTATTGGATCAGCTTGGCCAAGGACACAGCAAGTTCTGGAGTATGTCTGATATTATTGGCAGAATATTCTCAGGGCCCATAGCATTTGCTGTATTCAATGACTTTAGCTGCTTCTTGATATCGTGAGGAGTGAGTTCATTTAGCGGAAGACTTTCATGTTGAGGGACTAATGGAGGAGGCAAAGATGGATCATCCACTCGGCATTACTGGCTGAAGATTCTGCCTTACTAAGGGATAGAATGCATGATAAATATTTAACATACTGTAAGATAATTGAGCATTGGCTTCAGTCATGCATCTCACATGGGAAATGTAACAATGTTTCTATTAACCCAGAAACTCCTAACACAGTCCATAAAGTTACTACTACTACTTGGCCTGAATTCCCTAAGCCCATGTCAAACAGAGCCCATGTCCTAAATTCTACTTATTCACATTATCTTCTGTGTTGTAATATTTCATAAATAGTCTCTCCTAACATTCCTATCTGCAACTAGTGCCCTTGGTTCTATCTTTTGCATCATTTATGCTTTTATTACTTTTGGCACAACGTGTTCTATTTTCTTATATAGTTTTTTATTTTGTCACTTAACATTTTTTATCGTAGAGTGTAAAATGTATCGTAAAGAGTAGCTAACGACCTTTCTTTATTTCAGGGATGTTGGGAGAATCTAGGAAATTATCGGCCATGAGGCTCGTGTCTGGGGTAGGAAAGCTATTGGAGAGGATTATTCAGGATAAGATTTACATCCATTTGGAAGAGAATGAGTTAAATAGGCAGAATGGCTCTGTACATGGCAGGTCATGTCTTACTAACAATCAAGTTTTTGAAGCGGTGATGAAGGTGATGGATGAGGATATGGCAGTGGATGTTATCTACATGGATTTTAGTGAGGCATTTGATAATTTCCCCCATGGTAGGCTGATCCAGAAGATTGAGGCACAAGGTTAATAGTAACAGTCACATGGATTCAAAACTGGCTTGATAGAAGACAGAGGGTTTAGTTTAGTTTAGAGATACAACGTGGAGACAGGCGCTTCGGCCCGCAGACCGCACCGACCAGTGATCCCCACACACTAACACCATTCTACACAGACCAGGGCCAATTTACACTGATACCAAGCCAATGAACCTACAAACCTGTACACCTTTGGAGTGTGGGAGGAAACCGAAGATCTTGGAGAAAATCCATGCGGTCACTGGGAGAACGTACAAACTCCATACAGACAGCACCCGATTCAGGATTTGAGTTGGTTAGTGAGTTTGCAGATGACACCAACATTGCAGGGGTCGCAAATTGTGAGAAAAGCTGTCATACTACACAGCGAGATATAGATCAGCTACAGAAATGCATGGATAAATGGTACATGAAATTTAATCAGAGCAAATATCAGTGTTACACTTTGTGAGATCAAATGTAAGGGGAAAATATACCATTAATGGCATGACCCTAGCAGCATTGATACACAGAGGGCTCTTGGGGTCCATTACTCCTTGGAAGCGGCAACATAAGTAGCATGGCCGTCCGAAGGGGGGTTGCGTTGGGTGCAACCGCATCCCCCTTTTTTTCCTTTAAGAAAAAAGTCACGCAAAAAAATAAAATCGGGAAAATAAATCGAAAAAAAAATCAAAAAAATCAACATTTCCACTTTGGAAACGGCCAGTTCTCTGTTCTCTCGTTCCCGGCGGGAGTGGCTGAGTCTGAATCCAACGGCTGTAACCCCAACACCAGTCACCGCTGTGGCGGAGCCCGCTCCCCACGCCACCCCCGCTGGGTCCACGCCACCCCCGCTGACCCCCACTGGGTCTACGCCATCCCTACTGGGCTCACGCCACCCCCGCTGGGCCCACGCCACCCCCACTGACACCCGCTGGGTCCCCGCCACCTCCACGGGGGCCACGCCACCTTCATCCCCCCCGCCCGCTGGGCCAGCGCCACCTTCATCTTCGCCCCCCCCCCGCAAAAAAGAGGGGGGATGTGAGAGGGGGGAGGGGGAAAGAGAGAGGGGAAGGGAGAGGAGAGAGTCATGGGGAGGGGAGAGGGAAAGGAGGATTATCTTGAGTGAGATTGCAAAATTAAGGTAGGTTTTAGAGCTATTATATTTTCTCCTCCATATGAATAATATGGTTATATGGTTATAATATTAAACAATATCAAATAATATCAAAATTGAAACTGCTTTCTTTTCGATAACAATACTGAAACGTATGAATTCTATAGTTTGTGACATAAATACACATTTTAATGGGATCATTATATACAGATGTAACATTTCCATTTTGAGATCGGGGGATGGGGGGGTGTTCGGGGCAAATATGCGTCAAGCCGATAGCCTAATCATTAAAGAGTTAAAAGATAGCCTAATTGATAAAGCTCTGAGAAGAGGAATCAGAGCTGCCAAGGAAAGATACTCTGAGAAGTTGAGGAGCAAGTTCTCAGCTAGTTATTCTTCTTCAGTTTGGAAGGGCATGCAAGAAATCACCAGCTATAAGAGGAAAGCCCCCCCCCGCTCTTTGGACAATTGTCAGCTGACGAATGACCTGAATGAGTTTTACTGCAGGTTTGAAAATCAGAAACGTAACCCTGAAACCCCCTCCCCAACAAACACAGCCAGACCTCAGTCTGCAAAGAATGGACCCTGCACCCGCTCCTTCCCATTCACCACTTCACACCTACTTAAGGCAAGACTACAGTATGAAAAGAGTGGAACCTTTGAGGACGACAGATAGCACAATGGGCTAAGAGTTCGGCTGGCGACCGGAGGGTAGCCGGTTCAAATCCCGCTTGGAGTGCATACTGTCGTTGTGTCCTTGGGCAAGACACTTCACCCACCTTTGCCTGTAATGGAATGTTACGGCGGCAGGCGCGGGCACACCGCGACGCCCTGTGTCTCCCTTTCAAGGGAGATGCTAAAAATGCATTTTGTTGTCTCTGTACTGTACACTGACAATGACAATAAATTGAATCATTTCATTTCATTTCAATCATTTCATTTCCCACCCCACCCAACGACTTCACACCCACTCACAGCAGCCTGACCTCAGTCTGCAAAGACTGGGCCCTTCTACACCCACCCCACTCCAATCACCACTTCACACCCAATGACTACACCTCCACAGACACCTCTGTCAAGCTTCTCAAGTTTGTGGATGACAAAACCCTGATTGTACTGATCCAGGATGGGGATCTCTGTATTCTTTTCAGTTTGACATCTTTCCTATAACATGGTGCCCAGAACTGAACACAATATTCTAAATGCAGTCTCACCAACGTCTTATACAACTGCAACATGACCTCCCAACTTCTATACTCAATACTCTGACTGATGAGGACCAAAGTGCCAAAATAGTTTTTGACCACCTGATATACCTGCAACACGACCTTCAAGGAACCATGCAACCATCAACCATTCCTCTGCCCACCTGGCTAATTGATCTAGATCCTGCTGCAATCTTTCACAACCATCTTCACTATATGCAAAACCACTCACTTCTGTATCATCAGCAAACTTGCTAATCTTGCCCTGTTCTGTGACGTTTCAGTGCTGGAGTAACTCAGCGGGTCGGGTGAGTATAGAAGTTGGGAGGTCATGTTGCAGTTGCATAAGAAGTTGGTGAGGCCGCATTCAGAGTATTGTGTTCAGTTCTGGGCACCATGTTATAGGAAAGATGTCATCAAACTGGAAAGGGTACAGTGAAGGTTTATGAGAATGTTGCCAGGACTAGAGGGCCAGAGCTATAGGGAGAGGTTGAGTAGGCTGGGACTTTATTTCATGGAGCCCAGGAGGCTGAGGGATGATCTAATAGAGGTGTATAAAATCATGATTTGAATAGATATGTTTGAGTCTTTTGCCCAGAGTAAGTGAATCGAGGAGCAGAGGACATAAGTTTAAGGTGAAGGGCAAAAGATTTAATAGGAATCTGAGGAGTATGTTTTTCACACAAAGGGTGGTAGGTGTATGGAACAAGCTGCCAAAGAGGTAGTTGTGGCAGGGACTATCGCAACATTTAAGAAACAGTTAGACAGGTACATGGATAGGACAGATTCGGAGGGATATGGATCAAACGTGGGCAGGTGGGACTAGTGCAGATGGGACATGCTGGGCCGAAGGGCCTGTTTCCACACTGTATCACCCTATGACTCTATCTTTCCCTCTCAAACCCATTCTTCTGCCTTCTCCCCATTACCTCTGACACCCCTATCAATCAAGAATCTATCAATCTCCTCCTGAAAAATGTCCAGTGACTTGACCTCCACAGCTGTCTGGGGCAATTAATTCCATAGTTCACCACCCTCTGACTTAAGAAATTCCTGCTCATCTCCTTCCTAAAGGAATATCTTTTAATTCTGAGGCTGTGGCCACTTCTCCTAGACTCTCCCACTAGTGGAAACATCCTCTCCAAATCCACTCCATCCAGGTTTTTACCAGGCTGGGACAGACGGCAACAGCTTCACACCATGTCCCAAAGCTTGTGTCCTGTCCTGCATCACCCAAGGCAGCAGAGACGTTATAGGAGAGGGCAAGCACCGTAACAAAGTAGCTCACGATGGTTTGGGTAACATTCAGGAATGCCTATGCATGGCACATCATGAATATTACTGAAGAACGTTCTTGACCCGAACTATAATCTATACCTTTTCCCCAGAGATGCTGCCTGACCCACTGAGTTACTCTAGCACTCTGTGACATGTCACCTATCCATGTTCTCCACAGATGCTGCCTGACTCACTGAGTTACTCCAGCATTCTGTGATATGTCACCTATCCATGTTCTCCACAGATGCTGCCTGACTCGCTGAGTTACTCCAGCATTCTGTGAAACGTCGCCTATTCATATTCTCCGCAGATGCTGCCTGACCCGCTGAGTTACTCCAGCACTTTGTGACTATTTTCCCTTCACCCATCTGCCCAAGCCCACTCTCCCCCCCCCCTCCTTTCCTATGTTCCTTTCCACCCATAAACCTCTCTCTGTCTTTACATTTCACTCCTCTTTCAAATCTGCTATACTTATCTACATGCATTTTTCTTCTTCACTTTTTAGTCATAGAATGATGCAGTGTGAAAACAGGCCCTTCAGCCCAACTTGCCCACACCGACCGACTTGTCCCATCTACACTAGTCCCACTCACACGCATTTGGCCCATATCCATCTAAATCTGTCCTATCCATGTACGTGTCCAAATGTCTCTTAAACATTAGGATAGTCCTAGCCTTAACAACCTCCTCTGGCAGCTCATTACATACACCCAGCACCCTTTGTGTGAAAAAGCTACCTCAGATTCCTGTTAATTTCTGAAATATTGGTCATAAATTTGGTGCAAAAATGCTCCAAAATAAGGCTCAGAATGGATCAGAGAGCATCTAAAACCCCTGAGCTTCCAGGGCCCTTAAGCGGGCCCTGGACCCCGGCATTGAGGGACTTCACGCTTCACGCTCATGATGTGTGCAGCGCGCACATTATTTCAAATTACGTTTTTTGTAATCCTGTCAGGCCCTTTTTGAAAAGCTTCGTACGGGCCTGAGTAGATAGAATGGTAATGAAGGCATATGGTATGCTTTAATAGGTCAGGGCATTGAATATAAGATGCAGGCAGTCGTGATGCAGTTTTATAGGGCTTCTGGTTTGGCTGCATTTGGAGTGGCTGTGGAGGCTTTGGAAAGTATATAGAGGAGATTTACTGGAATGATGCCTGGATTAGTTACAGGGAGAGGTTGGACAGACTTGGATTGTTTCCCTGGAACACCGGAAGTTATGGGCAGATATAAAATTATGAAAATGTTA
This sequence comes from Leucoraja erinaceus, assembly GCF_028641065.1. NCBI lineage: Eukaryota > Metazoa > Chordata > Chondrichthyes > Rajiformes > Rajidae > Leucoraja > Leucoraja erinaceus. Next base: position 55,666,387 of record NC_073383.1, read on the forward strand.
AAATCGAATACCAGGGGGCATAGGTTTAAGGCGTAGAGCAGGATTTTTAAACCATAAATGGTGAGTGTCTGGAATGTGCTGCTGGGTTGTGGTTGAAGCAGATACGCTACTGGCATTTAAAAGACTATTGGATAGGCATGTGGATATGCAGGTAGATAAGTGATGGTCTTGGCATCATGTTCAGCTTAGGCATTGTGGGCTGAAGGGCCTGTTCGTGTGCTGTACTGTTCTATGTACTGTATGACAGAAGTTAGAGAAAATTGGGGAAATGCCAATATTCGAAAAGGGGAAGACATATGAAAGCGCAGGAAAACAGGGAAATAGAAATAGTGTAAAAAAAACTGAGAGGGACAGGGAAACCATCGAATATTAACCACTGTAGTTAATGATTTTGTGATTTTCGTGATTACTAAGCTGAGAAATATATATTGTTTATCTGCAGGTAATGAACAGGATTAAAGGAAGGTCATTGACAAAGCAGGTGAAGGTGGTTGGGCCTCGGACACTAGGAACTTCTGCAGATATCCTATAGCTGAGATAATTACCTCCAACCACCAAAAACATCCTCTTTTGTGCTAAATATGATTCCAACCAGCAAAGTGTATACCCCCTGATTCTTATTGACTCCAGTTTAACCAGAGCTTGATGCCATAATTTGACAAAATGCTGCCTTGATGTTATGGAAAGTTACTCTCACTTCACAGCTGGTGTCCAGTTTTTTTCACAAAGCATGGACTGATAGCCCTGTCCCATGGTGCGAGTTCATTCCAAGAGCTCTCCCGAGTTTAAACAAAAAATCAAACTTGTGGTAAGCACAGAGAATGAGCGTAGCAGGTACGTCGGAGCTCGGGGACGTCTCTTAGCGCTAACGGCAGGTACTCGGGAAGACTCGCTAACGGCAGGTAAGCACGGGAAGACTCGTGAAGATTTTTCAACATGATGAAAAATGTCCACGGGAGCCCTGAGTACCGACAAGTGGCCATTACCGTAAATCTCCGAGTTCAAATCAGGGCAAACTCGGGAGAACTCTTAGAATGAACTCGTACCGTGGGACAGGGGTTTAAGGCTGTAATTAGGTCAGGGCTGAACCCAAACTGAGCTATGTGAGCAGGTTATTCTAGACAAGTGCGGCTGGATAGCACCAATGGTGATCCCTTCCATCACTTTGCTAATGATCAAGAGTAGACTAATGGGGCCATAATTGGTTGGGTAGGATTTCTCCTGCTTCTTGTGGACTGGGCAAACTGGCCAATTTTCCACATCTTTGGTTAGATGCCAGTGTTGTAGCTGTACTAGAACAGCTTGGCCAAGGGAGCAGAAAGATCTGAAGTACAAGTCTTCAGTGTTATTGCCAGAATGTTGTCTGAACCCATTGCATTTGTTGTATCCAATGCCATTAGCTGTTTTTCTGGTATCATGAGGAAGTGTGTAAAAAATTAAGCAAAGAGAGAGGAAGGGAAAGAAAGGTGTTTCTGTTTTTAATCAATTAAGCCATTGTGCATTAGCAATTGCAGTAAATAATTTTGAGATAACCTTTTTTAAAAAAAACACGAAAAAAATTACAGGCCATCTCCAGGTAACAAACATCCAAAACTTGATTTTTAGAATAGAATAGAATGCCTTTTATTGTCATTCAAACAGCTTGGTTTGAACAAAATTGCATTTTCTACAGTCTTACATTACAAAAAAACCCAAGACCCACACTTAGCACAGTGTGTAACACATTTTTGCCAGTAAATCAGAAATTATTAATTTTTTTTTAAATCACATGATACAGTAACTATTCCTCTCCAGAATTGTAATGAATGGCATCAAAAGCCCATAAGATTGATAAGAAAAAAAATCTAAAAGAGGCGAAAGAAAACTTGTTCTGCCAGTCATGGAAATTCATATTTAATTTTTTTTCACTTGCCTTACAGGAAAAGCTTCTTGCCAAAAATGCATTGGAGTTTCTTGGCCTTGAAAAGAAACAGTTTGGTTGATTTTTTTTTTAATACTTCTATGAATCACAACTGGGTGTGGAGCAAGCGATGAATATCTTCCCAAAGTCAACATCCTTACTACAGCTTTTTATCATGAAGATGAGCTAACAATATGTTTTGAAATCAAACCCTTCACTGTTTACTGCAATTACTTACAATGATTCCATTCTGGTTAATTGTGAGCAACGGAAATAACAGTCCAAAATAATGAATAGTTCAGAGCAAGAGATGATGCATCAGGAAAAACAAGAATGGAATCCTTCTGCTGCTTTGTGAAGCCTTTTTTGTAAATTTTCACATTGTAATCCATTTTTTGCCTCACGTAATGAAACTCGCCTCTGCAAAGATTGCATTTCTCAGATGTTGAGTCCCTGTATGTCCATGAGATGGATATAAATGAACTGTAATACTATTTTTGAAGACAAGCAGGAGATGTCCCCAGAGACCTCAATTAACATTAGAATCAAACTATCTGGTCATTATCACAATATCCTTCGTTTCGTTTATAGTTTTAGAGATAAAGTGGAAACTGGCCATTCGGCCCACTGAGTCCGCACCGACCAGCGATCCCGCACATTAACGCTATCGTACACCCACTAGAGACAATTTACACATATGTAATTGTCAATGAACCTACAAACCTGTACGTCTTTGGAGTGTGGGAGGAAACCGGAGATCTCAGCGAAAACCCACATGGTCCCGGGGAGAATGTACAAACTCCATACAGACAGCACCCATAGTTGTGTTCAAACTCGAGTGTTTAGTTGTGCATGTGCTGTAAGGCAGCAACTCTACCACTGCGCCACCGTGTTGCCTGTCCTTGTTGCCATCTTGTTTCATGTTCTACAGTACAATTTGTTAGCACACTTTAAACTTAACCGATTGGGATAACGTGAATTTGGGAAATGCATTATATAATTGTAATTTATTTCTTTATCTACCCATATCATCACCTAGTGATGCTGCTGCAGCAGTTCAATTTTGTACTCTTCAAAGCTGGAAAAGTTCCCATGTTTTAATTAATTATATTTTTCTGCTTAACGAATATGGGCTAGAATATTATAACATTTTAACATGCTACTCAACTGAATTTAATCTAAAACTTAATTACTAACCATCGTCAGATCTCTCTGCCAAGTACCATTCCATATATTCAATCCTGATCCTGGCTACGTATTCAATGCACATTTCGCACAAAATTATTTTATATATACGAGTCAAAGCAGGCCATACACCAGAGCTGAGACAGGTTTCAGTGCTGCTTTGTTAAGGCATCTAACCTTACTTGGACCAACTACTCTGATTGCCAACTACTCCCAACATAACTAAATTGCAAGTTTAAGTTTAATTCCTACTTCACCATCAATCATGTGTCCAGTCCTATCCCTTACCAATTTTAGCTTTTTAAGAAATGCTCTACCATAGTTTGTTTTGCAACTAAAATTTTTTTTATAGCATAATTGTAATGATTTGCATAGGCAGATTTATTTTAAATTGTATACTAATAATATCAGAAGAACATGTGAAAATGCAAGGGGGCATGGAATAGAAATCAGTTGTTCAGTATCTGATTATGTGAATGCCCGGATCAAATCTTACCCCTAGTCTGGTTCAGTAAAAGAAACTTAGTAGAACACTGAAGTCCAAACCCTTCTTTATTTGTATACACTGCGGGGACGGTCTCAGATCCACTCATGCAAGCCCACCGTAGCCTCATGCAAACAGAATAGAAGGAAGACAACCGACACACCCAAACAAATTACATACACTTTTATACCCCTAAATTAAGACGGGGACACTAAAATACGATGGGGGAGGCCACCCCTACATGCCAATCACTTCTTACCGGTACGAAAACACATTAAGCACTTACTCTGTTAAATTACAAACGCTGTATACAAAAAATTTTAGCACTTGGATACCAAGTGTAAACAGATAATCCTCTATCCCATCACAAGAACTAGACTTAATAGCATCAGAGAAGACACAAGAACAGGAACCACCCGGGTCTCTTGCAGAAACCTAGTCTTAATGGCAGCAAGTTGGTCATAAATGCAGAATCTCCCCGGATCTTCTGCAAAGAGCTAGACTTTGTGGAAACAGCTAGGTCACATGGACCTCTTGCGCCTGGTGTTCTTGTAACCTCATCCAGCTTGACCTTACTCACAGGCACTATCATCTATTTTCCAAAGCACCATCAGCCATTTCCCAAAGTACCCATATTCTTACAAATGATCATTCCCTTTTATCCTTTCAAGATAACAACTTCTTCACAAACAAGGAAAAATGAAATGTAATATGTACAAAAGTTCATATATCAATAGTCAAACAGTGATGATGATGTTATGCCAAGATCCCATAAGTCTCTGCTTCCTGACTTTTCATGGGCGTAGCAGATTCTCAGGCAGTTGACCAAGGAATCTTCACCTCCTGACTTTGCATGGCTGTGTAGTCTCTTGTAGTCATCACCAGCAGCAGAAGCATATTCAGGGTGCTCAAAACACCTACACTGAAAGACCTGGTGTTTTTGTGCTGATATTATGATAGTGGTGATAGGAAAGGTTAAGCAACCATTTTGTAACTTCAAAATCTACTGTACAATCCATCTTGTAACTTGCTGCTTCATTAAACTCTTTCACTCTGAGCAAGCAGGGTAGCCAATGCATCATGAGTTGGGGATCCCAGAGTAACCAAGAATCTCACATGTTTTACCGGGGTCAAAACGTGCTGTACTAGAGCCCACAAATCCCTTCAATCTGCATGGTACACTCGTATAGTAGTTCAGATGTCTCTCCCTCTGGTGGGATGGGTATATTTCCCTTAGTTTTACTTCTGGTATTGAGTGCAACTGGGGTGTCAGCTAACTCCGGGGCTGTCTGGATCAACGAATTTGGAGCTGGATCTGATTCAGGGGACACAGGGGGTGCTTCAGGGCCAACATCTGAATATGGTGGGGGCTGTAATCTAGCCCTCATATGAACACTATCCCAGTCTTCAGAATAATAATTGTCTCCCTCTTCCAAGCCAAAGCCAACCACTTGATCACGTGGTCCTTCTTTCCCTTTCTTGTGTAATCCTTCCGGAGTCTGCTCAGACTCCCATCTTTTATGTTCCCTAGAAGCATCGGTGCAATCTCGTTTTAATTTATCAATAGACCTGCTGGGTCTGGGGGATGTATTCCTAAATTCAAAGCTGTCTCTTGCCAATTAGCCAGCATCTTGGCCTCTTTTTCATCGCTTAATTCTTGATAATACTGTCTCCATAACCCAATAAGCTATTTTGTGGCAACATTTGTATTGTAAGTCCATATTATTTTCTCTATATACTTCATGCCCTCTAGGGTTCCAACTCCTCCCTCGGGCCATAGTTCACATCCTAACATTCCAGACAGACTCTTCAATTGTTCCGCCTTATCGGGATATCTAGCACACACTTTTTGCAATGGGCTTTTAGGATCAGCAGTGGTATCGAGGTAATTACCCATCTTAGCTCACAATCACACACAAGATCTGTCTGCACGCACACACACACAATACAACCGGTATTCAAACAAACTTATCACACACTCCGAATGCAACAACTCACACATAGTTCACAAAAAGTTTTAAATCAGATCAAAACAGCAGCTTCCTTCTAAAAGGAGCCAGCAATCACAATGTAGCAGCAAAACGATTTAAACTCCGTGCATTTAAACAAAAGCTTATAACACAAAGACAAAATTCCACTTATGCAAGAACAAATACAACTAGCTACTATAATAGAGAAGCAAATTATAATATGTGCACATTCAGCAATTACACCATACAAGAATAAATTACACAATCTTAAATTACACAATATACACACTAAAGCAAAAACAGACAACTATAATACAGAAGTAATTACACAGTATTAAGCAAAAGCATTCAATATGAATACTTCCAATTTAGGAAAACTTAGATCAAAATCCAAGACTATTACAGACACATCTTATATCAAGCCCCAGTATTATTTTTTACAGTATAACGTCAGTTTACCTTAGTACTGATCCCAGTACCACCAGGGACTCGAACCCCTCTGGGGATTCTAACCGTAAATCCAAGGGCCTCAAATCCTACGGGGTGGGAACTTTAACCCTACAGAGACTAACCCTCAACCAAGGGAACTTTAACCCTACAGAGACTAACCCTCAACCAAGGGACTCTAAACCCTTCCTCGATGGGGACTTTAACCCTACTGGGATCCAATTCAGTGTTCTCCAGACTACTAACCTTATTGATCTCGTCGGGACCCCACACAAAGTCAGCGACTCACTGATTCGTCGTCGGATTAGCAGAGCGGGGAAAACCGATACAGTAAAAACTACTCACACACGCCTATTTCTCCTCTCGCAATCCGAGACGATTCAGCTCTTTGGCCGCAAAATCATGTGGTAATCCTTTGAGATCCTGGGCGAGCCCCCAAATGTGAATGCCCGGATCCAATCTTACCCCTAGTCTGGTCCAGTAAAAGAAACTCAGTAGAACACAGAAGTCTAAACACTTCTTTATTTGTATAGACTGCAGGGACTGTCTCAGATCCATTCACGCGAGCTCACAATAGCCTCTTGCACCTGGTGTTCTTGTTACCTCATCCAGCTTGACCTTGCTCACAGCCACTGTCAGCTATTTTCCAAAGCACCATCAGCCATTTCCCAAAGTACCCATATTCTTACATATGATCAATTTTGGTTTGTCACCAGATCAAACAGGTTTAACCATATACATCTACTCGATTTCAAACAGGTTTAACCATATACATCTACTCGATTCCCACATTTCTATGACTTCATCTTCCATCACAAACTGCACAATCTAATTATGAATTTGACACAGTTGCTGCTTTAAAGACTAACTTTACATACAACAAATCTATATAAACTACTATCGGTGGGGGCGCTGCAATGGCGGCAGCGCGTTAGTTTTTTCAACTTTTTTTAGTATGTTTTAAAGTATGTTTTTAATGGTTCTTTGTGTGTTTTGTGTGGGGGGGGTGTGAGGGGGAAACCGTTTTGGCCACCTCCTCCATGGAGAGGCGACTTTTTCCAGGTCACCTCCCCTGTGGCCTAACAGCAAGGATCGGCACGGCCTTTCCCGGAGACGCGCCCGGGGCTTCAGCGGGATGGAGCGAGTGAGCCCTCGCTGGGGCTCGCTGGAGGGGAGCGCTCCGTTTCGCTGGCCCGGGGCAGCCGGCAGCCTGAAGCCGCGCGCGGTCTGCACAGCTCCAGCTGGCGCGGCGTCTACAGCCCGGGATCCCTCATGGGGGACCCAGGGGAAGAAGAAGCCATCACTGCCGACCCGCGGCCAACTTCTACCGCGGGCACGGTGGCGACTTACCATCACCCCTGGAGGGGAGCTTTGACCGCCGGCCCTGCGGTCTGCGGTGCTTCTGGCTGCGGCACGAACTTTAAACTTTCGACCGCCGGCCTGCGGCCTACACCAACTTAAAGCCGCGGTCTCCGGTGGGGAAGAGCCGATCCTGGACTTACCTGGACTTGTACCTTGTCCTTTTACCATCTGGACGCCCGCAGCAATGGCTGCGGAGGGCTGAGGTCCCGACCACGGAGGAAAATGGAGGACTGACCAAATTGTGTGCCTTCCGCCACAGTGATGAATGCTGTGGTGGATGTTTATGTTAAATCTTTATTGTGTTTTTGTGTGTGTTCTTTATCATTGTACCGCTGCTGACATATTCATTTCACTTGCACTTTATGTGCAATGTGACAAATAAACCGTATTGTATTGTACGGTAATGTACATTGTTCCCGCCTTTCAATCTGAAATCTTACATTTAATCTTTTTTTAAAGTTCATACACAGAATGTTGGCATTATTGCAGGGCCAGCACTGATTCCCATTCTGATTATTGACATTGAGAAAAGGATTGTTGGCTGCCAAAATAAATTGTTGTAGCAATTTTTAATGAAAGTAGCACAACAGTATTATTATGTTGAAAGTTTCAGGATTTTATCCCAAACACTTTATAGAGATGGCAATATATTCCCAAATTGCAATGAAAATGGCACAATTGGAATTCCAATGTCATTTGTTTCATTCAAATTGTCATTCCAGTGTTTAATCTAAAATTTGAGAGGGAGAAGGGTATTACAGTTGAACAAAGAGGACTATGGAGCCATGAGGGAGGAGCTGGCCAAAGTTGACTGGAAAGATATCCTAGCAAGGATTACAGTGGAACAACAATGGCAGTATTTCTGGGAATAATACAGAAGGTGCAGGATCAGTTCATTCCAAAGAGGAAGAAAGATTCCAACGGGAGTAAGGACCGTGGCTGACAAGGGACGTCATGGACAGTAGAAAAATAAAAGAGAAGTACAGCAGAGCAAAGATGAGCAGGAAGCCAGAGGATTGGGTAATGTTTAAAGAGCAACAGAAGATACAAAAAAGTCAATATGGGGAGAAAAGATGAGGTACGAAGGTAAGCTAGCCAAGAATATAAAGGAGGATAGTAAAAGCTTCTTTCAGTATGCGAAGAGGAAAAAATTAGTTACAACCAAAGTTGGATCCTTAAAGACTGAAAAAGGTGAATTTATTATGGGGAACAAGGAAATGGCAGACAAGTTGAACAGGTACTTTGGATCCGTTTTCACTAAGGAGGGCACAAACAATCTTCCTGATGTACTAGTGGCCACAGGATCTGGGATGACGGAGGAACTGAAGGAAATCCACATTACGCAGAAAATGGTGTTGGGTAGGCTAACGGGAATGAATGCTGACAAATCCCCAGGGCCCGATGGTCTGCATCCCAGGCTACTTCAGGAAGTGGCTCTAGAAATCGTGGGTGCATTGGTGATAATTTTCGAATGGTTTATAGATTCAGGATCAGTTCCTGTGGACTGGAGGGTTGCTAATGTTATCCCACTTTTTAGAAAGGCAGGAGAGAGAAAACAGGGAATTATAGACCAGTTAGCCCGGCGTCGGTGGTGGGTGTCAATCATAAAAGTTGAAATTGCTGCATATTTAGATAGCAGTAACAGGATCGGTCTGAGTCAGCATGGATTTACGAAGGGGAAATCATGCTTGACTAATCTTCTGGAATTTTTGGAGGATGCAACTAGGAAAATGGACAAAGGAGAACTAGTGGATGTCGTGTACCTGGACTTTCAGAAAGCATTTGATAAGGTCCCACATAGGAGATTAGTGGGCAAAATTAGGGCACATGGTATTGGGGGTAGAGTGCTGACTTGGATAGAAAATTGGTTGGCAGACAGGAAACAGAGAGTGGGGATTAGCAGGTCCCTTTCAGAATGGCAGGCAGTGACTAGTGGGGTACCGCAAGGCTCGGTGCTGGGACCGTAACTATTTACAATATACATCAATCAATCAATCAACCTTTATTGTCACCTTGCAAGCAACAGTTGTACAGTGCAAAATGAAAAGACATTTCCCAGGGAATACTGGAGCATCGCACATGAAATTTAAAACATTTCACACATAATAACACTAAAATCAGTCCAGTCCCTGATGGAACAGTATAGTTAAATGCAGGTAAAAACAACAACGTTAAAATACAGTAAAACCGATCATAAAAATGTCCGGGGCAGCTGATTTGAGTGGCCAATGCCAGTTATTAAAGTGGCCAGTGCCAGTTATTAAAGTGTCCGTGCCAAGCCGCAGAATCAGGTGAGTACAGAGTGACTGTTCAGCAGCCTCACAGCCTGTGGCAGGAAGCTGTTTAGCAGTCTTGTAGTCCGGGCTTTGATGCTGCGATATCTCTTGCCTGATGGCAGGAGATCCAGGTGTATGTGAAAGGGGTGCAGTTTGTCCTTAGCAATTCTCTTAGAATCCCTTCAATGATTTAGATGAAGGGATTCAAAGTAACAATAGCAAATTTGCAGATGACACAAAGCTGGGTGGGAGTGTGAACTGTGAGGATGCTATGAGAATGCAGGATGACTTGGACAGGTTGCATGAGTGGGTGGATGCATGGGAGATGCAGTTTAATGTGGATAAATGTTATCCACTTTGATAGCAAAAACAGGAAGGCCAATTATTATCTAAATGGTGGTAAGTTGGGAGAAGGTGAAGTACAACGGCATCTGGGGCTCCTTGTTCATCAGTCAATGAAAGTAAGCATGCAGGTACAGCAGGCAGTGAAGAAGCGAATGGCATTTTGGCCTTCATATCAAGAGGAGTTAAGTATAGGAGCAAAGAGGCCCTTCTGCAGTTGTATAGGGCCCTAGTGAGACCACATCTGGAGTATTGTGTGTAGTTTTGGTCCCCAAATTTGAGGAAGGACATTCTTCCTAATGAGGGAGTGCAGCATAGGTTCACAATGTTAATTCCCGGGATGGCAGGTCTGCCATATGCTGAGAGAATGGAGCAGCTGGGCTTGTATACTCTGGAATTTAGAATAAGAGGGGGTCTTATTGAAACATATAAGATTATTAAGGGTTTGGACACGCTAGAGGCAGGAAATATGTCCCAGATGTTACTTATAGAAACTTACAAAATTCTTAAGGGGTTGGACAGGCTAGATGCAGGAAGATAGTTCCCGATGTTAGGGAAGTCCAGGACAAGGGGTCACAGCTTAAGGATAAGGGGGAAATCCTTTAAAACCGAGATGAGAAGAACTTTTTTTCACACAGAGAGTGGTGAATCTCTGGAACTCTCTGCCACAGAGGGTAGTTGAGGCCAGTTCATTGGCTATATTTAAGAGGGAGTTAGATGTGGCCCTTGTGGCTAAGGGGATTAGGGGGTATGGAGAGAAGGCAGGTACGGGATACTGAGTTGGATGATCAGCCATGATCATATTGAATGGCGGTGCAGGCTCGAAGGGCCGAATGGCCTACTCCTGCACCTAATTTCTATGTGTCTATGTTGGGGAAGTCCAGAACCATAGGCCATAGTTTACGAATAAGGGGTAAGCCATTTATAACAGAGATGAGGAAACACTTTTTCACACAGAGAGTTGTGAGTCTGTGGAATTCTTTGCCTCGGAGGGTGGTGGAAGCCGGTTCTCTGGATACTTTCAAGAGAGAACTAGATAGAGCTCTTAAATATAGCAGTCAGGGGATATGGGGAGAAGGCAGGAATGGGGTACTGATTGTGGATGATCATTTAATCTGAACAATGGGAACATGTTTCCTGCTTCCTGCGTGTCCAAACCTTTAATAATCTTATGTGTTTCAATAAGATCCCCTCTCATCCTTCTAAATTCCAGAGTATACAAGCCCAGCAGCTCCATTCTCTCAGCATATAGATAGAAACATAAAAAATAGGTGCAGGAGGAGGCCATTCGGCCCTTCGAGCATATGAATGTTCCACTTATGGTGAAAGTAAGTAATTTTTGGAATGGTGGCCATGCTGTCAAACAACCAAATTGGATTATACGTGATGCTGTTGAGCTTAATTGTTGTTGGAAAGGCACAGATTCAGGCAGGTGGAGAGCATTTTATCATGCTTTAAACTCAAAACAAAATGACTTAACACCTCAGGCAGTCCCTGTGGAGAGAGAGGGAAAAAAAACGATGTTTAAGATTTTCAACATTAAGAAATCAAAACTGTCTTAAAGTTATATATAAGGGAGAATTCAATTCAACTTTAATGTCATCGCACAAATACAAGTATCAGTACAACGAAATGCAGTTTTGCGTCAGACCGTAGTAGTTGTACATAAAGAGAAAAAACAAGAAAAAAAATAGAAAGAGAGAAGATACAGAATAATCAGGAAATACAGAATGATTAAACAAAGGGGGACGGAGGGACCAGAGAAATCTATCGTCGGGACTCCGAGTTTAGCAGTGTGATTGTGTTGTTATAGAAGCTTTTCCTCATCCTGCTGGTACGTGACCTGAGGCTCCTGTACCGCCTCCCTGATGGGAGGAGGGCAAACAGTCCATGGTTGGGGTGTGAGGGGTCTTTGATGATCTTCCCAGCCCGACTCAGACACCGTTTTCGGTGGAGGGCATCCATGGCAGGGAGCGGGGCACCGATGATGTGCTGCGCGGTTTTCACCACCCGTTGTAGTGCTTTCCTGTCCGCAGCAGTGCAGAGAAGAACAGAGAGTGCCTGTGATGTGGCAAAGAGCAGGAGATACTGAATGGTGTATGTGATGTCAGGGCTGGTTAAGAGTGATGTCAGGGCTGGTTAAGAGTGGGTGTTGTAGGCTTGGTAATTCCAGATGATGACAAATAAACATGAACCAGTAAGAAAACAAAATGTAAGAGAGGAGGAAATAGCACAAATTAGAGCAGGAAATCTTTCCTGTGAAAAGATTTGAGAATCGAAAGGCAAATTTTTTTTATTTTTCAAAAAATAATCTTTATTCTTAATAAAAAATATACAAAATAATAACAGTTCAAAGCTTAATACATTCCTTGTGCGCCAATACATTAAATTGTGTATGTTGTATCTAATAAAATTAACACCTTTCTTTATACATAGCACTAAAACCACTCTTGTCATCCCCGAGGCAAAATCCCTTCCCTTGTTTGAGGGATGTCAGCCTCTCCATATCCAACAATAAAAATACCTCAAACTGTGATCCTCCCCCACAGAGTCTTCATGTTGGCCGCTCAGAGATTTGGTGCATTCATCAGACAGTCCTCTTGCAGACTGGAATGCTTCCCCTGGTAACATCCTCTTATGGACATCTCGCACTCCTGGAAAACCAAAACATTTTGGACAGACCAATAAAGGTAACACTATTGGGGTAGAACACAAGCAATATTGAATGAAAAGCACAATATTGAATGAATAGACAATGAATATTGAATGAATAGACATACAGAATGTATCAAGTGCCTTGTAATGTTTTTGTTTTGTACATTTTACTGAATTGATTGCCTTCCATCAACACTTGATGACAGTCTCCACATGTATCCCATGGAATGGCCATAAATCAGAGTCCTCTGTTCTGGAGCTGATCAGGATGAACCATGGCATGGACTCTTGCACCTTTCTCCAGATCCTCTTTGCAAATCCCCACACCGTGAAGAGGTGGGTAACCAACTCCCCTCCATAGCAGTTGTCCAGAGGGTAGCGTGCATTGGGAATGAGACTACAATGCCGCAGGAAGAATCTGACTGGAAGGCGCCTTCTCACCAACAACCAAGTGAGGTCTTGGTGCTTTTTGATGAGTTCTAGTGATGCAATATTCTACAAAACAATCTGAGAAGTCTGCTCAGGGAACCACCCCACCAGAGCATTGTCCCAGGGTGCCTGCTTGACACTCTGTGATGACCACTGCCTAATGGGGTTGTGGTGAAAGGAGCTGGTCCGGAAGACCTTTTCTATGAACAATAGGTAATGCGGCAATGTCGGAGTGACACATTGCACAGGAATGGCACCAGGCCCATCCTCCGTAATACCAGAGGCAAATAGAACCTCAGCATATAGTGACATTTGGTGACCATATATTTTGGTTTTACAGACATAAAGGTGGCCATCAAGATTAGCGTGTTGTTGAATATGCTTTTGCCCTAGTTGCCTATGGATTTCCTCATCTCATTTCGCCTCCAGAAATCAACTACATTATCAATATAAGAAAATACCTGCACCTAGATACCCCATCCCATCCTTTAATAATGCAGTTCAATCATCGTTCTTTGTACTTGTATTTCTCTATTCCAGCAAGTATCCTAGTAAGGTTGCTTTTGATCTTCTCACAAACTCCTACCTTGAATGAGTCAGTTTCTTTTTTTTTTTTTTTAATATATTTTTATTAGAAGCAATGTCCAGTAGTATAGACATATGACAAAATACATTTAATGTACATCTTCTATTTTAAATTTAACAAGAGTAAAATAGAACAAGAGAGAAAGAACGAAAAAGAGAGAGAGTGAAAGAAATAGTGATGTGTAAACCCCTAGACTAGCATAGTGCAGTCCAGGAGTGAACGAGTGGAAGCCTATAGAAGAATAAGAAGACAAAAACCAAAAATAATAAATAAAAAGAGAAGAGAAAAAAAAAAAGACCCTTATATGTTGATATACCTGCTTCATTTCTCACCACACCCATCACCCTGTTTGTGAATCGGGTTAATTCCAGAGTTGTGTTGAACCATACTATACTTGTAATGAATCATTAAAAGGTGACCATATCTTTACAAATTGCTCTGACTTTCCTGCTAAGACGAGTCTGAGAGTCAGTTTCTTATGCTCTAGAAATGCTCTAGTCAGCAGCGGCATCCGACACATTAAGTTAAATTCTTTGTCACTAACCTCAGCAAATGATCCAGTAATTTCTCTATGAGACAAATCTAGACTCTCATGACTTTACAGCATTATCTGATTAACGATCAGCTATTCATTCTGGTTTTATGTTATCTCACTATCTTGTCCATTCATAGAAACATAGAAATTAGGTGCAGGAGTAGGCCATTCGGCCCTTCGAGCCTGCACCGCCATTCAATATGATCATGGCTGATCATCCAACTCAGTATCCCGTACCTGCCTTCTCTCCATACCCTCTGACCCCCTTAGCCACAAGGGCCACATCTAACTCCCTCTTAAATATAGCCAATGAACTGGCCTCAACTACCCTCTGTGGCAGAGAGTTCCAGAGATTCACCACTCTCTGTGTGAAAACAGTTTTTCTCATCTTGGTTTTAAAGGATTCCCCCCTTATCCTTAAGCTGTTACCCCTTGTCCTGGACTTCCCCAACATCGGGAACAATCTTCCTGCATCTAGCCCGTCCAACCCCTTGTTGTAATGTTGTAAGTTTCTATAAGATCCCCTCTCAATCTCCTAAATTCTAGAGAGTATAAACCAAGTCTATCCAGTCTTTCTTCATAAGACAGTCCTGACATCCCAGGAATCAGTCTGGTGAACCTTCTCTGCACTCCCTCTATGGCAATAATGTCCTTCCTCAGATTTGGAGACCAAAACTGTACGCAATACTCCAGGTGTGGTCTCACCAAGACCCTGTACATCTGCAGTAGAACCTCCCTGCTCCTATACTCAAATCCTTTTGCTATGAAAGCTAACATACCATTCACTTTCTTCACTGCCTGCTGCACCTGCATGCCTACTTTCAATGACTGGTGTACCATGACACCCAGGTCTCGCTGCATCTCCCCTTTTCCTAATCGGCCACCATTTAGATAATGGTTACACAGAAAAGCTGGAGAAACTCAGCGGGTGCAGCAGCATCTATGGAGCGAAGGAAATAGGCAACGTTTCGGGCCGAAACCCTTCTTCAGACTGGAGACAGACACCCAGTCTGAAGAAGGGTTTCGGCCCGAAACGTTGTCTATTTCCTTCGCTCCATAGATGCTGCTGCACCCGCTGAGTTTCTCCAGCTTTTCTGTGTCACCTTCGATTCTCCAGCATCTGCAGTTCCCTCTTTAACACCATTTAGATAATAGTCTGCTGTCCTGTTTTTGCCACCAAAATGGATAACCTCACATTTATCCACATTATACTGTATCTGCCAAACGTTTGCCCACTCACCCAGCCTATCCAAGTCACCTTGCAGTCTCCTAGCATCCTCCTCACAGCTAACACTGCCCCCCAGCTTGGTGTCATCCGCAAACTTGGAGATATTGCCTTCAATTCCCTCATCCAGATCATTAATATATATTGTAAATAGCTGGGGTCCCAGCACTGAGCCTTGCGGTACCCCACTAGTCACTGCCCACCATTGCGAAAAGGACCAGTTTACTCCTACTCTTTGCTTCCTGTCTGCCAGCCAGTTCTCTATCCACATCAATACTGAACCCCCAATGCCGTGTGCTTAAATTTGTATACTAATCTCTTATGTAGGACCTTGTCGAAAGCCTTCTGGAAGTCCAGATACACCACATCCACTGGTTCTCCCCTATCCACGCTACTAGTTACATCCTCAAAACATTGTATAAGATTCGTCAGACATGATTTACCTTTCGTAAATCTATGCTGACTTTGTCCAATGATTTACCACTTTCCAAATGTGCTGCTAACCCATCTTTAATAACTGACTCTAGCAGTTTCCCCACTACCGATGTTAGATTCCCTACACATTAGGGGCAATTTTGCAAAGGCCTAATTTTGCAAATTAACCTACAAAACCACAAGCCTTTACGATGTGGGAGGAAACCAGAGCACCCGGAGGAAACCCACGTCATCGGGAGAACATGCAAATTTCACAGACAACATCCAAGGTCAAGATCAAACTAGGCACTTGCTGCCACAAAATCTCCTGTCTCTCCGAACTCTCCTGTTACTATAGTCCTGATTTAATCCTACCCGGCTGTGCCTCAGATCGTTGCCTGGTGTGGCAGACCAGATTGTTGCTGTTACTCTCTCTGAGCGATCAGCCCCCCCCTCCCCAGTATATTTGCTTTGGAGGGAATGGCCACAAGGGATACCTGCGCTCTCTGCTCACTCACTTTCCTAGTGATCACCCATCTACTTTCTGCCTGCATCTTTGGTGTGACCACCTCATTGTAACTCCCATCTATGATGTTTTCATTCTCCCAGATAATCCCAAGGTAATTATACAGCACCAGTTCTCTCACGTGGTCAGTCAGGAGTTACACCTGGACAACACAGTTGCAGTCCTCAGAGACACTGACTTCCCAGATCCTGCAGGGGGGAGCATCAATAGTCAATAGTCTATTTAATTGTCATTTGGACCCCTGGAGGTCCAAATGAAATGCCGTTTCTGCAGCCATACATTACACACAAATAAACCCCAGACACAACATAATTTACATTTTACATAAACATCCATCACATAGCTGTGATGGAAGGCCAAAAAAAAAAACTTATCTCTCCACTGCACTCTCCCCCCCCCCCCCATGTCAGAGTCAAAGTCAAAGCCCCCGGCTGGCGATGGCAATTGTCCCGCGGCCATTAAAGCCACGCCGGGTGGTGCGAGGTCCTTGGCTGGGGTAGGAGGGAGGAAGAATGCAGGTGGGGTTGGAAAAAACAATTACCTACTTGTGCCAAGCAAAAGCATCTGAAAAAGAGAGGTAAAATGAGACAAAAAGAGATATTCTAGGATGTCCAATACCTGGAATTGTAACACGTAGGCTACAAGGATCTATGTGATTGTCAGCTTTATCCTGTGAACGTTGTCATATCCCACACTTCAGATAATTGAGCGCATCGTTCTTTTCAGATTTTTTCCATGGACAGGGATTCTTTTAAATTAGGAAAATATTGAAATATAATAAATGAATAAATTAGTACAAACGAATGTAAAATAAAAAAACAAATATACATATGTAATTAAAACAAAAATAAAGTAAACATTTAAAAAATAAAAATGGATTTAAAAGTATGTATAAAGATAAGCAGGAAACGTGCAGTAAATGGATATTTTTTTGCGTCTAATATTGCAGTATATTTTGCTTTTGATCTCTCTCTCGACCTTTTCATTTCTAACTGCGGCTATCTGCACCAAAGATCCTATAGCAGAGCTCTGCTATAGGATCTTTGATCTGCACCGTCATTGCAGTTTTGTTATCTACCATGTTCCTGTTTACTAATGTAGAAGTGGGGGTGGAGCTATAAACACCCTTTATTGCAGCAAACTCTCAATTAAGATCAATATCAGATCCAGGATTACATGAAACAGTATGCCAATTGTACCCTTACAACAAGTTACTGCATCTACACATAAACACCTTTTTTTTGTAAACCAGTTCCTTATTTCTACACACAAACAGTACTTACATAAAGGATGTTGTAATTTAATTACCAAAGTCAAATAGTCAAAGTGCCCGGTTTACCTTTAGTCGCACAAATAAACGTATGATTGAATTATCAGCCACGGTATCCTTCACAAAGTAACTGATTTGCATCTTGAATTATTGTAGTCTGTTGCATATTTTCTTCTTTTAAAAAAAAAATAGCTATTGACATTGAAAGGCAAATATATATTTTAATCCAACGACAGGTCATGAAACTGAAATATTAACCAGTTAATGAATTCTTCACCGTCGCCGCCACGGTTATGCGGCCTGGTTATTGTCTGGACTTGTGCCGTTCCTGCCCACACGTTTGAACATTTTATTTTGAATTCGTTTGTTCCTTTCCCCGTCGCTTTACATTGACTACAAATCCCATGACCCTACCTCAAAGCGGCCTTCCTGTGATGCAGGGCAGGGCAGGGGGCTTGTGTCGTCACGTCCGGTGATTGTGTACGCGCAGGGCCGGGCGGCGGGGTGCGCGTGCGCGCGGCGACGCTGGGAGTTGGTCCGGGTGTCGGGTAAATGGCAGCTTCAGCCGCATCGTCGAAATGGTACTTCACTCGCGAGCAGCTGGAGAGCACGCCGTCGCGGCGGTGCGGGATCGACACCGACAAGGAGCTGTCGTACCGTCAGCAGGCCGCCAACCTTGTTCAGGACATGGGACAGCGGCTGAATGTGTATCCTTGTCGTTCTTGCCTTTAAACGTTTTCCGGGAAATGTAGCGCGGGGCCAGCGGTCGTGAGGCGAGGCCTGGCCTGTCTGACATGGCGGGCCGGGCCGGGCCGATGCCGGTGACTCGGATAAAGGCGGTCGAGAGGGCAGTTGTCCGGCCCCGTCTGCTGCAGCCCGGGGCTGTTAGGCAGTTAGATCTACAGGGAAACTGTCCTTGCTTTAAGCCGGGACTCGGGCCGCGTCCGGCGCGCTGTAGTCGGCTTCTAATTTTTTTTGGCGGCACCTTTTTTTCTTTGCGGTTTCCTGCTGAAAAGGCGCATCCTTTACCTTGGGTTTATCTTGGCTGATTTAATATCCCATGAAATTTAAATTGTTAGGTGTTTTTTTTTGCCTTTCAAATCGGCAATTGGGGAAAAATACTAGGAGAGGCCTACAGTGTGGATCTGGAACAGGTGGTGCAACAAGGCACAAAAGACAACATGGCTGCCGGGTCAGACCGGCAATAATTATGTTAACGACGCCATTGCTTTAAAGCGATTCAGCCTGATTAGAGAGTAAACTACTCGAGTTCGCTTAGTCTTGAATTTGTAGAATTGTTTAAATGCGTAAAATACTGTTAGACGCCAAGCTTATAATAAAACGAACTGCTGGAAGTTGTAGGTTGGGGGGTGAGGAAGTTAATGTTTCAAGATTGTGGCCTTGTATCTTTACTGCTGATAAACTGTTTCTGATGAAAGTTTAATGATTGCATTTTTAATTCGATTCTCTTCACAGATGCTGCAGGATCTATGCAACACGAATTACGTTTAGTGTTTAGTTTGTGTCCAGCATGTGTGATGTTTTGCTTTATGGTTTATTTGATGAGAAGGTTACTTTTCCCCAAAGAGCTGTTGATTCTGATGGCATAAATTGCAAATCGTTTATACATTTAAGTTTCATGATAATCTACTTAATTTATTTTCAATTTGCTAATGCCAAAGAGTGAATTTGCAGCAAGACCCCGGAGGTCTTTGCGTTAATGACACGCAATGCAGCTTTTTTGATTTGGTGAATTGGAGGGTAACCTTTATTTCCATCTACCTTTTGTATCATTAGGCATGTTATGTCCATTATATTTTGCATATGAAGTAATGTGGAGTGATATAATACAGAAGTAGTCTTACGGACCCATCCCGTCCTGACACTTTTACAGGAAATAATCTTGTACCACTTTCTATTCTGCAAAGCCCTTCATCCAACCAAACATCCAAGTCCAAGAATAAGAAAGCATAATGCTGATTTAGTTTGTGAGCTGTGATTTCTACTAACCATGTTTTATGTAATTGGCCATTATAATTTGGAGGCAAGTCCATGTACATGACTGTCTTTTATCTAAAACAATATACAAACTTTTTTTCAGTGACACATTTATTAACAATTTGGTCCATTTGAAGATTCAGTCCTGACCCAGTTCTTGATAATTCTGCTAGTTTCATGGCTGTCGTTTGTGCTTATGTTCCCTTTTTACTTTAATGCAGCATTTATCTGCATTTCATTTCCACTAATCATTTTTAAACCATTTTGGCTGGCTAGTTTATTTTGCAAGATTTGAATATTCTATTCTATTTCCATTCCTCTATGAAGTTTGCCCAGGAGTCATACAAATGCAAAACAAAATTGACAGGAGTCTGCATTCCTATTGATGTACCACTACAGTGATTTTGTTTTAGTCATGCATTTCATGACCAAATAGCTGAATTCAGGTCTGGCATCTATCCAATTTTTCTTTTTTCTCCATTTTCTTTACTAAAGAAATCCATTTTGGATGTGAATTTCAATGTCGGATGAGCTTTAATATCTAAGTTATTGTAATATCGATTTCTTAACTTTTCAATGTCCAAAAGTATAATATACTGACAAGCATAAATGGGTCCTGCAGTCATGACGTGCAATTTGGACTCGACCAATGATTGTTTTTCTTTTTGGCACAGGCAGTTTCCCAGGGATGTTTCTTTTTGTCATTATGTAATTGCATGCTAAGATCATGCAGATGGGGTTTGGTGATCCATTCCATAAATTATATAAGAAGATGCGAAGCAGTAGTAATTTGAATGGTCTAGGACCTCATAAATGTATTTGAATCTGATTGCACTTCAAAGAAATAGATCAAATCAGTTATATCAAGGTACGTTTAGGATTGTTGGTGACACATTCTCATCACTGAAGTGTAAATTAGATATTCGGGATTTCAAAATATTTTTCTTATAATTGTACCCATTATGTTGAGTTCTGCTAGTCTAAAGATCCATTATCTTTTAATTTCATTATCAATTTTTAAGCAGAATTTTAATGATTTTTATTACAGCACACTTTCCTTGACGCACATTTTAGCTCTCAATTAACCATCAACACTGCAATTGTTTATATGCACAGATTTTATATGCAACATTCTTTCACAAGGTTTCATAGAAATGTAAGTGTTTTTAATTTTCTTTTACTCTTGTACAAATTGTAGTTTTAATTATAGACTGAATGTTCAATGATTTAGTGAAAGCTTGATGCGTTTAATTACATTTAATTTTACAGATCATACGTTGACTGCAATTTGTCAATTTAAAAATTCTTCATGTTGTCCAGCAGCAATATTTAAGTGTGTTTTTAGGTTCTTGTGGCACATATTTTATCCATAGAATAATTTT
The DNA here is from genome assembly GCF_028641065.1 of Leucoraja erinaceus. NCBI lineage: Eukaryota > Metazoa > Chordata > Chondrichthyes > Rajiformes > Rajidae > Leucoraja > Leucoraja erinaceus. The sequence goes on from NC_073383.1 coordinate 55,687,373, forward strand.
ACGATTTATAGTATATTTTCCAAAAATATTCTTTCAAGCACTTTGAGACAGTTCAGTGTGGTAGGGTGTTGCACAGTCAAACTATTTTGCCCTGGGAAATTAATGTCCAAGATTATTGCTTATGAACAGCTTTGATGTGAACGTATTCGCTGAAATCTGTCAAAAATCAAAAGCTTTCAAGTGAAGATTAGATTTTCCTTGTAAGTTGTAAATCTAAAAATGACCTTTTTTATAAAATGTTGGTTTCCTTTCATTCAGCGATTTACTTGATTGATGCTGGTGTGCTGGTACAAATTCTAGGCAGAGAGCTGGACACAGGTTTCTGCAGAGTACTGTGACAATGTTCCAACATTGCACTGATGTCATGCTGGAATATTTGGCCCAATACTTAATTAAAAGTGGTGGTGCTGTAAATTAAAATCCAGTAGTTTTAGAAGAGTAAAATCTACAGAATCCTTACTTGTCCCCCTCGCTGCATTTCAAACTATCCAAGCAGAATAATCAGTTTTATGCCACTTTATACGTCTCGGTGTATATTGATATATTACACTAATAAAATGGGACCTTGAGTTAAGATTTCCTCGTTTGGAAATTAAAGACCATCAGATGACATACCCCAGATCTATTCTGCATAACACACATGAATTAGGAGTAGGAGTAAGCCACTTGGCTTATTGACCATGCTGCATAATTTAATAAGATCATGGCTAATCTAGTTATTATCTCAGTTCCACATTCTGATCTACCTGTGATGACCTTTCACCCTCTTGGCAAATATGTGTCGTAATATTCAAAGATTCTATTTCTACTGCCCTTTGAGGATGATAGTTCTGAAGCCTCGCAGTTCTCGAAGAAAATGTTATTACCTTCTTAAATGGTTGACCTCTTGTGTTTAAATAATGGCCCCTGATTCAAGATTGTTACCACATTCACCTGATCAAGATCTCACAAACTTGTATTTTATTTAAGTCTCTTTTCATTTAAACTCCAGTGAATACAAGCTTACCATACCAATGTTTCTCCATAAAATAAGCGGTAAATTTTCCGAGCTGCTTCTAATGCATTAGCAACCTTAAATACGTATGACCAGTAGACAAGGTGCAGTTCGTCAAACCCTAAATGACTGAAGCGTAATCTCCCCACCTTTGCTTTCAATTTCCTAGCAATAAACAATGACATTTTGTTAGCTTTCCTAATTACTTGCTATATCTGCGCACTAACTTTTTGCCAATCATAGTTATACGTCACGGAAAAGCTGACCACGATGCCCATCAAAGCTAGTCCTATGTGCTCGTATTCGACTCATTTCCCTCCAAACTTTTTCTATCCATGCATTTATCCAGACGTCTTAAAATATTGTTAGTGTGCCTTCCTCAGCCACTTCATCTGGCAGCTCATTGCATTTACCTGCCACTCACTGTATGGAAACAGTTGCCCCTCGGGTTCTTATTATATCTTTCCCCGCTCACCTTAAACATGGTGCCTAGTTCTTGATTGCGCCATCCCATGGCAATAGAGTGGAAGATTATGAAATCATAATCCCTCTGCAGGTCAGATGTCCGCAGTCTCCTAGCATTCCGTAATGTACATTTTCTTTCCAGAATGGAGATCACATTTCCTGGATCATGCCCACTCAAGTTATTGTTCATTTTGTTGCCGTCTTATATTGTCATCACCAAGGTGGCATCGTTTTTCTCCAGTTATGCACAGATGTTGAACTGCTTTATACTGTAAAGTAGATGTTGCTGTTTCTCAGCCTGCAAATTACTTTTCAGTGTATTTTGAACACATTTGTATGTGGTAGTTTTTCCAAATGATGCAAGTTTCTTTTTATTTCTTCCAAACTGACAGAAATTGAAAGTTAGCTTTAACATTTGAGGTATGCAATTTGTGTTGATCCATCCTGGTATCGTCTTGCCATTTTCCTACCAGTGAATCGGTGCAATGCACTTTCAAGTTTTTCATTTGTAAACTTGACAACAGGGTTTGACATACGATTTGTTCTTGGGGAGACTCTTCGGACCAAATTGGCTTCACTTAATTCATTTTGGGACTGTCTATTCAAATTTATTGAAATATTGTGGCCAAGAAGGAAAATAATCCAGATTGTCGGTTAATTACTTTTTATATCTCACTGGCTCAGTAGGAATTCCTTGAGTTGTGTTTATTGTTGAATTATCCAGTTACAGACTCTATTGGTGCAAAACCAAAGGTTCCAAAGATTCAACCACCAATAGAAATGTTGCTGTTAATATGGATTTTGCTGCATTATATGCAATGCACTCTTTGTAGCCATGGTTTGAGGGAATCTGAATATTTCATGGTCCAATAAACTATGAACAATCACTGCCAAATGAAGAAGCTTTTGTTTAACTCATGGAACTCTACTGTATACCATCTTCTGCTTACGTTGCATTGTCCTTGTGCATGCTTAGTATTTTTCTGAAGAGTCTTGGAATCATGCAGAATGTCGCAAGGACGATTCGGCTGCACGAACAGACAATACTATCAGGAGACAGCTCTGCTCTTTGACAGGTGGGGTTTTCCAGTGATGGAAGTCACTTTTTAAATTAGAGCCTTGTTCAGACGTGGACAGTCGAAGAATGGAAGTTTGTTGGAACACTTCATTTGCTTATCTTGCACCCAAGATAATGTTGGGAGAAATTAGAAGGCAGTTAGCGTAGAATTACATACAGCCAAAAATCTTTGAGTATGGTGATTGCCATTTTACCCTTCCAGTTGGCGCACACAAAATTTGTGATTAAAAAGCTAAATTTGGCTCTTTTTTTTTTGAATGCCGCACTTGCCTTTTGAATGTGAGCCTTCTAATTGTACCAGATATTCATCCTTTGTTATTGGATAATGTAGAATTTGAAAATACTGCTTCAAAAAGCTTGTGACAAATGAGAACGTTTGTTTTAGAATCGTGGCTGGAATATTTGACTTTGTATTCAAACTGGAATTGAAGCTAATTTGTGATATTACGCCTTGACGTTTTAAATGCACGTATAAACAAACATGATAAACACTCAACGCACACACATTTCATTTTGCTCGCAAACTGCAGTTAAATGGCACGTGGAAATTAAGCTAATCCGCAATGATTTTTTTCACCATTTGGCATGGGTTGGGTGCAGCAGAAGTTGGGTTGTGGGGTGGCTTTCTTTTACAAACTACAACTTCCCCCAACGTCCCCCCCCCCCGTTCCCCAATTCCATCAGTCAGAAGGGCCCTGGCCCGAAATGTCAACTGTCCTTTCCTCCATAGATACAGCATTACTGCCGAGTTCCTCCAGCATTTTGTGTTGTGTTCAGGATTCCAGCATCTGTAGTTTCCTGTTTCTACTTTTATTAAGTCTTGACTTGAAGGACTTGCAGTATGTGCTATCACACAGCTTTGCAATGCTTCAAAGTGCTTCAAAACATGAAGGCATGAAGTGAACAGAACAAGAATTCATAGATAAAAATTGAGATTGCAAGATCCTCTGATAGCATATCCAATATTTGAACGCGAAAAGTGTTCTGGTTTGCTGTTCTGGTTATAACTTATTCTATTTGCTAGGTGTTTGTCAAGTTAATTTTGTTTAAATGATATGGGTCAATAAATAACCTGTGTATTAAACTCAATGAACTAGGGCAACATTCAACATCCTTAAAATCTTCGGTAAATAAGACTGAATGGAAGCTAAAGAGTTGCCTAAAGAAAAGGGGCAGTGAATAAGGCCCTTTGACCTACCACAACCATGCTGTTCTTTTGGACCATTTGCACTAATTCCAGTTGGTTGCATTAGTATAGTTCAATTGAAAATGATCAGAAAGCCATATTGTCTAATCTCAGAATAAATGCAAGAAGGAAATCTAGAGATTAATCCTGGTTTCTGTTTAGGTCTCTTTTTTTTGGGTGTGATCGCCGGCTATTCCACTAATATATGCTGCGATGGAATAATTTTAATTTTGATGTAAACATGATTTTTGGATATTGTTTGGCTTTAATGGGGAGGTTTCTGATTTTTTTTTAATTTTTATGTTTTAACTGAGCTGCCAAATTGAATGGTTGGTGGTATTTTCTCCGCTTTTAGGGTATAGGCAGCTACAATTGTTTGATGCATCCTAATCGTTGTTTGATTTTACAGTTGAGCTGCAAGCTACTTTACAGATGTAGCTCTAAAGACCCTTCAGCCTGTTTCTGCACTACTTAGTTTTATTTTTTAATTTATGGAGGTGAAGTCATTGAATACTTTAGCTGGGAAATGCATTTTATTCCTTGCTTGGCTGGAAAAAAAACACACCTTTTTTTCTGGGTAGATTTCGAAATTGACTTTTGGACATGGGTAAGTGTCTGAGCTTCACACTGATGCTCCATTCTCAAAATATTTGTGGTAGGCATTGTGGAATATCTTGATTTTGTTTATCAAAGCATCTAGCATGTGTTTGACAAAACAGTTTAAGTGCTTTGTATTGACCGATTCCAATTCACTCGGGCCTAAATAATGATGTCATCTAGAAAACAAATGCAACAATTATTGCATTATTTTAAATACAGCTAGATGTTGTACGTTATTCAGAACAGTGTGAAACTCCACTAAAAATGTAAACCACCACATTGTGCAACATCTTTATGTTCTGTGTGTTGCCTACCAATCTTTTAGAAGGGTAATGCATTTGGTTAAATGCAGTAATATTTAATGAATATATCACTTCAAATTACATTCTTGCTGATCCATTTAATGTTTTTATTCAAGCATTAACATGTGTTGAAAATTCTTCACAGGTAATTTCACCTGCTGCTTTGTTCTTGGCTGCAAAGGTAGAGGAACAGCCACGTAAACTTGAGCATGTCATAAAAGTAGTGCATGCATGCTTGAACCCTCAAGAGCCACCACTGGATGTTAAGAGTGATGTAAGTTGTAAATAATATGTTAAATGATATTTAGGAATTGTAATTTGACAATAGGTGCAGGAGTAGGCCATTCGGCCCTTCGAACCAGCACCGCCAATCAATGTGGTCATGGCTGATCATCCCCAATCAGTACCCCATGCCTGCCTTCTCCCCATATCCCCTGACCCATACCCATATCCCATATCCCCTGACTGCTATTTTTAAGAGCCCTATCTAGCTCTCTCTTGAAAACATCCAGAGAACCTGCCTCCACTGCCCTCTGAGGCAGAGAATTCCACAGACTCACCACTCTCTGTGAGAAAAAGTGTTTCCTCATCTCTGTTCTAAATGGCCTACTCCTTATTCTTAAACTGTGGCCCCTGGTTCTGGTCTCCCTCAACATCAGGAACACGTTTCCTGCCTCTAGTGTGTCCAAGCCCTTAACAATCTTATATGTTTCAATGAGATACCCTCGCATCCTTCTAAACCCCAGAGTGTAGATCAACAGTTGGGATCTTTTTTTAAATAGTGATAAATTTGTATTTGATCTACAAATGTAATGTATGGGGGATACTTCTACATTTCTGGTAGTACAAATTATCACTGCTTTAGTTCAGTTTTGTAAAATCTAATATCAACTTTGCAAAACAATTGTTCTTTTACTCTGTTCTAATGTAGGTTATTGCTTAAGGATCAATATTCACAGTGAATTTGTTTGCTTAACATGACACTATGAAATCTACTTTTTGATATTTATTTATTCAACTTTAGGCATATCTTCAGCAGGCCCAAGACCTGGTCATACTTGAAAGTATAATATTGCAAACCTTGGGTAAGCTTTGGCTAGATTCTAATAAAATTGTTCAATTCATAAGTGCTAGACCGCATTGGATGGTCTATTGAATTCCTTTTCATTTCATTTAAACGTCTCTTTGAGGGCTATGGATGACACACGAGTTATATCTATTACCCAAGTGTGGTTTTTGAATTACTCCACTATTTAGAGCAAACAGACAACTTTGTGCAGCAGAATTTACAAATGGAACATTTGTGCTAAACCTTTAGCTGTTTTATAAGGTGCAGACAGTTTTCCACATTGCCCAGGATTACGCTCTTGGAAAACTTGTGGGTGGTCTAGCAACACTAAACACGATGCATGAATGTATTGCTGCTGAAAAATTAAAGGTGACTTTGCTTTAAATGCATTTCATTGGGTAGTTTGAGACATCCAAACAAACTGGATAAATGCAATCCTTTTCATTCTTGTAGCAATGGTAGTGGTGAAGGATTATTATTTCTGTGCAGTTGGGATTCCCATAATAGTATTTTGAAATTTAGCCAAGCAGGGATGCAGAAATTGTGATTGATAATCAAGTTGGTATATTTGTTACCATGATGACATTCCCATGATACTGTGTTGGTTGTTCTAGTTGGTAGAAGTCAAGGGATTGAAGTTTTGGCAGCTGATGAGTTGATGTAATCACAAAGAGAACAAGTGTTTGTTCTGGTAGTCAAAAATTCTGGAGAAACTCAGCGGGTGAGGCAGCATCTATGGAGCAAAGGAAATAGGTAACGTTTCCGACTGATGTGATGGGGGGGGGGGGGGGGGGGGTGGGGGGAAGAGGAGAAGCCAGTGAGCTGAGGGAGAGCTGTGAAGGGGAGGAGAAAGTAAGGACTACCTGAAATTAGAGAAGTCAATGTTCATAACGCTGGGGTGTAAACTGCCCAAGAGAAATATGAGGTGCTACTCCTCCAATTTACGGTGGTCCTCACTCTGGTCATGGAGGAGGCCCAGGACAGAAAGGTCGGATTTGGAATGGGAGGGGGAGTTGATGTGCTGAGCCACCGGGAGATCAGGTTGATTATTGCGAACCGAGCAGAGGTGTTCGGCGATCGGCAAGCCTATGCTTGGTCTCACCGATGTAGAGCAGCGGATGCAATAGATGAGGTTGGAGGAGGTGCAGGTGAACCTCTGCCGCACCTGGAAAGACTGCTTGGCTCTTTGAATGGAGTCGAGGAGGGAGGTAAAGCGACAAGTGTAGCATTTCCTGCGGTTGCATGGGAAAGTGCCCAGAGAGGGGGTGGTTCAGGTGGGAAAAGAACAAATTGACCAGGGAGTTACAGAGAGAACGGTCTACGGAAAGCAGACTGGAGGAGATGGGAAGATGTGGCAAGTGGTGGGCTCACGTTGGAAGTGGCGAAAATGTCGGAGGATTATTTGTTGTATGTGACGGCTGGTAATGTGGAAGGTGAAGACAAGGCGGACTGGACTCTGCCCTTGTTATGAGTGGGGAGATGGGGAGTGAGAACAGTGTCACGGGGTATAGAAGAGACCCTGGTGAGAGCCTCATCTATAGTAGAAGAGGGGAAACCCAGTTCCCTGAAGAATGAGGACATCTCCGATGCCCTGGCGTGGAACACCTCATCCTGGGTGCAGATGCAGCATAGACTGAGGAATTTGGGAGTAGGGGATGGAGTCCTTGCAGGAAGCAGAGTGGGAAGAAGTGTAGTCCAGATAGCCATGGGAGTCAGTGGGTTCATAGTGGATGTCGGTCAGTAGTCTATCACCTGCGATGGAGATGGTGAGGTCAAGAAATGGTAGGGAAATGTTGGAAATGGTCCAGGCGTATTTGAGTGCGAGATAGCAGTTAGCTATGGAAGTTAGCAGTGAAATGGATGAAGTCAGTGAGTTGAGTGTGGGTGCAGGAGGTAGCACCAATGCAGTCGTCGGTATAGTGGATGTAGAATTTGGGGATAGGGCCACGGTACGCCTTGAACCAAGGATTGTTTGATGTTTTAGTTAGTCCCTACTTTCTCCTCCCCTTCTCAGCTCTCCCTCGGCCCACTGGCTCCACCTCTTCCTTTCTTCTTTCCCTCCCCACCCCCACATCAGTCTGAAGAAGGGTCTCGACCCGAAATGTTGCCTATTTCCCAATTTCCTTCGCTCCATAGATGCTGCCTCACCCGCTGAGCATTTTTGTCTACCTTCGGTTGTCCAGCATCTGCAGTTCCTTCTCAAACAAGTGTTTGTTCTGTGCCCATTCAAATGATTTCCAATAATATTTCCCAACAATGTTTCATGATTAAATTTCCAGAGTTTGAATAGCTTGGAAGAATTTAAAGGGTGATAATTTCCAGGAATGGCATATTGGAAACTGATTCCTTGTCAGATATCTGAACAGCTGTGCACAGTTGTAGAGAAATCCATGGTTTTATTTATTGTTCTCTGAAGAAATCTTCTGGTAAAGTGAACGTGATTAATGAAAATTACCTCTTTAATACGGCATAGGCAAATTGTTATAACAGAATTTTAGGTTGGTTTTGAAGAAAACTTGGAATATTTCAATAGCTTGTTAATTCAGTTTCTGAAGATAAAGTGGAATTGGTTAGAGATTTTTGCATTGTTATTTTTGCCATAGTCATCTTTTTTCCAAACCTGTTTGTCCTAGTTTATTTTTGTTGGAGATGCTGTTGCATAGAGAAGATTTCCGATCCCAAATAAATTCAAAATGCCAGGAGTATGGTAAATGTCACCTATAGCCAGTAGCTGCTTCCTTTTGTTTAATTGTCAACATCTTACATCCTAGTAAGCCATATTTCTGAAGATTCTAGTGATTATTTTTTCCTCATTATTTTTTATCTCACTGTCCCAATACTATTTACACTCTTAGCTTTTAAACTCATTTCAGTGCATGAATACTCAAATGTTTATCTTCTGTTGGTTATTATCCCAATCTTTGGGGATGGATGGTAAAAGGTGACTTGCTCAAATTGAGTTGCTGCCATGCCCCTGTTATTTTTCCACATTTGCATCTCTTAATCCTTTTACTCTGCTTAGCTTCTTTCCTATATTTATCATCTTGAGTTCTTCATTCTGCCCTTTACTTCATTTCATTCCTTTACTGTGTTGTCCTAATCCAATACTAAATAAGTACCTTAAAATATGCACATTTTTTTCTTTGCAGTGTGCCATTCTGTGGAAAAGAGCATATTGGTGCTATTGAAGAAACATTGAGTTTTATTTTAGAATACTACCTCACAGGTTAACCAGCCATTTGTTTAACAACTTGTAGCAAACATTTGCAGCCAGAAGTCCAGTTGACTACCCTAATTATCCACCAAATGGTATATGGGTGGAAATATGCATTTATATTTTGAGAGGAGGTATATTTCCTTGTTTTTATGCTAAATTTAATTTTTACAGCAATTTATATTTCCTGTTTAACTTGACTCCTATCTTCTAGCTCCTTTCAGACTAGACCATAGCCTCGCATTTTTCCATGGAGCTGATTAAATTATGAATGTAGAGAATCTTTGTGCTCCAAAAGCTGAGATAATACAAACTGGGTGTTTTGAGATTCAAGAGAATTACAGTTCTAACTAGTTATGCAGCTTTTGGAAGTTATATTTTTACTATTGCACTCAGATTGATGAATCGGATATATTTTATCTTGTGAAATGAAAGATGAGATTAAATTCTCAAACTTTTTTTTAACATTTTGTGACCATTGATTATGCTTAGGTGGTACTTCCAGTTTTGTGGAGAATAAATACACCCATTGTCATTTGTATGATAATAGTAAGATGGCTGCATTGGTCTGCATTATTTTAAATAATTGTACGATAATGTAATGTTGTTTACCTTCCCTGGCTCTAGAAGTTCTTGTTTGTGCACAAGATCAAAACTGCTTAGTATTCAGTTTCTTCATTGAATCATAATTAGAATTTTCAGTTCTGAAGTTTGCAGATAAACACCTTATGATCTTGATTTCAGATTTTTAAAGGCCTCAATTTTTATTGACACATAGTCATAAAGTGATACAGTGTGTAAACAGGCCCTTCGGCCCAACTTGCCCACATCGACCAACTTGTTCCAGCTACACTAGTCCCACCTGCCTGCACTTGGTCCATATCCCTCCAAACCTGTCCTATCCATGTACCTGGCTAACTGTTTCTTAAACATTGGGATAGTCCCAGCCTCAACTACTTAATTTGGCTGCTTGTTCCATACACCCACCACTCTTTGTGTTGAAAAAGTTACCCCCCAGATTCCTATTAAATCTTTTCCCCTTCACCTTGAACCTATGTCCTCTGGTCCTCGATTCACCTACTCTGGGCAAAAGACCTGATCTACCTGATCTACTCCCCTCATGATTTTATATGCCTCTATAAGGTTACCCCTCATCCTCCTGCACTCCAGGGAATAGACCCAGCCTTCTCAACCTCTCCCTATAGCTCACACTTTCTAGTCCTGGCACCATCCTCATAAATCTTTTCTGAACCCTTTCAAGCTTGGCTATCTTTTCTATGCATGTTTAAAAACTGTTCTGCCCTCAGCAATGAGGCTTGTTTGCCTCTTAATTCTCCTTACTGTCAAAAGCATTCACGTTTCTTGCATGTACCTCAAGATTTCTGATTCACACTGGGTCATTACTATAAGATCTATTTGTACAGCTGCCAACAATTCCATCTAAACTGGTTATAGTACCAAATTTTCTGAACTATTTAGGGCTACTCTACCTCCTTTTCTACTTTTCTGTCCTCTTCTGAAAGATAAACAATATGGAATATTTAATTCCAGGCTTTGGTTGTTCTGTATTCCTATTATGGTTTTTTAAATTAAATACATATATTTATGTACTTAAATCACCTACCTTGTATCTACATGCATTTGGATCAAGAGCCTTCAGGTTTTGTTCATGCTCTGATTTCAGCAGGGGGTATACCCTCTTATGTTTATATGTGATCTCTTCCATTTTGCTGTTCAGCACTATCACTTTATATTTGCTCCTTAGCTTTTTTAATTTTCTGTTAGTGGAATCTCCACTCCCTATTGATGTGCCTTCACTAGAATTAATTACAGCTGGATCTTCTTTCTCTTCCCCACCCCCCTCCACGGAGTGTCATATAACAGCTACGTTATAGCATTGCTTCTCACTTCTTAAACTTAAATAGTCTTTTGGTCTGGCCATGTGCTCTGCAGTGTTTACTTTCATCCTTAAAGGCTGCATTAGCCTTGTACCTACGGAGGGGAAAGGTAGATGACATTTTGGGTCAGGATCCTTCAGTCCCAAATTGAAATATTCTCTACAAATGCTGCCTGACCCTCTGCGTTCCGCTAGCACTTTGTTTTTGCTCAAGAATTCAGCCACTCTTGTGTCTCCACTGAACTTGGCACCATGTGAACGTGAAAGAATTGAGGTTCCTGCAATGCTTCTGTCTGAATCTACATGCCTTCCTCATTTGTGGTCCCATCTTCCTGATGCTCTTGGCTAGTTTTACTGTTCTTAATCTAATCTAATCTAATCTAAAGGATATGACGGTGTAAAAGGTGCAGATAACTTTTGCTGCTGCTTTGCCTTGTCCAAACTTTGCCCTCCAGTTAAATAATTCTGAGCTGGAGTTTCCCGAGCTGAAAATACTTGCTGCCATGACTCATTAACAAAACAATTGCAATGATTTTTGGGACTTGCCAATTGGCATATCTTTTGCAAATAGGACTAACATGGGGCACCTTGGTCCACATTGATGACTTGAGCCAAATAACCTGTTTCTGTCCTGTACGGCTCTTATGAAATCGCCATGGATCTCAATGGTGTCATCTGCTCCCAATATAGTTGCAATAAGAACACCTAGTCTTGAGCCAAACCACCTCAAAAATGTTAAGCATGCTAGTTCATCTGGAATTGAAAGATGTCCCTTTATGAATATGACAATGTGACTGGTCCAACAAAGCCATTATGCAATGCAGATGACTATCAGTTCCTTTTGGAACTTCCACAATAATTTTCTGAAAAAAGGCTTTCATGGCACAATTTAACCTAGCATTGTAAATTAAGTGGGTTAGCTTCTTGAATATTAAAACTAATCTTTGCTATCATCAGTATGTCTGAATAGATGCCTTATTGTATAGTTGATTTACTCGCCAAAATAAGTCTCTTCCTGTTATTTGGAAAACTAGATTGTGTATGTCGACTAGTTGTTTTGATCATTATGGCTGTGGTCTGCAAAACAATATCTTGCAAAGGGCCCTCAGCAGTCAAATGTTGGAACTACATGATGGTTGGAAAAGTAAGATAAAGGCCTCAAGTCAGAAAAAGGGTCTCTACCCAAAACGTCACCCATTCCTTCTGTCCAGAGATGTTACCAGTCCTGCTGAGTTACTCCAGCTTTTTGTGTCAATCAAAAAAGTTTGAAATTGATAACAGGCGCTTTCTTGTTTCAAAGGTTATCTTAATGCATGACAGTTTTAATAGGTTGCCAACCCATAGAAATATATTGTCATCTCTAGGTATAACCCAATTAATTAATTCTGCAATTTGATTAAAATCTGTTGAAAACCTTTGGAAGATTCTCTTCATTCAAATAACAGTTAAATTGTTTTATGGCTCTGAAGGTACAAGTAAGATTGTACGATGTGCCAATTTGCAAAACAATTCGTGTTTTTAATTGATTTACCTTAGTATCGAACACTTTTGAAATATTAGAGTGCCAAAAAAAAATGTTGTAGTTCAATTATGTTAACGTAGCCCCCAAAACACTTTTTAAAATATCGCCCCATATTTACATTCCTCGAAATAAATTCCTAGTGTGGTGTATGAAACATTGGGATTGATTTAAATTACTTATGTTTTCAGGTTTTGAGATTACAATTGAACACCCTCATACTGATGTGGTGAAATGCACCCAATTAGTGAGAGGTAAGTTTTTCTTGTAATATAATCAGTGATTGTCCAGAACTCTCTAATAAGATTCATATTACATTGATTACACCTACAGAATGTAATGAGTGAATATACAGAAGTACTTTATAATTTACGAACCTATCTCCAATGATGTATTAGTAAATTATTCCATTCTTCTTTATCATGCCTTTTTTTCTCTTATTCTCTATCTGTGAAAAAAAAAACTAGAAGCAGAATAAATACACAACTGATAGTATTATTAATGTACGACTGATATACATGAAATGTTTTTATTATGATATGTGCTTGCTTCTAATAAAAATATATTTAAAAATTTTTTTAAATCAAATGATAAATGAGATATAATTTCGGGTTTGGTACAAGAGCACAGTAAAATATGTAAAGTTACTAATAGTTGGAGATTAATCAGCAGCCTAAGTGGAGCTCGGATATGGAGCAGGATATATAAAAAAAATTATTGCTGCTTCACATATTCCTCTGCAGCACCCCATCTCTCCCCCCACCCCTCCTTCCAGAACCAGGGATCACAGTTTAAGAATAAGGGCTAGGCCATTTAGGACTGAGATGTTTTCAAGAGAGATTTAGCTCTTGGGGCTAAAGGAATCAAGGGATATAGGGAAAAGCAGGAATGGAATACTGATTTTAGATGATATGCCATGATCATATTAAATGGAGATGCTGGCACGAAGGGCCAAATGGCCTACTCCTGCGCCTATTTTTCTACGTTTCTTATCTGTTTCTATTGCAACCCATTGCCTATTGTACCATTGTCAACTGATATCAGGAGGGCACAGCAGAGGAGATGTAAGGACTTCTCTATTCCCCTGACATAGTGCATGAAATCCCTGCTGAGATCTGTAGAGGTGTGGGTCAACAACAGCAAGCCATTGAAGGAGATGATTAAGGAATACGGCAGGGGAGGGATCGTCTTACCATCTCGTTTGCTCCAATAATTGTGGATCAGTCAAAACCTTGTGGTGACCACAATCCCACTGTGCATTTGTTCCACTAATTATGAAGGCCAACATGCCATTTAATTCTTCACATGTTTAAATTATAATGTTTAATTTGTAATTGTCTACTGTATATCGTGTGGTTACTTGCGAGCAAAGCAAGGCTAATTCCTTGTATGTATACATACTTGGCTAATAAAATGTATTCAATTCAATTCAAAATATATATATAATGAGAGGTGACTAATATATTTATTTTTTTCCTTTATTTTTCTTTCAGCTAATTCTGCTTTATTTTTTTTCAGCAAGCAAGGATTTGGCACAGACATCCTATTTCATGGCTACCAACAGGTTGTTATCCTGACCCTCTTTGTTGCACAGTTTCAGGCACACTATTTCTTCCCTTACTGCAGGGCCCCCTTATCAGTGTCTCAAGCCCTTGTTGCAACAGAGAAATGTCCCTTCATCTATAATGATGGAACCTCTCTGTTTGCAGTGCGGTGTACTGTGCAAGGGTGTTTTGGACACGAAGGGGTTAAATGCACAATGAGAAGTGTAGTGGTGCTCTCTGATTACATTAACTCGATTCTGAGTGCATAACTCTAAAAATTGGTAGCCTGAATAGCAACTAAAGATTGCAAAGAGATAAACTTAACCTAGAATTCACAAGCATCATGGTAAGTATAAAAGTATTTAACATTTTTACACTTCTCGTTGAATTGCAGAATTAAATTTTTCCATTATTGACAATATTTTGATGTTTTCAGATTAAAGCATTACAATTCATTTAATGAGCTGCAAGTTGTTGGGTTGTACTTCCAGTTTGAGTGGAAATTATCCAGTGGTCCCTAAAATTGACTGGAGAAACTAAAAGTAGGTAAAAAACTAGCATTGCTGGAGGTACCACTGTTACCAAAATGTGCACTTTTAAATAACTGCTGCTGCTGTTGGCAAAATAAACTTTAAAATAAATCAGCTTGATCATTGAAAGAAGATGCTCTTGTTATATAATTTGAAGTTATATTGTTGAGCCCATGTGCCCTGTATAACATGGTAAGCACGTGGGTAAAACTGGATTTTTTTTTTTTTTTAATGTTAAAAGTACAATTGATCCCTTTTCTTTGCTGCTGATTGTAGGGGCTAGATTTTACCCATGTACTTTCAGAATGCTCAAGCAAGTTGTTTTTATTAAAATCTAATCTCAAATGAATGAATGAATAAACTTATCATAGTTATAGCAATATCTGAATTTCTGGGAACAGGTCTGTTAGGCAAAGAAGGTTTTGAATGTAAAACAAAATGTTAGGTTTATTGTAATTATCAGACATTAATACTTTGTCTTCCTTATGGGCTAGTCTTTTGCCGTGCAAACATTCTGAAAACTGTTTAGAAAAGAACATGGATAGTGATGAGAATTTTTAATTTCACCAATGTATAATATATTCTCCCATTTATGGACATGTCTATTTGAAACGTGTTCTTCAGTGCTCAATCTAAAGTAGCCCCATGTTCAGATTTGAACTGGAAGTGTGACCCACCTTCTGCAGATCTTAATGTATGTCTTTTCACAGCAATTAAATAGCTTCCTGTTTTTTGTCTCTTGTATTTTTTCCATGATCCACCAATCTTCAATATTCTCCACTTCAGTTTGCACCTGACAACATTTTGCTTGCAGTACAAACCTACCGTGATAGCATGCGTGTGTATTCATCTGGCTTGCAAGTGGTCCAACTGGGAGATACCTGTATCCACAGATGGGAAACACTGGTGGGAATATGTGGATCCATCTGTGACTCTGGAATTACTTGATGGTTAGTTGTAAATTGAAGGGAATTTGATGCAGACGTTATTTTGAAGAATTTATTTTGTAACGGATTCTCGTAATGATACAGCGTAGCAATATAATGTAAATTTCTAACGTAATGTGATTTTAAGAAGTATACTGAGTTGTAAAAACGATTGATAATACTGCTTGTCTCCCTTCGCCACATCAACGATTGTGATTGGGAATCTGTATTCTATAACAATAAAGCTGGTTCATAAGGAAAACCAGAGACAGAGTAAAAATGCTGAAGGAATGTGGCTGACCTACTAGAATCTGTGGAGGGAAATGGACAGATGATGTTTCACGTTGGGCCCTTCATACTAAAGAAAGGTTCCAACCCAGAAATATCTGTCGGTTTCACTCCACAGTTGCTACTGCCATGCTGAGTTCCTGTAACACTTTGTTTTATTCGTGGACAGAAGACCACTTTACTTTGGTGATGCTGCATTTTGTGCAGAATAAATCCTTTTTTATCACTGTTATATATCCTCACGTTTCTAGCACATCCATGGAGAGAGGAACTAAAATATTAAACGCGACGTTTGTGGAGTTTTAGGAAGTTATCCAAATTTCATAGTTATCGGTATATGGAATTGTGCCATTTGAACTTCATCTAATGGATTATGCACAGTTGCATGATAACTATTGGCACTTGTAAGAAACAGTACTATTTGAAGCAATTGCCAAAATAGTCTTCCCCTAAATTTCTTTCTGTTGTTCGTGTTATAGTCCCATTTTAAAATACGCTGTTCATGGAAAGATTGACACCATACTTGCCTAGTTTGCTATTACTTCGCAATTTACCTGAAAATTTAAGATTAGAAATGTTGGTTGAAAAGTTTGTAAAAGAAACAGCATTCCCTGGAAAACTTAAATGTGATTGTGGTAAGTTTGCAGTGATTTATGTTTATAGGTATATAATTTGTTGTCAGATGTTTACATTAACTGACCATTTTTACATTTTGTTTGCAGAGTTAACACATGAATTTCTACAAATACTAGAAAAAACTCCAAGCAGATTGAAAAGGATACGAAACTGGCGGGTAAAACATAATTTGGTTTAACAACATTTGGGAATCTCATTTCTAATACTATTGTCAATACTAGTTTCCATTTTGATTTTCCTTTTATAGGCTAATCAAGCTGCAAAGAAACCAAAAGCAGATGGTCAACTAGCTGATAATGTTCTTCCTGGTTCATCTGGGCCTCATGAATCGACATGTTCTGTTGGTGTTGATCCTGCTTCAAGTTCAAGCTTTCCTAAATCAAATTCCACAACTGCTCTACCTGCATCATTGAACTCTGGTGGTATTTCAATTCCGCATGTCCCTGAAATGATGGCTACCACATCATTCAGTTCTACCTCCCAACAAGATTGGCCCCAACATCCACACCAGCATATGGATCAAGCTCAGTCTCATAAACAAGAATTGTCTGTATCTGTTCACAAAAATGACATGGTCTGCATGCAGCAGTCAACTTCTGGACAGTTAACTCAAAGTCATCATCGATCAGAAAAGGGATCAGGGCATTCATCAAGTAAACATGAACATATTAAATCGGGTAATGGCAAACATCATGGTTTTCCTCTTCCAACTGTACCAGCACCTCAAAAATTAGCTTTGGACAGATATAGAGAAAAATTTGCTGCAGAGCTTGCAGTACAAAAACGCAAACTCGAAACACTGGAATCTGATGTGAAAGAGCAATATGCCTCTGCTGCTCAAGCCCTGGTGGAGCAACAGAAAAAGCGTGTGCCCACACAGCAGCAAATTCAACATAATAGCAATGCTGTGACTTCTCCAATTAAAATGAAAATTCCAATTTCCACAGAAAAATCAGAGAGGCACGCAGCAGATAAAAAGGAAAAGGGTTTACTTAAATTACGGATCCCCATCCCACCTACAGAAAAGACTAAGGACGAACTAAAAATGAAAATTAAAGTTCCTTCTGAAAGACACAGCTCCTCAGATGAAAGCAGCGGTAAGAGCAAGCACACAAGTCCACATGCAGTGAAGGAGCACAAGGAGAAACGCAAGGACCATTCTTCTCACCATCATCATAGTAGCAGCCACAAACATTCGCATAGCAGCAGTAGTGGGAGTAGTAGACACGGTACTGAAGGGTCGAAAGGAGGAACTTTGCGGAGTCCCGTAGGTCTGAGCGGTGATGGCAGTTCCACTGGCTCCAGCTCTTCACGCAAGAGGGCGCACGCCAGTGATGCTTCTCACAACCACCATCCCAAAATGAGCAAAACCTCCAAGACTGCAGGTACTTCATCTAGCTCTTCTTCCTCTTCCTCTTCTTCTTCCTCCTCTGTGAAGCAGTATATATACCCTTACAACTTAATTCTTAACCTTCCCTCCTCCCCTCCTCCCACTGTCACATACCAGGTGGGCTATGGACAACTCAGCACCCTCATGAAACTGGATAGGAAACCTACAGAGGCCAACGGTCACAACGCCAATCCAGAATACAATGCAAACACCCAGCACAAGGACTACAAAGATACTTACGATATGCTGGAGTCACTCTTAAGTGCCCAAGGAGTGAACATGTAGCCGTAACTCGCAGCCTGTGTTTGAAGCTGGAATTCTTCATCTTTATCCAGCTGTGACGCATGTCATTGTTGCCACTGCTTCCATCGGATCTGAGCATTGCTTCCCATTCTTCACTTTCAAAAGGAGATTAGCGTAAGCATAATCAGAGGTGAATGTTGAAAGAGTTGTGCTCTACACATAGTATTATAATTACAAATAATGTAACTTCTAGCATGAGATGTGCATATTTAATTTTGCCGATATTTCAGCAATTGGAAATTAAAGATGGCAGACTGCTGCTTGTGAAGGTTTAATGCCTAATGTGTTGTGCGCACCAATGATGTGGCAACTTATTGGTTTTGCGGTTGTCAAAGCCCTTGTTCATATTGCCACATGTTTCAAAGGAGTGCAATTTTTTCAAATTTCATTTTTGTCCTTTTATTGTATGGTGATTTTGCATGTTTTTAGGACAAAAGGGATGTAAAATTAACATTAGAAACAACTGTATTAGTTTACCAGAAAGTGGAGAAAAATGTACATACGTTTTTGTATGTTTAGATGTACTATGAATACTCAGGTTTGGAGCTGCTTGTAAGTATAAAAGTTTTTTTTTTTTTTTAAAAAGAGGTTTACATATGACTGACTTTGCTATAAAGTGCATTTAACAATTTTCATGGCTTGTTGAAGTAATTTACCCAGACAGCGTGTTGTTTCTTGATTACATGGAGTTATTAATGTAACATTTGAAAATATTGTTCAGGCTCGGGTAGGAGAGAAGTCAAGCCACGTGTGTGTGATAGCTGTTTTTTTTTTAGGTTAGCTTTCTATAAATATTACTTAAAATCTACAGGGATCAAAGTATCAATTGGCAACAAACTTTCCAGCTTTGTTTGGATTATAAACTAAAAGGAACAAGTTACTGTTAATGCAATATTTTTTCTTTTTCAGGCATATATAAGTTTGCAGTCAACCACACACGTAAGCATCTTAAAAAGATATTATCTGACCTCTATAGCCATTATAAGCTCCAATATAATATTGAAAATTGTATATCTCAATTGCAGGAGTTACCAAAAAAAAGCGGATTATTTTGTCTTTGTATGATGTGTGGAGGAAAATGCGAAGATAAAGTGCAAGATAATTTAGTGCTTCTAATGATAGTGGTTTGGGTCTTAAATGTTTGAGACTAAAATATTCTTCAAACTATTAATGTGTTAAAAAAAAAAAAAAATGCTGTCATTGGTCAGATATTATCTTTTTAACAGTGAAAAATTCTTAGTTGAATTCATCAATAAATGTGATAGTTATTCACATTGTTTCTTGTAGTTTTTCTTTGCTCTGGCATGTAAAGTACTGCTGTGCTACATCTTTCAAATAATAGAACCTATAGAAATTGAAGAATTATTTTAAGAATGGTTGAGTGGTTAGCAAAATAGTGGCTTTTTCTTTACTTAAACATTTAGTTAAAAATTCACTAGTAAATTTCTATACAGTTTAAAATGTTCCCACTTCTATATCCAAGTCCGTTGGAAATATTTCTGATTTATAGACTTGGGGAGATATCTGCTATTACTGCTATTTGACTACTATACAAGTAGTGTGCGTGCCACATTCCTCTCTGGATTGGGGAAGCACTTTTAAAATTATTTAATATTTTCATTGAGATCTGTGGCTCACTGCATACTGTACCGCAATGAAATTAGCCTGGGATGAAGTAAATATTTTAAAAATTAAGGTTTCATTGTTTCCTGCTATTGTATTTAGCATCAGTACGTTTAAGCTTTATAGTACTGAGGCACCCTTTTCCCTTTTCAAATTGTTTTGCTTTGTTACATAGTTTGATAATGCAGTATATATCTTAGCAGTGATTGATACAAAGATTCTCTCTATAATTTGTTTTGACTTCACAAACCATGTTACAGAATTGTTGCATTACTCTTACTCCTTTCTCCTTTGCAGGCACTAGTGTGCTTTTGCTTGTCTTGGTATATAATGTATTAAATTCAGAAACACAGACAAATGTAATGCAAAACTTTTGCTGTCTTCAAATTAAATAATATTTGAACTTTTAAAATTGTTTTAAAGTTACATCTTACTGGCTGTATTCTATTAGTCAACAAAGTCTGCACTTGCATTTAAATGTTCACAGGATATTTTAACCTTGATATTGCCTGTTATTGGGTGCATCTGATGCTCCCCAATGTCAAAACAACTTTACCAATTTTTTAGATCATCGTCTGAATGGAATGCCTTCTCAGAAAATGAACACAATGTAAAAAGTAGGTCTGATACTGCAGCAGTCTCAAGAATACCTAAAATGGTTCATGGACTAATGAGTCAATCATGTTATGTCAAGATGCATTACATTTTGTCTTCCCATTAAGATATTTGCATAGAACAGTATGCAAGAATTTGCAGCTTCCATCTTGATTGGGTGGTAGTTTAAGTTAAGTTTAAGATTTTTACACTGATTTCAATTACTTATTCCCATATTTGTGCCAGTTTGGATGCAGTGTAAAATCCTGCATTCTGCTTATTGGAGATCTTTTTGAAACTTGGTGTTGCATTACACTTGATTTGTGCATCATTCATTTCATTAAAACTTTGAAGCCTATCAAGAATCAATACTTACAAGTTAGCACACAACTGCATGGTCAATTAAATGAAAGGATCATCCAAATAAAACTTCTAATTATGACCTATTGTCCAATGGAGGGATTAGTGCTCAAGATGATTATAAAATTGCTATCTGAAGTTGCAGTTCTATTAATGATTAGAAAATAAAAGTACTTTCTATAGTTCTATACAATAAGTGCATGTTCGTATATTTCTTCAGCACCATCATACTTTGAGGGTTGCTTGCTGAGAGGGTACATAATACAACTATTTGCCGTTTTTATAGCCTTTAGGCATTCTTAATTTACATTGAGCTATGTTTTCGTATCAACAATCTCGCAGAAACTCGCAATCTGCAGTAAAACATGCTGCAATACTTAATTGTGCTTTATCCCTATCGTAAATGTCCTGAGGGTGTATGCTTTATTTACAAATGAATGAGTGGATTTCAGGCTGCCAAACTTTTGTTTTCTGATTACGGATCGTAAAATTGTTGAAACGTTTTGACATCCAGCATGGAAGCATTAAATGTTTTGAATTCTAAAACATTCAAATTGTACAAATACGGTTCTTATGCCACATTTTTTCCGTACGGTGAAATTAGTGCAAAGAGTTCATCTCCAATTTCATATGATACTGGAGCCATTCATTCGACAATTTTTTTTTTAATAATTATCTTAATTAACATTTTCTTTAGTTAGTTTTCTCATGCTGGTCTAATTTCAACTGTATTGAGATTTTTTTGAACAGTTAGATACGAATGCAAGCATTTATAGCTGAAGCGTGCCAAATTAACCACACTTGTGTGATTTATTGGAAATGGACATTAAGGGTCTAATTCTAGGAAGCAGGGTTACTTTTTTGTAACCCTGCTTAATACGTAGCGTTGTTGTTCCATTGAGTGCTCTTAAGTTATTTTAAAAATCCAATACAATTTAAGGCTTGAAACAATATTTAATGCCAACTAAATGGATGATTTATATATTTTTAATGCATGGGCTTTTCGAAAGAATGTCTGTCACCTTCCTAGCTTCTAATAACAATCCATAGATCAAGGTATGTTACATTAATTTGATTATTGTAGGTAACATTAAATCCTATACAAAAACTCTGCATAATTCAAAAATAGGATGAATAATATAAAATGATATATACTTTTTTAATTGAAAATTCTTCAAGCTCATGTTTCATTGTCCATAAAAATATCCGTTAGTGCTTGAATGTGTGATCAAAGAATGTGTGATCAAATTTATGGCAGTCCCTGGAGATTGTAAACATTCTTCCGATCTGCCATTTACACTTCTATGTGCCACAATTTAATTTTATTTGTCCCCTTGATATCATTCCTTGTCAAAAAAAGAATACATTTTTAAAGCGTTTGTCAGTGCCCTGACCACCTGAAGGCAATGTAATTATATTTTAGCTAAATTTATATGGAAGTACTGATGGTCAAAAGTAAAAGGAAACTCTTGTTTAAAGATTTAATTTTGTGGAGATAATCAAACTTCAATGATCTGCTCAAAAACTGTACATTGCGTAACTAGATTTTTATTTAGTACCTTGGTAATTAATCCTAAACATATATATATAAATCAATAAACTTGCAGATATCTTGGTGACGACAGACTTTCCAGTGTTACCTTGTTCTTTTAACCAATAGAGCGGAATTATTTATGAGGCATTTTTTTCCATCGAGAAGTCTCTTTTTTTACACACTATTTTGAGTTGGTACTGAATTGTGATATTTTTTCATTTTATTTTGTCTCTTAGGTGTGCTGATTGAGGAAAAGCACTGAAGTTGTCAGTCATTTGAAATTGGCCTTTGTGATAACCACTCCTAGTTGTGCATTTCAGTGATACAATCTTGCTACTAGCTAAAATTTCTACATGTTGTCTAAAATTGTTTCAGTTCTATGTTAGCTTCCTGGGTAATTTCATTTCATCAGAAAATATATGGTAGTGTTAGATATTTTCATCTTTTTCTTAAACTGTTTTTAACACGGGTCCATTTAAATGTGAAAATAAAAGCAGGGTGTAGGAACCCTGGATAATGAGATATTGAGGTTCTGGGCACTAAAGAGGCATGGATCAGTTACAGATAGCTGGAGGAGTAAAGGGGATGCAGAAAGGCAAAAAGCTGCATGTCAACTTTGGCAGAGAAAATTAGAGAGGGAGATTTATGTGTATTAAGGGACAGAGTAACCAGAGAGAATATAGGGGCCCCACAAAGACCAAAGTGTATGGAGGTAGGTGAGGTCCTCTGAATATTTCACTTAACCATTGGGGGGAAAAAAAGTCAAAGCTAAGGAATTTTAATTGGGTTGTCCTCATTACAGTAGAGGAGGTGCTTGACATCTAAAATATATGACGGTAGTTAAATCTCCAGAGCCTGATCAGGTATATCTCCAGGAATGCCAGAAAACTTGAAGACATTGCAGGACCCTGGACAAGATATAAGCATGAATGTTAGCCATGGGTGAGATTCTGGAAAACTGAAGGGTGGCTAATGTTTAAAATGGGCTGCAAAAAAAAATCCTGGGAAATCTAAACTAGGCCGCCTAACATCTGTGTTGGTAAGCTATTGGAGGGGAATCTGAAGGATTTATTTATGTGTGTGTGTGTGTAGTTGGAAAGGCATTATTTAGGGATAGTTCTTTGAAGAAGTAACCAAGGTTGATGATGGTAGGGCTGTAAACTTAGGACTTCAGCTAGGCCTTTAGGGTTCCATGTGGTAGGCTGCTGTGGAAGATGAATTGCATGGGATCTAGGGAGAGCTAGCTAATTAGATCCATAATTGACTTGTTGCCAGGATGGAGGAAGATTATTTCTCAGATTGGAAGTCTGACTAGTGTGCTCCAGGATTCAGTACTGGGCCCACTGTCATCAATATCAACAATTTGTATGAATGTGCATGGTGTGGCAAGTAAGTTTGCAGTAAAAAAACATGACATAATAAAGTTTATGAAGAATTAGAACAGAGATGAGGAAACAATTTTTCACAGAGTTGTGAGTCTGTGGAATTCTCTGCCTCGGTGGCGGCCGGTTTTCTGGATACTTTCAAGAGAGCTAGATAGGGCTCAGTCGGAGTCAGGGGATATGGGGAGAAAAGGGGTACTGATTGTGGATGATCATATTGAATGGCCGAATGCCCTACTCCTGCACCTATTGTCTATTGTGTAATTACAGTGGCGGCATCTTTAGCAGAATGCAATTTAGCAGATGTTGCATTCTGTAAATTCCAACTAGGGTAGGACCTTGACAGTAAATGATGGGCTTTGGGATTGTTGTAGAACAGAGGGACCGAGGGGTACATGTTTATAGTATCCTGAATGTTGTGCACCAGGTAGACAGGGTGGTGAATTATGTTGGCATGCTGGCCATTCATGGCATTGAGTATTGGATGTTATGGTGAGGTTGTACAAGATGTTGGCGAGGCTGCACTTGAAATCTTGTGGTGTTTTTGTCACACTGCTCCAGAAACCGTGCAGAAAAGGTTTATGGGTACTTCCCAAACTCAAAAGATTGAGTAATAGACATTGCGAAGTCAAACATTTTATTTCTCTGACTATAGGGGACTGAGGGATAATTTTATTCAGATGTATAAAACTATGAGGGGTATAGATGAGCTGAATGCAGAGCCTTTTTCCAAGGAAAGGAAATCCAGAGGGCACACATTTTAGGTGAGGAGAAAGATTTAATAGGAATCTGGGAGACACCCTTTTCACACACAGGCTGGTATATACAGTGCCCTCCATAATGTTTGGGACAAAGACCCGTCATTTATTTATTTGCCTCTGCTCCACGATTTGAGATTTGTAATAGGAAAAAAAATCACATGTGGTTAAAGTGCACATTGTCAGATTTTAATAAAGGCTATTTTTACACATTTTTGTTTCACTATGTAGAAATCACAGCAATGTTTATAGTCTTCCTCTCCTTCCCCCCACGCGCACACACACACACATTTCAGAGCAACATAATGTTTGGGACACAGCAATGTCATGTAAATTAAAGTAGTCATGTTTAGTATTTTGTTGCATATCCTTTGCATGCAATGGCTGCTTGAAGTCTGCAATTCATGAACATCACCAGTTGCTGGGTGTCTTCTCTGGTGATGCTCTGCCATCTCATTTTAGCCATCTTTAGCTTATGCTTGTTTTGGGGGCAAGTACCCTTCAGTTTTCTCTTCCGCATATAAAAGGCATGCTCAATTGGGTTCAAATCGGGTGATTGACTTGGCCACTCAAGAATTGACCATTTTTTAGCTTTGAAAAACGGAAACCTGGCTATTCTATTTTTGCGGCTAACCAGTGGTTTGCATCTTGCAGTGTTGCCTCTGTATTTCTGTTCATTAAGTCTTCTGTGGACAGTGGGCATTGACAATTGCACACCTGACACCTGAAGAGTGTTTCTGATTTGTCTGACAGGTGTTTGGGGATTTTTTTTAATTATAGAGAGAATTCTTCTGTCATCAGCTGTGGAGGTCTTCCTTGGCCTGCCAGTTCCTTTGCGTTTAGTAAGCTCACCAGTGCTCTCTTTCTTCTTAATGATGTTCCAAACAGTTGATTTTGGTAAGCCTACGGTTTGGCTGATATCTCTGGCAGTTTTATTCTTGCTTCTCAGTCTCATAATGGCTTCTTTGACTTTCATTGGCACAATGGTCCTCGTTGATAAACACCAATAAAAGTTTCCAAAGGTGATGGAAAGATTAGGTGCTGAGAGCTCTCTTATATCTGCATTAAGGAGGCAATTAAACACACTTGACCAATTATATATGCCCGTGAAGCCATGTGTCCCAAACATTATGGAGCCCTGAAATGGCGGGATTATATAAATACAGCTGTAATTTCTACATGGTGAAACCAAAATGTATAGAAAAAATACCCTTTAATAGATTCTGACAATGTGCACTTTAACCACGTTTTTTTTTTTTCCCCCTCTATTACAAATTTAAAATTGTGGAGTACAGAGGCAAATAAATAAATGATGGGTCTTTGTCCCAAACATTATGGAGGGCACTATGTGGGCCAATATGTCAGAAGAAATGAAGTACAATAACATTTCAGAGACATTTGGACTGATATGGGGATATGATTGGGTCTAAAGTGGACAAATGGAACTAGCATCTTAGTTGGCATGGACGAATTAGGCCGAAGTGTCTATTTCCATGCTCTATGACGCAGCATTTTGTACCATCAAAGCTGCTCTGCATTAGAGGCAGTGAGTAAAGGCACAATTACGTTTTCCTCCACCCTACTCAAATTTTCTAAAGGAGGATTTGTCTAGGTTAGTTGACCATTCCGACCAACCATACTTTTTAAATGTTATCTCGAATAAAGGGCACAAAGTTCTGGAGTAATTCAGTGGGTCAGGCAGCATTTGGAGAATCTGGATAGGTGACGTTTCTGGACAAAACTTTACTTCAGATGATACTGTTTTGTCCCATTCCTTCTCTCCCGAGATGCTGCCTGTCCCGCTGTGTTACTCCAGCTTTTTGTGTCTATCGACTGTTTTGTATAGATGGATCATTCTGGATTGAATTATCAGCACATTTTTTTTCATCTTTTTTCTGTGTGTTTTCATTTTTTTTTTATGCTTCTTGGATTCTCATCCAGCATTAGATGCTGTTAGGTACTCCTTTGTTTTCCAATATATTTGACCATTTCACATTGCCTGAAAAAATGCACCTTTCTTGCAACACTCGGATTACTCTGCATTGGTGACTGAATGGTTCTGGCAATTTTTGTTTTTAAATATCTTGCAGAAAAATTGATTGATTAAATATAGCATGTTTAAGTCTTAGTTTGTTGTCAATATTTTGGATATTGACTCTTTTCAGTAAAGATCTCGAGAGTCCAGAGTGTTTAATTGTCATATGTACAGACAACAGAACATGAAATTCTTATAGCAGCATAATAGACCTGTGAACTCAACACATAAATGGAATAAACACAAACCTGTAATTTCTTTAATTTTATCCTGTTCAATGTTGGACTCCAATTCTTAATCGTATGAACTCTGCTACAGATCATCTTATTTTTACTTGGATTGAGCAAATGAGTGAGGTACAGTTTTTAATGACTAAATGTGAAGGCACTACACCCATTTTCTGCTGTCAGAATCATAATGTCAAGGAACAACTTTCCCATAGGTGACAATGCATGCCTAAATTATTACATCATACTTTGTTTTATTGACAATATGTAATGCATGTGTAAATAACTAGATTTGTTTCTAGTGAGCATATAGAATTTATCCAACATAATAAATTATATTGTAAATATAATGTTAGTTTAATCATGTTGCTAAAATATAACTAATCTGCTGCACTCTGGACAGTAGTATTAGTTGTGGATTTTCCATATTATTGGGTGTATTTCTGTTTATACCTCTACATTTTTAACATTGTTGTAGACTTACACATTCAAGCAGCTGGGTTTTAAGATACCAGGCAAATGAGACCAAAGCATTCACATTCAATCATGTTACTCTTCCCAGTGTTAATATCCTGGCCGGTAACCTGTGAATCAAAAATGTGGCTGCATGGTCATGTCAACATAAAAATGGAAACTTCTGGGAAATACTCTACAGGTAAAGCAGCATCTGTGAAGAGGGATCCATTAACATTTAGGCTGATGAGTTATCTTCGGCTCTACAAAAACTTGTGATGAAAAGTAATTGACATAAGTTTCCCTCAGTAAGACAATGGATGTGATATTTCCAGCATGTGTTCATTTCAGACAGCTGGAGTTTTCAGTTCTTGGGTTGGAGGGAAACCAGCAGTGAAGTTCATTGGGTGTTGGAAATAGGTCCTTTGTTATTTGCATACATAAATGACTAGGTGACACCCAAGTTTCCATATTTGCAGTTTATACAACATTTAGTATTGTACATTTTGTTGTTAATAGACTTCAAAGGGGTGGTGAAATAATTTGGTACATATACATTTGGAGAAAAGTGCGTTTTTACATATTAGCAAGAAATTAGAAGCTTCTATATAAACTTGAATGCTCATCTAAAAAGCTTTAAAAGTGAAGAGATCTGAATATGTATAATTTGTGGAACGTGGCAAAACAGGTTGAGAAACCGGTTTAAAGAAATGCAAGCAATCTTGGTTTTTATATCAAACCCAAGAACAGGAAAGTCATGATAAATTCTTAGTACTGCATTGATTTAACCACCATTGGAGTATTGTGCACAATTTTAACCGCCACACAAATACAGGAAGAGATTTATTACAATGGTTCCTGGAAAGAATCAAGGAGCTGGTATTTTTCTCATTGTTTCAGGTGCTCATGATAGAAATATTTAAATACATGAATGGTGTAGCTAATAGATTAGAAATACTTTCCATTGATAGGGGTGTTGGGAAATGGGACTTTATATGAAGGTCATCTGTGAAAGGACCAGAAGTAACAAGCTGTTATGGTCTAGAAAGTACTGCCTGAGATAGCAGTAGTGGCAGTTTCCGTTGTAGCATATGCAAGGGAGCTGGATCGATATCTGAAAGAAGAGTGTTTATAGGGCCATGAATGATTGTAGAAGATTGCAGGAGGAACTACTGGTCAGGCAGCATCTGCGGAGGGATAGGAATAGTCTACACCTTGGGTTGACACCCTGTGTTCGGACTGAAAATGTAGAGGGAGGATAAAACCAGTATAAGGGAGATTAGGTTGAACTATAAGTGGACTGAGGTGCAGAGAGATGAGCAGGCTCAGCCGGGTGAGAGGGATGGGGTGGAGTCGTCATGCTGGAAAGGTTGCAGATGGTGAATAAAACCTATGACATAGATGAATGGTCAGAGTCTTTTTCCGAGGGTGGGGGAGTCTAAAATGGGAGAGCATGCATTTAAGGTTGGGGGGGGGGGAGGGTATAAATTGGTCCTTCAGGACAAATCTTTCGCACAGGGTGGTGGGTATGTAGAATGGGCTGCCTAAGGTGGTAGAGGTGGGCACCATTACAACATTTAAAAAACATTAGAGCCACTATGGATAGGAAATGTTAGAGCAATTATGGGCCAAACAAATGCAAATGGAACTATCTCGTAAACAGCTTGGTCGACTTGGACCAAAGTGCCATTTGCATGCTGTTCAAATATTTTGAACAGCATGCAATACTTCAAATATTTTCTTATTACTGATAAGGCCTTGATTTGTCCTTAAAGGAACAATGTTGGCAGTTCTCCATTCATCTGAGACATTGCAACTGGCCAAGGAAGATACAAAGTTCTCTGCCAAGGTCCTACTACAGCCCGAGATAAATTCTACCAAGCCCTGGGGACTTGATGTCCACTTCAATGTTCCTCAAAAGCTGAAACACCTGGAGAGTATTTCAAACCAGTAGGTTCAGTAACAGGAAGGTTTAAGAGTGTTTTTCTTTGGTTGGCTAACAGAGATGCGCAATAGGAAGTGAATCTATAGTGGAGTAATCTACTTGGAGCAGCTGTTTTCAGAGAAGCTGCATTTTGTGAGTGCTAAGACTTCAGCTATGACATTGAGCAGAGGGGAATGGCAAGATAAATTAAAGTCTTGTAACTAAGTGCAGTTGGGATGGCAATTAGGGTAGTGGTATGCTCCTGTAGGATGCGAGCAATCATGGGACCATGTCTGAATGATCTGACTTGTGGGAAATGTGTCTGGCTGCATCTCCTGACCAAAGATACTAGAGGAATCTTTTCTCCTGACTAACTGCGTGAGGCAACTGGAGCAGGACGATCTCCGAGTCATCTGGGAGACTGAGACTCGTAGAGGTTTTAGAAAGATGGTCACACCTACTGTGCAGGCAGAAAAGATGGGTTACCACTAGGAAGGTAAAGATAATAGGTACAGAGTGCAGGAATCCCCTGTGGCCATTCTCCTAAAAGAAAACAACTTTTTTTCAATACTATTGGGGAATTACTTCAGGAGAAGGCAGTAACAGCAGTCAGATCTGTGGTGCCAAGACTGGCTCTGATGTGCAGCAAGGCAAGGTGAAGTTGGAAGGAGCTATAGTGATCAAATTTCAGAATGATCTGCGTTGGAATGGTCCGACTGATCATGCAACGGTGAAAGCAACAGGTGTCCTAAATTTTCTGAGGCGCAACTTTCATCATTGTTCAACTTCTGTCAAGGAGAAGCTGTACTTCACCCTCGTTAGACCTCATTTGGACTACGCAGTTGCAGCATGGGACCCATACACAAATAAAAACATTTATTTCATTGAATGTGTCCAAAGACAGGCTGCTCGATTTGTTACTAACACCTATGAGAGAGAAGCGAGTGTTACCAAACTTCTGAATTCTCGGGTGGAACCATCTCCAAGACAGACGTGAAGCTCACCGTTTGACCTGTTTTTACAAAATGTGAAATGGTCAGCTCGACATAGATTACAAGACCTACACCAAACCCAAACCAATTAGGAGCAGACGAGGGCATTTGATCCAATTTGTGATTCCATCTATCAAGTCAGATGTGTACAGCAATTCGTTCTTCCCCCGCACAATTAAAGCATGGAATAATCTCCACCCTACCACAGTTACCCAACCAGATGCAACTAAATTTAAGGTAGCTCTTCCCAAAAACCCTTTCTGGCTTCAGTCCTCCCTCAACCACCTCCAGTTTAAATTCCATTTGGAATATTTTGGAGGACCAAGAAACCAAGATAGGAAACTTGATCAAGGGACCGACAGGAGATTCTGCACTGTAACTATACTTAAAGATGATGTGTTGTCTCCCTAGTGCCAGGGTTCTTTCTTGTATCTTCCTAAACGGCTGCAAGGCATGTGGAACTGCTGAGGTGAATAAAGAGTTAGCAGGACCTAGAGGGTGGTAATCTCTGGATTACTACCAATGCCACATGTTAGTGGAGGTAGGAATCTAAGGTTACTTCAGATGAATGTGCAGCTAAGCAGATGGTGCAGGAGATGGGTTCAGGTTTTGGTCCATTGGGATCTCTTCCAGGGCAAAGGTTACCTGTACAAGGACAGGTTGCACCTGAACTGGAGGGGACCAATATCCTGGGAGGGAGATTTGTTGATGCTACTTGGGTGGGTTCATATGATATTGGCAAGGGAAGGGTCTCTGAGCAGTAAGGACGATGACGAAGCTAGGGTCAAATACTGAAGTCAGACCAAGATTAACAGGCAGGAGCATGGCAAAGAGAGGAAAGACTAATGGTTTAAACTGCATTTATTTCAAAGCTATAGGCTTAATGGGCAAGGCAGATGTGGATTGGCTAGCAGAGTGGATTGGCTCAAGGATTGGGGCATTGCAGCCTTAACAGAAACACGGCTGAGTGAAGGGCAGGACTGGCAGCTCATTGGTACAGGGTGCAGAAGCTGGTAAGAGAGAAGGGTGGTTTGCCTTTTTGATCAGAGAGGACATGACTACAGTGCTTGGTGAGGATATTCTTGGAGTATCATTCAGTGAGGCTATACGAGTATAACTTAGAAACAGGAATGGACCGATCACTTTAATGGGGCAGTATTATGGGTCACCCAAATAATGAAAATTAGAGGACCAGATGTGAAGGGAGATTACAGACAGCTGTAAGAATAATGGGAGACTTCAACTTCCCTAATATTGACTGGATCTCGCATAGTGTGAAGGGCTAATCCAGTGAAGCCATATGGGTAGAGCACAGGGGTAAGAAAGATGCAATCACTATGGAAATAAGGAACTGCAGATGCGGATGTACCAAAAACGATTAAGTGCTGGAGTAATTCAGCGGGTCAGGCAGCATCTCTGAGAACATGGATAGGTGACATTTTGGGTTGGGACCCTTCTTCAGACTGATTGGGGTGGGGGAGAGAAGAGAAGCGAGGAGGGGCTGGACAGGGCTGGATGCAGATGAGGGTTTTTTTTTTTAAAAAATAAGCAAATGGTTGGGCAAAGGCCAGAGATGAAAAGAGACAAGGTGAGATGCAAAAGGATTGAGGAGTTGCAATATCAGAATTGTCTAAACCCTGGAACTAGTCCTGTTCTTTTGATTAACCAAGTCTCTGTAATGGAAGCGACAATGTCGTTCCATGCACTTCAGGCTCTATGTTCAGCTATTTTATCCGTAATATTCATCGCATTTAAATAAATACATTCACCCCATCAGTCCTGTCCTGTTCATTAACCTGGTCCTCCTTTTTCTTCCTTTTAGACTAGCTTGACCTAACCTCCATCTTCCCCTCAATCCCTCCTTGCTGGATGCCTTCTCGGGTTTCCACCCCAGCCATGTTAGTTTAAACCCTCCCATCAAGCACTAGCAAACCTTCCTGCAATGAAATTGCTGGGCTCCAGTTTGGATACACGGTGTGAGTTTTTTCCACGTTCAAATAATTAAACCTTTTTAAAGGTATTGTGGCAATCAGACATCCTGGAATGGGATCCTTTGGTCCACTGAGTCCAAGCTGACCATCATGCACCTATTTACACTCATCCCTGAAGCCCCATCAGCTTTCCCAAGATGCAACCACTCCCAATTTGCCCACCAACTTGCATGTCCCCTGAATGGAGGAGGAAACTCATGTATACCGAAGTGGTCAACATAAATTTTGTATGGGAAAGAAAGAAATGAATATGTTCTCAATTCAAATACTACCAAAGGGATTAAATAATTCTACATTGCAAATTAACTCAAAATTCATTTAAAAATAAAAAGGCTAATATGTATGAATTCAAAAGCCTTACATTTATTCTTAACCTACATTTACAAAATGTATCAAACCACTTGCAGTACATAAAGCAGCGGAGCA
Source organism: Leucoraja erinaceus (assembly GCF_028641065.1). NCBI lineage: Eukaryota > Metazoa > Chordata > Chondrichthyes > Rajiformes > Rajidae > Leucoraja > Leucoraja erinaceus. The sequence goes on from NC_073383.1 coordinate 55,719,613, forward strand.
GTTGGATATGAATCTACATAGAAATATTGTTTCATTCCCATTACTTCTGATAAAGTTCTGTGATGCCCAGTGATCCTTTCTTTGAAACAATTGTTGCTTGTGCTTCTGTTTTGGCCACAGTCTTACTTTCCTGGAATGGCTGTTTCGTTAGTTTCTTTATGATAAATGCATGCTTCAATAGCTGTTTTGCTGAAGGACGCTTGCATTGGTCCCTAGGTGAAAGAAAGAAATAAGTAAAATAGTCGTCTTGCAGTTACACTACAAATGTTTTGAATCTGCAGTGTCTGAATTTCAGAGTCTTATCCCCCTGTCCCACTTAGGAAACCTGAACGGCAACCTCTGGAGACTTTGCGCCCCACCCAAGGTTTCCGAGCAGTTCCCGGAGGTTGCAGGTAGTGGAAGCAGGTAGGGAGACTGACAAAAACCTTTGGGAACCGCATGGAAACCTTGGGTGGGGCGCAAAGTCTCCAGAGGTTTCTGTTCAGGTTTCCCAAGTGGGACGGGCATAAGGAACGAGTTTGTCTTCTGTACACATCCCTTGTGTGAACAAGGAATTTCATTGCACCCTGGTGTAAATGCCAATGAATTAATCTGAATTAGACAACTAAAATGTTAGGTGTAATTAATCTGGTGGCCTACTGTGAGTTATCCCATCTAAAATTGACTTGAGGATAAGGTGCAGTTTAATCTATCAGTGAAGAAAGGAGTAAACTTGGTCAAGGATGGGCAAGGGTGAAAAGATCCACTAAGCTTGATGACTGCTAACCCTTCTACCCATTGTCCAGTCTGTAATGTGAGATTGTTAACTCTGCTTGAACAGTTCGAAGCAAATAATGATTTCAGCTCTCGTTTTCTGGAAGCACACCTGTGTCTGGAATCGGATTGGCAGTGATGTTTATTCGGTCTTGGCTCAAAGACAGGAAGTAGAATAAGATGGGGTGGAGCCAAGAAATGCAAAGAGCAGACAACATTATTGGGAGTTGTATATAACAAATCACACACACACACACACACACACACACACACACACACACACACACTCACACACACACACACACACACACACACAGAGCGAGGGCAGCATTTTCCGCTTTAATTTCAAGAATCTTATTTCCATCTGGTCAATATGGGACCTTAGTGATCATTATATGTATACTGATTGAAAGTAATCTAGTTCAATCTGAAACCAGGATCTTGAATATAAATAAACCTAACGTCAATGACAGGAACCCTACTATCTAGGGAGGGAAACGGACCAGGAGATCACTAGTATGGAAACTGTAAGAATCTACCATTAAATAATTGATAACAGAGTGCATGGAAAACAATTCGAAATGTATTTCGACAAATCTTTTGGAATATTCGTCAACATTCACAAGGAGGAGGGTGAGCAGCCAGAAGTCATTGTGTATGTTAGCACAAATGACATAAGTAGGAAAAGCGAAGAGATACTGCAAAATGAATATAGGGAGTTTTGCAATAGATTTTGCAGAATCTCCAGGGTCTCTGGATTACTCCCGGTGCAATGTGCTAGTGAGGGTAGGAACAGAGAGATAGCACAGATGATTGCTTGGCTGAGGAGTTGGTGCAGGCGGCTGAGATTCAGATACAGTATTTGGATCTTTGGGATCTCTTAATAATGGGGAAAAAAGCTTATACTTAAATTCTGGAAAAATGCGCCGACACCAACAATAAAAATGTGGATATCAAATATGTTTGAAACATTACATCTGGAAGAGATGAGATTCCTCCTAGCAGGTAAAGCAGACCAATTCCAAAATGTTTCTGGACCTATTACAAGTATGAGGTGCAATAGTAATCTAAAAAAAACAAATATATAAATAAGCGGAATCAGGACCTGGTAACGGGAGGTAAAATAACAAAAACAGACTTGGTTGGTAGTCCCCTTCCTGCGGAGTTTAATGTTATAATAGAGCGATTGTTTCTATTTTCTCTTTCTTTTCTAGGGTCTATTTTCTCACTTTACTTCCTTCTCTAACTTCTTTCCTAAGGGGCTTTCTTTTCCTTACACTCTTGCACTGCACGACTCTCTTGCACTTTCTTTACTTTCCTTACTTCTACCATTTTCTAAAAGCACAAAAAAAAATGAAGCGGTACAAAAAATGTATTAAGATATACATATACATGTGTTGTGTAGAATTGTAATTTACCGTACTTCTAATAAAAATAAAATAAAAAAAAATAATAATAATAAATAAGGGATCTCTTCTGGGGCAGAGGTAACCTGTACAAGTGAGGACGGATTACACCTGAACTGTGCCAGAACCAAAATCCTAGCATGAAGATTTGCTAGTTCTATTCTGGTGGGTTAATACCAGATTGACAGGAGGGCAGGATCTAAAGCAGGAGAGAGGCTGGAAGTTGGTATGGAAGGTGATGAACGAAAGTTCAGTAGGCAGGATAGGCAGGAGAACAGCAGGGAATGAGGAAAGAACGCTAGATTGAATTGCATTCATTATAATATGAGAGGCCTGACAGATAAAGCAGATGATCTCAGCACATGGATAGGTACATGGTTCTGGGACATTGTAGCCATTACGGAAACCCAGTTAAGAGATGGACAGAACTGGCAACTTAACGTTTCAGGGTACAAATGCTGCAGGTGGGGTTAACAGAGGAGGGGTTGTTGCTTTATTGATTGAGGAGAATGTCAAAGCAGTAGTCCATTTCTGATGGTTTGCCCAATGAGACTTTATGGGTATGGCTGAGGAATAAAAGAGGGGTGATCACCTTGTTGGGAGTGTACTGTAAGCCCCATAATAGAAAAATATGCCAGGATTGTGCCGGCAGCTGCAAGATGGAATAGGGGGTTGTCATAGTAAGTGATTTTAACTTTCCCAGTATATACAGGGATTGCCATAGTGTAAAGTGCTTAGACTGTGTAGAATCTGTCAAATGTGTTCAGGAAAGTTTACTCGGGCAATATATAGAGGGTCCAACAAGGGAGAGGGCAAAGCTTGATATGCAGCACAAGTACAGGCACTTTGGCCCACAATGTCTGTGCCAAACATGATGCCAAGACCATCACTTATATACCTGTGAATAACCCATATCCGTCTATTCCCTGGATATTCATATACCTATCTAAAATACTTTTAAATGTCACTAACATATCTGCTACAACCACTGCGTTCCAGGCACTTAAAAAAACTTGCCTTGCACGTTTCCTTTAAATGTTGCCTATATCACCTTAAATTTATGCCCTGTAGTATTTTATATTTCCGGCCTGGGAAAACCAGTCGATCCTATCCATGCTTCTCATAATTTTAAATACTTTGATCAGGTCGCCCTGCAACCTCTGGTGTCGCAGAGAAAACAATCCAAGTCTGTGCAACTTCTCCCTGCAGCTAACATCCTCAAATCCTGGCATAATTTTGGTAAACCATCTCTGCACAGTTTCCAAAGCCTCCTCGTCCTTCCTGTAATGGGGTGGCTAGAACTGCACATAATACTCCAAATGTGATTACAAGAAACATAGAAAATACGTTCAGGAGTAGGCCATTCGGCCCTTCGAGCCAGCACTGCCATTCAAAATGATCATCCAAAATCAGTACCCTGTTTCTGCTTTCTCCCCATATCCCCCGATCTGTTAGCCCTAAGAGCTATATCTAACTCTTGCTTGAATACATCCAGAGAAGTAGCCTCCACTGCCTTCTGTGGCAGAGAATTCCACGGATTCACAACTCCCTGGATGAAATTTAATTATTTTTTTTACCAGAAGCCGTTTGCAGCACACATCTAGCATTTGAACTCCTATTCCGAATTGGAAGCGCTGCAAAAAGTTCAAGAGCTATCACTTTGTCAACATAACTCTTGATCGTCCATGTCTATAAATTTATCAAAGTCCGTAGAATGTAGTGAGAAACATTGCGAGTTGTTTCCACTTCAGAGAGTGAGCTAGATCTTGAAGCACCAGGCCAGCCCAGCCTTAACAATCAGAAACATTTCCCTTTGTCCTATCTATCCCTCCCCAACCTCCCTGCGATTAAATACTTAATTATTTTCTATCCTTCCCAGTTGACAAAAGGTCTTCCACTTGAACCATTAATTCTGTTTCTTTTTTCACAGATGCAGCTTGTCCTGTTGAGTGATTCCAAACAATTTCTTTATTTAACTCCATATGAAAGCTTGGCCAATACTTACAATAGCAGCATTAATATACATCCAATTCATGTACTCGAGTTAATTTATAACATCCTGTACTTTGCAGCTTATGCTGAACAGTGCCCACCAATCATTAAGCTCACAGATTTTTAAAACTTCTAAGCAACATCTTTTAGTGAGCTGACTTTCTGAAAAAAATGCACTACCTCTTGCAATGGATCTAAGATCTGTATGGTGGGTGTCTCCTTGCCTTTATTGAGGCAAGGAAAATAGGAAAAGTGACTTAAAATATTGTTCACTATCTAATTAGTTACAGAAAGAAAATATGAGAATTAGAAGATTGCTGAAAGAGAAGTCAAAAGTAAAATAAACTTTACTTTTTATAAATGTCCAATGGTTAAATTTCTACATAAAAGTAAAATTAAAAGTTTGTTTTATGGTAATTCCATATCCTAGCTCTGTTTTGTAATAAGCCCATGACTCCCTTACTAAATTGCTGTAGGTTTAATTATTTAATTATGTGCATTAAATAGTAATGTGATCGGGTATGATTTTGAATTGAGATTGAATTACATCTACATTCCCCATATTTCTCTGCTTCAGTGAAATAAAAATGAGGGAAATTATTAACAATTTAGCAAGCTAGTGAATTAAAAACATTACATCATGTATTGTAATTCCACAAGAAACTGATTTTGAAATAAATATTTTAACATTCACTTACCTTATCAGACAAATCTGTATAAAATCTTGAGCATTCTCAGAAAACCGATCAGGAAGGTTAGGCATCATACCCTGATGTGCTCCAATGTAAAACATGGCTGCCATTTTGTCCATGTGTGCCAAAGGTGGTTTTCCAGATGCCATTTCAAACACAGTGCAGCCTATACTCCAAATATCAGATTTTTTACCATGTCCAGTCTCATTAATCACTTCGGGTGCCATCCAATAAGGAGATCCATGCATTGATTTTAACATTTCACTGTGTGTATCTTTCACACACGTCATGCGTTTGGCACATCCAAAGTCGATGAGTTTTATCACACCATTAGGCATCAGCATGACATTGTTTCCTTTTATATCTCTGTGAATCACTTTGTTATCATGTAAATAGTCCACTCCTTTTAAAACTTGTTTCGTATATCCACAAAAGACAGGCTCTGGTAATGGCCCGAAACATCGTATAATACCAGCCATGGATCCACCAGGAACAAATTCCATAAAAATGCTGACAACATTGGCCTCTAGGTTTGTACCTAGGAAACGCACAATGTTTACATGATTCAGATCTTTAAGTAGCTCAATTTCCTCTTCCAGTTTCTGATATTCCTTTTTTGCTATAGTTTGATTGGTTGCATTTAAGACAACCTGTTTAACAGCGATTAATTGACCTTGACTGGTGAGACCACAGTACACCTAAACAAAATGAAATGAGAAAAGTTCGTATTCGTTTTTCATGGTCTGGGCATCACTAGAAGGGCCAGCACTTATTGCCCTTTCCTAATTGGTGTTCCCATCCACTGATGGCTTGTACGTCTTGATGATAGAGTTCATCTGCTCTATGTTCTGTAGATAGAATACACCACAGCCACTATGCATGTGTGAAGGGAATGAATATGTAAAGTGGAGGGGACAAGCCCTCGACCTTATCCAGTGGAAGGCAATTTTTTCTCTGTCTGTGATTTTTAAATGGTGGGAATGCTTTGGGATGTGTGTAGGTGAGTCGCATGCCAAATGATACTCAATCTCGAATGCCCATTATTTATGTGTCGGGTCCAGTTAAGTTTCTGGTTAGTGATAATCCTCAGATTGTTGATGACGGGGGTCTCAAAACTGGTAATGCCAAACTCCTAACCTCAATACCCTGACTGATGAAGGCAAGCTGCCAAATGCTTCTTCATCCTATTTATCTGTGTCATCACTTTCATGGGGTTGTGTATCTGTATCCCTAGGTCTCTCTGTTCTCCAACATTCCACAGAGCCCTACCACTTACTGTGTAAGCCCGACACTGATGTTTCCTACCAAACTGTAACACCTTGCATTTTTCTGAATTAGACGCCATCTACTATTCCTCAGCCCTTTGGCCCAGTTGATCAAGTACTTAAAGTAAACCTGGGTAATTTTCTTCATTGCCCACTATGCCACCCCTTTTAGCAACACCCAAAAAATTACTAATTACATTCACATCAAAGTCATTAATATAAATAACAAATAATTGTGGATCCTGTGGTACACCGCGTTGCAGGCCTCCAGAATGGAAAACAACCCTCTATCACCACTCTGTGCCCTTCAAGCCAATTTTGTATCCAGTTGGTTAGCTTCACCTGGATCAATATGGTCTAACTTTCTGTACCAGTCAACCATGCAGTACTTTGTTAAAAGTCTTACTCATATAGATAATGTCTAGGTGAAATTTCTTCTCTTTTCTGAATAATGTCTAATCACTTATTTTGAGAATATGGCCCCTGGTTCTAGATACCCCAGCCAGGGACAATATCATCCCTGCATCTACTCTGTCAGATCCCAAAATGCTTAATGCAATCATCTTATTCCTCTATCTGTAAAGATTATTGCTGCTTAATGTCTCCTCAATTGGAAAATCCCTCCCATCCAGAAATCAATCGGATGAGTTTTATTGCAAGAACATCCTTCCTTAGATAGGAAGACCAAATATGTACACAACATTTCAGGTGCAGTCTTAGCAAACCTCTTTAGTCCATTTCTGACAAAAACAAATTGGGCATTGCTGAGCAATTACAGGTGCATAAGAACTGCTTGAAAGCATTGCTGACAGTATGTTTCATCCCCTTGGCTGAGATTTGTCCTGCATTTTGTGGACAGGCCATAGTTTTTTACATTGCCATTGTTAACACTGTACTGGAGTAGCTTAGATAAAAAGCAGGATAATTCTGAAGCACAACCATATAACCATATAACAATTACAGCACGGAAACGGGCCATCTCGGCCCTACAAGTCCGTGCCGAACAAATGTTTTTTCCCCTTAGTCCCACCTGCCTGCACTCATACCATAACCCTCCATTCCCTTCTGATCCATATGCCTATCCAATTTATTTTTAAATGATACCAATGAACCTCCCTCCACCACTTCCACTGGAAGCTCATTCCACACCGCTACCACTCTCTGAGTAAAGTAGTTCCCCCTCATATTACCCCTAAACTTCTGTCCCTTAATTCTGAAGTCATGTCCTCTTGTCTGAATCTTCCCTATTCTCAAAGGGAAAAGCTTGTCCACATCAACTCTGTCTATCCCTCTCATCATTTTAAAGACCTCTATCAAGTCCCCCCTTAACCTTCTGCGCTCCAGAGAATAAAGACCTAACTTATTCAACCTATCTCTGTAACTTAGTTGTTGAAACCCAGGCAACATTCTAGTAATTAGTAATTCTAGTAACACAAGTTTAAGAATTACATCTAAACTGATTTCAGGGCCTTGGCAATATCCATTACTTGGTCATTTCTTGAAATTACATAGAGTGAATGAAATTTGCTGACGAGATGGAGGAATCAAAGATAAATCATTTACTCAGCATTTCTGTCTGAACAGTTGCAATTGTTTGCATGATCTTAGGTACTCATCTGCTGTATCCTGCCATCATTGTTTGTTGCCGCCGCCTGTTGCAGAGACACCAAACGTCGTTTCTTTATTCAGGCATTATAGGTTAGATATACATGCATGTTTAATCCTCTAACACAAATATCATTGTTGCTGCTGCGAGGCTGTTGCTTCGTGAGCTCGAGCTGAGCTACTGCTGAGGTGGCAGGACACTCACGCAAAGAGAGAAGAAGATGAAGATAGAGGGAAGGTTGACCCGGGGTTCGTTATATACCCCATGACAACTCCTTCCCGCCATTGCCCGGTCACGTGACCCTACCCCCGACTGCCGAGGGTTCGCATAGCAAGTGGCCTAACCACTGGTGCCGCCACACTGTTGCCTTTTTAATAGTTTGCTACCAATTCACAACCAAATGCAGCAGGACTGCCGAACTTTGCTTACAAATATGCATCTCAAATAAGCAAAGTAATTTATTTAATCAAAATCAACATGTTTTTTTTATTACATTTTTCTTCCTTAGCTATTTTGGGTTTGTTTATCATGCAAAAAGAAAATAATATAATTTATTTGACCTTATTTGATCTTTTTCAGCAGGAAGTTTTAGGTACTTACTGTGCCATAGGCTCCTTTTCCAAGCACATTGCCTTTAGTCCATATAATGACATCCTCGCAACTGGAACTACAATCAGACTTTATGGTACTACAAAGTGAACTGCCGGGTCTGCTAGAACTCTTGAACAGTTTTGCAACTGTAAATTCAGCACTCTGTTAAAAACAAATAATTGTATTTCACTTCAATGTAGTTTAAATATTTGTAAATGTATTATTCTCATGATCTATTACATAGAACATAATCCATAGCCCTCAATTCCTTTAATATCCACATGCTTACCCTAAAGTCTCTTAAATGTCATTATCCATCTGCCTCCACCACCACACCCGGCAGCACATTCCACGCACCCACCTGGGTAAGAAAATGTCTTCTTTAAGCTTTGCCCCTCTGATCTTAAAGCTATTTCCATCCTGGGAAAAGGTTCTGACTGTCTATCTTTGCCTCATCATTTTATATACTTCTATCATGACTTCCCTCTACCTCTGGCATTCCAGAGAAACCAATCCGTCCAACCGCTCCCTCCACAAACCGAGAATATAAAAGCAGGGATATAATGCTGAGGCTTTATAGGGGACTGGTCAGGCCGCATTTAGAACATTGTGAGCCGTTTGGGCCCCATAAATGAGGAAGGATGTGCTAGTGTTGGAGAGTGTCCAGAGGAGGTTGATGGGAATGACATTGGGGAAGATTGGGTTATCGTATGATGAGTGTTTGATGACTATGGACCTGGACTCACTAGAGTTTAGAAGGATGAGGGGAAATCTCATTGATGCCTACTGGATAATCAAAGACTTAGATAGAATGAATGTGGAGAGGATGTTTCCACTAGTGGGAGAGTCTAGGACCAAATGGCACAGCTGCAGAATAAAATACATTTCTAGAAAGATGATGAGGAATTTCTTTAGCCAGGAGGTATTGAATCTGTGGAATTCGTTGCCACAGATGGCTGTGGAGGACACGTCTTCGGGAATTTTTAAAGTTGATATTAATCTTTGATTAGTAAGAGTGTCAAAGGTTAGCGTGAGAAAGCAGGAAGAATAGGGTTGAGAGGGAAAGTTAGATCAGCCATAATTGAATGGCCGAGTAGACTTCATCGGCCAAATGGTGTAATTCTGCTCCTGTGTCTTCTGCACATCCTTCCTGTATTGGGGCAAACAGAACTGCACCCAAAACTCCAAATATGGCCTAATCAATGTCCTATAAAGCTGCATCATGACTTCTTGACTCTTATAGTCAATGCTCTGACCAGTGAAGACAAGCACACCATATGCCTTCTTTACCAATCTATCTTGCCACTTTCAGGGAGTTATGGCCTTGGACCCAAGATCCCTCTGTGCATCAATGCTGTTAAGGATCTTGCCATTAATTGCTCATTTTTCCTGTGCATTTAACCTTCAAAGTGCAACACATTTGCTTGGATTCACATTCTATCTGCCATTTCTCCACCCATTTCTGACCTTCCCTCCGTAACTCCCTGGTCAATTCGTCCCTTCCCACCCAAACCACCCTCTCCCTGGGTACTTTCCCTTGCAACCGCAGGAAATGCTACACTTGTTGCCTTGCCTCCATCCAAGGAATCCTCCCCTTCCTGCTTTCCGCAGAGTCCGTTCCCTCCATAACCCCCTGGTCAATTTGTCTCTTCCCACCCAAAACAGCCCCTCCCCGGGTATTTCCCTTGCAACCGCAGGAAATGCTACACTTGTTGCTTTACCTCCCCCCTCGACTCCATCCAAGGACCCAAGCAGTCTTTCCAAGTGAGGCAGAGGTTCACCTGCACCTCCTCCAACCTTATCTACGGTATCTGCTGTTCCAGGTGCCAACTTCTCCATATCGGCGAGACCAAGTGCAGACTTGGCGATCGCTTCGTCGAACACCTCTGCTCAGTTTGCACTAACCATCCTGATATCCCAGTGGCTCAGCACTTCAACTCCCCCTCCCATTCTGAATCCAACCTTTCTTTCCTGAGCCTTCTCCATTGCCAGTGAGGCCCAGCACAAATTGGAGGAGCAGCACTTCATATTTTGCTTGGGTAGTTTACACTCCAGCAGTATGAACATTGAATTTTTCCCAGCTCCCACAAGCCTACTGTCTCCGCCTCTTCCTTTCTTTTTCTCCCCCCCCCCCCCCCCGACATCAGTCTGAAAAGGGTCTCGACCCGAAACGTCACCTATTCCTTCTCTCCATAGATGCTGCCACACCCGCTGAGTTTCTCCAGCATTTTTTGTATACCTTTTTTTTTTTTTTAAAACCAGTATCTGCAGTTCTTTCACTTCAGCCTGAATATTATCCTTCACCCACATCCCTCTGTCCTCTATCAGTCAAGTGGTTATGAATCCACATGACCAACTCACTATTAATCATGTGCATCTTAATCTTCTGGATCTGCATATCATGGTTGTTCACATCAATAACATCCACTGCCTTACCCTCATCAATCACCTCCGTCAGCTCCTCAAAATAGTTCAATCATTATAGAAGACTCAATCATTATGGAAGACTATTATGCTAAAGATCAATGCAAAACTTTCAGAAATCATTTACCTGAAAAGATTTTTCATATGGCATTTTCACATTTGTATTTTCAGACACGTTGTCTATCTTGTCATGACATTCCTTTGCTTGAACATTTGTGGCGATTAATGTTGTGCTATCATCAGTATTATTTTCTTCTAACAACAATGCTGATGTCAGACAATGAAGCAGCTCATCTGCAAGGTTGTCCTCCTTAACACTTTCAAACTGAAATAATGGACTCGTCTTTTCCACGGTCCATATATTAATCAATGGTTGAACTGCAAAACTTGTTTGATCTGAATATGAATGTGAAGCAGCTTTTGATCCACAATAAGTGGTATTATCCTGGTCTTCAGTACATAAGACATTATGTTCTGCTTCATTGCCAACTAGATATGAACCAGGTCCATTGGATAAAACAGCTGTAGACTCTTGTGCAACAGTGGTCCCTACCAAATCTTCTATTGCTGATTTTACATCCGCTTCATCTTTCTTATTCAGAGACTGTTCCAACTCAAATAAATTAATGCCACTGTAATCTGTATTCTTGATGTTTGGGAGCATTGATGTCCTACTGTGATCTGCTGGATTTCCTCCATCAACACTACCACCAAATTGATCCTTGAGTGCATTTTCATGACCCTCTGAATAGACAGGCTTGACTGAAGTTTGTTCAAACACGTCTTCCACAATGATTGACAAACACTGGTCATCTAGGTGAACCTCATAAACTGGTAATGGAATACACAACTCCGAACTATCTGAAAGATGGCCAGAACCTGAAACTTCCTGGCTTTCTATATTGTGGATTAACACCTCATTTCTGGAGGTTCTTGTATGGCAATCATGTGCAGAAATCTGTTCGTTTTTTTGTCCTTTATCACTCTTGAACAAAAATTTAATTTCCTCTGCATTTTTTTTCTTTTTTTTCACATCTATGTCAAGGTTTTCGCGTTTGGAATTCATTTTGTCTTTTATATTCATTACATTATTTTTCTTGGCTGCTTGATTTGTTTTTGAAAGCTTACATGTCAGTCCTTTTCTCTGTGGCACAGTGAGAACAGTTTGATCACTAGTTTCACATGTTGCGAACTTTCGCATTGCACGATACAATGGGCTACTAAACATTTCATAAATTCCTGGCCCTTTATCAATTGGATTTATTTCCTGAAACATATCACTATACTTTAATGCTGAGAAATCATTTGTGGAATTTGATCTTGAATCCAGTGGAATTGGTGAATAATTTATATTGCTGATATATGAATGAGATTTTGCATTAGAAGTTAATCTGTTTTTTATGATATCTCCTTGTACTTTTGATGAAATTTGGTGTTGAGAATTATTTAGACAAGGTGAGCCTGGAGCTTTGTTACATTGTAGAATCTGAGCTGCTGCGGGCATAAGCTTACCTTTCCTCAACCAACTTTGTGCTGAAATGGGAAGGCACTGCAGTGATTTGGGATTAGATTTGTTTCTTTCTATACAAGAGTGACTCCTTTTACTGAAGCAGCTAATCTTGTTTATTTTCCTTTTAACTTCCCTTTCTTTCTGTGTTAAAATATTAAAGCTGGAATTGGCATCGTGAGATGGGTCAAAACTGGCATCTTTCATTTTAACGGAAGTCTTTTTTGAAATAAGCAGGGTTGTAGTGGGTGTTTGTTTTGCCATTGTAACACTTTCAACAGTATTGCACTTTGTATTTGTATCCTCAGGAACTACGATTTCTTCTTTCACAGAAGAATCGTGTCTTGTTCTGACAATCTGTTTTGGCATCGGTATACATTGTCCAAAATAGTCTGCTAACTTTGGAAGAATTTCTCCAGAGGTTATACTTTCTCTTGGTTTGTCATCGTGAAGGAATACAGCTTAAACAGGTCAGCAATTTTGCTTCAATCCCAGATGGATGAGTTAACAAGAGTCGCATCTTCATATACATCTGTTGTAGTAAATGGACCAAGAATATAAAAACGAAGGTGAGAGAAAAAAATTCTGGCATTTTTGACACTGTTGATGCCAATAACATTGTTAAAAACATAGTAATAAACAACCTAAGAGAAATGTGTGCATCCCGGAGTACGGCTTGTGGCATGGGTAGGAGAGAGGGAGGAAGGTTAATTACTTGAAATTATAGCATTCAATGTTCAAACCATTGGGTTGAGAGTTTCTCAAGCAGATTATGAGATGCTATTCCTCCAGTTTGCATGTGGCCTCATTCTGATCCCCGCCCCCACCCCAGGATGCACACATTTCTCCACTTATTTCCCACCCACTGCCAAGTCACCCTGCTCCCCTCCCCTCTTTCCTACACTCACATCCATCCCTGCGGCTTTCATTTCCCTTTTATCCACCCCTCCCCTCCCCTCTTTTCACCCCTCATCCTGTTCCCTTTCACCTGTATTTCTGCCTCTGGCTTTACATTTCGCTCCTCCTCTTCTCTCCTCATCTGTCATGCTTTTGTCTCCTTTGCACCTCTAGCCTTTGTCACGTATTCCACCCATCTGTCAATCAATTCCCCTCAACTCTTTCCATCTAACACTTGCCAGACCTTGTCCCACTCCCACTTCTCTCACCTAATCCAATCAAGCTGAAAATAAACCCTGGCTTGATACATCGCCTGTCCATTCCCTGCTCAGATGCTGCTTGACGATGAGTTCCTCCAACACTTGGTGTTTTGCCCAAGATTCAAACATCTGCAATTTCTTGTGTCTCGGCTCTACCTGGTGTAACCATCCTGCTGCCTTCCTCCTGACTGCAATTAGTTGTTGGCTTTAAGCAGCAACCGGCATTTAACAGGGTATTAGAAAGTACATTTTGCAAGCATAGCAATTTAAGGGGGGGGGGGGGGGGGGGGGGGGGGGGGGGGGGGGGGGGGGGGCTGCTAGGTGCCAAAAAGAGAAAACATTTGATCTACAAATATGAAACAAAAACAAAATCACTTAGCTGGCAATTTCTTCCAGCATATTATCTTTTTGAATAATTGTGCAGCTCTACATGTTGGAGACTGGCTTGCACAGAGGATACAACTTTCCCTATTGCCATATCCTGGAGTTTAAACCCAAACCCAAACGTGTCAACAGCATAAAATTTCCCAAATCTTCCATGCATCATTAACTCTATTACCATATCAATGAACTTGGTCCATAACAAAGCAGAAAACAGGTTGGCCATGCAAAAAGTTTTTATTTTCAGTATTAATTTGCATTATCTTATGTAGCGACTCCAACATTTTAATAGCTGCTTTGGGATTCAGGAATCCTGTTTTGGAGCAAATGAGCTCCTAGGGGTAGCCCATCAGGCAAGAGATATATAGCATAACCAAAATTGAGGTAAGAACAGTTATGATGTGTAATACGTCTATTGATTATAATTTTTGTCCTGGGATTGCAAGAATTTGTTGATCTTCAAACTATGATATTCCTGAATCTTCATAAGGGTTGGATGACCTTAATGGTGCTTTCCATTCTGTTTGTAAAATGATCACATCATTCTACTTAAATTCTCACTAGTTAGGAATTACAAGATAATCCTATGATCTTGGGGTCTTATAATAGCTATCAGATAGTTATTTTAAGTATCAAGAGTCAAGAGTCAATTTAATTGTCATTTGGACCCCTGGGGGTCCAAACGAAATGCCGTTTCTGCAGCCATACATTACACACAAATAGACCCCAGACACAACATAATTACATTTAACATAAACATCCACCACATAACTGTGATGGAAGGCCAAAAAAACGTATCTCTCCACTGCACTCTCCCCCCCCCCCGATGTCACAGTCAAAGTCAAAGCCCCCGGCTGGCGATGGCGATTGTCCCGCGGCCATTGAAGGCACGCCGGGTGGTGCGAGGTCGCACACCGGGTCTTGGTGTTGGAGCCCCCGGTGTGCGCTCGCAAAGTCCCGCAGCCGTTCCAGCCGCGCGGGGCAATGGTGTTAGGCCCCGCTCCAGGAGCTCTTCGACCCCGCAACACGGGCGGGAGAAGTCGCCGTTGCAGCAGCCCGAAAAGCGGTCTCCCTCCAGGGAGCCGCGCGGGGTCGTCCGAGCCGTCCGCAGACCCGCAGTAGCAGCCTCCGACTCAGCAGCAGCAGCGGCATCGGCAGCAGCAGCAGCAGCAGCAGCAGCAGCAGCAGCGCTCCTCCACCGCTCCACCCGCTCCGGTCTCGGCCAGCTCCGCGACGGCAACGGTGAGTCGGCACCAGAGTCCCCGGCTTCTTCCCGTTGGAGGCCGCTCCTCGTTGCGGCCTCAACGACACCTGAGACCCGACGAGAAAAGGTTGGGTCTCCAGTGCAGGGAGAGATTCAAAAGTTTCCCACCCCACCCGCATCCCCCCACACCCACCCCCCAACATAAAATAACAAAAACTACACAGAAACACAGACAAAAAAAAACAAAAACGCGGACAGGCTGCAGAGGCCGCTGCTGGCCAGAGCCGCGCCGCCTACCGGATGAAGTATCGGATAGCTGTTGAAGATCAGTCTCAACAAGGCTGTTTTACGTGCCCTTGCCACTTTCCTCAAAGTTTGAAACTGCAGTGTTGTGCATCACCTCCAACAGACGTGGGAGTGAATTAATCTTCAGTACCGGAAACTAGTTCAACCCGTGGTGACTATATTCCAGAACCAAGATTACCTGTACTTCAGTATTAAAGCTGTAGTATGCAAATAAGACCTCTGTTTGCCCATGCCTGTGCCAAGTTCTATGACATCACTGACATGTTCATCAAATCAAACAAGAGGATGAGGCATACACTCAACATCCACAAGACTAAAATTTTCTGCTAACCTATCTGTGCTGCACCACACACCTCGTACAACACAGATTCACACGCAGCGTAGATCAATGCCAATAATAAGCATTACTTTTGCCAATGCTGCCATGTCAAAACCAAAGTAGAAATCAAGGGAACAACCATATCCTTATTACTGTGGAAGTACAACAAACTTGAAGATTACATTGAATTATCAACTGTTAAATTTAACTGAAAAATTGAAACATTTCACAATTTCAATTTTCAGGAGGCCAGCCCAAGACAATGCTTTGAGGATTTGTAAATTTACAATTTACCAGTGAATCCCAGTGACAATTTTTGAATGTATTGGAACCAAAGAAAGGTTTTCAGCAAATAGATGTAACAATTTAGCATCTTAAAATTAAGCGTCTTCAAACTCCTGGTATGGTTCATTAAAATTGTTGACATTCTATTGTACATTGCTGATCATCAAGACATAGAGAAAAGACCCATCACCTGCCAGCCTCCCTCTCACCCCTTCCCCGTCATTTAGTTAACATAAACCTATCATAAACATTGATAATAAATTAAAGTCTCGAGTTTGTGATAGGATTTCCTGAATGAAGGATTTCCAATATTCCTTATGTTAATTTAGTGCCAGATTATTCTGACTACACTCTGGGGTAATCCTGTAAAATATGCAATTATAACAAACTGCCTGCAAGCAATTACAAACAATACGTTCTCGACTTCTCCGAAATTAATTTATAGTCTGAGGATCAATTAAAATGGCCAATTCCATTAATTTCCATTATAAAACATTACAATTCACATCAGATAAAATGTTAAAAATAAGCAATATTCTAAAGCTATATCCCTTGATTATTACGTACTTTAATGACTGCCAAAAGTTGTGTTATTCGATTGGACTGAAAAATACATTAATAATTGCAGGTTCTTGGCAACACCCTTCTGGCAAACCAGTGGAATTTCATTTGCATTACCCGCTTGTTTGTTTTTTGCCACTTCTAAGTTGTGATGACTTTCAAATAAATATTTTTATTTTATTCAGATTAACACGAATAATATAATATATAAAATAATATAATAACCATAACCGATCAAATCTTGTAAAGCTTAAGAGGGAACTGCAGATGCTGGAAAATCAAAGGTAGACAAAAATGTTGGAGAAACTCAGTGGTGAAGCAGCATCTATGGAGCGAAGAAAATAGGCAACGTTTTGGGTCGAGACCCTTCTTCAGACTGATGTGAGGGTGGGGGGGATGGGAAGATGAAAGGAAGAGGCGGAAACAGTGGACTGAGGGAGAGCTGGGAAGGGAAGGAGAAAGCCGGGACCACCTGAAATTAGAGAGGTTAGTGTTCATACCGCTGAGGTGTAAACTGCCCAAGAGAAATATGAGGTGCTGCTCTTCCAATTTACGGTGGGCCTCACTCTGGTCATGGAGGAGGCCCAGGACAGAAAGGTCGGATTCGGAATGGGAGGGGGAGTTGAAGTGTTGAACCACTGGGAGATCAAGTTGGTTATTGCGAACCGAGCGGAGGTGTTGGGCGAAGCGATCACCAAGCCTACGCTTGGTCTCACCGATGTAGAGCAGCTGACTCCTAGAGCAGCGGATGCAATAGATGAGGTTGGAGGAGGTGCAGGTGAACCTCTGCCTGGAAAGACGGCTTGGGTCCTTGAGTGGAGTCAAGGGGGGAGGAGGTAAAGCGACAAGTGGAGCATTTCCTGCGGTTGCAAGGGAAAGTGCCAGGAGAGGGGGTGGTTTGAGTGGGAAGGGACGAATTGACCAGGGAGTTATGGAGAGAGCGGTCTC
Source organism: Leucoraja erinaceus (assembly GCF_028641065.1). Taxonomy (NCBI): domain Eukaryota; kingdom Metazoa; phylum Chordata; class Chondrichthyes; order Rajiformes; family Rajidae; genus Leucoraja; species Leucoraja erinaceus. Next base: position 55,737,010 of record NC_073383.1, read on the forward strand.
TGCGGAAAGCAGACAGGAGAGGAGATGGGAAGATGAGGCCAGTGGTGGGATCCCGTTGGAGATGGCGAAAATGTCGGAGGATTATCTTGTAAAGCAATCAGTGAGTCCTGATGTACGTCAGAGTAGACCTACCTTTGTCAATGCTGCCAAGTTAAAACCAAAGTAGAACCAGCTGACCACCGCATCATGATTACTGTCGGATTTGTAAATTACTGTAAATTGAAAGATCAGCTAAGAGATTGAATCATCGTAGTTGGATTTACTGAAGTGTTTATACTGATCCACTTCAATACCCGGAAGTTGAGATGCAGCTCTGCGATCTGTCGACAGGTTTAGTTTACTGCTTGGTTGCCAGTAGCAACTTTTGAACTGGCTGAAACCAAAGAAGCCCTTTCACATACCAACAGGACAAAAACAACGTTTCAAGTCATTTTGTGGAACTTCACAAAGGTACACACATTAGTGGACGATGTAGTATTTAAGCATTAAGTTAAGTGTAAACACGATGTTTTAAGTAAGCGGACACTACCATTTAATTCAGACCTGCCACATTGTAGCTGATCAGCAGTTTCTATTTTCCAAATGAATTGCTTCAACGGAAAATCCTGTTAATTCGTGATGAAACGTAATTTGTTGGAGATAATTGCACTTGCAGAACGATTTAGCGTCTTAAAACTCCTGGTATGGTTCTTTAAAAGTGTTGGCATTGTATTGTACGTTGCTAATCGTCAAAAAAACATAGAGAAAACACCTATCACCTGCCAACCTCCTCCTTACCCCTCCCCCGTGGACTCTTTCCCCCCCCCCCCCCCCCCCCCCCCCCCCTCCCCACACTATCTGTCCTGATACAGGGTCTCATCCCAAAACGTCGACCGCCCCTTTGCCTCCAAAGATCCTGCTTGACCCGCTGAATTCGTCAAACGTTTAATTTTGTGCCTCAAATGCCAGCATCTGCAGTTATTTCTGTGTTTATTAGAAAATAGCATTTGATATATTACGAAAGTTGCCATCATATCATCTTGGGAAATTTTATATCATGCAATGATAGTTATTTTATGACATTTCATGCCATTTTATTTTGAATATTTCAATTACTCTCAGTCGTTTCCTTGGGTGAACTTTAAGTTTATCCATGCTATTGGAATAATATTCATGACATGCTTTAAGATGGAGATTATATATTGTCCCAAGACTTGCCTAATTGGTAGAATATCACAAGATCTCGTTTTCTATTTCATAGAAACAGAAAATAGGTGCAGGAGTAGGCCAATCGGCCCTTCGAGCCAGCACCGGCATTCACTATGATCATGGCTGATCATCCAAAATCAGTAATCCGTTCCAGCTTTTCCCCCACATCCCTTGATTCCCTTAGCTCTAAGACCTAAATCTAACTCTATCTTGAAAACATCCAGTGAATTGGCCTCCACAGCCTTCTGTGGCAGAGAATTCACAGATTCATAACTGTCTGGGTGGAAATGTTTTTCCTCATCTCAGTCCTAAATGGCCAACCCCTTATTCTTGAACTGTGACCCCTGGTTCTGGAATGCCCCAACATGGGGAACATTTTTCCTGCATCTACCCTGTCCAATCCTCTAAGAATTTTATATGTTTCTATAAGATCCCCGCTCATCTTTCTAAATTCCAGCGAATACAAGCCCAGTCGACCCATTCTTTCATCATATGTCAGTCCCGCCTTCCCGGGAATTAACCTGGTAATCCTACGCTGCACTTCCTCAATAGAAATAATGTCCTTCCTCAAATTAGGAGACTAAAATTGCACACAATACTCCAGGTGCAATCTCACCAGGGCCCTGTACAACTGCAGTAGGACCTCCTTGCTCCTAAACTCAAATCCTCTCGCAATGAAGGCCAACATGCCATTAGCTTTCTTCACTTTCTGCTGTACCTGCATGCTTACTTTCAGTAACAGATGTACAAGCACACCCAGTTCTTCTTGCATCTCCCCTTCTCCTAATCTGACACCATTCAGATAATAATCTGCCTTCCTGTTCATGCCACCAAAGTGGTAACCTCACATTTGTCCACATTTTACTGCATCCGCCATACTTCCGCCCACTCGCTCAACCTATCCAAGTCACCCTGCAGCCTCATAGCATTCTCCTCGCAGCTCACACTGCCACCCAGCTTTGTGTCATCTGCAAACTTAGAGCTGTAACATTCCCTCATCTAAATCGTTAATATATATTGTAAACAACTGGGGTCCCAGCACCAAGCCTTGGGGCACCCAACTAATCGCTGCCTGCCATTCTGAAAAGGACCCGTTGATTCCTACTCTTTGCTTCCTGTCTGTGAACCAGTTCTCTATCCATGTCAATACCCTACCCCCAATACCATGTGCAATAATTCTGCACACTAATCTCTTGTGTGGGACCTTGCCAAAGGCTTTTTGAAAGTCCAGATACACCACATCCACTGGCTGAGCCTAAAAAAAATTCCAAAAGATTAATCAAGCATGATTTCCCCTTCATAAATCAATGCTGACTTTGACCGATCCCATCACTGCTTTCCAAATGGGCTGCTATAATATATTTAATAATCGACTCCAGCATCTTCCCCACTACCGATGTAAGACGAACTGGTCTATAATTCACCATTTTCTCTATCCCTCCTTTCTTAAAAAGTGGAGTTACATTGGCTACCCTCCAGTCCACAGGAACTGATCCAGAGTCAAGAGAACATTGGAAAATGATCACCAATGCATCCACGATTTCCAGGGCCACCTCCTTGAGATCTCTGGGATGCAGACCATCAGGCCCTGGGGATTTATCTGCCTTCAGTCCCAACAGTTTACCTAACACCATTTTCTGACTAATGTGGATTCCCTTCAGTTCCTCCCTCAGATCCTCGGTCCCCTAGTATTTCCGGGAGATTGTTTGTGTCTTCCTTAGAACCAAAGTACTCGTTTAACTGTTCTGCCGTTTCCTTGTTTCCCATTATAAATTCCCAATTGGCAAATGAATTTTTTGAACAAAAATAAACTTGCTAACACAATAAAAGTTTTAATTACATCTTTAGAATATCTAAATATTAAAATATAAGTAAAGTAATTTTTTTCCCCTTGGTATTCACAGTAGACATTTTGGGTTCACTGGATGAATGGATGTGAAGATTACATGTTTTTTTATTGATGCAAAAACAAATTGCTGGAAGAAGTCAGCAAGTTAAGCAGCATTTGTGGAGACTGAGAGATATCCCTGTCTCCTTAGATGCTATTTTTGCCTTAATCTTTATTGTAGACACCGGGACCTTGATTATTCATATATTATATCAGTTTGAAAAAACAGCCCTTACAATACAATGTTTCTTCAATGCTGCAGTGAAATGCCTGTCTAAATTTTGTGCTTACGAATGTTTTAAACTCAAAACCTTCTGACACCAATGTTATAGGTGTTAAATATGTTATATATACAATACATAACAATGCTATATATACCTTACAACTTGATTTTTCAAATATGTATTAGATTATACTAAATACTTGTATTAGGAAAATAATAAATGGTTCAGAAACTTCAAGATTCAAGATAGATTTAATTGTCACATGTGCCAGATGGCACAGTGAAATGAATTCCCATACAGCCATACAATAAAAATAAACAGGACTCAACACACTATAGAATTTAACACAAAACATCCCCACACAGCAGAATCAAAGTTTCCCACTGTGTGGGAAGGCACCAAAGTCAGTCTCTTCCTCCACTGTTCTCCGTGGTCAGGGCCTCCCCAAGCCCTCCGCAGTTGCAGCTACGGGCGGCCCGATGTCCAGGACCGCTCGCCGGGGTGATACAAGTCCGACGTTGGGGCTGCGGGACGTCCTCAGCCGCGTGGACACCAGAGTCGGCCCCCTCCTACCGGAGTCGGCGGCTTCCAATATTCGCAGGCTGCACCGGGTGGATACTGCTGCTGTAGGCCCTCTGCAAGGTGCCCCAGGACTCCACGATGTTGTTCAGCGCCGCCCGCGTTGGAAGCTCTCTGCACCAGAGCTCCACGATGTTGGAGCAACGGCCCAATGCTCCGGAGCTGCAAACAGCGACCCAGGTAGGCATCGCCCGCTCCGCGGTGACTCCAGCGCTGCGCCGCCGCTGTAGCAGCCCTGGTCCGGTTCCTGTTCCCCGGCAGGAAAGGCCGCTCCGATCTAGCTGGTAGGCCGCGAGGTGGGGGGGCGAGGACGCGACTCGGAGAAATATTCGCGTCCCCGCCAGGAAGAGACTGGGAGACTGTTTCCCCCTTACCCTGCCCCCCTCCCCCACATAGAAAAGTACACGTCCAATAATAGATTTATATGTACTATATATTGGTTACTATTATCTAAGGGTGGTAAGTAAAGTGGCACAGCTAGTAGAGCTGCTGCCTTCACACCTTTAATGACCCAAGTTAATCCTGCCCTCCAACGCTGTGTGTGTGCACAGTTTTAACATTCTTTCTGTGAGCACGCAGGCTTCCTCTGGGTGCTCTGGTTTCCTCCCACATCCCAAAGACTGTAATTTAGCAACTGGCAATTGTAATTTGCCCCTAGCGTGTGTGTGGGTGAGTGGCAGAATTCAGGGGCAAGCTGGTGGCAATTTAAGGAAAATTAAAAAAAATTGTGTATAATTAGTATAAATGGATGCTTGAAGATTGGCACAGACTGGTGAGCCAAAGGTATGTTTTCATGCTAATGGCCCCAGGGCTTTCACTATTCTTTATCAACCATTAAGGCTAATTTGTTTAATTATCTATATCATGTCAAGTTGGGAAAAGGGGAAGTACAACGGAATCTGGGGGTCCTTGTTCATCAGTCAATGAAAGTAAACAATCAGGCATAGCAGGCAGTGAAGAATGCGAATGGCATGTTGGCCTTCATAACAAGAAGAGGTTAGTATAGGAGCAAAGAGGTCCTTCTGCAGTTGTATAGGGCACTAGTGAGACCACACCTGGAGTATTGTGAGCTGTTTTGGTCCCCTAATTTTTTTTTTTGGAAGACATTCAAAAGATCCACCATTGTACCAGTGCCTAAGAATGCCTCTCCAGCTTGCTTGAATGACTACGACTGGTGGCCCTCACCTCGGTAGTCATGAAATGTTTCGAGAGGCTGATCAAGAACCACATCTACGTCTTCCTCCCTCGTTCCATGGACTTGCTGCAGTTCGCATACCATCCGAACAGATCCACGGATGATGCGGTCTCCCAGGCTCTGCACATCACTCTCTCTCACCTTGACAGCCAGAAGGGGGGCTATGTGAGGATGCTGTTCATTGATTTCAGTTCAGCTTTCAATACCATAGTCCCCACCAGACTTGCTGATAAGCTGCTGAACCTGGGGCTGAACACTCCCCTGTGTGCCTGGGTCCTGGACATTCTCACCGCCAGGCCCCAGGTGGTCAAGATGGGGAGACATACCTCCAACCCCCTCACCCTGAACACAGGATCCCCCCAGGGTTGCGTCCTTAGCCCCCTACTGTACTCCCTGTACACACATGACTTTGTGGCCAGGTTCAGCTCCAACTCAATCATCAAGTTTGCTGATGACACTGTGGTGGTGGGCCTGATCTCCAATAACGATGAGAAGGCCTACCGGGAGGAGATGGCTGATCTGGCACTCTGGTCTCAGGACAACAGCCTCCTCTTGAATGTCACAAAAACTAAGGAGCTGATTGTGGACTTTAGAAAGACTCAACATCTGAGGAAGTACATGCCACTGGAGATAAATGGGACTGCTGTGGATAGGGTGAGCAGCTTACAATACCTGGGAATCCACATCACGGAGGATCTGACATTGACAACACACACTGCTGCACTGGTGAGTAAGGCAAATGCAGCGCCTTTACCACCTCAGGCAACTGAGGAAATTCAGAGTCTCTCTGAGGATCCTCGAGTGCTTCTACCAGGGCCGGATTTACCTAAAAGCTAGAGGCTTAAGCTTAGGGCCTCGAGGTCTAGGGGGGGCTCCGACCAAGATAGGACACCTACCGTTCAACTCTGGGCGGGCCCCCCTCTCTATCTCTCTATCTCCATCTCCCCCCGCTATCCGTGTCCGGGCCGCTGGGCTCCGCTTGCTCCTCATCCGCCGGCACGGCAGGCCGCCTTGCACATGCGCATTGCTGCGGCCTGCACGTCCTCCCCCCTTCACAGGCCCACAACCACGGCCAGCACATCGTCGGCCGCCCTGCGCATGCGCACTGCAACGGCAATTGGTCGGCGCTGGGCACTTTCTCCCTCGCTTTGAATTGTGGGAGATTTGGCCGCCATGGCTGTCCAGTTGCTGCCTCGCCGCCAGCGCTGAAAACCAATGCGGAGGGGGCCTCACAAGTGGAACAGCTTAGGGCCTCTCTTCATCTAAATCCGGCCCTGGCTTCTACTCTGGGGCTGTAGAAAGCATCTTGTCCGGTAACATTTCAATCTGGTTTGGGAACAGCTCTGGTCAGGACAGGAAGGCTCTGCAGAGAGTAGTGCGTTCGGCCGAACGCACTATGGGAACTACACTTACCCCCCCCTGCAAGACCTATACACCAGGAAGTGCAGATCCAGAGCCAGCAACATAATGAAGGATCCCTACTGTCAAAGTTTGTTTCTTAAACAAGGACCCTAAACCATTATCAGGATGGTTGTCAATTAAGTCGCAGGTGCTTCCCCCCCTCTCTGCTCGTGGTGGGGTTCACCACCTTGATCTAGACGCTAGCGTATCCATGGGTTTGGACAGCTTCTCCTCCCAGTAGGTTTGGGTGGGCTGCTTCCACATAACCACGTAGAAGCGGCTGCTGGACTGGAAGCCAAAGATAAAGCCTCCATAGATTGTGGTCTGTGTTGACGTAGAAGGTGCCACTGAAGTTGATGATGTTGAACTCCTCAAATCCGACAGCAAGGCCAGGGTCAGAGTTGGCGGTCTGTAGTAATCCCCTGCCTTTGTTGCGCATTATGCAGTTAGGAACGATCTGCACCGTCCCCTTTGGAACTTCCTCAGGTCAGTCTCACTGATGGCGCTGTTCTCGGTGCACATGTCATTGATATCTGGGATTTTGTTGTCAAAGTTGTCCTTGCAGTTGTGTCCTCTGCTGTTACCATCACATCGATCTGGTCAGGGTTGGGAACAAAATGGCAATTGTCCTTCTTATCAGAAACGTCATCATTGCCATCCTCATCAATGTCCTGATTGTCATTACACTGATTACTCACCAGGCCTGAGACATTGTCTTCCTGGATAGGGTTATGCATAATCTCTTTCAAGATGTCTATCTGTTTCAAAATGTTCAGCTTCTCTCTCTCTAAATCCTTGGTCATACGATAGAGCTCAAAATGCTTCAAGATTGTTGATCAAATGTGCTTTGTCTTTCCGAAGTTGTGACCAAAGCCTTTGCACTTCCTCCTGATCTGTAAAGATTAGCAATGTTACAAAATTTTGAGATTTAAAAAATCAAGTTTGCAATTTATCCCATCAGATAAAGCATAAAAAGAAATTTAATTTGACACCTAATTCACGTTCATATCTTCAGTATTAAAAATGTTATGGCCATTTTCATACTTGGAAATTAGCATCTTGTTCCCTATTGCTTTTCCATTGACAACACAAAAGCTGTGATCAAGGACAGTCAAATGGCCATAACTTTATTAAAAATTAAGAGAACTGAAATACATTTTCAGTTATTATAGATTGAAGCATTCTGAAACAAATATGAAACAATCTTACTTGGATGACCTGAAATTAAAGCATATAATTAGTTAGTTACCCAATTGCAGCTAATTCCAAAATTTAATTACTAGATCTAAACATCTATCCATTTCTTAAGAAAAGATTTACATTTTTAAATAGCCTAAATGTCCAAATAACATTCACACAAGAATTTACAATATAACATGATTTTAAAATCTCATTGTCATAAATTTATAGGCCAAATGGAAGAAATTTAGTGTTTAATTGCTGTAAATGAATGGCCATTTAAATCATCTTGCGAGTGGGATTTTGTGGAACGCGCTGGTTTGGAACGTTGCGGTTACAGTGAATTTGAAGCCCATGTCGGCATGAAAAATACTGCCAGTTCGGATGGGCTCCAAGTCACCTTCTCGCAACTTAAAAATTTGATTAAAGGCATCTTAAGAAGTACTTTTTAATGTAAAAATAAACAGCCTACCTTGCCTTGTCCCCTACGTGAGATCCGGCACGTTGATGGCGTTCACGGCTTTAGCCGATGATTTTTAATTTACTCTAACAATTAAATTATCCAGCGCTAATTTTAATTAACTTAATAAAACGGCAGTCAAAGCGATTTTTCTTTAGCAACTAAACTGCCTAACAGAGATCGATTTGAATAGGCTGCAGAAAAATCGCATTTTAAACCCACCCCCCTCTCAAAGGCGCCAAAGTTGTGCACACGGGCAGCGGCAGAACTGCAGCGCCGCTGAAGGTAAGTTTTGTAACATACCTATAAAGATGTTCTTTCTTCTGTATGGATCAGCTTTACATGGCACTGCAGGTAGCAATCAATCAGAAACACCGAGAACATCCTGGGTGGGGGCAAGGTCTTTCACGCACCTCTTCATGCTGCTCTTTTATGTGTTTCTTAAGTCCCTCAACTCCTCTGTAAACAGCACAGCAACCCTTATACTGACATCGATACATGGTGGGGAAATCTTCCCTTTCCAAGTTTGACTTTGGTTTCCGGTCATGGTTTTGTCCAGATTGTTTCTTCACATCCTTAATATTGCACTTCTTCACTGGTAACTTACTCTTCTTCTTCCAATATGGTTGAAAGGACTCATCTGAAGATACAAATGCAGGAGAAGACCATCAGACTCTCACAAGCTTCAACAAAACTTGGTCTTACACCCAATACAGCAAAGACACAGGTGATGAGGATCCACTCCAAAACCAGCAACCCTATCCTTATGCACAGCACTGCTCTAGAGGAGGTAGAAACATTCACATACCTAAGCAGTGTTGTGGACATCACCGGAGGGGCAGAGGCAGACATAAAAAATAGAATCAATAAGGCTATGGTGGTGTTTAACATGTTCAGGAAGATCTGGAGCTCAAAACACATCTCAAGCAACACCCGAATACACACCTTTAACTCAAATGTGAAACAGGTGATGCTGTATGGATCAGAGACATGGAAAACAACACAACACACTACAAACAGGCTGCAAACATTCATTAACACCTAAACAAATCCGGTAGGCGGCGCGGCTCTGGCCAGCAGCGGCCTCTGCAGTCTGTCCGCGTTTTTATTATTTTCTGTCTGTGTTTTAATGTTTTTGTTATTTTTTGTTGGGTGTGTGTGTGGGGGGGGTGGGGGTGGGGTGGGAGGGGGGGGGGAAACTTTTTAAATCTCTCCCTGCACTGGAGACCCAACCTTTTTCTCGTCAGGTTTCCGTTGTCGTTGGGGCCGCAACGAGGAGCGGCCTCCAACAGGAAGAAGCCGGGGACTCTGGTGCTACTCACCGTCGCCGTCGCGGGGCTGGCCGAGTCCGGAGCGGTTGGAGCGGTGGAGGAGCGCTGCTGCTGCTGCTGCCGCTGCTGCTGCTGCTGCCGATGCCGCTGCTGAGTCGGAGGCTGCTGCTGCGGGTCTGCGGACGGCGGCGCCGGGAGCCCGCGGATCCCTGGAGGGAGACCGCGTTTCGGGGCTCCTGCAACGGCGAATTCTCCCGCCCGTGTTGCGGGGTTGAAGAGCTCCTGGAGCGGGGCCTCACTACACCGCCCCGCGTGGCTGGAATGGCCGCAGGACTTTGCGAGCGCACACCGGGGGCTCCAACACCAAGACCCGGTATGCGACCTCGCACCACCCGGCGTGGCTTCAATGGCCGCGGGACAATCGCCATCGCCAGCCGGGGGGGCTTTGACTTTGACTCTGACATCGGGGGGGGGGGGGGGGAGAGTGCAGTGGAGAGAAGTTTTTTTTGGCATTCCATCACAGCTATGTGATGGATGTTTATGTAAAATGTAATTATGTTGTGTCTGGGGTCTATTTGTGTGTAATGTATGGCTGCAGAAACGGCATTTCGTTTGGACCTCTAGGGGTCCAAATGACAATTAAATTGACTCTTGATTCTTGACTTAGGAGAATACTTAACATCTGGTGGAGAGCCAAAGTAAGCAAGGTTACACAGAAAAGCTGGAGAAACTCAGCGGGTGCAGCAGCATCTATGGAGCGAAGGAAATAGGCAACGTTTCGGGCCGAAACCCTTCTTCAGACCAATGTGGACCTGTGGAAAAGAACACGCCAGGAGCCCATTGATTTACAAATTCAAAGGAGAAAATGCAGTTGGATTGGACACACCCTCAGAAACCCTGATACAATCACCCGGCAAGCCCTGAAATGGAACTCCCAAGGAAAAAGGAAAAGAGATTGCCCCAGGAACAGCTGGAGAAGAGGTGTCCAGCCAAAAATGTCTGAGAGTGGGCTCAACTGGGGAGATCTTGAAAAAACTGAGTGAGGTGGAGGACATTTGTCAATGGCCTATGCTCCCTAGAGGAGCAACGGGCTTAAGAAGAAGAATGTGAGATTCTATAAGGCACTGGTCAGGCCGCACATGGAGTATTGTGAGCAATTTTTGGCACCATGTTTGAGGAAGGATGTACTGGTTCTGGTGAGTGTCCAGAGGAGGTTACAAGAATTATTCCAGGAATGAGGGGGTTAACATATGATGAGCATTTGACAGTATTGGGCCTGTTCTCGCTGGAGTTTAGAAGAATGAGGGGGACCTTATTGAAACGTACCGAATAGTGAAAGGCTTGGATGGAGTGCATATGGAGAGGATGTTTCCACTAGTGGGAGAGTCTAGGACTAGAGGTCATAGCCTCAGAATTAAAGGCCGTTCCTTAAGGAAATAGATGAGGAATTTATTTGGTCAGAGGGTGGTGAATCTGTGGAATTCTTTGCCACAGAAGGCTGTGGAGGCCGTCAATAGATATTTTAAGACAGAGATAGATAGATTCTTGATTAGTACAGGTGTCAGGGTTTATGGGGGAACGGCAGGAGAATGGGGTTAGGAGGGAGAGATAGATCAGCCATGACTCCCCCAACATCGGGAACATGTTTCCTGCATCAAGTGTCCAATCCCTTAATAATTCTATATGTTTCTATAAGATATCCTCTCATCCTTCTAAACACCAGTGAATACAAGCTCAGTCGCTCCATTTTATCAGCATATGGCAGTCCCGCCATCTTGGGAATTAACCTTGTGAACCTACGCTACACTCCCTCAATAGCAAGAATGTCCTTCCTCAAATTAGGAGACCAAAACTGCACACAATTCTCCAGGTGTGGTCTCACCAGGGCCCTGTACAAATGCAGAAGGACCTCTTTGCTCCTATACTCCTCTCGTTATGAAAGCCAACATGCCATTAGCTTTCTTCACTGCCTGTTGTACCTGTATGCTTACTTTCTGTGACTGATGCACTAGGACACCCAGGTGTCGTTGTACTTCCCCTTTTCCTAACCTGACATCATTATTAACCTGATAATTATCTGCCTTCCCATTCTTGCCATTTTTAGATTATTTTTTGCAGTTTCTGGATGAGTCACAAGATGGAGCAGTTTATCAGAGGAATGCTTTATCTCATGAAGGAGAAAATCTACACATGTAATCATTAGAAATAGAATGACATCATTTTTAGCATGTTCGAATGTAATCTACTATTCTTACACTTTTGTACTTGAGTATGATGGTGCCTATAAATAGTAAGATTTTTACTGACCTGTATGGAATATTGAATTTCACTGTATCTAATTGCATGTGACAATAAAGTACCATTGAACCATTGATAATTGAGTGTAACATTGTGCCAATCTGTACCCCACCTCAAAAAAATCAGGTACTTGGCATAAAACAAGCCTGCAGAAGAGCACAATCTGGTGCTAAAGAAAAAGGTCAAACCAAATCATCACACAATCCATACAAATATATCAATCCATTGGAAGCACCATCCTTCAAATAAAATATTTAACCTTGTGCAGGAAGGAACTGCAGATGCTGGTTATATTATCACCCTCCAGGGGCGCCGCACGATTGGCAGCCCCGCCAACAGTCTGTCTGGTTTTTGTCTTTTTTTAATTTTTAGTGTGTGTTAAAAGTCTGTGTAAATGTTCTCCGGTTTGTTTTATGTGGGGGAAGGGGGAGGCGGTTGGGGGAAACTTTTTTTCAGTTTCTCACCTTGCCGGAGATGCGATTGTTTTCCAGTCGCTCGGCGGCCTAACATCGTCTTTGTGCCCCACCACGGGGTGTGGACGTAACATCAGAGCCGATCCCTTGCCTGGGATCGCTCCAACCACGGCCTGTGGGCTCGGGAGAGGCTCGTCGGGAGCTCCAACGACGCAGAGGCTTGACCAGCCCCAACGCGGGGTCTGATCACCAGCGTGGGGGAGCTGATATCCCCCCCGATGCGGGAGTAGATGAGGAGGGGTCGACCACCGGCTATGGGAGTCAAGGTCATCCCGTCAACGGAGGGCTCGAGGCCCCCGACCACGGGTGACAATAGAAGGGAAGAGATTCAAACTTTTTTTTGTCCTTCCACCGCAGTGATTGCCGTTTATGTTAAATGTTTTTTGTGTGTTCCATTGCTTTTTATTTGTATTGCTGACTTGGCAAATGAAATTCCTCGTATGTTGCGAAACATACTTGGCTAATAAAGTATTATTGTGATTGTGATTGTGTTTAAACCAAAGATAGACACAAAAAGCTGGAGTAACTCAGCAGGACAGGCAGCATCTTTGGAGAGAAGGAATGAGTGACGTTTCGGGTCGAGACCTTTCTTCAGATTGAAAGTCATGCTCCCAATCGGTCGAATGGATTCTTGGGGTGGCAGCTCAGTCACTGAGACCACACAGACACACACATGCACGCGCGCGCACGCACACACACATTCACTGACTCGCACACCATTTATATGGCAGTAAACTTTCTTGAATACTCACATGGCTGAGCGCGGCCTCTCCACTTTGGGGCTTCCGCAGTCAGCGGCACTTGCGCAATCAGCATGACCCCTGCACTTACCAGAAATTCCTCAATCAGCACGACCTCTGCACTCACCGGAAATTACGCAATCAGCGCGACCTGTCCAGTAAGCGGAAGTCACGAAATGAGCGGGACTTTTGAACCAAACACAGTCGGACCTAATAAAGCATTTATTCCTTCCAAACACAGTCAGACCTAATAAAGCATTGTAGTTTCAAGCACAGGCACGGTAGCAGGCTCATGGCATTGTCATTAAGGGCTAACAAATCATTTATCACAGTTCAGTTGATTCACGGCTTAGAATGACAGTCGTGGCCTTGCGTGATCTTGCAGATTGACTGCTGAGTCATGTCCAGGCATCCGGGGTTTTATAGCCCTGCCCCCCTCCTGCCCCGGAAGGGGCGTTACCTTCATCGCGATGATTGACAGACGAGAGGAACAAGGTTTTTTAAACACTCATAACTTTCTTATTTTTCATCGATGGGAAAAATCCTCAGGGCCTGCTCAGCGGAGGAGGACAGTGAGTAAGATGGCCAAAAATCATGGCGATATATGGTAGTGTTTTTTCTAAAATCAATATACAGCGCAGACAGGAAGTGGTCAAGATGACACTTTTAATTATATAGATAGATGTGAAGAATCCCATGGTAATCTCCATGGAATAGCGGGGTGATTGTTGCTATCTTTGATAAATATATATTTTGAATGTAAAGTTGTAGCGGCAGATTTTTATATCGTTCAAGAGATTACGCCCCCTAGCCACTAAGTGGACTACATGATTAAGGAAAATGTCGTTATACGCATTTGAGCTTTCCGTCAGAGACCTTCAGAGTTTCTTCACAGATAAATCTTCATAACACAATCTTTTGATTAATAGATTCTTCATTGTTGATGAAAAACAATAAGGTATAGATCCAACCTTCTTCCGACTCGCACACTATAATCTTCGTCAAACTCCAGCATATCACTTAAAAGGTTAGAAAACTCCTTGCTTAAAAGGTTAGAAAACTCCTTGTGTCTCCGTTACACTCCGCATGGTCAAAGGGTATGTCTTCCTCATGCAAGTCCAAAACTAAACTAAAACTAAGCTTCTGCGCAAGAAACCTAGCTCCAAACACGCCCTAGAATACATCATAATTCCCACCCACATAGTTACGGGTAGTCTAAAATTTAAAGGCACATGCCATAATTAATGACACACAAAACAAGCCAAATGGCCACTACAAAAGTAACAAAAACATCTTGTTTTACATCTTATAACTATCTGTAGAATTATTTGTAAATAAGCTGTCAATTTTGTCTACAATAAATCAGTAATGATATTTCAAAAGCACTTCAATGGTTGTAAAACTATTTAAGATATACTGAGGCAGTGAAGCACACAATATAAATGCTCATCCTTCCCTTTTATCACATTGGAAAACAGAAGCTTTTTCTTAGTTACATACAGTAATTCATAAATTTAGTAAACTCTGTGTTCATTGAATATGCATTTCAGTACAGTACAAGATAGAAAAAATTCATAAATTTAATGTTTCTGTATCAAGGAAGTAGTCAAAAAGAGAAATGTCCAAGAAGTCAGGTTAGCCTCAATGTTGGACACTGCTACCCCAGGCAGATTTGAACTGCCCCAATATTTTGTAGAGTTAATAAAAAGGAAAGATACATATGAAATGAAATGTAAAGGATTTCAACAGGTGTTGCAAATCTGTGCACTCATGTCCAGTTTTAATTGTTGAGGCAAAAACAAGAACATAAAACAGGAGATCACAGGAGCAGGCCCTTTCGCCCACAAATGTCTATGCTAAACATGATGCCAAGTTAAGGTAATCTCCTTTACCGACACCTGACCCATTTCCCTCCTTCTCCGGCTTATCTAAGTGTCTCTTATATGCCACTATCGTCTCGGCCTCCACCACCACTACTGGCATTGTCTTCCAGGCACCCATCACCCTCTGTGTAAAAAAACCTTTTCCACTCTCACCTTCAAGCTATGTCCTCTAGTCTTTGACATATCCACCTTGGTTAAAAGGTTCCAACTGACTACCCTATATATGCCTATCATAACTTTATATACTTTATAGGGAAGTTGCACGCAGTCGAGGTCACGATCCGTGACCCGTACTGTTGCCACACAACGCCTTCTAAACTACACGCGGTGAACGTCAGGTAAGGATTTACTATGGCTGCCAGTACAGCCGGCCCTTCTTCTTCAGCATCCGGTCTCCACACTATGGTTCCACACTCGCGGACCCCGGGCCGTCTGTTCCCGCGGTAGGGGAGGGGGATCGGTTGGGATTGGGGGGTCGGTCAGGTCAGGGGGGGGGGGAGGGGGTCAGTGACTCTGAGTGGGCAGAGGGACCAGACTGTCCCCAACTCTGGTGCAGCTGATGGGGAGGTTGCCGGGTTTTCGGCCCCGTGTGTCGGCTGCTCGGAGCTGTGGCCCCGCTCCACTCGGCCCCGTGTGTGGGTGCTGCCGACCATCGGCCTGTGACAGTGCGGCCCACAGGGGGAGACGGGGCGGAGGGCGGCCATGGCTGGACAGAACTGACCCCGGGGGGAGAATAGGGGCTGTCCCGAGGGATGCGCTCCTTCGGCCGCTTACACCTTGGTGCTCGGGTTCAGAGCAAAGATACTAGAGCATTTGGTTCAGAGCGCTTAGTCACCCACCACAATTATTTACCGCGCAAAAATTGACCATTTCGGCGTTTTTTAACAGGTAAGAAAGTATGTGTTTTGTGTGTTAAGTGTATGCCGGAGCCTGCCATGTCCTCCAGAAGGATTGAGCTGCTCCGTGCGTCACGCCTTTTGACCCGATGACCTTACGTGCAACATGCTATAGTGATAGCTGATGCCAATACAGTTTCCCACTGACCTGTGCCAGTGGATTGTCTCACTCGCCCTGTGTCAGTGCCCCATCTCCCTCAGGCCTGGTGCCAGTACTGCTGGGTACCAGAGCTGCCTGATGCCAGTGCCCCATCTCCCTCAGGCCTGGTGCCAGTACTGTTCAGTGCCCCATCTTTGCTCAGGCCTGTGTCAGTGCCCCATCGCCCTCAGGCCTGGTGCCAGTACTGCTGGGTACCAGAGCTGCCTGATGCCAGTGCCCCATCTCCCTCAGGCCTGGTGCCAGTACTGCTCAGTGCCCCATCTTTGCTCAGGCCTGTGTCAGCGGTAGCGATGCCGCCTCCGTTACCCACAATACACCGTTTCTCAAACAGATGGATTCCAAGATGGCGGCGGACAGCGATGTAAGGATCTCTGTTTTATGTTAGAATATACCGTCTGTATTTTAAGTTTTCGACTTGCAAATGGTCTTTTTTTTCCCTCACATCTCTTCATCTTTCTCTTTTTTACTGACAGCCGGAGTCGGAAGTGTTTGAAATCACGGATTTTACCACTGCGTCTGAGTGGGAGAGGTAGGAGACGGTGAGAGGGCGCCGACGGCGGCCGAGACCCTTGCCCATGTCCACACCCTTGCCCCGACCTCAGTCGCTGTCCTAGCCCCTATCCCAGCCCGTGTCCCCGCCTCTTTCTTAGTTCTTACCCGAGCTACTGTCATAGCCCGTCCCCGCCTCTGAACCAGACCTTACCCCAGCTACTGTCCCAGCTCCTGAACCCACCTCTGACCCAGTCCCTTCCCCGTCCTAGCCCCTGTCCTAGCCCCTGTCAGTTGGGAACCCTCTGCCATCGTGTGATGGTGGCTTAAACCCGCTGCCCGCTCCAGTCGGACCCCTGGCTTTGACCCGGGACTGGCAGATGGGCGCAGCTGTTTTTACTGTTGACATAAGCATAAATGATATGACGCTGGCGAGAAGTAACCGTACAATATAAAAAAAACACATAGTGCTGGAGTAATCAGCGAGCCAGGTAGTATCTTTGTAAGATACGTTTAGGCGACAGTAGCCGTACCTTTGGAGATTAATTTGTCTTTTATGACCAGTTTGGATTATTATTATTGAGCCCTACATTGGTACGCAGACATTTGTTGTCATGAAATTCAGAGGGACTTGCAAACAAATTTAGAGACGATCAATCAGGACTTTAAGTTGTTGGATAAAGCTTCAGGATAGTTTTTTAATATTTTTGAAGCTGGGAGATCTACTTGCTTCCAAAGTAATTTCAGCATTTAATTTGTTTCATGTAGTAATTGTATTTTAGCCACAACGTTTTCCTTGCAATTTCCAAATTTGTATTTACGGTACAATAACAAATTAAATATGTCATCAAATCTGTCTCTTAATGTAAGAAACCAAAAATGTAATTTCTGTTGTACAGTATCTTTAGAAGTCCCCGGGTTCTAGTATCTAAACAAAATACTACTGTGCCCAATTAGAAGATGCTTACAAATCACAATAAGATTAGATGTTTCCACTGTAATTTTCTCTTGAAGTTCAGTAATTTTCATATTTTTTGTAAATTGTTTTCAATCGGGAAACTACAGAGTATTCCAGATTTCGAGATTTTCTAGTGGTTGTTTTACAGATTGGAAGAGCATATCATCAATTATGGTTTCTTATGATGTTGTAAAATTTATTAATAAAAAACTTTCATACTCAGTTGTAATATTTACAAAAAGAACATATCTTTGTTATCTGATGCAAATCTTTTATAGCAAAGATATTTCTGATATCTGGGCATTGAATCCTTTGTGGAGTTTAAGATAAATGTTGATTTCACCTCACAGTCTTTCCATCATTAAGCTGTCAGAATTCATTTATATATGTGCTCCAATGCCTGGAGATTTTTTGTATTTTCATTATTTTTCTTGCAAATCATAGTACCAAATGATCACAATGAATTAAAGCAGGTATGACTTAGTGATTTATGCATATTTATATTTTCTATTTTGACAGATGACTTCTAATGAAGTGTTTAGTGGTGCACAATCATTTAAAAAATTTGCTAGACGACAACCTATTTTTGTGCAGATTTGAAAATGGAGGGCATTTTGGCGATGCAGTAGTTAAAACATTGGACTAGTAATTCAGAGACCTAGGCTAATAATTCAGATAGAACACAATGTGCTGGAGTAACTCAGCGGGAAAAGAGGCGGGGGCGGGACAAAGCCTGGCTAGTGATAGTTGAACACAGGTTAGAGGGTTTTTTGATTGGCGGATAGGGTATACAAAGGCAAGAAATGCAGAAAGTGTGTGGCATCATAGTTAGCGAAGATGATTATGAAAAATTGCAGAAGGATCTTGATCAGTTGGGCAAATGGGCTAAGGAATGATTAATGGAGTTTAATGCAGATAAGTGTGAGGTGCTGCATCCGTCTAAACTTTTATCTATATCAAATTGTCATTTTAACATTTTGATTGTACCCATCTATACTGCATCCTGTGCAGCTTGTTGTACAAACCCATCAACCTGTGTGTGGAAAATCATGCCCTTTAGGTCGTCTTTAAATCTTTCTCCTCTCACCCTAAATCTATGTCCTCTAGTTTTAGACTCCTCTACCCTGGATAAAAATGACTAACCATACACTATATCTACGCCCCTATAAATAGGAGACATGTGACTCCCGTCCCATCAGAGTGGTTGACTGTGAAATTGCCTTGGAGCCATTCAGTTATACTATAAATTCAGTAATTGGAATCATTCATTGTTCACATGCAACCAGCCAAAGCTTTTACAAATGGTACATAAATGCTAGACAAAGACCATCTCCTACAAGCGAGGCTAACCACCTGGCATTGGTAATCAACGACAATATTGCCAAATCATCCAACAATTAACAATAAACCAGAAATTCAACTGGACTAATCATGTAAATACATGGCAACAAAAACAATTCGGAGGCTGGGTATTCAGTGGTGAATGACTTGCCTCCTCAATCCCCAATGCCTTTATGTGCATCATGAACTGTGATAGGGTGCTGTCCACTTGCCCAGGTGAATGCAACTAAATTCAAGAAGCTCAATACTGTCCAAGACACAGCTGCCGAGTTATTCTTAGTTGTACATCAGGTACCAATAATTTCCTCCCTTTTCCACTGGCATTCAGTGACTTCACTAGAAGATGCAGTGCAGTTTTTTCCCTAAACTACTCTGATAGCACCTCTAAAACATGCAATACTGTCACCAAGAATGATAGGCTTCCAAGTGCATGCTGTTCTCAAAGCTTCACAACATCCTGATTGGGAAATGGTACAATTTCTTCTCCGTCACATGTTCTGCATCTTGGAACCCTCTTCAGTAGCATTGTGGGAATAGCCTTACCAGAAGAACTGCAGTTCATAAAATGGTTCATCATTTTCTCCACGGCAGTTAGGAATTAATAAATGCTGGCCACACCAAAGCTGCCTAGATCTCCAAAAATGTATTAAAACAAATATTGATTAGAAATATAATGTCTAAAAATGTTATCTGAAATTTTGAAAACAATCAAATCTTAAGCCCTTTGGTCTATATCCTTGGAATATAAATACTGCTGATTATAGAACATTGTCAAACATATCTATGTAAATGTGGATAATGTGGGGATTTCTGTGTAATTATAACTTTTCAATTATTTTGTTAAAGCTTTATTATAGAATTGTTTTATTTGAGAATCAATGATAGTTCATAGAATTGTATAATTTCAAAGTACAGAAAGAGATTACTCAACCCATAGTGTCTATGCCAATAAAAATGCTATTTTGAGTATTTTAAATGTATCCCTTATTCCTCATTTGCATAACTCTAGATTTGTGTCAAAAATTGAAGAAGTGCTGAATGATTGGAAACTGATTGGAAGCACTGCAAGCAAACCGTTGGAAAAGGTGTGTTTATGTTGCATTGTCATAATCAACTAGCATACAAAATTTGTGAAGAGATTGTATCGTCGGTTATAGGACAGTATAGCACAGGAACAGGCCCTTCGTCCCATCATGTTTGTGCCGAACATGATGCCAGGTTATACTAATCTCCTCTGCCTACACAGGATCTATATACATTTCTGTATATGATCCATATGCATCAATTTCCTGTATAACGATATGCCTGTTTGAATTCCTCTTAAACACCACCATCTTATCTGCTTCAATCACCACCCTTAGCAGCATGTTCCAGGCATGCAATACTCTGTGATTAAAAAGAACTTGCCCCACACACCATCTTTCAACTTTCACTTTCTGACTGTAAAGCTATGCTCTCGAGTCTTTGACATTTCCTCCCTGACAAAAAAGTTCAGACTGTCTACTCTGTCTATGCCTCTCACAATTTTATATACTGCTATCAGCTCTCCTCTCAGCCTCCAACACCAGAGAAAACAATACAGGTTTGTCTAACCTCTCCTTGTAGCTATTACCCTGTAATCCAGGCAGCATTCCGATAAATCTCTACTGCACCCTCTCCAGAGCTTCCACATCCTTCTTGTTATGGGGCAATCAAAACTGCATACAATACTCCAAATGCGGCCTCCCCAAAGTCATAAAGAGCCACAGCATGATTTCCTGAGTCTTATCCTCAGTGCCCCGACCGATTAAGGCAAGCACACCATATGCCTTTTTTTTTAAAACCACGCTATCATGTGTGATGCTATTTTCAGGGAGCTATGGACTTGGACCCCAAGATTTCTCAGTACATCCATGATGTTAGATCTCTTGCCATTAACTGTATACTTTCCCCTTACCTTCAACCTCCCACAGTGCAACATCTCACACTTGCTCGATCTATATCGTGCCGTATCGTTCGAAGGCCTTTCTCACTATTCGCAACTCCATCAATTTTGGTGTCATCTGCAAACTTGCTAACCAATCGATCAACGTTTACATCCAAATTATTTAAATATCACAAACAACAAAATCAATGATAAATTAATAGAATTGGGTTAATGGGAACATGAGTTGTTTTAAAATGTTTTTCCCATACGTATATATTGAGCTTATTTAATCCTGGGCATAAAATAAATGTGTGAAGCATCACAGCATGAGTAATACAGAGAGAAAGAATGTTTCAGCATTGGAATAATTGTCACTTTTCTCCAGATCTTTTCTCGTGGCCAATCTCAACCCCTGGTTTTAGAATTTTTTTACAGGAATCTGTTGCAAACTTTTCAATTCAATTATAATTTTATGTTAAATTAATGTTCTGTATAGTTATACTATTGCACCTTGTGAATTTACAGGGTGAATTAACCTCTGGAGTGTGGGAGGAGAAATCTGATGAGATATCTTTTGCAGATTATAAATTCAGCATAACACATCATTACCTCAAACAAGAATCTTCATCTGATAAAGACATAAAGGAAGTGTCTGAGGAAGGTATGATTAGCTACTCATGTTTATATTTACTCATTCGTAGGTGGGAATCTCAAATATTTGAGCTCTTTAAAGAATACAGTTGTATTCTTGTATACTTGTATACAGTTATCTGCCTATGTATCAGTTTTAATTCATCCACAATCCACACATTGTTAACCAGTATTTTTTTAACTTTTATTGTATGCCAACTTTGTATTTTTATTTTTACTTCTACCATCTTGCACTATGACTATGACTATGACCAGACGCTAAACTGCATTTCGTTGTACCTATACTTGTATTTGTGTAATGACAATAAAGTTGAATTAAATTTAATTGAAATTGGAATACATTTTATCCATCTTTGAATAATGTTGTGGAAGTAGAGCTTTTAGATTCCTAATCTGCTCTTAAAATGTTGGTGCCAGTGCTTTTTAACAATTGGTCTCCTGCTGCCATATCTTCACTTAATTACCACTGTTTATGATTGTACATAGAAATTACTGTCTTCTGTAGAGGAATACTGTTTTATGTTTATCTTGAAAAAAATATTTTCTAAATTATAATTTTATTTTAATAGATGTTCTTCCTGAAGCAATGCAGGATATGCTATCCATGAGCAATGATTTTCCACCCAGAGCTCACTGCCTCGTCAGATGGTAGGCATGTTCTTGAAACTATTTATTGCCTTCACGCAAATTACAATTTTATATGAAACAGACACTATAGATATTTCAGGCCATGTATGTTTTAGCAGATGTTTTGATGGGTAATTGGCAAGGTATTTTATCTAAGTGCATTCATTGATCAATTAAAAGATATAGCATGGTAACAAGCATTTCTGCCCATGCCGGCCATTGATAATCTGTTCACACTAATTCTAGGTTATCTCGCTTTCGGATACACTCCCTATGCACCAGAGGTAATTTACAGAGGCCACTTAAACCACAAAACCCACGTGTCTTTGGAATGTGGAAGGAAATAATTGATGTTTTTAGGGATGTGAAAATATAATTTATTAATTATTAAAGGAGCAGTGAGGGCTACAATATGATAGAACTTTATTTATCCCAGGAAGGAAATTGGTTTGCCAACAGCCATAAAACACAACATGATACATGAAACATGAAATTAAAGTGATGAGTGGAAAGTCCAGGATTGGGGATGTGCAAAGATTGGGGAATGGGGGGAGTCAATCTACCCCACGACAGAAGGGGGAGCAGTTGTACAGTTTGATAGCCACAGGGATAAAAGCATCTCTTGTGACGTTCTGTGCCTCATCTTGGTGGAACCAGTCTTTTGCTGAATGTGCTTCTCAGATTGACCAGTGTGTCATAGAGGGGGTGAGCTGTATTGTCCAAGATGCTCTGCAGTTTGAGGAGCATCCTCCCCTCTAAGACCACCTCCAAAGAATCCAACTCCACTCCCAGGATAGAGCCAGGCTTCCTGATGAGCTTGTTGATTCTGTTGGCGCCCTGCTACCCCAACACACGACAGCGTAGAAGATGGCACTGGCCACCACCAGCATCTTACTGCAGACGTTGAAAGAGCGGAGCTTCCTCAGAAATTACAGATGGCTCTGTCCTTTCTTATACAGTACCTCAGCATTCCTAGACCAGTCCAATTTGCTGTCCAGGTAAACTCCAAGTTACTTGTACTCCTTGGTAAACTGCATAACCACACCCTTGATGGAGACAGGGGACAGGGGTGTTCCTCTCCTTGTAAAATCCACCACTAACACCTTAGTCTTGTCGGCATTGAGCTGCAGGTTTCAGCCCACACCACTCAACAAAGTCATTGACTAGACCTCTGTATTCAACTTCCCTCCCCTCTCTGATGCAGCCCACAGTTCCGGAAACATCTGCAGGTGGCAGGAGTCCGAGTTGTATCTGAAGTACGAGGTGTAGATGGTGAACAGAAAGGACTGTCTCCTGTGGGGCCCCTGGGATGCTCACTACCATGTCCAAGACACTTCTGTAGCCTGACATACTGTGGTTGTCCAGTCAGGTAGTTGGTGATCCAGGACACCTTTAGTGCCACCCGCATCTTCGTCAGTTTGCTCCCTAGCAGTGAAGGCCAGATGGTGTTAAAAGCACTAGAAAATGAAAAATTATGAGTCTCACAGTGCTTCCCGGCTTATCCAGGTGAGCTTAGGAATGATGGAGCAGGTGGATGATGGCGTCCTATATGCGTTCAATACTAAAGAAAGTGCGTTCAGTACAAATTATTCCTCGTCTCTAAACGTAAGGATGATTGTTCTCTACTGTACACCAATTATCATGAGCACAGTTGTGAGCCATGTTGATAGAGCCTTGTCCAGACTGGTACTACATTTTTCATTTGGAGTGCTTCTGGGGTGAAGTGAATGAAACTGATTTGGTTGCATCTGCGACTGTTAATCGAGTAGCTTGAGAGCACAAAGAGAAATGCCCATGGAAAGGAAAGTGGCAAAATTCTGAATTAATAGACTGTGCTGTTCATTGATTTATACTTTGAATAAAGAAATAGGGGATTTTTATTGAACTTTACTGCTCATTAGATACAATTAATTATGTGAATTGAATTGATAATATGAATTTAGAAGTAAAGATTTCCAGGGCAGATTTATAAGAACTACATTTACAGGGTCTGTTGACTTCATATCTGGGTTTTAACATGTTCAGGAGTAGATCATTCTTGATTATATTTCAAAATAACGCTTGTATTTTCCTACTCGTCTCCCTGTATCCTCACCATTCCCTTTTTATTTTTCCTATCTTCTTGCTCCAGCAAATTGAAGTCCATTAAAGTGTATTTGGAAATTACATGGAGGGGATTGCATGAAATGTGATTGAATTCTTTGAATTTTAACAATGGAAGGGAGGTCATATTCGTTTTTAAATGAAAATGATTTAGGTAACTTAGTTTTGAACCATTTTAACTCCCCTTCGCATTCCTACAAGCACCAATGTAGTTGGCTGACTTAGAAGGTTAAAGCACAAGGTATCTGAGGCGGTGTTGCAAAACTGGAAAATCCAAAATTTACTTGGGGATAGGCCGCAGAGGGTAGTAGTGGACGGATGTTTTTCTGATTGCAAATCTGTCATGAGGGAATTGGTGCTGGGATTTCAGTTTGTAACATATACAAATGGCTTTCTCATTCGATAAAGTACATCTGCAGACAACATGAAAATTGGTGGGAATTGTAGGTAGCGAAGAAAGTTGTGGAAAGATATAGCACGGTGTAGATCGGTTAGAAATTTGGGCAGAGTGGTGGAAGATGGAATTTAATCCAGAGATGTGAAGTGATGCACTTTGGCAAGTCAAGTTCTAATAGCACATACGGAGTAAATGGCAGGGAATTTAGGGTTATTGATGTACATACAGTGCCCTCCATAATGTTTGGGACAAAAAGCCATCATTTATTTATTTGCCTCTGTACTCCACAATTTGAGATATGTAATAGAAAAAAATGACATGTGGTTAAAGTGCACATTGTCAGATTTTATTAAAGGTTGTTTTTATACATTTTGGTTTCACCATGTAGAAATTACAGCTATGTTTATACATATGTCTTTTTACAATACTGCACACAAAAATGTGAAAAATATGGTCAAATTTCAAATTCCTTTAAAAAAGTTGACAAGCACTTTATTGGGTTCATGACTAACATAGTATCAACAACAAACATAAGGAAAGATAGCATATTGATGGCAAGTTTCTGAAAATGGCATCAGAATACGCACATACATTTTGTGTAATGGTTGTTGCATGGTGTCCACCAGTGACCTGGTTGGCACAGTAGTACACATTTTTTATTCCTTTCTATGTTTATGAATACCACGTGGAACAATAAAATTTCAAACACCGTTTCCACTTTATTCACCTGATCATGTAGTAAAATATTGCATGCATCTGAGTGGACACCGCAACACACATTACACAAACATTCGTTGTGGTGGACATTAATAGGTTTGGTGTCCCAGAAAACGAACGTTACATTATTAGCGAGAACCAAGCATTTTCACCAATGCGATCAAAATGGTACATTACCTTATGGATTTGAGCTGGTGTTGCAAAACTGGATCCAAAATTTACTTGGGGATAGGCGGCAGAGGGTAGTAGTGGACGGATGTCTTTCTGATTGCAAATCTGTCGTGTGGAAAGATATAGCACGGTGTAGATCGGTTAGAAATTTGGGCAGAGTGGGCTATCGACGGCCAATAATTCATAAGATCGTTTGATTTGGGCTGATTTTTCTGTGTAAAATATCTCCATAATGGTCGTTGAGGAGCTTCCAGCGGTTGACACGAAGGAATGAAGTTAGCGACTTGGTCCGTACGACAGGTAAACAAGAGACAGTGTGTTGTTAAATTGAAGATTGGTCCAGTTTCTTAGTTTTGACAACCGATTTATGTCCACATTTTTTTTTTTGAACTCGGAAAATATATCGTAAACAGTCCTTGCGTTTTTGACACCACGATGTTTTTCATATATTAAATTGAAAATAAGAAAAAATAATTAACTCACCCACAGATTGCTACTACCATAGGATACCTCGTTGGGTGTTTTAAAAGCATTAGAGATTTGGAGCCTCCGTGGTTTAACTTACGGACATACCAAGCCCGATAACGGTCGTTACGGGATCTTTATTGTATTACCTTTATGTTACTGTATTTTTCTCCTGGTATAAATGAAGATATACCCCTAGATCCTTATCAAAACGTATATGTATGAGGGGCCATATGAAGTTTATTTATGAATTAAATATTCATGACTAAATGTGGTAGTTTTTAATGTCACACTTGGTGTCCAAAATGGTGAGAAAACAATGAAAATTTGTCTGTTATGAAAAAGGTTTTTGACTTTCGGTCTTGAAGTTATCTAATTTATATCTGCTATTTATAAGGTTTCACATGATGGGCAGATTTTTGTTAAGAACAGTGCATTGGTGTAAAAAAGTGAATACTAATCTTGTCCGTCAAAAACTCTCCAGTATTGTAAAAAGACACACATTGTCCCGCCATTTCAGGGCACCATAATGTTTGGGACACATGGCTTGTGTGTTTAATTGCCTCCTTAATGCAAGTATAAGAGAGCTCTCAGCTCCAGTCTTTCCTCCAGTCTTTCCATCGCCTTTGGAAACTGTTATTGGTGTTTATCAACATGGGGACCAAAGTTGTGCCAATGAAATTCAAAGAAGTCATTGTGAGTGAGAAACAAGAACTGTTAGAAACATCAGCCAAACCTTAGGCTGACCAAACTGTTTGGATCATTAAGAAGAAAGAGAGCACTGTTGAGCAAAGGGACTGGCAGGTCAAGGAAGACCTCCACAGCTGATGACAGAAGAATTCTCTCTATAATAAAGAAAAATCCCCAAACACCTGTCCGACAGATCGGAATCACTCTTCAGGAGTCAGGTGTGGATTTGTCAATGACCACCATCCACCGAAGACTTCATGAACAGAAATACAGAGGCTACATACACTGCAAGATGCAAACCACTGGTTAGCTGCAAAAATAGGATTGCCAGGTTACAGTTTGCCAAGAAGTACTTAAAAGAGCAACCACAGTTCTGTGAAAAGCTCTTGTGGACAGATGAGAGTCAGCTAATATTTCTTTTTTTAAATTCTTTTAACGTATTTATTAAATTTTAAAGTGTAATATTCTCCCAGTGCAATGTTCTACCTAGGTATGATAATTATAATTTATCTACTATTTTAAGTAGTTAAACAACGTATAGAATGTATTGGATGTGTTTTTGTCTTGTTTGGACTTGTTTTGGTTGCACTGATCAGGAGTAGCTCTCCTAATTCTGTTGTATTTCTAAGTACAATGACAATAAAGGCTTATTATTATTATTATTATTATTATTATTATTATTATTATTATTATTAACATATCAGAGTGATGGCAAGAGCAAAGTATGGAGGAGAGAAGGGACTTCCCAAGATCCAAAGCATACCACCTCATCTGAAACATAGTGGTGGGGGTGTTATGGCCTGGGCATATATGGCTGCTAAAGGTACTGGCTCACTTAGCTTAATTGATGATACAACTGCTGATGGTAGTAGCATACTGAATTCTGAAGTGTATAGACACATCCTATCTGCTCAAGTTCAAACAAATGTGTCAAAACCCATTAGCCAGCAGTTTATTCTACAGCAAGACAATGATCTCAAACATACTACTAAAGCAACAAAGGAGTTTTTCAAAGCTAAAAAATGGTAAATTCTTGAGTGGCCAAGTCAATCACCCGATCTGAACCCAATTGAGCATGCCTTTTATATGCTGTAGAGAAAACTGAGAGAAAAAGATGGCTGCAATACAGGCCTGGCAGAGCATCACCAGAGTAGACACCCAATAAAATTGAAGCAGTCATTGCATGCACAGGATATGCAACAAAATACTAAACCTGACTACTTTCATTTACATGACATTGCTGTGTCCCAAACATTATGTGGCCCTGAAATGGGGAGGGCTACGTATAAACACAATTTCTACATGGTGAAATCAATAATGTATGAAAATGGCCTTTATTAAAATCTGACAACGTGCACTTTAACCACATGTGATTTTTTTCTATTACAAATCTCAAATTGTGGAGTACAGAGGCAAATAAATAAATGATGGGTCTTTGTCTGGAAATTTGGAGGACATCTGAGGAGTAGATTTTTCAGGGAGTGGGTGGTGGTCATCTGGAACAAGCTGCCAGAGGAAGTGATAGATGACGATACAATTACAATGATTGAAGGGCAATTAGACAGTTATTTGGGTAGGAAAGGTGTAGAGGGATACCGACCCAATGCAGGGAAACAGGATTAGCATGGATAGGCATCATGATTTGCTTGGACTGTGCAATTCTATTATTCTTTGTACTTCCTCAGGAATAATAGGTCTCTTACCAATTGTAATGACATGCACTTTGATTTGCAATTTATTACACCATTTCACGTAGGAAATAAAAGTTTAAGAAATAGTTTATTTTACTGTTTATCTGAGGATTTTTGATTAATTCCTTGTGGCATGCTAATTGCAAATGTATACTTAAGCAATATCTGTTGAGATTGTTGGATTTATATTTTTTCACCTTGCCATTGATGTTCAAAGGTGTACAGATATAATAGCAAAGTTATTTTCAGGCATCTCTTATCCTAGGTATGGTCTACGGGAGTTCGTGATAATTACTCCAGCAGCTAATAGCAATGCAGTCATCAGTGAATCGAAGTGCAACATTCTGCTCAGCTCCATCTCCGTTGCATTGGGCAACACTGGATGGTAAGTGAATATTTGATAAAGAAGAGGAACTTGAAATTTTTGGTTTTGATTGTACTTTTCACATTTGTTGATAAATAATATTTGTAATATCTTGTATAAGAATATATTTAAATTAATAATGAGATGGAGAATTAGCTAATCTATTGGAATATTTGGGCAACGTCAAGTGGATTCCCATGGGTCTTTACTTTTTTGAAAAATTATTTACCTTTTGATTAAGGCCAAAGTGCCCTCTCCTACCTGACCACATAAATCCTTGGGAATATGCGTTTCCCACAGTGATTTGGTGACAAGGAATGTTAGAATTTTAATTCAATTGGTGTGAAATAAGAATGTTTGTCAAATCAGGATGGCATATATCTTGGAGGGTAACATGGGATGATTGAAATCCACTGACCTGACTCTTTGCCTGTCTTGAAGGCAGAACACACAGGAGTGAAGAAACGCAGCAGGCCAGGCAACATCTGTGGAGGATACACAGAAAAGCTGGAGAAACTCAGCGGGTGCAGCAGCATCTATGGAGCGAGGGAAATAGGCAACGTTTCGGGCCGAAACCCTTCTTCAGACTGATCGGGGGGGGGGGTGGGTCGGGACAAGAAAGGGAAAAGGAGGAGTAGCCAGAAGGCTGGAGGGTGGGAGGAGATAGTAGGGGAGCTGAGGAAGGGGAGGAGATAGCAAGGACTAACAGAATTGGGAGAATTCGATGTTCATGCCCCGGGGGTGTAGACTCCCCAAACGGAATATGAGGTGCTGTTCCTCCAATTTCCGGTGGAGGAAATGGATAGGCCACTTTTTCAGTTCTGAAGAAGGATCACAACACGAAACGTTGTCCATCCTTTTCCATGGTGGCCGATTAGGAAAAGGGAGATGCAACGAGACCTGGGTGTCATGGTACACCAGTCATTGAAAGTAGGCATGCAGGTGCAGAAAGTGAAGAAAGCGAATGGTATGTTAGCATTCATAGCAAAAGGATTTGAGTATAGGAGCAGGGAGGTTCTACTGCAGTTGTACAGGGTCTTGGTGAGACCACACCTGGCGTTGTGCATACAGTTTTGGTCTCCTAATCTGAGGAAAGACATTCTTGCCATAGAGGGAGTACAGAGAAGGTTCACCAGACTGATTCCTGGGATGTCAGGACTTTCATATGAAGAAAGACTGGATAGACTCGGCTTGTACACGCTAGAATTTAGAAAATTGTATAGAATCTTATAGAAACTTACAAAATTCTTAAGGGATTGGACAGGCTAGATGCAGGAAGATTGTTCCCGATGTTGGGGAAGTCCAGAACAAGGGATCACAGTTTAAGGATAAGGGGGAAGTCTTTTAGGACCGAGATGAGAAAAACATTTTTCACACAGAGAGTGGTGAATCTCTGGAACTCTCTGCCACTGAGGGTAGTTGAGGCCAGTTCATTGGCTATATTTAAGAGGGAGTTAGATGTGGCCCTTGTGGCTAAGGGGATCAGGGGGTATGGAGAGAAGGCAGGTACGGATACTGAGTTGGATGATCAGCCATGATCATATTGAATGGTGGTGCAGGCTCGAAGGGCCGAATGGCCTACTCCTTCACCTATTTTCTATGTTTCTATGTTTCCCTTTGCAGATGTTGCTTGACCTGCTGAGTTTCTTCAATAGTTTATTTTTTGGTCAGGTTTCCAGCATCTGCAGTTTCATGTATCTCTCTTTCTTGACGGCAATGGGCCCGAGTTGTGAGTTACTTTTTAAATAGACTTGGGTAACAGTGCTACAACATGCTCTCTGGAGATGACAGCTTCAGTTATCTTAGATTTTGCAGGAAATACTGACATTTCCCATTTTAAGTGCTTGCACATTCTGTGTGCAATCTACCTGGCAGCTGTTTTCCAGGAAATCGCCTATGACACTCCAGTCTTGTACTCCTGAGAAGTTAAGCAGTGGTGCACAAATGTGTGACAGTTTTTCACCAACTTTGGTAGGGATTTTGCATGAATAACCCATGGCAGGTTGGATTGGCAAGATTGTTTTAATTAAAAATGAGCAAAAGTAAGGTTAATTATTATTAATAATAATAATAAATGTTTAACTAATAATTTGTTAATTATTTCTTTGTGTATGACACTGACAGCTTTAAATTTTCTGTCAATTTTTCTGCAAGTTTAGAATAATTGATTGTCAGGGACAATCAGTATGTTTGAGCTGGCAAAGAACTGGCAAAATTTAGCTGCCAATCATATTCTTAAACCTATTGTTCTACTTCTCCCCCATATCACACTACTCCACGTCACAACACATGTATGTGGAACTCCACATGACAACACAAATACGACACACATATTTAGAAAATGGAGTGAGAATTCAGAAATCAGAGGTGCAAAGGGACTTGGGAGTGCTGGTGCAGGACTCCCAAAAAGTTAATTTGCAAGTCAAATTGGTAGCAAGGAAGGCAAATTCAATACTAGCATTTATATCAAGAGGACTGGAATGCAAAAACAGATCTAATGCTGAGGCTCTCTAAGGCACTGGTCAGGCTGCCTTTGTAGTATTGTGAGCAAATTTGGGCCCCTTATCCGAGGAAGGATGTATTGGCTCTGGAGAGGGTCCAGAGGAGGTTTACAAGAATGATTCCAGGAATGAGCGGGTTAGCGTATAATGATGTGCGTTTGACAGCACTGGGCCTCTACTCGCTGGAGTTTAGAACGGGGAGACCTCATTGAAACCTACAGAATAATGAAAGGCATAGAGTGGATGTGGAAAGGATATTTCCACCGGTGGAAGAGTCTAGGACCATAGTCTCTGAATTAAAGGGCGCTCTTTGAAAAAGGAGGTGAGGAGGAACTTCTTTAATCAGAGGGCCATTAATCTGTGGAACTAATTGCCATAGAGGGCTGTGGAGGTCAAGTCAGTGGATGTTTTTAAGGAAGGCCGTGCTGTGTTGTAGGGCCTTGCTGCTGAGTTTGGAGCCAAATTCATCTGGCAAGTTACTCTGAGAAAATCTGTATTAGTTGGGTACAGCTTTGTGCATAATCCAGCAATAAATCATAACAATATAGAAAACTCTGGGCCATTAATTCATCAGCAGAACACCAGTCAAACAGAATGTATCGTTCTGGGGGATCTTCAGCTTTAATAATACTTAAGTGTTGTTGCAACTGTATTCATTCTTTTGAGTAATGAGTATCTATTGAACTTATAATTTAAGCTTAGATAAAGTGGTTTTAAAGACTAAGAAATAGTCACCTGTCAGAGTATCCCGTCTCTGTCCTGTTCTTGTGGCTATGTTGTTGATGTAACCAATCCAATTAATCTTCAGTTAAGAAATTGCAGTAATATTTTGTCTTGCAGCCTGTAAACATGTTGCTTTCTCTCATTAATTACCATGCAAACATAAAACCCCTGATTCCACTAGGTGGACGTATGTTTTAAACAACGCTGATCATTCTGCTATGCTGTGACATACATTGCGGCATTCCTATTTTCTTATGACTGGAATAGATAGATGCTTCTTTTGTGTCAGATCGTGTTATTAATGCAGGATGACAATTTTTGTCTGATTTATTTTTGCCCATCACTGAGAGTTCTCTTAAAAGTTAATATTATTATCAATAATATAAAGACGAGTCTGCAGAAGCTGGAATCTTGAGTTAAAAAACAAACTGTTGGAGATACGCGGGTAAGGCAGCATCCGTGGACGGAAATGGACAGACAATGTTTAGACTCTTCTTTAGACTGATGAAATGGAGGGGAGATAGAAAGACGAAGAAAGTATGGGACAAGTTATAGGTAGGTCTCGGTAAAGAGGGGTTGATTGGCAGATGAGTTGGATAGAGGAGAGAAGGGTGGGAATAATAACCCACGATTGGAGATGATCGTGTCATAGAATGATTCAGTGCGGAAACAAGCCCTTCGGCCTAACTTGCCCACACCGGCCAACATGTCCCAGTTACACTATTCCCAGCTGCCTGCGTTTGGTCCATATACCTCCAAACCTGTCCTATCCATGAACCTGTCTAACTGCTTCTTAAATGTTTGGAAGTCCCAGCCTCAGCTACCTCCTCTGGCAGCTTGTTCCATACATCCACCATGCTTTGTGTGAAAAGTTACCCCTCAGATTCCTATTGAATCTTTTCCCCTTCATGTTAACCCTATGTCCGCTGGCCCTTGATTCGCCTACTCTGGGCAAGAGACTCTGTGCATCTACCTGATATGCCATGATCACAGTGAATGGTGGTGCTGGCTCGAAGGGCCGAATGGCCTACTGCACCTATTGTCTATTGTTTAACTATTCCTCATGATTTTATACACCTCTATAAGATCATCCTCCTGCGCACCAGGAAATAGAGTCCCAGCATACTCAACCTCTCCCTATAGCTCAGACCCTCTAATCCTGGCAACATCTGCTTAAATTTTCTCTGTACCCTTTCCAGCTTGACAACACCTTTCCTATAACGTGGTGCCCAGACTGAAACAATACTCTAAATGCGGTCTCACCAACGTCTTATACAACTGCAACATGATCTCCCAACTTCTATAATCAATACTCAATAGACTTATGAAGGCCAATGTACCAAAAGCCTTTTTGACCACCTTATGTACCTGCAACTCGACCTTCAATGAACCATACACCTCCATTCCTAGATTGTTCTGCTCTACAGCACTCCCCAAAGCCCTACCATTCACTGTATAGGTCCCTAGCCCTGTTAGACTTCCCAAAATGCAACACCTCACATTTCTCTGTATTAAATTCCATCAACCATTCCACAGCCCACCTGGCCAATCGATCAAGATCCTGCTGACATTTTTCACAACCATCTACACTATCTGCAAAACCACCCACTTTTGTATCATCAGCAAATTTGCTAATCTTGCCATGTATGTTCTCATCCAAATCATTGATTAGATGACAAACAGTAACGGGTCCAGCACCAAAACCTGAGGGACACAACTCATTACAGGCCTCCAATCTGAGAAGCAACCTTCCACCATCACCCTCTGCTTCCTTTCATGAAGCCAATTTTCCAACCATTCAGCTATCTCTCCTTGGATCCCATGCGATCTAACTTTCCAGAGCAGCCTACCATGCGGAACCTTATCGAATGCCTTAAGGGCCTGTCCCACTTACATGACCTTTTCGGCAACTGCTGGCACCCGTCATAGGTCGCCGAAAATTTTCAACATGTTGAAAATTCAGCAGCGACCAGAAAGTCGCTACGGCTCTTTGGGTGACTAGGAGACCTCTCACGACCATACAGGCGACTTCTCACGACCACATGCCCCCTGGTGACACCCCGCGACACCCGCAAAAAGATCGCGTAAGTGGGACAGGCCTTTTACTGATATCCATGTATACAACATCTGCAACTCTGCCCTCAATCAGGTTTGTGAGACACGACCGCCCACGTACAAAATCATGCTGACTAACCCTAATCAGCCGTCCATCCAAATGCCTGTATACCCTATCCCTCAGAATACCCTCTAGTAACTTTACAACTGCAGATGTTAAGCTCACTGACCTATAGTTCCCAGCATTTCCCCTGCAGCCGTTCTTGAATAGAGGCACAACATTTGCCACCCTCCTGTCTTCTGGCACCTCTCCAGTATTTAAAGACGACTCGGGTTCAGATGTGGAATCTGATAAGGAAGGTGAGGAGTGAAATACAGAACCAGGGCAGGGACTGTTGGAAGAATTGGGGCAAAAGGGAAATTATAAAATGGGGAACCTGTTGGAAGGAAGGATGGGTGCTAGGAGGGAGAAAGAACTGGGTGGCGGGAGCTGGCGGTGGTAAGAAAGAAATATGTATGTGGGGTGCTGGTGGGGGATGTGAAGAACTAGGTGTAGACGAGAAGCGGTGTTTTATCTGAAATTGGGGAATGTAATGTTTGGGCCATTGAGTTGTAGAATATCGAAGCAGAATATGGGATGCTCTTCTTCCAGTTTGTGTGTGTGTGTGTGTGGTTTCACTCTGGTAGCGGAGGAGGCCAAGGACAGGTAGGACTGAATGGAATTGAAATGACTTGCAACCAGGAGCTCCATTTAGCCCTGGCGGACAGAGTGTACTTTTTTGGCAAAGTGGTGTCCTAATCTCACCGATGTAGAGGAGCCCACATTGAGAGCACTGAATGCAATAAACAATGTTGAAGTCCATAAAAACATCTGCCTCACCTGGGATGCTGTTTTGAGGTGAGGTGGGAGGGAGATGTAAGGACAGGTGTTGCACTTTTGCGGTGACAAGGGATAGTGCCTGGAGACTAAAAGGGAATGTTGTGGAAGGATGAGCAAACCTAGGAATCATATAGTATGTGGTATCTGGAAGACAGGGATGGGAAATGTGACTGGTGGTGAGATCGAGAAGAAAAACATTACCTACTTTGGTAAACCTTAATCAGTGCTTTGGTCAAGAGAGTTTGAGTTTTTTGTTCTCTTTGCAGAAGTCTGGGAAGCTCAGACTAATGGAGAGTAAAGCTCATTTACATTGTGTAAGCTTGTAAAGATAAAACTGAACAGTTTAGCAAATGCATTGTTATAAAATGCTGATTCACATAATTTTTAGTTTAGATTAGAGATTCAGCCTGGAAACAGGCCCCTGAGCCCTACAGCGACCATCAATCACCCTTTCACACTAGTTGCATGTTATCCCACTTTCGCATCTGCTCCCCACACGTTAGGGGCAATTTACTGAGGCCAATAAATCTGCAAATCCGCACACTTTTGGGATGTGGGAGGAAACTGGATCACCCGGAGGGAACCCACATTAGTCACACAAAGAATGTGCAAACTCCACACAAACAGCTCCCAAGGGCAGGATCAAACCCGGGTCTCTGGCATTGGTGATAGTCTAATTGATGGATTATTATAGAGGTTAGTAAATTCTGTAATTGTGTTTTTAAATTAGTCAGGTGGCTTTATTTGTGCAAATTCAACAAAAGTCAAGAAGAATGTACATTGGTGCATGCGAAGGGCCTGGTGTTCGTACGGATTTTGAAATGGTTCATCTTCGGAAAGTGCCAAATCAGTACAATCATCTGTCTGGTCTTCTGGATATTTTTAAATCCAAGATTGTAAGTATTTTGAGATTTAGGAATGTGCTTTACGGGATATAAGTGGAATCATAGAATTTCACAATACACATCAAAGTTGTGGTCACTCGTTCTTAACAGGTTTTATGAACAAATAATCCAATTAGTGTCAGCCTGGTCCTTCTCCATATCTTTTAACCTTACTACTTACCACTTTTCAAAATTACAGTAAACCCTCGAAATTATAGACCTCTTTATAATGGAGCTTGGTTATAGCGGAAGGACCTACTGACCTTCACTGCCAGGCCGGGTTGCCAACGCCACCTCCGGCTCACCACTTCCCCAGTTGTTTCCAGGTTGGGTTGCCGACGCCACTCCCAGCCTGCATTGCCACCCCCGGCCGCTTCCAGGCCGGTCTACCGGCCATCACCGCCAGGCGGGGCTGCCAACATTCGGCAGCACTGCTGCCTCGGCTACTTCCTAACCGAACCTACTGCCACCAGCGGGGGTGTTTAGATGGACATGGTTATTGGTGGGAAAGACACCTCGCACTGAGTGGCTTGTAAAGCATTTGTAAATGCTAGTTAAGAGTCTTTGAAACAAGCCTGGAGTCGTATATAGGTCAGTCCAGTGAAGGGCATACGTGTAATACAACGGAACTGCAGATGCTAGTTTACACCAAAGTTACACAAAATGCTGGAGTAACTCAGCAGGTCAGGCTGCATCTCAGAAAAAAATGGAAAATGGACCCTTCAGCAGACTGATTGCGCAGGGGGGAGGGGGGCGGATCTGGAAGAAGAAAAGACCAGAACAAATCAGGGCTGGCAACAGGTGACCTCAGGCAAGGTGGTTCCCTGTAGGCCAATTGTTGGCTATGGACAATGTGATCCCAAGAGGGATACACCGTTGCGAACTGTTGCACTGGCTAACTGACGTAATGGATGAAGGGGTGCAGTGTGGGGAGGGGAGAGGGGGTGGGGGGGAGTGTTAGAGAATTCAACATTAATACTGCTAGGTTGTAAGGTACCAAAGCGAAATAAGAGGTGCTGTTCCTCCAATACGTGTGTGGCCTCTCTGGGAATGGAGGAGGCCAGGGCAGAAAAGTCAGTATGGGAATGAGAAGGAAAATTAAAATGGTTAGCAACCGTCAGATCCAATAGGCCTTGTTGGACTAAACATAAGAGGCTCGGTGACCATTTCGCTGAACAATGTTTGGTCTCGTCGGTGCACAGGAGCTCACATCGGGAACTGGATGCAATAGATGAGGTTACAGGAAATACATGTGAACCTCTGTGAACCTCTGTCTCACCTCGAAGGACTGTATACGTGAATCAGATAATTTATACTAATAATTTGGTAGTGTCATGGTCATCTTCGTTAATTGAACATAAATTCAGGTGAGATTTGAACTCTCTCAGTCCAAGTTTCTTGTCCAGTAACCCGACCTCTATACTCCTGCATATTTGCTAAATCACTTTATCAGTTTGTTAAGGTCTTGCATGTGTATCATTATTACATGTGTAACAGATACTCATTCCTCACCTGAGATAATTCCATGCTGTCTTGACTCTAAAGCTTTGTCACTTGCTTTCTCCCATTCTTTTCCCCCCAAAGGATAGTTTTCATTGATTCCAATGGGAAACAAAAATTTGGGAGAGGGAGGATATGTCTCTGGACAGAGATATTAATTTAACTTATACCCTTAGCTGAAAGCACAGAGTTTTTTTTTTGACCAAATGGGCAATTTTAACCTAGTCTTAATAGACTTTATTGCACTTTGTAAAGCAACATGGTAGAGTTGTTATATGTGGAGAGATTAAGAAGTGAACGAAAGGTAATTTCATTGAAATATTAAAAATGATTGTGTCTTGACAAAGATGCAGGAACGATGTTGGCATATCTAGAACCCGGATTTCAGACCCAAAAGAAAGGGTCAGCTGTTCAGGACAGATATGAAAATTATTGTTTTTCCCCCAGAGGAAAGAACCTTTACAATTGTCTAACTAGGAGGCTTAGTTGTTGAATACAGTCAACACCTCTCCCCCCATTATGGCCTTACAGGTAACATAGAAACATAGAAATTAGGTGGAGGAGTAGGCCATTCGGCCCTTCGAGCCTGCACCGCCATTCAATATGATCATGGCTGACAGAAATATGATCATGGCGTAACAGAAATTCAATCTTTCAGAATTCACAAATCATTGACCAATAATTTGAAATAAGGAATAAATTCACTCTCACAGAATTTGCATGGTGGAAAAATAGCAAATAAATAACAATTTTTACACTAATTTCTTGAAGCATGAATGACAGGCTTCACGTTATGGAAAACTGATACAGACCATTTTCTAGTTTCACAACCTCCTTGTAATTCATGGATCATCTATATCTTCAGAATACAGATTGGTAGATTATAGATATCAAAGAAATTGAGGGTCATGGGTCATTGCAGAGAAATGGCATTGAGGTAAAACATCAATTATAATGTCAATTGAATGCCAGAGCAGTTTAAAGTTGACACTCCAATTTTTATTGAGCTACCCCATCCCTTTTTTAGAGTTCTTCAAAAAGGGTCCAGACCCAAAACATCATCTATCCAAGTTCTTCAGGGATGCTGCCTGATCCCCTGATTTACTCCAGCACTTGTATCTTTTTTTCTAAACCAGCATCAGCAGTTCCTTGTACTTCCCTCACCTGAATCCACCTAATACTTGGAAGGTTTGTCCTGACCCTCCTCTTTTCCAGGTTTCTCCCTGCTCCACAATCAGTCTGAAGAAGGGTCCCGTTCCAAAACGTCACCTATCCATGTTCTTCAGAGATGCTGCCTGACCTGCTGACTTACTCCAGCATTTTCTTCATTTTTCTGTTCCTCGAGGGTTGTTATTTCAATATCTGAGCAGACTTCAAGTGGGATTCAAACATGTTTCTGAATTGTTTGCACACTAACTCAATCATTGTACTTCTCTTTTAGGGATGCCCTTTGACACCTTTGCCCCCAATAAGTGTAGCTATTCGGTTTACATATATCCTTCAAGACTGGCAACAGTATTCTTGGCCACAGCAGCCACCAGGTAGGATTTTCCACCTTGTAATGCTATAAGATTGTGCTGTGCAATTTAAAGATTGATATTGGACGTGATATAAATTCAAGAAACAAATCGGAACTACTTTAGTTATGTAACATGTATTTGTCAATGATCCCATTTTATAATTTATTTCTGCTTGTATTTTGCCTCTTTTAAAATAGTCATAGAGAGTTATAGAAACGTGGAACCAGGCCCTTCGGCTCAACTACCCGATCTATTCCTACCCGTTCTATTCCTCTCATGAGGATGACTGGTACAAAACTGATAATGTGATACAACAAACAGAAAAGGAGGGCCAAGATAAACATCAATCAATAAATAAATAACATAGCCTCATAACTGATAACAGTAAATATATCCTTTCAATATCTGAGCAGACTTCAGGTTTTATCACATTATCAGTTTTGTACCAATCATCCTTATCAGTACAATTTTTTTAATTCTCTGCAGTGACAGACAGGCTGCTGACTGCACATTTACCACTGGTTCTGAAAGACATAGTCGGTTTATAGAGGCAAATTATAGAATTAATTTTTTTTTTCTTGTTGTGCATCTCTAAAGATTTTTTGTTCTGGATTTTATTTTTGTGATCCAATTAAATGTTCATCTTTGTTCATAGTAGCACTGTTTCCTGCACTCCCTTTAAACTCACGGCCTGTTTCCTGCACTCCCTTAAAACTCAGCAAAAACGTGTTTACTGTGCAACCTTTAAAGTTACTGGGGTTCTGTTTCCTGAACTACCTATTATATCAACCAGGTGCTCTGTTTCCCCATTCCTTTTAAACCCACTGATGCACTGCTTTCCGTGCTCCACTGGGATTACAAGGAATATATTGTACTGTTATTGTATTATGGCTGATAAAATAAATTAAAAGCATGGTTGAGTATACAAGTAAACTACAACAGTCCAAGAAAATCTATTAGTCCAGTACTAGCAAGGTCCTGAAGGTTTGTACCTCCTTTTGCAACTGGATCCTTGTTTCCTCATTGGCAGACTTCAATCAGTGCAGATTGGTAACAGCATTTCCTCCATACTGACCATTGACACAGGAGCACCCAAGGCTGCATGCTCAGTCCACTACTCTACACCCTTGACAAGGTGGCTATGCACAGCTTCAATGTCATCTATAAATTCTCCGACGACATCACTATGGTTGGCTGAATCTGGTTGTAATGAGTCAGCGTAACGAAGAGACATAGAACACCTGGTTGAATGGTCTCCCAACAACAACCCGTTTAATGTCAATAAGGCCAAGGAACTAATCGTTGACTTCAGAAAGGGAGAGTATGAAAACTATGTTTTCATCGGTAGGTCTGTGGTGGAGAGTTAGCAGCTTCAAATTCTTGGATGTTAACTTCATGGGCGTCCTGAACCTGGGGCCAACACATAGATTTAATAATGAAGAAGGTGCACCCGTGGCTCTATTTTCTTAGAAGATTAAAGAGATTTGGTATATCTCCAAATACTCTGACAAGCATTTACAGATGTAGAAGGTATCCTGACCAGTTACATTATGGCCTGTACGACAATTGCAATGCACAACAACGCAAGTGGCTGCAGAGAGTGGTGGACTTGACTCGGTCCAATTATGACCACAGCCCTCCCCTCCGTCGAAAACAGTTGCATGAGGTGCTACCTCAAGAAAGTAAGAAAGTATCAAGGATACCCACCATCCGTTTTTCACTGTTAACATCAGCCAGGAGATGCAGAAGCCTGAAGTGCAACACCGCCACGTTCAGGAACAGCTACGACCAGACAATTATCAGGCTCTTGAATCATCCTGCACAGCCCTAATCCTATCTCGACAATGGAATGCCACTGTCCACCTCTTGCACTACCATGGAATTGTTCTTTTTCTAATGTTGTTTTCACATTAATGTCTGTTTTTTGCTGTTTTTTTCTTTAGGAATTTTACATGTAATACATAATTTGTTATTGTGTGTTTGTCTGAATCTATGTGGCTGCTGCAAGCAAGATTTGTCATTGTATCTGTGCTTTCAAGACAATAACATTGACTTGAATCGAGGGTTCCAAGCAAATGTTAAAAACATGTTGCCTCAGTGCTCCTTTGGTAGGTAAAACAAAAGGGCAAAAGGAGGAGAAAAATAAACAATAGCTTTTTTGTATGCAAGAATATGTTGAAATGTGAGCATTGCTTACAACTTACTTGGATTTGAGGGGGCACGGTTAACCTTGATATAGGTGTAAGCACGTATTTTAAGAACACAATGTGTTCTTAAAATACATATTTTAAGAACACTATGTAATTTAACATAATAGTGGAAGACTTCCTTGTCCTTGTATTTTCAGAAATAATTTACGAGAAACTAAACTTACTTCGATGGCTAGTAAATCTGGAGAATTGCCACTGGCATGGATTCAAAAATGCTTTTAACTCAATAACTTAATGAAAACTTGATGGATGGACCCAGTTGGGTTTTTACAATTTTGATTGATTTTAGTTGAAGCACAGATATACACAAAGCACTCTAATTTTCTTAATTAGCCTTGAGGCGATGTATTTGATTATACTATGACTGCATTTTTAATTGAACGGTATGGTGCAGCAATGATTTTTTCAGCTTCATGTTTAACCCATCTGTAGGAATGAAAGATCAATCTCAAATCTTAAGTAAGGATGTACAAAATCAGCATTTAATTTGAATATCTGCCCCAAATGGCACCTTTTTATTAGTGCCTTGCATTTGATATGAAATTATTGAAATATATGTCCTTAGTAAAAACCTTTTTTGCACATATACCACTATACCATTAGAATTTAATTGCAACAATAACAGCTGCAATACAAATGGCTGCTCACTCCCTTGAAATTACCCCGATATTGCTTAGCTCTTGGATTGGAAATATGTTGCTATTCTCCCTGTAATCGTGTCAGTTTTAGAATTTATTGTGATAGTAGGTTTCTCCTTTGATCATCAAATATCTTTTGCGAAAATAACTAAGGTATAGATAGCTGCTTCTGAGCGTAATAAAAGTGTCATCTTTGATCTTTGATTTGTAATGTTGTAGAGGGATATAGGTCAAATGCAAGCAAACGGGATAAGCTTAAATGGGGCATTTTAGTTTGCATGCACGAGTTGGGTCAAAGGGGCTGTTTCTGTACTGTTTGACTCTGGTACACAAATTTATTTACTTGGAAGGTAATTGGAATTATATACAAAGCTTTGAAGTTCAAGTTCACATTTGTTGTCACATGCACCAATTGGTACAGTGAAATTTGAGTTACCATACAGCCATACGAATAAAAATAACACAATACACGTTAGAGTTTAACATAGACATCCACCACAGTGGAATCAACATTTCAGTCATCTTCCTCTTTGTTCACCCGTGGCTGGGGCCGTGAACCCTCCACAGTCGCCGCTACGGACGGCCCAATGTACAGGCCCTCTCGCCGGGAAGATCGAAACCCTGGCGTCGGAACAGAACGGAACACATACTCTGCAGCTTGGAGTTTCCGAATCGGCCGCTTCCTACTGGATACTGCGGCTTCCGAAGCCCACAGGCCGAGCTGGACGGAGCTCCAAGGGATCTCCTCGCTCCGCGATGTCAAAATCAGCGCCGTGCCTGCGGCTAGAAGCTCCGTAAACCACAGCTCCACGATGTTACAGTCAGCAGGCCCAACACTCCGGAGCTCCAACTGGCGATCCCCGGCAAGAGTTTGCCCCGCTCTGCGATGGTAATTCATGTCTGTGCCTGCTGCAGAAGCTCTGGGCCGGTCTGCGGTAGAAAAGGCCGTGCCAATCCAGTTGGTAGGCCGCGAGGGGGAGGGGGAGGGGGGTGGGTGCGAAATTGCGACTCGGGAGAAAAGACGCATCTCTGTCCAGGTAAGTGACTGAAAAACGGTTTCCTCCTATTCCCCGCCACCGCCCCCCCCACATAAGACATACTAAGAAACATCAAAACATACATTTAGACACACTAAAAATAACAAAAGGAGTGAAAGGACTAACAAGCTGCTGGCGAGGTGGCGCCACCCGATGGATTGAAGCAAACCACAAACCTTAAAAAGTTTAATTACCTGCAAATGAAGAATATTTAAAGATTCAATCCTGATGTTAGCCATGTCTGTGTAAAGTTTGCACATTTTCTCTTTGACTCAGTGGGTTACATTTGAATGTTCCAATTTTCTATTGCATCATAAAGATCTACCAGTAGGTAAATTATCTGCAGTAATATGTCCCATATATTGCTGGAAGCCTGGAGAATCAAGGGAAACTGGTGTGCATGTGAGAGAGAATAGATTGCAGGGATATAATTGGGAGAATAGGACTGATGTATGTGCTCTGAGAGCAAACTATTAACATCCTCCTGTGTTATAAAGAAACATGGGAATGGAATGAAGCAAGGATTAGACAAGGGGGTGAGAAAAATACTGAGGCAACTAGATCAGTAGAATTGACTATTCCAGATGATAATTCTGGATGATAATAGTTAATCTCAGTTTAAAGCAGGGTGTTTAAACCGAGAAGCTGTGATCTTGCAATAACAACTCACTAATTATTGAAAATGCCTCTGCAACTGTCTGCTGTTGTTACTGGTTATGAATAGAACGGCAGCAATCTTGGCTGGACTCTGGAGAGCAAAATGATTGCTTGTTGTTATGAGTCTTATATATTGTATAATATCCTTTGGGTTATTGGAACAATGCCATCTTACTTTTTGGACAATGAAAAATATATTAAGGGACAGAGAGTCCATAAGTCCTAAGATCTCTGAAGGTGCAATAACAATATAACAATAACAGCACGGAAACAGGCCATCTCGGCCCTTCTAGTCCGTGCCGAAGACTTACTCTCACCTAGTCCCATCTACCTGCACTCAGACCATAACCCTCCATTCCTTTCCCGTCCATATACCTATCCAATTTATTTTTAAATGATAAAATCGAACCTGCCTCCACCAATTCCACTGAAAGCTCATTCCACACAGCTACCACTCTCTATGAGTAAAGAAGTTCCCCCTCATGTTACCCCTAAACTTTTGTCCCTTAATTCTCAAATCATGTCCTCTTGTTTGAATCTTCCCTACTCTCAATGGAAAAAGCTTATCCACGTCAACTCTGTCTATCTCTCTCATCATTTTAAAGACCTCTATCAAGTCCCCCCTTAACCTTCTGTGCTCCAAAGAATAAAGACCTAACTTGTTCAACCTTTCTCTGTAACTTAGGTGCTGAAACCCAGGCAACATTCTAGTAAATCTCCTCTGTACTCTCTCTATTTTGTTGACCTCTTTCCTATAATTTGGCGACCAAAATTGTACACCATACTCCAGAATTGGCCTCACCAATGCCTTGTACAATTTTAACATTACATCCTAACTTCTAAACTCAATGCTCTGATTTATAAAGGCCAGCACACCAAAAGCTTTCTTTACCACGCTATCTACATGAGATTCCACCTTCAGGGAACTATGCAGTTATTCCCAGATCCCTCTGTTCAACTGCATTCCTCAATTCACTACCATTTACCATGTACGTCCTATTTTGATTTGTCCTGCCAAGATGTAGCACCTCACACTTATCGGTACTAAACTCCATCTGCCATCTTTCAGCCCACTCTTCCAAATGGCCTAAATCTTTCTGTAGACTTTGAAAATCTACTTCATTATCCACAACATCACCTATCTTAGTATCATCTGCATACTTACTAATAAAATTTACCACACCATCATCCAGATCATTGATGTATATGACAAACAACAGTGGACCCAACACTGATCCCTGAGGCACCCCACTAGTCACTGGCCTCCAACCTGACAAACAGTTATCCACCATTACCGATACTCTGGCATCTCCCATTCAGCCACTGTTAAATCCATCTTGCTACTCCACTATTAATACCCAACAATTGAACCTTCTTAACCAACCTTCCATGTGGAACCTT
The DNA here is from genome assembly GCF_028641065.1 of Leucoraja erinaceus. NCBI lineage: Eukaryota > Metazoa > Chordata > Chondrichthyes > Rajiformes > Rajidae > Leucoraja > Leucoraja erinaceus. The sequence continues at coordinate 55,781,421 of NC_073383.1, forward strand.
GTCAAAGACCTTACTGAAGTCCATATAGACATCCACTGCTTTACCCTCATCAATTTCCCTAGTAACCTCTTCAAAAAATTCAAGAAGATTAGTCAAACATGACCTTCCAGGCACAAATCCATGTTGACTGTTCCTAATCAGACCCTGTTTATCCAGACGATTATATATATTATCTCTTAAGTATCCATTCCATTAATTTGCCCACCACTGACGTCAAACTAACAGGCCTATAATTGCTAGGTTTACTCTTGGAACCCTTTTTAAACAAATGGAACAACATGCGCAGTACACCAATCCTCCGGCACCATTCCCGTTTCTAATGACATTTGAAATATTTCTGTCATAGCCCCTGCTATTTCTACACTAACTTCCCTCAATGTCCTAGGGAATATCCTGTCAGGACCTGGATACTTATCCACTTTTATATTTTTCAAAAGTGTCAGTACTTCCTCTTCTTTGATCCTCATAGTTTCCATAGCTACTCTACTTGTTTCTCTTGTTGAAAAAGTAGACAGTGTGATAACCTTCATTATCTCGGGCATAGAATGCAAGAGCAGGGAAGTTATAGTGTTATTGTGTGCAGGTGTTGATCGCCACAGAACTGAAAGGGTGTGTGGTTGCGCTGGAGATAGGTGCAAAGGTGCACCAGGGTATTGCCTGAACTGGATAGTCTTTGCTTCCATTGGAGCAGAGAAGGCCCATACTTAACGAGTCAGATGACATCTGTGAAGACAAAAATAAAGTTAACATTTCAGGTTCATGACCTTTCATTAGTGTAGAGGTTTATTGGCCTTGTGCAACAAAACACATTTCAGAATATGTTCTGGTGTGTTTAATTTATATATTATTTAAATTCGCATAAAGTTATGTTATTTTCTGTTATGTTGGAGGCACGGTTTGGAGAAAGGCATGACAGCAGCATCAGAAGTTTTTTAATTACTACTGCGGAGAGCTTATCAAGTTGCAGAATAATGAGAGCAAATAATTCACTTATTACCACCAAAGAATTATTACCCAATTATATTTTTTGACAACTTGTGTTGCTGGCAATATTATACATATTGCTTCCCTGAATTTAAAGTTTGTCTTTATTTGGTGAGTGAATTTTTAATAGTGAACAAAGGCATAATTACTGCTTCACAAACTATCCTGCTCTAATTTTAGACGCATCAATTTTATTTTAAAATTATTTATTAGGCCTCCAATGAGCATGCACTCATCTTTATTTAATACTTTGCGTATAATGTGTTTTAAAAAAAAGCTTAAGCTCTTGATGTTTAATGTGATAGGCGGCACAGCCAGCTTAATAACATCTTAATGCTGGATGCCTGGGATCCTCTGACTGCAGCATGAACAAAAGGAGAAGACCACAAATAATGTTTGTGGAGAATCTTCTTTGAGACCAGTAGGGCAAGCAGTTTTTTTTTAATGCTGATTCCAAAATCTGAACCCTTAACTTGGCCTGTAGCTAACCTCATCTGCATTTCATGGAGTATGACACTTTCATTTGTGTGTTTTTAGATTCTGTTCATATATGATTGGCGTACATTGGTTTTTAATGCTTTTTTTGTGATTGATGTTTTAATTTTGTTGCAAGGAATTAATCAGGTTATTTTATATATTGGAACTAAAAGTATCAAATGAATGTGTCATAGAGTTAAATTTTTACTTTTTGTGTATTCTATTCCTACAGATGCAGTGAAACATGGTATTGCTTTATTTTACCTGTTGGTTTATATAATTTGCAAATAGAGAAGAAAATATATACATGATGCTTGTTAATTATGTATTTCTTTAAAAATGTCTCATGAAGAATTTTCCTTCATTTGTAGATTTTGATGCATTGGTTGGAGGAGAAGTGGGTGGTCTAGAATTTGGAAAGTTACCATTTGGAGCATGTGAAGACCCTATTAGGTGAGGCTTTGCGAATAACCCACTGCAAGCAGTAACAAAGAATAATTATTTTGCTTGATTTGTCTGGCCCTATGATACATTTAAGTATTTTATTTTCAATACATTTAAATTTTACTGGGCTGGAAGGTGTTGGATGTTGCTGTATTTTAATGTTATTTTCCCACCCAGTTAAATTGTATTGTGGATGATAGATAGACAGAATAACCCCTTAGCTTAATATATTGTGGATGATCAGCCATGATCACATTGAATGGTGGTGCTGGCTTGAAGGGCCGAATGGCCTACTCCCGCATCTATTGTCTATTGTCTATTTGCTATTACTCTGAAACAGAAAATGTGGTATGTATAACCATGTGCTATAAATTATCCTAAGAATACATTAACAATGCAAGTCTTCCGTTGCAATGGGGTTTTATACTCCTTTGTAAATTCATCCATCTACTATCGGATCATCAGCAGTGTTAGTTTAAGCCAGAGACATGTTGGTCCAAATGCTTCTTTCAGACACATATATTACGTCTAGAGGTAGGATTTTTTTGCTCGGAAGGCCAAGTAATGCATAAAATTCATAGATGTTTAATTTACTGAATAGTTTTAAGCAGCTGACCTGCCTTTTTTATTTAATTTGCTGCAATGGCAGTACTTGGAATTAGTTAGCAAAACATGAAATGTAGTCTATTTTCCAGAAAGATAATTAATTACTGCTTCTCACACAATCAATAAAACATTATCTATTTTACTAAAAACTGTTCTTGACCGGTTTTGGCGATCTGTGCTGCGATTTCCGAGAGAATGCCGCCACCTACGGCCGTCATTTTTGGCCACCTCGCTCAGAGCCCCCCTCTCCTCCGCCGTATGTGTGCCAAGGATTTTTCCCGTCGATGAAATATGACAGAGATATTAATGATTTTTACAAAATTCTCCATTCTCTCTGCTGCCCCTGCTGGCGGCAGGGGGGAGGGACTATAAAACCAGGAAGTGGTGTGCCTCAATTAGTCTGCAAGCTGGAGGAAGGCAGAGTGTAACGTTTCTCTGAGCCGTGAATAAAACTGAACAAATGTCCACACAACTATGAGTAAGTACCCTTAATGTGGTTTGAAAATGAAAATATGGTTAAAGTAAAAAAGCACTGCCTGCAAATGGTTGTTTAGGTTGAAATAAAAAGGCACCCCCCCCCTCCTCTCCTCTCCTCTCCCCCCCTCCTCCTCTTCCCCCTCTCCTCCCCTCCCCTCCCCTCTCCTCCCCTCTCACGCCCTCTCAGCACACCCCCTCACTCCCCCCCCCTCCCCCCCCCCCCTCCCCCCCCCCCTCACCCCCCCTCTCTACCCCCCCTCTCCTCTTCCCCCCCTCTCCTCTCCCCCCCCCCTCCCCCCCTCTCTTCCCCCCCCCTCTCTTCTCCCCCCCCTCTCTTCTCTTCTCCCCCCTCTCTTCTCCCCCCCTCTCTCTCTCCCCCCCTCTCTCTTCTCTCCCCCCCTCTCTTCTCCCCCCTCCTCTTCTCCCCCCCTCTCTCTCTCCCCCCCCTCTCTCTCTCCCCCCTCTCTTCTCCCCCCCTCTCTCCCCCCCCTCTCTTCTCCCCCCCTCCCCCCTCTCCCCCTCTCTTCTCCCCCCTCTCTTCTCCCCCCCCTCTCTTCTCCCCCCCTCCTTCTCTCCCCCCTCTCTTCCTCTTCCCCCCTCCTCTTCCCCCCCCCCTCTCCTCTCCCCCCCTCTCTTCCCCCCCCCTCCCTCTCCCCTCCCCCTCTCTCCTCTCCCCCCCTCTCCCTCCCCCCCTCTCCTCCCCCCCCCTCCTCTCCCCCCTCTCTCCCCCTCCCTCCTCTCCCCCCCTCCCCTCTCCTCTCCTCCCCATTCTCCCCCCCCCTCCCCTCCCTCCCTCACCCCCCCCCTCCCCCCTCTCTCTCCCCCTCCCTCTCTCCCCCTCTCTCTATTCCTCTCTCTCTCCCACTCTCCCCCCCTCCCTCCCTCGCTCTCTCTCTCCCCCCCTCTCTCCCCCTCTCCTCCCTCTCTCTCCTCCCCTCCCTCTCTCTCCCCCCTCTCTCTCTCCCCCCTCCCCCTCCCTCCCCCCCTCTCCTTCAGTCGCCCCCCCTCCCGTCTCTCTCTCTCTCTGTCTCTCACTCTCTCTCTCTGTTCCTCTCTGTCTCTCTCCCTGTCCCCCTCCCCCTCTCCCCCCCCCCCCCCCTCCCCTCTCCCCCACTCCCTCACCCTCTCTCGCTCGCACCCCCCTCTCCTCCCCTCCCCTAGAGGGAGAGAGGGGAGGGAGAGCCCCTCCCCCCTCCCCCCCTCTCTCCCCCCTCTCTCTCCCCCCTCTCCTCTCCCCCCCTCTCTCCCCCCCTCCTCCTCCCTCCCTCCCCCCCCCTCTCTCCCTCCTCCCCCCTCTCCCCCCCTCCCCTCTCCCCCCTCTCTCCCCCCTCTTCCCTCCCTTCTCTCCTCCCTCCCCCCTGTCTCCCTCCCTTCCTCCCTTCTCCCTCTCCTCTCCCCCCCTCTCTCCTCTCATAATCTCCCCTCTCTGCTCCTCCCCCCCCCCCCCCCCCTCCCTACCCTCCTCCCCCCATCCCCTCCCCTAAACCCCCCTACGTCCCTCCACTCTCCTTCCCCCATGTGGGTTTTCCCTCTGGGTGCTCCAGTTTTCCTCCCCCTTCCTGCTCCCCACCTCTCCCTTTGAAGGTTCCCCTCTTCGCCCCCCTATAAATTGTCCCTTGTGCATCTGGATAACTGCTAGTGTACCCTTCTCTCACTCCTCGGCACAGACCCCCCTCCCTCTCTCCCCTCCTCTCTCCCCCCTCCCCCTCTTCTCCCCTCTCCCCTCCCCTCCCCCTCCTCCTCCCCCCTCCTCCCCCTCCAAGTCTCTCAAGTTTATTTGTCCCCTCTCCTACCCCCCTCCCCCCCCCATTCCCTCCCCCTCCCTTTCCCCCCCAAAGACCCCCTCCCTCCTCCGTCCCCCTATAAACCCCCCCCTCCCCCTCTATTCTCTCTCCCCTCCTCCCCTCCATCTCCCTGGTGTTCCCTGAGTTAGTCCCTGGTGAGATAGGCGTTTACAGTCCGAATGGACTCTGGGAAGAAACTCCTTCTCAACCTCTCCGTTCTCACCGCATGGCAACGGAGGCGTTTGCCTGACCGTAGCAGCTGGAACAGTCCGTTGCAGGGGTGGAAGGGGTCTCTCATGATATTGTTGGCTCTGGAGTTGCACCTCCTGATTTATAGTTCCTGCAGGGGGGCAAGTGAAGTTCCCATAGTGCGTTCGGCCGAAAGCACTACTCTCTGCTGAGCCTTGTCCTTGGCAGAGCAATTCCCAAACCGGATGGTAATGTTCCCGGACAAGATGCTTTCCACCGCCGCTGCGTAGAAGCACTGCAGGATCCTCGGAGACACTCTGAATTTCCTCAATTGCCTGAGGTGGTAAAGGCGCTGCCTTGCCTTACTCACGAGTGCTGAGGCGTGTGATGCCCATGTCATATCCTCGGAGATGTGGACTCCCAGATATTTAAAACAGTTCACCCTATCCACAGGATCCCCCTTTATCCTCAATGGAGTGTACGTCCTCAGATGATGTGCTCTCCTAAAGTCCATAATCAGCTCCTTCGTTTTTTTGATGTTCAAGAGGAGGCTGTTATCCTGGCACCAGAGTGCTAGGCCAGCCACCTCCTCCCGGTAGGCCTTCTCGTCATTGTCCGAGATCAGGCCCACCACCACAGTGTCATCAGCAAACTTAATTATTGAGTTGGAGCTGAACCTAGCCACACAGTCATGTGTGTACAGGGAGTACAATAGGGGGCTGAGGACGCAACCCTGGGGCGATCCTGTGCACAGGTTGAGGGACTTCGATGTATTCCCTCCCATCTTGACTACCTGGGGCCTGGCGGTGAGAAAGTCCAGGACCCAGGCACACAGGGAGGTGTGGAGCCCCAATTCCATCAGCTTCCCGGCCAGTCTGGTGGGGACTATCGTGTTGAAGGCTGAACTGTAGTCTATGAACAGCATCCAGATGGGAGAGAGCGGTGTGCAAGACCTGGGAGACCGCATCGTCCGTGGATCTGTTCGGACAGTATGCGAACTGCAACGGGTCCATGTTCCGAGGGAGGAAGACGCAGATGTGTTTCTTCACCAGCCTCTCAAAGCATTTCATGACTACCGAGGTAAGGGCCACTGGTCGGTAGTCATTCAGACAGGCTGGGGAGGCATTTTTTGGTACCGGTACAATGATGGATTTTTTGAAGCAGGCAGGGACCATGGACTTTTCCAGGGAGAGGTTGAATAATGTAGTGAGCACTGGAGCTAGCTGCGTAGCACAGGACTTGAGTACTCGCCCCGAGATGCCATCGGGGTCTGCAGCTTTTCTCGTGTTCACCCGTGTCGGAGCCCTCCTCACGTCGTGCTCGGACAGTGAGAATGTGTGTACATTCCTCCCTTCAGCTTCGGCAGCCAGCCCGCTGGCAGTATTGTCGATAGTCGGCAGACCTGGAGTGGTGTTGCTCCTCTCGAAATGGGCGTAAAAGGAGTTCAGGTCATCAGCTAGGGAGGTGCCGGCACTTGCGGATGAGGGAGGGGTGCTCCGGTAGTTGGTTACAATCCGTACCCCCTGCCACAGGCTTCTTGTGTCCTGCTGCTCCATCTGCAACTCCATCTTGTCTCTGTACCTTCTCTTTGCGTCCTTCGCAGTCGGTAGGACTCTGCCTTGTAGACGTCCATGTTTCCTGATGCCAGGCCCGAGTTGTAGGCAGCAGTGCGAGCTAAAAAAATTTTTTTTTAAATGGTATGGCCCTGTCCAGTCGCCGTTGTGGCAGCTCCGCGAAAATTGTGTGTGTTTTTAACTTTTATGTTACTTTTTAACTTATTTCTAAGTTCTAACTCCCTAGTACTAACAAAGTATAACAGGGAAACCCTCTTAAATCTAAACTCCAGGGCAAACGGAGACTTTTTAAACTCTGTACTTACTGATCCAGCGTGGTCAGCAGAGATCAGCAGAAGCTGCTGCAACAACAATGGGAGCTCGGCTGCAAGGAAAACCCAGAGCAAACATCGAGGGAAGCGGGGGGGGATTCGGAATAGGCTGAGAGCCCAAGCCTTTTCGTCCACCTCTGCCCAGCATTCTTTTGGCGAATGTCCAGTCCCTGGAAAACAAGCTGGATGACCCTCAGGGCGAGGGTCAGATTCCAGCGGGACATAAGGGACTGCAACATCCTCTGCCTGACTGAAACATGGCTGACCTCGCTGATTCCGGATCAGGTAATCTGCCCAACCGAGTCCTTCACTGTCCACCGTGCTGACAGAACAGAAGCATCTGGGAAATCCAAGGGTGGAGGAGTCTGCTTCATGACCGATAACAACTGGTGCAACCCTGGAAATATCAAGGTGCTTTCCCGTTCCTGCTCGCTGGACCTGGAGCACCTGACGATCTCATGCCGCCCATTCTACCTTCCCCGGGAGTTCGGCTCAGTGATCGTCACAGCCGTCTACATTCCACCGCAGGCGGACACCGACTTGGCACTATCGGCCCTACACGATGTGCTATGTCGACATCAAAACAAGAACCCGGAAGCGGCTATGGTGGTGGCTGGAGATTTTAATAAATCAAATCTCAAGAAGGTCATGCCGAACTTCTACCAACACATCACGTGTGCCACCAGGGGGGGAGAACTTTGGACCACTGCTACACACCGTTCAGGAAAGGCTACAAGGCAGTTTCACTCCCTCCCCAAGTAAAATCTGACCACGCTGCCATTTTCCTGTTGCCGGAGTATAAACAGAGGATAGTTCGGGAAGCGGTAGAGATGAGGGACGTAAAGCGGTGGTCCGACCAGTCAGAGGCCATGCTGCAAGATGCACTGAGTGATGTCGACTGGAATATGTTCGAAGCAAGTTCCAGTGACGTCAGTGAGTTCGCGGAAGCAGTCATGGACTTCATCGCAACAGTAACCGACAACATCGGCCCTACGGTAAGGGTAAGCACCTTTCCGAACCAAAAACCCTGGGTAGACAGGTCTGTTCGTGTGGCCCTGAATGCTCGCACCTGAATGCTCGTATTGTTCCTTCTCTCATCCAATTAATTCATCCTGTGATTAAAGATACCTGGGGAGTCATTTCTTCAATTAAATCGTTATCAATTTCCTTCCTTGCTTACTTAAATATAAGCAAGGAATTCTTAAAGAAGAATTTCACAGAACATCATCAACCATCCTTGTTCAAACCAGTTTCTAAGTATCTGATGCTATACACATTGTTCATTTTTTATACTGTGATGATTTAACCCTTTAATTATCGTAATATTAAAAAGATGAAATATCAGAATATGCCGTAAGCAGTCCAAGAGGAGATTCAGTAGCATTTTAAAAATTTACCATTCAAATAAAATCAACAAAGAAAGGTTATTTCTTCTGATTGGAATTTCGGTGCCAAGAGTTGTTCAATTAAATTGACACCAAGGACAAGGAGAGGAATTGGGACACATTTATTTGGAGTCGGTAGCTGGAGTTTGATGTATTTTGCACTAGAAGGTAATTAACGTGTTGATCATTACAACTTTGTTACAAAAGTAGATTTGTAGAAAACAATATTTGTAGTAGAACTGTAGATTTATTCGAGAGAGAGAGAGAGAGAGAGAGAGTTAGATATAGCTCTTACGGCTATTGGAATCAAGGGATATGGGGAGAATGCAGGAACGGGGAACTGATTTTGGATGATCAGCCATGATCATATTGAATGGCTCGAAAGACCGAATTGTCTACTCCTGTACTTATTTTCTATGTTTCTAACTCTGGGAAGTAATAGTTTGAATATCTGCTTTCAGTATTCTAAATATCGTCTTTAGTTTTTATATTCATTTCAGATCTTTCACATTTCTTCTGTTAATCTGCAAATTTAGTGGATTAGGTAAACCCTATGAATACTTCATTTTGTATACTGACATTTGCATTGATTTGCATCATTATTCTCAGATGATAATTTATTTATGGAAAAAAGCCTTAAAATTTGTCCTGGGCCTCCTCCACTGTCAGAGCGAGGCCAAATGCAAATTGGAGGAACATATTTCACTTGAGCAGCTTACAACCCAGTGATGTGAATATTGATTTCTCTAACTTCAAGTAACCCTTGCTTTTCCTCTCTCTCCGTTTCTCCCCCACCCTAGTTCTCTGACTAGTATCACTGTCCTCCTGATTCATTTTACTGTTTGTATGCTTCATTGTCACCTTCCCCATAGCCAACAATTAACTAATCTACATTTCCTTGATCATTGCATGTTTTGTTCCATCGTTTTTACACCTTATCCTTCCATATCTCCCTCTCAGTCTGAAAACGGGTCTCGATCTGAAATGACTCCCATTCCTTCTCTCCAGAGATGCTGCCTGTCCCGCCCGCTGAGTTGCTCCAGCATTTTGTGTCTATGGTGTAAACCAGCATCTGGAGTTCCTTCCTACAAATTAATTGTTTACTATTAGATACTGAGCTTGAAACATGTAAACATAACTGAGGGCCAATTATTTTTGCTTAATCTACACCAATTATTCGCAATACTTCAGTCTCTTTGCCAATTCAGAGAAAGGATGGCTAAGACAGAATGCATTTTTCTTTACTGAAAATACTTTATATGTCAGGCTGAAGACCCTAATGTTATATTATTTTTTTTTATTGAGGCATGGATTTAGAGTGGGAAATTGTTGTCCTTGATCTATGCCACAGAGTTCATTCATTCCACCAATTCTTCATCCTGACCATTGTCTTACTGAGTGTTGAGTACAACCCCAAGATTATAACTGGGCCAAAATTAAATTCCTGATCCTGTATTTCCCTCTGCCAGAAAGACTACTTATGCACATGATGATACTGTTGCAGATAATGTTTATGGGAGACCTTAACACTGTATCAATTCATCTTCTGCAAAAATCATTGCTCATGGGTTTGTCACCTCCTGTCTCAATTATTCCACTACATTCTGGGCTGGCTTCTTAGCCTCCTGGCCAAATTATTTCCCAGATTAGTGTCATGTTTGTAATTTGGTAACAATGCTTCTGACCACACTGGGGATATACTGTTTCAAACAGTAATTCAATTTGTATGAATTGCAGAGATTTTTATTTTGTTTCTTTTTCTGCAATCCAGTAATTATAGACACAAATTCTTTGATCTATGAGTGTAATTTGCCTTCTAGCATTTCCAGTATATAATTAATTATTACGTGTATTGATTTGCAAGGCTGAAACTGCAATGTTTATGGTACTCTAGTGGTTATGAAACTGGACTAGTGGTCAAATGTCATGAGTTGAGATATGTGCACAATAAATTGAGAATTTGTCTTAAGACTGGGAATAAGGTAACTACACCAATTGATTCACTAACATTTGTGGGACCATCCACCCAGCTTCATTTATAACATAGTACTCTGAAATGGCCATGTAAATCACTGTTGAGCAAAATAACTACAGGGCTTAAAGGCCCAATGCCAATTATTTTCTCATATCTCATGCATTAATATTGTTAGAAAGACTATCCTGTGACGTGCTGATCAACGTGATTAGACCATGTTTCAAAATGGCATAAAAGCCATTACAAACTGCAGATAAGACTCCACCACAGCATGAAGAAGAATACCTGCTGGGTTTTGTCCTAATTAGCCACTGTAACTGCAGAATTCATGTTGGCCTGAGTTTCTACTGTGATTAGGGGAGTTGCTTGAAATTTCAAGTCTTCATCCATGAAAATGTGCACCAATATAACAAGAACTTTCTGAACTGGATAGACCTTCTGAAGAATTCAAGACATTATAACATATGGTAAATAGAATGGTTTAACTGAAGAATATCCATTTCACAAATCTCCGAGCTGAGAATTATTCAGATTTTGTTACCAGTAACCTTGCAAACCAAAGTTCTAATGAGCAGGCAATCTGAAAAACTTAACAACATTCTGTTTTGGATGGTTGTGACCTAACTGGTTATTCCGCATTTAAAATCTTGGGACTTTGCTAAGTACATTAAGTGTATTTTGTAGATTGTTGATTGGCTAGTAGCCCCGTAAACATTGTTTCTGCGTATATCAGAATTACATCAGAGGCATTTAAGAATGTTGGTGTTAGCTGATTACTTGGAGAACCATAGGTATTGGCTTCAATCACATTGTAATACAAGATGTTAATTGGGGAAGTTAAACATGGTAATAAATTTAGGTTTGAAAATATTTTGGTAATTATTTCTTTTCCTAATTTTCGTATGTTCTGTTAAGATATTAATTCAAAGACTGGGGGATTGTTACATAGCTGGCAGCAACTCCCAGGTCCCCAAATTGTGAGACTTGAAAGTACTTGTCGCCTACTGGGATCATCACAACCTAATCAACTCCAGTCTTGACTTTCTGGTACAGAATATTGAGGTTGGAAACTATTTGTTGCACAATTTGAATGTCTGAAAATGATTCACAGCTAGTACATTATACTAGCTGCTGTTTAGAAGTGACAGGTGATCTTCTTCTCTTTCTTCTGCCTTAAGCCATTAAATGCAGTGTGCAAAGTAAATATTAAATCTGGAACCTGTTCTGATCAGGTTATCCGCTGAATGCAGTGCAAGGTAAATATTAAATCTGGAATCTGTTCTGATCAAGTTATCTACTGAACCAATTGGTGAATGCATTTTAATTTATTTTAACATTGATAACCGAGCAATTATGTATCAGTCCTAATAGCTTAATGGTTTGGGACATTCTGGTTTGAAAAACAGAATGGTGGTGACGTCACATTTATGTTATCTGGTCACTGAAATCCATCTCTACTCGGCATTGAGCAAGCTATAGCTGTCACTGAAAGGTAGAACTAGCATTAAGAGTGCCTTGTGCATTTCCATTAAAATCATGCCAATAACATTTTACAGCAACAGATTTTTGTATTGGATGGTCTTGTGGATTTCAAAACCTTATTGCTATATCCGACATTTTTACAACGATTTGCTGTGAATATATTATCCATCTATCCATCTATCTACCCCCCCCCTCTCCCTCCCCCCCCCTCCTCTCCCTCCCCCCCCTCCTCTCCCTCTCTCCCCTCCCTCCTCTCCCTCTCCCCCCCCTCTCCCCCTCCTCTCCCCTCCCACCCCTCTCCCCACCCCTCTCCCCCTCACTCCTCTCCCCCTCACTCCTCTCCCCCTCTCCTCTCCTCTCTCCCTCTCCCTCCTCTCCTCCCCTCTCCTCTCCTCCCTCTCTCCTCCCCCCCCTCTCTCTCCCCCCTCTCCTCCTCTCCCTCTCTCCTCCCCTCTCTCCTCCCCCTCTCTCTCCTCCCCCCTCTCTCCTCACCCCTCTCTGCTCACTCCTCTCTCCCTCCCCCCCTCTCCTCCCTCACTCCCCCTCTCCTCATCCCTCACCTCTCTCCTCCCCCTCTCTCCTCCCCCCCTCTCTCCTCCCCCCTCTCTCCTCCCCCCCTCCTCTCCTCCCCTCTCCCCTCTCTCCCTCCCTCCCCCCCCTCTCTCCTCCCCCCTCTCTCCTCCTCCCCCCTCTCTCCTCTCCCCCCCTCTCCTCTCCTCCCCCCTCCTCTCCTCCCCCTCTCCTCTCTCCTCCCTCTCCCCTCCTCATTCCCTCCCCTCCTCCCCTCACCTCTCTCCCCTCTCTCCCCCTCTCTCCCCCCCTCTCCCCCTCACCGATCTCTCCTCACCCTTCTCCCCCTCACTCTTCTCTCCTCTCCTCCCCCCTCTCTCCTCTCCCCTCTCTCTCCCACTCCCCCTCTCTCCCCCCTCCCCTCCCCTCCTCATCCCCTCTCTCCTCACCCCTCCCCTCTCACCCCTCTCCCCCTCTCCCTCTCCCCCTTTCCTCCCCTCTCCCCCATCTAGCCCCTTCTCCCCCCCCTCTCCGTCCCCCCTCCCTCTCCTCCCTCCCTCCTCCTCCTCCTCTCTCCCTTCCTCCCCCTCCCCCTTCCCTCCCCTCTCCTCCCCATCTCTCCCCATCTTACTCCTCTCCTCCCCTCCTCTCCCTCTCTCCCCTCCCTCCTCCCTCCCCTCCCCCCTCCTCCCTCTCCCCCTCTCTCCTCCTCCCCCCTCCCCCTCTCTCCTCTCCCCCCCCTCCTCCCCCTCTCCTCCTCTCCCCCCTCTCCTCCTCACCCCCCTCTCCTCACCCCTCTCTCTCCTCCCCCCCCCCCTCTCTCTCACCCCTCTCTCCTCACCCTCTCTCCTCACCCTCCCTCTCCCTCTCCCCTCCCCTCCCATCCCATCCCCCTCTCCTCACACCTCTCCCCATCTCCTCCCCCTCCTCCCTCCCCTCTCCCCTCCTCCCTCCTCCTCCTCTCTCCCCTCCTCCCTCCCCCTCCCCCTCCCTCCCCCCCCCCCCCCCCCCCCCCTCTCCCCCCCCCCCTCCCCCTCTCCCCCTCTTCCTCTCCCCTCTCCCTCCCCCCCCCCCTCTCCCCCTCTCCTTCTCCCTTCCTCCCTCTCCCCTCTCTCTGCCCCCATCCATCTCACCTCCTCCAACCCCCCTCAAACCCCCCTCTCCCCCACTCCAACCCCCCCCTCCCCCTCCTCCCCCCCCTCCCCCCTCCTCCAACCCCATCTCCCCTCCCCTCTACCCCCTCCCCCATTCCCTCCTCTCTCCTCCTCCTCTCTCCCCACCTCCTCTCTCCCCACTTCCTCTCTCTCCCCACTACTCTCTTGCCCCCCTCCCCCCCCCCCCCTCTCTCTCCTTCTCCTCTCTCTCTCCCCTCTCTCCCCTTTCCCCCTCCTCTCCCCTCCCGCCCCCCCCTACACCCCCTGTGAGTATGGCAGGTGGTTAGTGTACATGTGAAGCCGCAGCGTTGGGGGGAACAGACCCAGCGGGTCTGCACTTGGTCTAGTACTTGTTTAATACAGGGGAACCTGATTATGATTAATAAAGATTAAACATTTCTAACCACTATCATGTTTTTGTTTTAGTGAATTACACTTAGCCACCACCTGGCCTCATCTTACAGAAGGCATTATTGTTGATAATGATGTATACTCGTAAGTACTGATTGGTTTTAATTTTTTACCTTTTAAAATAAAAACGATTTATGCCATTTTTGGTAAAATCTCAGAATTATGGATATTCCATCCTCTGACAAGCTTTGCTTTTTACAGAAGGAATTCAAAATACAGCTCATCATCTAAAATCAAAATGCTGTAAATGTTTGTAATCTGAAATTTAAAACAAAACCTGCATATTTTGTTTCCTTAGTGCATTCCAACTGAAGAGAATTAGCTTTTATCAAGAAGACCCTGTTGAAATTTATTTCAATACTTTTTGGAAACAATTTAATTAAATCTTGCCAACATTGAACATGAAAGATTGAGAAATGATAAGCAGCAATTAAATTGATTGTACTTCAAAAAAGAACTGCTAAAGTGTGAGGTCTATCTGTGGGAAGGGAATGAATTTCAGTGCTCCTGAATGTCAGGCACTTTTAATTGTAGCTTTTTGTTCAGCTGTGAGAAAGCACTGCCAAAAGAAAATCATGAGAAAACCAAGTGCCTTGTCATCAAATCAGCTGCCATGTGTCATTGTAAATCGAATTTGCCAGATCCCCTGGCTGTTTGATTGAAAATATCTAATAGGATGGCAAAGTATCTAATTGATTAGAACAGTGTCGTTCTGCAAGTCTACCCCAACAATCATATTATCATTTATTGAGGTCAATTATTTGAAAATTAACCTCAGGTAGCCCACTGGGAGAAAAAAACCAAGCGAAAAAAACAACCATTTTATTCATTATATTGTAAGAAATGAGGCAGGGAAGAAGTAGTTGCCAATGGTGTTCTTACTGTTGAGAGGTAATGAACTGTAAAGTGTGTAGGAAGTAGCTGCAGATGCTGGTTTAAATCGAAGATGGACACAAAATGCTGGAGTAACTCAGCGGGAGCGGCAGCATCTCTGGAGAGAAGGAATGGGTGACGTTTCGGGTCGAGACCCTTCTTTAGACTGATGTCAGGAGAAAGGGTGGTACATAGATAAGGAAGTGTATAGATAAGGTAGTGTAAGGTACGGAAATAGGACAAAGGGAATAGAGATCAAGGAAAATGTTGAATAGATCATTGTTGGGAGAAGGTAACAACAAAGCAAACAGAGATAAAATGTATTTGAAGTCATTAAGACTGGTCAGAGAACTGGGAAGGGGGAGGAGATGGAGAGAGAGGGAAAGCAAGGGCTACTTGAAGTTAGAGAAGTCAATGTTCATACTGCTGGGGTGTAAGCTGCCCAAGCGAAATATGAGGTGATGTTCCTCCAATTTGTGCTGGGAATGGGAGGGGGAGTTAAAGAGTTGAGCAACCGGGAGATCAGGTAGGTTTAGGCGGACTGAGTGGAGGTGTTCAGTGGAATGATTGCCGAGTCTGTGCTTGGTCCTGCCGATATACAGGAGTCCACACCTCGATTAGCGGATACAGTAGATGAGGTTGGAGGAGGTGCAAGTGAACCTCTGCCTCGCCTGAAAAGACTGTTGGGGTCCTTGGACTGAGTCGAGGGGGGAGGTCTAGGGACAGGTGTTGCATCTCCTGCGGTTGCAGAGGAAAGTATCTGGAGAGGGGATGGTTTGGGTGGGAAGGGACGAGTTGACCAGAGAGTTGCGGAGGGAATGGTCTCTGCGGAAAGCGGAAAGGGGTTGTGATGGGAAGATGTGGCTGCAGAGGGAACTATCTCTGTGGAAAGCCGAAAGGGGTGGAGATGGGAAGTAGTGGCAGGCGGAGGGAACTGTCTGCGGAATTGCAAAGGAAACAGTCTCTGCGGAATGTAAATATGTCACACTTTTTCATTTCTTTTGCTAGGGACCTTGATGCTCTGCAAGCACCGCTGTGGTCCGTCAGGGTGAGGAAGGCTGATAACCCCCAGTGTTTGTTAGGTATAACATTATTCTGCTCTACTATGAAAAGCTGGAAGTGAAATTGAATTCAAAATTTAGTATCTACTATTATAATATTGAAAACTTTAATTGGTTTGCCTATCTTTTTAATAGGAGATTTTCTCACTGAGTTCTTTAAACTGTGTCTTCGGAAAGAGTCGATTGATGAGATTCTTGGAAGGACAACATTTGAGGATGAAAGTAAAGGTTAAAACAATTTGATTTTAAATTTCAAATAGCTGTTTATTTTTAAGAATTTGATGCATACAAAATATTGTTTCAATGTATTGTTTGTAACGATGCTTCTTTTCGCAGATCATGCAGATATTAGCCAAGCTTTGCAGAAGCTCACAGAGCCAACATCTGTTCACATGCCTCGACTATCTACCATGTCAAATATGGTCCACAGTGCTCGCAAGAGGATGCATAAACACAGACGAATAGAAGAGTCACCAATTAGTAATGAAGTTCTAAACTCCATTTTATTAGTAAGTGGTTATTTACTTTTAAAGCATACCTTACTTCTGACAACTCAAAATAGCGTTTTCATTAATAATGGTCAACTCATCTGTTGCCCCAAAATCCGTATCATCTTGGCAGAAATGTTCCCATTTGATTCCAGCAGTCTTCTGGGTATTTGCCCCGTGCACTTAGGAATGGCCCGGTGAAGTAATGCGCAGCGAGCCGTAGTCACAGCATTGTTTTGATAGCCAGTGAAGCCCAAACCCATATCAAGCATTTTACATTTCAAACGTCAGAGAACACTCCAGACATTAAAAATCCATTAATATAAAATATTAAAGCTACGCAGAGTAGTAAAAAACTGACTTACTTATTTCCTGGCGGCTGATTTCTCCATTCTTTGTCTGAGATCAAGTTTAACCAGCCTGAGAGCTGGGAAATCTATGAAAGATTGTGCTGTATGTTGACTCCATCACAGCTGTACAGACAACCACAGCTAGCAGTGTAGGCCAGAAGATACTGATGTCGGCTCTGATTAAGGCTAGCAATGGAAATTAGTACTTCCACAGGGCTGTGTGTGCAAGTACTGGAATTAGCACTAGTGTTGGGCCGGAGAAACTACACAGTAAGCTTTAAATGATTGAAAGCAAATGATACTATAAATTAGGAATTTGAAGCTAAAATGAAAATTGAATTATCAAGATATAAATGATAGAAAATTGAATTAAGAAGAAAGGATTGTACAGAGCTGCCAAGTAGTATGGATTTTCCGTATTTTGAACTAATATACGATTTTACGTTGCTATATACGGATTTTTAAAAAATCCGACCATAGATAATCGTAACAACGAATCACCGCTGTACCGGCCGAGGTGCAGCGGGCAGGTGGGAACAACCGAGATCGGCCCAACTTCCTGTTTCATTAACATACCACTCGCCAATGGAAAAGTAATAACCCGGTGAAATTGACTTAAGATCTTGCTGCTTAAAAAATGCAAGGATATAAAAATTCATACTGTACCTCTAAAAATTAGAACAGATTAAATATACTAGTATTTTAAATTTCAAGATCAGGATGATTATTTTTGGGAGGGAGGGAGAGAGAGAGGGGGAGGGGGGAGGCTTCCAAAATGGCTTCTACATCATCACCTGGTGCAAAAGCAGGAAGCAGCTGTTCAAACAGCAGTACACAAAGTATGGCAATGAATGCACTGTCAAGTAAGGTGCGGAGAAGACATGTCAATTGGTAGCAAAGTTGTGCATTATTGTACTCTTACATGGGTATGACCGCACATAAAAAACAAAACATTTTCAGCAAGATGGCACCGCGTAAAAATACTGATTTCCTCAGCAAAGTACTGATTTTCAGGTACTAGAATACTGAAATGCTCGGACAAAACTTGGCAGCCCTGATTGTAGCATAAGAGAGCTGTAACTTGTTTTGTGGGCTATTTTAGACTGCCATTTCTCACTGGCCTGGTCTCTTTGCCCCTATTTACCTGATTCAGATGCTGAGGACTAATCTTGCTGGGTACTGAAACCATTAATGCTCCTCCCCAATTCTGGTTACCCTACCTCCTACCTCCTGGAAAAGCTTTTGAATGCTTTGATGGATACAAAAGCCACGCATACCGTCTCCTGCCCTGTTCTGCAGTTTCTAAAAGCTGTAATTGATTTTCAACAATTTTTAAATAGCTCTGAAATTGAGACATTCAAAACTATTAAATGACGCATGACATCTAAAAATTTACAAATCATTACATATTTGAAAAATACATCTTAAAAATATAAGAATGCTTTGAATTAAAAATATTAAACTGAACTAACCAGCATTTACATTTCACTCCCTTATTCCTCATTTTAATTAATGGAATCATAATGCAATTCCACAATTTGATGCTGTGGTGTCTCAACAAGACATGGCAACAAGACATATTAGACCTTCTGAATCTGTCAGTGGGTCTATGACATCTGTTTTGACAGCAAAATTCTAGACCCGTTTGAATAGCTAAATGCCAGCAATTTCTATTCTATATTTTTCAATACAAAAGTTAGTGAATTTAAATCTTTTCAGACATTGCAAGATTTGATGTCAGTTGATTTAGTATGGTGATAAATTAAAAATGTTAACCAAAACAGTAATTGCATGGATAATATAAATCAAAAGTTAAATAATTAATGCTCACACCTACCATTGCAAAATAAATAATTAAATGCAAATCGGAAAATTGTTTCCCCTATTTCTCAATCCTGATGTAAGAATCATGATCTCTTTTAACAGATTCTGCATGATCTCTGAACATTTGCAGCATTTTCTGCTTTTACTAATAATGATATATACCCCAGCTTGAAATTTTGTATTTTAGTTTCTGTTTCCTGATGCTGCTGAGAAGACTGGAGATTTATCTAATGCTAAATGTAGCAGCTCAGGAGGAAGTAATATTGCTGCATCTGAAGAAGAGTGGGTAAGTTCTGAAACTTACTATCCGATTCAACAGTAGAAAGTATTTAACTATTTCCCACTTTGCTTATTAATACACTTATGTGGCGGCTCCCAAGGGACCCACGCACTACACTTAGCTGATCATAAGCCCTTCAGACGTAAGACTCCAGCTGCACAACCCCAGCCACAAGGCACCTATTCTGGAATTACCATTTGTCAGTATTCTTGATGACTTGACAGAACCTTCAAACACTTTTTAATGTAGCTTTGCTCATCTCTACCGAAGGTTTGCCTCTGATTCCTCAAGATAAATCGTGTTGCAAACAATAAATAATAGGAGAGCAATTGGTTTCTGGTCATTAGCATCAACGCACAGTTGTACTCTATTTGCATAATTGTTCTGTTGCAGTTCCAGTTTTCAGTTTAAGTATTTGTAAAATATATAACTGAACATATTTTAAGTATTATAATAATTTAGATTTAACTATATCAGACACGTTTAATAGTTGCATGGATTATTAAGCAACGATACTTAAAACCACTTAAATTAGTGGTCTAGAAATTCTATCAAGTAGCATCACATTTTTATTTTCAATGGAGTTTAATTTAATTTGGATCAATTATGGTAATATGGAACTTGGAAATCGTGTGGTGGTTAATTGTATAAGAATGTTTTACATTGATGTTAAAAGACTGCATTAGTTGAATGATCCAAGTCTAGCAATAAATATTTTACTTCATTCCTTGTATGTGAATACTTGGCCAATAAACTTACTTACTTTATATAGGCCAGGTTCACCTATTTATTTATTTTGTGTGCTAACTGCCACTATCCTTGCCCCAGTAAGTGTTGTGTGCTTGTGCTTATGCAATATGACCCAGTCAACAATGCGATGACAAACAACTAAACTAATAATGTCGCTATTTATTGCCATTTAACATTTTATTTAAGTATTTGTTTATCAAATGTCAGGTCAAGCGGGTTTCAGTACCCATATATAACTTAATCCTTAATAACATTGTTATGAGTTTCTATCATTTAGGATGACTCGAGCATACTAGTTTCATAATTCCCACTTCTTAATGTTCCTGAATGTTCTTGGCTTATATAATTCTCAAGTTTGTTCGCCATCATAATCAACTAAACTATAGATATCTCTATAATTATAAAACTCTGATCTTGGAACATCCTGTGTGTGTGTGTTTGTGTGTAATCACATCTTCTTGAAACAACGACGCGTTAACGGTAAAATTTTCACATATTCCGATAGAGATTTATAAGCAGTCCGAAATCGCCTTATCTGAAAATTTCGAGCTTTATTTCTCGAGTTATTTATGAAAATGTTCACAAATCTGAAATAACTTTGAAAATAAACGAGATGACGACATCACAATGGGTCTGCTCCGCTCGGCCTGTTGCGCTGTATTCCACGCGCAGCGAGTGACATCCCCCCCCAACATCTCCCTCCTCCCCCCCCCATTATTCAAAAGTGATGCACAAAGATCGAGCAAGTCAGGCCGTGGACTGAAGACCAAAGATCATAGCTGAAGACTCTCTTCCCTCCGGCCTCGCTCTGGCGCCTGGAGCCTGCAGCTGGAGCCCGGAGCTGGAGTGAGGGAGTATTGCATTTGAAAACCAGCCCTCCCCTGTGACGCCGCGCGCCCCTCCCCCATCCCTCAAACTTTACCCCCCTCTCTCTCTGCCCGCACTCCCTCTCTGCCTCCCTCCCGCTCCCTCTCTGTCCCCCGCCCCCTCTGCCTCTGCCCTTTGCCTCTGCCCCTGCCCTCTCTCTGCCCCTGCCCTCTCTCTGCTCCTGCCCTCTCTCCCTCTAGCCGCGCTTGCAAGTTGGGGGTTATGCATGAGTGGGTAGGGCGGAGATGGGGTAAAAGGAGCGAATGAATAATATTAATATAATATCAAGGGGGGTGGTTAGTGTGTGTGTGACGCCACAGGCCGCCCCCACAATCGCGCGTTAAGGGGACGGGACCCAACGGGTCCCTCTTGGTCTAGTGATATATAAAATTAGTAAATCTCTATATATTAATCTTTTCATTACCATATGTACCTTCTTTTCCAGAACCTTTACAGTCAATTTAAATCCGCTCCTTCAGACAGTCTGACATACAAGTTGACTTTGTGTCTCTGTATGGTTAACTTTTATCATGGTGGAATGAGGGGTGTGGCCCATTTATGGCAAGAATTTGTGTTGGAAATGCGGTACAGATTGGAAAATAATTATATTGTGCCAGGGTAAGATATTGATTTTAAGTCTTCCACACACTCTTCAGCCTGGGATTGAATTTATTAATTCTCAAGGTTGCACTTCACATTGGATGCACACTGTGCTTAGTCATTTGCACCTTACAACTGATGGAACAAATTGAGTTTGAGGTTCACACTTGACATAATGACAGAAGGAATAATGATTAAGGTGGTTCAACTGTTTGGGGATTGAAATATAGGGTGTGCCAGCTTGATGTCTATTAAAAATAGAAAACGCGTGTTTGGAAATTCTATGCTGATATATAATTTCATTATAAAACAACAGCAAAATAGTTAGTATAAATAAATTAATAAATATTCATTCTCTTTGTCAGATTATCTGCCGGGCCTCCAGACTTAAGATGTTGTTTGTTACATCAAAAACTGCAGGTAAAATTGAAAATGGTGCCATTAACTTCCATCCATTTTTTAATAACCAGTTTAATTGTCCAATGCAAATTGAACCATTAAAAAAATTATGTTCTGTTTGACTTTAGGTAGATGCATTGTATCATTGCAAATGAAAACGTGAGAGATTGAAAGCAGCAAATCTCATTAAGATATCATTGCAGTGTACAACTAAAATACCATTGTTTCTCGCAACAGAAAAATATGATCTGTAATAAATCATTATTCTCCTAAGCTGAAATTTCTGATGTTAAGGTAATCTGTTGGAAATATCTGGAACATAATATTTGGCATCATTATCTTTTTTCTACAATCAAGAATTATTCCTGAGGTTCTAGGTGTCTTAGTTTATTGAATGGAGTGAAATATTGTTCTTTTTGGCAAATTCTGTTTTTAGTTAAGGTTTTGGAGATGATCCAAAACGATTCTACAATATCTTAAAGGTAGACAAAAATGCTGGAGAAACTCAGCGGGTGAGGCAGCATCTATGGAGCTTACATATCTTAAAGTCTTAATATATGTAAAACATCTCATCTGCAAATTATTTGACTGCTGTCTTAAATAGCCATTCCGACCTGCATGTCAACAATTGGAACTACATCATACACCTGATATTTTGGATTGCTTATTTGAATTAACCATGTATCACAAAAGAATGATTCTATTTTCAGAGGATGTAGAGTTGTTCAACCCTACTGCTGATGTTACTGATTCCTGCAAAGTCAGTTCTCATTATTAGAGTCAGTCGTATAGCATGGAAACAGGCCCTTTGGCCAAACTTGCTCACTCCAACCAACATGCCTAGTCTACACTAGTCCTATATGTCTGTGTTTGGCCATATCTTTCCAAACCAATCCGATCCATGTACGTCCACGAGTTTTTTAAATGTTGCGACAGTACCTGTCTCCTCTAGCAGTTCGCTCCATTTACCCACCACCATTTGTGTAAAAAAAAAATAATTGCCTCTCAGATTCCTGTTAAACTTTTTGCCCTCACCTTAAACCTATGTCCTCTGTTTCTTGATTTCCTACTCTGGGTAAAGAGACTTGTATCCTATCTATTCTTCTCATGATCTTATACACCTCTATAAGATCACCCCTCATCCTTCTGTCTCACCCCTTAACCTCTCCATATAGCTCAGGTCCTCGAGTCCTGGCAACATCTTTGTAAATCTTCTCTGCACCCTTTCCGAATCAGAACACCAGGTATTGGTACATCAATTATTGGAATCCATTCAATCGCAATAGGAAAATTGGTGGAGGAAAATGGGAATAGAAAATGACAGAAAATATAGGATGGGTTCTATAATCTGCAATGATTTATTTTGTAATGTCATGACCAGGGAGCAGAAGGAGCACTGGATACAGTTTTATATATGAAATTTACTTCCTGTTGTGCTTGTGATAGGCTACATTTGAGTCCTTAAATACAAGCGGAGGGGTAAGAATAAAATGGACAATTATATCAACTAATATCCTGTGAAACTTTTTTTAATTTTAAGATGCTGAATTGTTGCATTGAAAGGAAAAAAGCAAGAGATGGTGGAAGGAAACAAATATCAGAAAATGTAATAGCAGAGAGGAAATTGTCGAATAATGCTGGCAAAGGGACAACAGAGTGTACAGATAACAAAGAGTTTGAGAAGGAAAACAAAGGAGAATCATCCCAGCAGAGATCATGGGACTCGTGGAGTGACAGTGAAGATGAGTTTTTTGAGTGTCTGAGTGACACAGAAGAGTTGAAGGAAAATAGACAGGAGAGTGAGACAAAAGAAGGAACGACAAAAGGTGACAAAGATGAAGGAGGAAAGAAAGACATCCAAAAGTGCAAACCAGAAGGACGTCTGCATCAGCACGGCAAACTGACTCTTCTACACACGAGTGGTCCACTTTATATTCCACTTACACAAGTAAAAAACATTATTTTCTTCTGTATCTGCATTTTATAATGATTATCCAGACAGTAATGTTTTCAAGGTCCTTTTATATTGTGTGTGCGTGTATATATAATAAAGCTAAATGAATCCGTTTAATATGCTCGGCAGAAGATCGTTCATCTCAGTACAGTATTTGATAATCGTGTTGACGATTGGATCAGATGATAATCTGAGTTAATGATTGGAGCTCTGTATCATAAAAATATTAAGTGGGATATCCGCCCTTACTTCCCTGTGCATTTGTGTGCACATGGGTGCATGTGCTTGTGGTGACAACAATGAAAAATTGGTTGTAAACAGCTGAAGAATTGCATGAGAAATCTGTGCCCAGTGGAATTTTCAGATAGTAAAGTGGCACAGCTGATGGAGCCATTACCGCACAACACCAGCATCCCAGGTTCAATCCTGACCTTTATAATATGGTAAAATCTGGGGAGCTTTGATGAGAATGTGGGGAGAGTGAAAAAGAGGTTACTTAATTTCTGGATTTATGCATTCTAATACCTCATTAATACTATCAGGGAATGTGTGTAATCTTCAAGAGAATCCTTGAGATTATTAATTTTCCATTCTATCTATTGTCATAACTGACCTTGTTATATCTTCTCTCATCACTGGGATTTGAGATCCTTAATCACAAAGGCTACCTTCACCATAGCTGTACATTTTACTTCTGCCACCACTTTGGCACCTGCACACCCTCACCTCTCTCACCACCCCACTCATCCCATATCCCTCAGACCACCCTTCCTACATTATTCCTGAATACAACCTGATTATCTTGAAATCCTCTCACCCAGTAATACCTTCTGAGCAACTTGAATCTTCTTCTTGCGTAGGGCGTGCACAGCCTAAAGTTGTAGGACAACTTGTTCTATTTGATCTTATTTGATTGTGCACGCCAGGTTGATTGCATTCGTTGAAACAAGGTGGACCACGTGAAGGTTGCAATCTCCCACCCCAGAATTTGCACTAATGTATCCAATGCAAGAGTGGTCATTGAACACAGTACAGGTGCACAACCTTTTATCCGGTGTTCCGGAAACCGAAAAACTCCGAAAACCGGCCATTTTTTCCAGATGTCGTCTGCGCACCAAAACTCGCGTTTGGCGCCAAACTTGACCCAAAACGACCCACGGTCAACCCAGGTCTGTACTACTGCAGCGGCTGCCTCCTCCCCGGAGACCGGGAGACGCTTAAACATCTGTAAATCATTGCTTAAATGTTAGTCAGTTAGTTTGGAGGGCTTTTATGTGAAGGGGGGGGGTGAAGGGGTAAACTTTAATTCTTAGTCCCCTACCTGGTCGGAGAGGCGGGGAGCGGTCAATGCCTTACCGGGTCGCCGTGCAGTAAGCTCCGCAGCGCTGTGGCCAGTGGGGCTGCGTCAGCGCCGGTTATAGCTCCGACCCCGGCAACTCTACCCCTGGCTGCGAGGCGCTCCAAATCCAGCGCGGCCCGCGGCCGGACGCCCCAGCTCCGCGAATGTCGGGAGTCGGCTGCGTCGCAGCGCTGGGATACCAGCGGGGAGCGGGCAATGCCTTACCGGGTCGCCGTGCGGCAAGCTCCGGAGCGCTGTGGCCGCCGACTCCCAACGTTCGCGGAGCGTCGCTGGATTTGGAGCCGCGCAGCCAGGGGTAGAGTTGCCGGGGTCGGAGCTCCAACCGGCGCCGCCCGCGGCCGGATGGAGCCCCTAGCTCCGCTAGGTTGGGAGTCGCCGACCAGGTAGGGGACTAAGGATTAAAGTTTCCCCCTTCACCCCTACTCCACCACCACCACCACCACATAAAATCCCTCCAAACTAACTGACTAACATTTATGCAATGATTCTCCCGGTCTCCGGGGAGGAGGCAGCTGCTCCAGACTTTTCAAGCCGCCCGCGCTACCTACCTAATCTACGCTAAAAATCTTCCATTCGGAAATCCGAAAATGTCCGAAATCCGACAAGTGTCTGGTCCCAAGGCTTTCGGATAAAAGGTTGTGCACCTGTATATCCAGCACTCTTTAATGTTCTACTCACTTGTTTCTTGTTCTCTCCCTGGATTTAATCACTTTGCATCCTTCAATTTTCCCTTGAGCTATAATGTCTAAAATGCCATTCAGATTATTAATCCACATGTCAAGTCAAGTTTATTTGTCATATACACATACGAGATGTGCAGTGAAATGAAAGTGGCAATGCTCGCGGACTTTTGTGCAAAAAGACAAACAACCAAACAAACTATAAACACAATCATAACACACATATACCTTTACATAATAAATAATGGAAGGAAAAACGTTCAGTAGAGTTAGTCCCTGGTGAGATAGGCGTTTACAGTCCGAATGGCCTCTGGGAAGAAACTCCTTCTCAACCTCTCTGTTTTCACCGCATGGCAACGGAGGCGTTTGCCTGACCGTAGCAGCTGGAACAGTCCGTTGCAGGGGTGGAAGGGGTCTGTCATGATATTGTTGGCTCTGGAGTTGCACCTCCTGATGTATAGTTCCTGTAGGGGGGCAAGTGAAGTTCCCATAGTGCGTTCGGCCGAACGCACTACTCTCTGCAGAGCCTTCTTGTCCTTGGCAGAGCAATTCCCAAACCAGATGGTAATGTTCCCAGACAAGATGCTTTCCACTGCCGCTGCGTAGAAGCACTGGAGGATCCTCGGAGACACTCTGAATTTCCTCAATTGCCTGAGGTGGTAAAGGCGCTGCCTTGCCTTACTCACGAGTGCTGAGGCGTGTGATGCCCATGTCATATCCTCGGAGATGTGGACTCCCAGATATTTAAAACAGTTCACCCTATCCACAGGATCCCCATTTATCCTCAATGGAGTGTACGTCCTCGGATGATGTGCCCTCCTAAAGTCCATGATCAGCTCCTTTGTTTTTTTAATGTTCAAGAGGAGGTTGTTATCCTGGCACCAGAGTGCTAGATCAGCCACCTCCTCCCGGTAGGCCTTCTCATCGTTGTCTGAGATCAGGCCCACCACCACAGTGTCATCAGCAAACTTAATTATTGAGTTGGAGCTGAACCTAGCCACACAGTCATGTGTGTACAGAGGGAGTACAATAGGGGGCTGAGGACGCAACCCTGGGGCGATCCTGTGCACAGGTTGAGGGACTTCGATGTATTCCCTCCCATCTTGACTACCTGAGGCCTGGCGGTGAGAAAGTCCAGGACCCAGGCACACAGGGAGGTGTTGAGCCCCAATTCCATTAGCTTCCCAGCCAGTCTGGTGGGGACTATCGTGTTGAAGGCTGAACTGTAGTCTATGAACAACATCCTCACGTAGCCCCCCTTCTGGCTGTCCAGATGGGAGAGAGCGGTGTGCAAGACCTGGGAGACCGCATCGTCCGTGGATCTGTTCGGACGGTATGCGAACTGCAACGGGTCTATGTTCCGAGGGAGGAAGGCGCAGATGTTTTTCTTCACCAGCCTCTCAAAGCATTTCATGACTACCGAGGTAAGGGCCACCGGACGGTAGTCTTCCCTTTCCCGGACAGTCTTCCCTTTTATTGTTTTTTGGGTTAATAACATTACTTATTCCCTCAGTGTCCTCTTCATCTTTCCTATATACCAGTTTATGGGGTTCTTAACATGACTTTTGGTTTATTAGGCTTGTTAAAGGTGAACAGATGTTGCCAAACATCAATTATAAAGCTAAAGTTACCATTTGGTAAATAAGTTTTTAATATATTTGTGAAGATTAATATTTTTAATCAGTGTAAAATTTGGATATAATATTAATGTGTGTTTGACAGAATTCCCCCCTCCCCCCCCCCCCCCCCCCCCTCTAGTCTTCTCTGCATATCAGTGGGAACAAATTTGATCTAGGCAGATTAAATTTACTGAAGCCTTTTCTCTCTGACAGGAGCCAGCACCAATGACAGAAGATTTATTAGAAGAGCACTCAGAGGTATTAGCTAAATTGGGAACTTCAGCTGAAGGAGCACATTTACGTGCTCGAATGCAGAGTGCTTGTTTGCTGTCAGATATGGAGTCCTTCAAGGTAAAGTGCCTTCTGAGAATTTTGTCAACATTTATTTTCTTGATAAATACCAAAAGAAGATCTTATTTTATTTGTCTGTGTCACCCTCCACTTCGTGGCACCTATTAGACCCCTGTTGATGTTTCCAGAATGAGGTAACAAATATGTAATAATATTTTGGAGGGAATGGTCGTTGAAAAATGAAAAAATATATTAATTTCCATTGCATAAGTGTATATAAAGTATTTTTAAAGAAAAATAACTCCAATGATAACTTTTATTTCTTAAAACATGATGTAAATTTATAGTAAACTTTGTGACTTCATTTATTTGTTTATTAGGCTGCAAACCCAGGCTGTTGTTTGGAAGATTTTGTGAGATGGTACTCTCCACGTGATTATATTGAAGAAGAATTCACGGATGAAGTAGGTGACAAGGTTCTAAGGGGCGAATTGAGTGCCAGAATGAAAATCCCTGGTAACATGTGGGTGGAAGTGTGGGAAACTGCAAAGCCAATTCCTGCTCGAAGACAAAGACGGCTTTTTGATGACACAAGGGAAGCTGAAAAGGTAAGTGATTGTTACATTAATGATGATTTAATGAAGGGAAGAAAAATAGAAAATGTCAAAGGAAATATGAAGAATTAGTGCAGAACACGGGGAAACAGAACAACTGGGAAAAGGTAAATAATTCTAGGCATAAAGACCAGAGAAAAGTGGAGAGTAGAAAGAAAATTGCTCGCAAAAGTAAGACGGGCATGAGTATAACTTTGGAAATAGAAGTAAGCTGTAAAAAGGTCTGTAATAATAACACAGGATAATATTATGTAGTGCTGAAAATATATTAGCAAAATTCAGTGTGAAAAGGGAATGTAGCCTTTGTTCTGTCGTAAACAATTTGGAGGGAACATGGAGAAATAAAGAAACAATGGATATTTGCACCAACACTTTTAAAGTCCTTTTGATAAGGAAGTTATGCCAGAGAATAGTTAAGCTGTCATTAAACGTTTAAAAAAAATCAATTAATATTGGTGAGAGGAAAGCTTTGAATATATAGTGTATACAGTATCAATAAAATAGTAATTTATACAGTTAATTGAAAAATCCAGAAAGGAGAGTTTTTATTTCTTGAGATACACACAGTATATCGCACCATCATTAGGGATATGATCTCAATAAACCATAGTGTGCATTTAACATTTTATTTGGTTTGGTAAAGTGTTTTTAATTGTTGGCTATTTTATTGCTTTGGGTATTGAATTGTGGTAGTGTTTTGTTAAGCAAATATACTTAATTTCAAGAAAGATTTAACTTAATGAAATATGTGCGGCAGAAACACAGTTGCTGTAGTCAATTGTATTGCTGATCATCGATTTTTATTGGAAGCAGTGCTGTTGATGGTGCAATATGGGATAAAATTCATTCTTAATTGGATGGACAGGCATTGATTATGGACAACCAAAATGGATTTGATGAAAGGGAATTCACGCCCGTCTAATTTAATGGAATTCTTTATGGAAGTAATGTTTTATTTGATAATTGAGATACAATAAATGGCTCATTCAGATTAGTTAATTGTCATATACCAGCAGGGTGCAATGTAATTCTTTGTTCACATGAAGCTCCCATAGTAAACAGCATATAAACAGTAATAATAAATAATATATTAATCACCAAGTGCAATACAGCAGATTTGTGCAAGAGTGTAGTGTAATCTGAAGTAATGCAACATAATATTAAGGTACAATAACGGAATTACCGAATGAGCTGAAGAGTAAAAGTACATGACTGCAGTCCGTGAAGGAGGTGTGGATTGCCGATTGGTTCAGAAGTCTGATTGTAGTGGGGAGGTGGCTGTTCTTAAAGGCCCTGTCCCACTTGCGTGTCCTTGGCACGCAAATTACGAGACCTCGTCGTCGCGTTGAGGCGCACGGGCATCGTGTGGCCACGCGGGGCCGGTCCCACTGAGAAGCACGGAGGGGTATGTAGTTGTGCGCGGTATCACGCGGCGCTCCGAAATTTTGTAGCGAACAAAATTTTCACGTGCCACCGGCCTGTCGCGTAACTGACGGCCAAAGTTGGACAGGCCCAAGACCCTGGCGCGAAGCAATGTCTCACCTCCAACAGCAGCAGAAGCAGGCAAACGATCGCCGAGCTCGGCCTGGGGCTCACGGCCGTTGCGGTCCGGATCCGCCCCCACTTCTACTCCCAGAGCGGGGCCAAGAAAATTGAAGATAGACACAAAATGCTGGAGTAACTCAGCGGGACCAGCAGCATCTCTGGAGAGAAGGAATGGATGACGTTTCGGGTCAAGACCCTTCTTTCAGACTGAAGAAGAGTCTCGACCCGAAACATCACCCATTCCTTCTCTCCAGAGATGCTGCCTGTCCTGCTGAGTTACTCCTGCATTTTGTGTCCATCTTCAAATGACGTCACGCGCTCCAGACAGCTGTGCGGACGCATGAAGTTGCGCGCGACCACGAGGTCGCGTAATTAGCGTGCCAAGGACACGTATGTGGGACAGGGGCTTAAGTCTGGATGTTCAAGCTTTCAAGCTCCTGTAACTTCTCCAAGAAGGTAGTACAAAAGGGTCTGGCTAGAGTGGCATGCATTCGTAACAATACTTCCAGCCTTCGTGATGAACTCTCCATTTAGTTGGATTAAAGGAAGTGACAAGCCTGTGATGGATTGGGCAATGTTCCCCACTCTCTGAAGTTTAGCAATCGAGAGAAAAGCAGTTACCATAGCATGCATACCGTCAGAATACTTTTTAAAGCACATCTGTAGAAGTTTGAGAGAATCCTCATGGACATACCGAATCTACTCAGGTCCCTGAGAAAGTAAAGACACTGATATATTTTCTTCATCATTGCATCTTTATGAAGAGACTAGGTTAGGTTGCTGGTGATATGGATACCAAGGCATATTTTGCATAGTTCTAAAGTAATTGAAAGCACTGCATGGAGGAGGGGCTAAAGTGACAAAGGATTGGATAGCATCCTTTTTCTAGGCACTAACAGCTTAAGATTTGATTTATCTGGAGTAGGCTGCTTATGTTAACATTTCCAAATGAAATTATACTAATGCCAAAATCCAATTGAGGACTTCTATGTGTAATTCACGGTTACCTACCTAACGATTTCCTAGTACAAGACATTCATCCATTGATTATGGTTGTGCACAGTCTCTTTGTGCATGTAAGAGTCAAGAGAATTTAATGGTGATATGCACTGGGACTAGAATATCTTTCTTGCTGCAGTTTTCCAGACGTATTAACACTAACAAATTAATGTCCAATAATACAATAAATAATATTATATAATAATACAGTAAAGTATCAGTTATATTAGGTAACCAGACCATAATAATGCAAGCAAAAGCGGTGAGGAAGTTGAGGATCCAGTTGCATAGGGTGTCCAAAGACCTAGTTCCCTGAGTTTGACAATAGGTTTAGAGGGGATGATGGTGTTGAATGCCGAGCTGTAGTTGAGAGGTTCAGAGTTGAGATCCATAACAGTGAAAGGTTAAAGAAGTTGGCAAAACTCCAACTATTGATATGCCCGGGTTTTCAGAATATGGTCAGGTACAGTAGGAAGGCTGGACTGCTTCTGAGGGTTCACCCTTATAAAGAATCTTCTGATGTTGGCCTTGTCGACTGAGATCACAGTATCGTCAGGAACTGTGGGGACTCATGAAGGTACAAATTAATGCTGGAAGTGCAATACTATGAACAGCATCAAAACATTTTCAATGTAATAAGGAGCACATGGCATTACTTTTATCTTATGATATTTATAGGGATACTCTGCTACCATCAAGAGCCGCAACTGCAGGTTTTTAGAGATCAATCCCGGCTGCTTAAACACCTTCCTAATCCACAGAGAGTATTTAATTTAATAGAGTGCTTTTGCCAGCATTTAGCTGCAACGATACTTATTCCTTTGGATCCTCAACAATGGCATTGCTGTTAAGCCTGCTTTAGTTCTGGTGTTGTAAAATGTAATAAAAAGGAACCACAGCTGCTGGCTTATAGAAACATACAAAATTCTTAAGGGGTTGGACAGGCTAGATGCAGGAAGATTGTTCCCGATGTTGGGGAAGCCCAGGACAAGGGGTCACAGTTTAAGGATAAAGGGGAAATCCTTTAGGACCGAGATGAGAAAAACATTTTTCACACAGAGAGTGGTAAATCTCTGGAACTCTCTGCCACAGTAGGTAGTCGAGGCCAGTTCATTGGCTATATTTAAGAGGGAGTTAGATGTGGTCCTTGTGGCTAAAGGGATCAGGGGGTATGGAGAGAAGGCAGGTACAGGATACTGAATTGGATGATCAGCCACGATCATATTGAATGGCGGTGCAGGCTCGAAGGGCCGAATGGCCTACTCCTGCACCTATTTTCTATGTTTCTATGTTTCTATAAATGCAAAATGCTGTAGTAACTCAGTGGGTCAGGAAGCATTACTGGAGAAAATCGATAGGTGACATTACGGATCAGGACTTCTTTAGATTGATTGTAGTTTGGGGGTGTTGGGGACGGGACTTGAATCAAGAAAAGACCAAGACTAATCACGGCCAGGTTCCCTGATTGGCCGAATGTTGGCTTGGGATGCTGTGATCCATCCCAAACCAAGATTGTTGTGAATTCATCATTTATACCGCTGGATTGTCAGCTTCCCAAACAAAATATGAGGTGCCATTCCTCCAATTTGCATGTGGCCTCACTCTGGACTTTATTAACTTCACCACTAGCATCCACTCTGCCCTAAAATTCACCTGGACTATCTCTGATACCCCTCTCCCCTTTCTTGATCTCTCTGCCTCCATCACAGGAGACAGCTTATCGACTGATGTCTACTACAAACCTTCCAACTCCCACAATAATCTGGACTACATTTCTTCCCATCTTGCCTCTTGCAAAGCTGCTATCCCTGATTCTCAATTTCTCCGTCTCTGCTGCATCTGCTCCCAAGATGAGGTTTACCATGAAGGACATCTGAGATATCCTCATTCTTTAGTGAACATGGTTTCCCTCCCCCCCCCTCCCCCCTTCTGTCATAGATGGGTCCTTCACACATGTCTCCCCTGTGGCCTGTAATTCTGCTCTCTCTCTTCCCCTCCCCCCAGATGCAACAATGACAAAGTTTCCCTGGTCTTCACCTTCTACCCTACCAACCTCCACTTCAAACACCATCCTCTGATATTTCCGTCACTTCCAACATGATTTTCATCACATCTTCCCTTCTCCACCCCTTACTGCCTTCAGCAGAGACTGCTCCCTCTGCAACTCAAGTCAAGTCAAGTCAAGTCAAGTCAAGTCAAGTCAATAGGAAGAGGAGTTAAAATGATTAGCAACCGAGAGAACCAGCAGGCCTTAGCGAGAATAAGCGGTCAGCAAAACGGTCAACAACTCCTTTGTTCATTCATCCCTTTGAACTGAGACCACCCCCATCTCCCATCTCAGGTACTTTCCCCCTGCAACCACAGGAGATGCTACACTTGTTCATATACCTCTTCCCTCCACCCCATCCAGGAACCCTTCCAGGTGAGACAGAGGTTCACATGCATTTCTTCTAACCTTATCTACTACATCCGGTGATCAACATGATGTGCTCCTGTGCATCGGTGAGACCAAGCGTAGACTCAGTGACCGTTTTGCTGACCGCTTATTCTCACTAAGGCCTGCTGGTTCTCTCGGTTGCTAATCATTTTAACTCCTCTTCCTATTCCCACACTGACCTTTCTGTGCCAGGCCTCTTCCATTGCCAGAGTGAGGACATATGTAAATTGGAGGACCAGTGGCCTTTGTGTTTCAATTGAGTAGCTTACAAGCCAGCGGTATGAACGTTACATTCTCTTAATTTTAGGTAACTTCCTCAAATACTCTCCTCCCGCTCTTGTCCTTTCCTCCACTAAAAGTCAATTAACCAGTTCCACAGTTTGCAACAATATATCCCTGTTGGGATCACACCATCCTGAGCTAATAATCAGGGAACCTCACTGCCTGAGGTCATCTGTTGCCGGCCCTGAGTTGTCCTGATCTTTTCTTGCTTCCGGTTCTTGCTCCTCCCCTCCCAGAATCAGTCTGAAGAAAGGTCCCAACCAGAAACATTATCTATTTGTTTTCTCCAGGATGCTGCCTGACCTGTTATAGGTTACTCCAGCATTTTTGTCTATCTTTAGTTTAGGTGTTGTTATGCTTATGGCTGGCCACTTGCAAGTTGGATGAGTTATTGAAGGAAAGAAAAATGTGTTCAACTGTGCAGAACCTACTCCCATTAGGTCTGCAGATATACCACATCCTACTTGTATTCCACTCTGGAGCATTTCATTTGCAGGGTTTCAAAGATTGTCATCACTGAGATACATGATATTCCATAGGAGCATCATTGGCTCTGCTCTTGTGGCCAGAGACTTTCTGCTCAAGAGGTCAAAGTCATATTTACTCACAGCTTCTCGACACAGATCTTTCCAAGTGGGTGCAACAGATCAGTGCCACATATCCCAGTTTGCTTCCAGTTTGGTGGGATCACTCAAGCAGTATTTGTGAAGAAATTATTTTCTGGGAGAAACACAAATAGTATCCTGGGTTCTCATGAGTGCATATAGGCAACTGATTGAGCACTTGTGATAAACCTGGATCCTTTTATCATCAGGAAAATGTCTACTCTCTCAGCTGCTGTGAATTAGGAGAAGAATTTCCTCGCAGTGGAAATATTATGATTTTGCGAAGTGCCTTTGTTCTGTGAATCCGCACTAAATGCCATTTTCAGCAACCAGCACAGTCTAGAGTTCGATCCTGGGAGGAAAGGTCTACCCTCATTCTCCCTGGCACCACTAGCTATTGTATTGTCAAACCACAACCACCCAGCACACTTACAATGCAAGTACCAAGATAGTAATAATGAATGTAAATTGATTTTTTTTGTTTTGCTTTTATTAGCATGCCCAAAAGTATGTTTTAGTGTTTCTCTGTATGTTTTATGTGGGGGGGGAGTAGAGGGAAGCTATTTTTCAGGGACCTACCTCGATGGAATTGTGGCTTTCTTCCTTGTCGCTTCTTTGCCCAACCTCCTCGCGGCCTTACACTGGTTTTGTGCCGCCTTTCCCGGAGTCGGGCCCAGAGCTTCAGCGGCCGACTATAACATCACGGAACGGGACGACCCGCGGTATCTGGCGGCAGGTGGAGTGGACCTTCCATCGTGGAGTGGGCGATCTCTCGCCGGAGAAGAGCTCCGACCGCTGGCCTGTGGCCTACAACATCTTGAAGCCGCGGTCTCCGGTAAGGAGGTGGCCGATTATGGGAGCTCCGGGCCGCGGGGTGTGCTCGACCTGTCCCGACGTCGGCGTTCCGACCATCCCGACCAGAGGTCTTGAACATCGGGCGGTCCGTATTGCGACTACGGTGGGTCAGGGTCCCGACCACGGGTGGACAAGGGAGGAGGAGGACTGTCTGAACTGTATTGCCTTCCACCACAGTGAAGAATGCAGTGGTGGATGTCTGTGTTGAATTATGTTGTGTATTATGTCCTTTTTTAATTGTAACGCTGCATGGTAAATTCATTTCACTGCATCTTATGGTGCATGTGACAAATAAATGTGAACCTTGAACCGTGAGATTTTGTTACCTGCAGTGGTCCAAGTGCATCCTGCCATACAGGCCAAGCAAGGCAAGAGGTCATCATGTGCTGCATACTGCACACTTGCAATGCTGGTGCCAGCCGATGAGCAGCAAAGAGGCAGCGAGTGTGAGGGCTATAAAGATATATCCTGAAGAGCAACATGCACAGGAGGAAACCATGACTTACTTTGGAATGTCCCTGCTCAGAGCAACACCTCTTAGCTGAAATCAAGGAGGGAACATTGTCAGAAATGGGCCACAAAGGACAATCTGATAGATGCTTTGTGATGCAAAATAATCTGCAAAATTAGAGTGCCCAATGCACTCTCTCCACATTCCAATTATTATCACTGACATTGTACATCAGTAATTTGCTTGGGCAGTTCAGATGACACACACAAATCTCTCACAATGTGCTTTGCTGATCTACCTACATTGATTTTAACGTGAATGAATGATTTATCGCTCTATTTACTTAAATGGTTTTCTGTAATGTCTATGAATATACCGATGAGTGGCACTTCCCGTAAAAGAACGCTGCGATTTTTTAATGAGGATCTCCTCTGCTGGTGTAAGCAATTGAGTAGGGATCACCGTGATGGAATTTCTTTGAGCGTCTTTCCGCTGTGCAGGGATTCCTACTCTGCAGAGATGACTACGGGCACTTCTTTATAGTGGGTCTGGCAGGTCACCTGGCACACAAAATTTACATTCTGGCACATATTTTGTTGACCATGGCTTGTGTGCCCCTTTGAGTGGATGTGCAAACTGTTGCCCGCACCTTAAACCACCTCTCTTTTCCATAGCATTGCTGCTATCTGGTTGCCATACATATGTGCTTTAAAGGCTAATACCCTTCTCTGTTTGCAATGCAGCAAAGTGTTGGAAGATGCATAAGATTCAGTGAGGTGCCATTGAGAATTTTAGTGTTAGATTCTGAATGTAAATCGACCCTGACACCATTTCACACTGGTTAAGCTAAGTTGTACGGAGGTATGTAAAATTAAAAGGAGTTTGATCAAGTAATGAGGTATCCTTTTCCTCTGGGTGGCGAGTTCCAAAAAGGGAAGGTTTTGGACAATGTTATACTCGTATTGTTATACTCAACACCAATGTTGTTGGAACATGGAATTTTATACTGGGACAGTGGTGGATGCAGAATCCATTTTTAGCCTTTTAAAGGAAAGGAACATATTAATAAACCAATAATTACCAGGAAAGGACAACATCTTTAAGTAGGATTTGCTGTAAGGCATTACACCTATACAGTAAATTTCTAGAACAAGACATGTTGTTTCCCTCAGCAAGATATGGGACTTGCACACAACAATGTAAGGATTCATCAGATCACACTTATATATATTCATGAGGGTTCAAAAATATAGGTACAAATAAAGGTCATAGGTACAAAATAAAATGCAGCAATTTCAGAACATAGGAAATGGCGATCTTTTTGTAAACAGCTGACTTTTTGTTTAGAGTTAGCAGTTGGCAGTATTTATGCAAATTGTGGGTAAATTGTTTGGAACTGTATGTTGAAATGGGAAGGGCCAGCACAAATTGATTGAGGTGAATGTGTTGTAATTTTCGTTCATGTCTATTTACAATGGGGTAAAGGGAATGTATCAAAGTGCACCAAAATACAACAGGAGCATTTTCAACATGATGATAATTTGAAGTTTCTCGAACATGACATGATACTGCGAAAGATATTTTCTCTATGTAGATAATTTATGCACTATTCATAAGTTACAAGATAAAGTAATTTGAGAATGTTTAATTGATATCTTCGAATTTGTACCTACAGATTTAGGCGTATGAATGAGATAACAGATCATATGTTTCCTCTCAGGTTCTTCACTATTTAGTTGGCTTGAAACCTGCAGATTTGACTGGGCATTTACTGCCTTGTATTTTGCATGCAGCACTGCTGAAGGTCAAAGAAGAAGGTGAATACAGATTTGTATGCTTTTATGGCATTACATTAACATTCCCAATTGCTTATGATTGAAAGTTTTCAGATTTCTTAGATTTCTGATCTAATGAAATAACATTATTTTTAAATGCTGTTTATTCATAATTTAAAATAACTTAGTATGTTGTCCTATCTTTGTGCTTCTAGTTTTACTTATCCTAATTTGTTTTACACCTTCAACAGAATCTGTAGAAGATATCCCATCTGTAAGAAAAATAATCCAGCAGATCATTTCTCATGCAAGCAAACTATTAAGATATTCAAATCCAGATATCAAAAAATTGGAAGTAAGTTTGCTGATCCTCTCTTTACAAATGGCAAAAGTGCCTTTCCAAAAGTGGTGAAACTTAACTATATGATATACTTTTCAGGAACTAATTAGTCAGATAACAGCTTCAGAAACTATTATTGCAAGATCTCGATCATTCAAAGCCAAATTTGGAATTCAGAAATGTGAAAGGGATGATGAACGTGAAGAATTGGAAAGGTAAATGATGTGTTATATTGGTTTATCTCCCAATTAGTATTTGATAATTTGAATTAATCCACTTTAATTCATTAATTGCTTGGGAATTGTGTGGCTGAGGAGCTAGTGCAGGGGGCAGGGATTTAGTTTTCTCGACCATTGGGATCTCTTCTGGGGAAGGGATGACCTGCCCAAAAGGAACGAGTTGTACCTTAACTGGAGGGGTACCAACATTCTAGCAGGCAGGTTTGCTAGTGCTACACTGGTGGATTTAATAGGGGTGGAGTCAACAACGTGGACGCATATGTGTGGAGTTAATGGGGAAAGAGAGTCACGGAAAAGTCACGGAAGTCTCCAGAAATAACATGACAGAAAGTTTAAAACGGGAGAAGAGAGTAAGGTCGGGTAAAATTGGGATGGTTGTGAAAGGAGAGGTGGTCAACGCCGAATTGAAGGTATATTTGAATGCACGTAGCATAAGGAACAATGTGGGTGAGTTTGTAGTACAGTTGGAAATTGTGTTGTTGGAAGGTATGATGTAGGCATTATGGAGACGTGGCTGCAAGAGAATCGGAGCTGGGAGTTGAATATTTAGGGTTATGCGTCCTATCGGAAAGACAAAAATTTGGGCAGAGGGGGTGGGGGTAGCTCGGTTGGTTAGGAATGAAATTCAGTGCTTAGCGAGGGTTGACATTGGATCAGAAGATGTACAGTCATTGTGGATAGAGCTGAGAAATTATAAGGGTAAAAAGACTCTAATGGGAGTTATTTACAGGCCTCCAAATCATAGCCAGAATATAGGGCACGTTACATCAGGAGATAAAATTGGCATATAAAAAAGACAATGCGAGATCATGCGAGATTTTAATATGCAGGTAGACTAGGAAAATCAGGTTCCTAGTTGGGAAGCTTTCAAAGAGCAACAGGAGGTAACTAAAAAGCCAATACAGGGAGAATAGATGAAATACGAGTGTGAGTGCGGGGGGTTGTTGGGGGGTAGGGGTGTGTAGGTGGGGGGAGTGACCTCGGAGAAAACGGGGGACGAGCCATAGGGAGAGGATGGGGTATCACGGGGGAGGGATGCAGGAGCCAGCAAGGGGAACCAGAGGGGAAGGGGCTGGAGCTGGTGGTGCGATGGGGACTCACAGTGGTCGCTGGTCGTTCTCCTCCGCCGGGATCAGAGTCTGCGCTTTCCATTTGGCGACATCTCCGACTCCGGGACGGGCTGGGCTGGGCCGCTCCCAGTCCCTCCAAAAATTTTGGCCGATTGGGGACCTCTACCGGCCATCCAGAGCGTCCCTCAGCTCCAGTAAAGTACGCAATGGTAGTAAGAATAAAGGCGTAGACTATTTTCTACATGGGGAGAGAATCCAGAATCGGTGGTGCAGGATTCCCAAAAAGTTAATCTGCAAGCCAAATCGGTAGTAAAGAAAGCAAACTCAATGCGAGCATTTATTTCAGGAGGGCTTGTATACAAAAACAGGGATGTAATGCTGAGGCTCTATAAGGTGCTGGTAAGGCCGTATTTGGAATATTGTGAACAATTTTGGGCACCATTGAAACATAGAATGGTGAAAGGCTTGGAAACAGTGGATGTGGAGAGGATGTTTCCACTAGTGGGGGAGTCTAGGACTAGAGGTCATAGCCTCAGAATTAAAGGACATTATTTTAGGAAGGAGATGAGGAGACATTTCTTTAGTCAGAGGGTGGTGAATCTGTGGAATTATTTGCCACAGAAGGCTGTGGAAGCCAAGTCTGGATATTTTTAAGGCAGAGATAGATAGATTTTTTATCAGTATAGGTGTCAGAGGTAATGGGGAGAAGGCAGGAGAATGGGGTTAGGAGAGACAGATCAGCCATGATTGAATGGCGAAGTAGACGATGGGCCGGATGCCCTAATTCTGCTCCTATCACATGACCTATGACCTTATCGTCTTGGTAGATTTGATAAATCATGGATAGACAGTGAAAATTTTTTGTGCAATTTATGAGAATAAACATGACTGATGGAAGGATAAAATGTTCTTTAATTACCACCATGTAAATGTACTGAGAATTGATATCATGTAAATACAAAATATTCCATTCCTAGGATTTATTTTTCTCGATTGGTGGCACAGTACTGCTGCCTCGCTGTACCAGAGACCCAAGTGTGACCCCCCCATATCCCAAAGACACATTGATAAGTTAATTGTCTACATTAAATAAGACCTAGTCAAGTTAAGTAGCAATTAGGTTATCATGATGCGGCTGTACAAGTTATTGGTGAGACCACGCACGGTGTATTCTGTTGCAGTTATGGTCGCCCAGCTATAGGAAGGATGTCATTAAGTTTGAAAGGCTGACAAGGATTTTACCTGGACTTGTGGGTTTGAGTTACAGGGATCAGTTGGAAAGGCTGGGATGTTCATTTAGAGTGTAGGAGGCTGAGTGTGACCTTACTGATGTGTACAAGATCATGCAGGCTCGAAGGGCCGAATGGCCTACTCCTGCATCTATTTTCTCTGTTTTTATGAGGGATATGGATAAATGAACGCTCACAATCTTTTTCCCCAGGGTAGAGGATTCTAAAACTAGAGGACATAAATTTAAGATGAGAGGGGAGATTTTAAGAGAGACCTCGGGCAACACTTTCTTTCAGGGTCGTCCGTATCTGGAATGAACTGCCATAGGAAGCTATAGAAGTAGACACAATTACAAAGACATTTTGACAGATATATGGATAACAAGGATACAGAGAGATATGGGCAAAATGCAGGGAAATGGAACTTGCCAAGAATGCCAACTTGGTCAGCATGGCAACGGTTGAAGGGCCTGCTTTCATGTTGTTTGGCTTTATGACTCCAGGGTGGTTTGGAACAAATATTGTTGTTCTGTATTCTATATAAATTTACATTCAGGTAAGGTTCTTTGGTCTCAGATTTCACCCTCCATAGACAATGATAAAAATGCCATATAGTCCCCCCCTCCCCATGCCTCTGAAGTCGAATTTTAGTTAACAGATACAAAGATCTTTTTTAATTAAAGTTATTTCAACAATTTAGTTGACCTTTTTAAAGTTGAACACCAATTTCAACGTGAAAATAGAATTGACTCATTGTGTTATCTTATCGTTTTCTGCTTTATAATGGTAGAATCATTTTAAAATAAGGCTTTTAACAGCATTGGTGCGGTGGTTTCTAAATTTATTGTTCATCTATGAGGTCTTATGAGCTGAGAGGTTCTCATGCATGTATCCGACAAGTATTTATGTGACCTATATTCTTCTCAATCTTATCTTGAATCCTATGGGGTTTTTTTTCCATGCGTCTATAATGTCCTGGTCCATGTAGACTATATAAAATGTGTAAATCCCATTAACCTTCCTTGATAAGTCTTCAAAATCACACCCGTTAGACACAACTGTTTCTTATTAAATCCATCACGAGTATTCTTGATTAATTTGTGCCTCCCCAAGTGCTAATTGATGCCTATTGTCCTTATTTCCCCACAAATGAATCGCTTGCTCACTTACTCCTTCTTTATTAAAATAACAATACCACATTTGTTGTCCTCCACCACATTTACAAGCAGAGGTCCAGAAACTAATGGCCAGAATTTGTGCTGTTGGCACTTTGCTACTTTTAAGAGCCTGGGATATATTCTATTCAAACTGGCTATTCATGCACTATTAATGATATTACATGCATTCATGTATCTCCACTGTTTAGCATTACCATGACTTTGCAATGTAAGTTCCAGGTATGGCGATATAATTATTGAATTTGGGCTTATTATAAATAGTTTCAGTGTTTTCTACAATATTGTTTTAACTTAACAATGGGATTGAAGGAGCTGTACTGTCATAAAGTTCTGGTATTAATTTTGAAATTATGATTTTACAAAACTTAGTTTAAAAAAATGAATTGAATTTATTTAAAGATTTGTGATCTGAGTAGTGATTTAGATTAGATTAGATTCGTTTATTGTCATTCAGACCTTTCGGTCTGAACGAAATTCTGTTTCCCTGCAGTCATACATATAATTTTAAAAATTGACAAAACACATAGTCAACACAAATTTAACATCCACCACAGTGAGTTCACCAAACACCTCCTCACTGTGGTGGAAGGCAAAATCTTAAAGTCTCTGGCTCTTCCCTCTTTGTTCACCCTCTGCGACGGTTCAAACTCCGCGGGTGGTCGCTGCCTCGCAACAGCTCAGAGGCCGAGTCGGGTCTCCGCTGCCGCTGCTGCTGCCGCCGCTACAGCTTCGGTGCCGAGTCGGGTCTCCGCTGCTGCTGCCGCCACAGCTCCAGGGCCGAATCAAGTCTCCGCTGCTGCTGCCGCCGCTACTGCTCCGGTGCCGAGTCAGGTCTCCGCTGCTGCTGCTGCCGCCACAGCTCCAGGGCCGATTTTTGCTATTCTATAGGGATAAGATATAGGAAGCTCGATGTTTGCTATTCTATAGGCATAAGATATATATGCATTTCAAAAGATGTTGATTTGGCGTGATCGGCATGGTTTTGTCCATGGAAGATTGTGCTTCACTAATTTGAGGTTTTTGAAGAAGTAACCAACAAGGTTGATGAGAGCAGGGCCAAAGATGTAGCCTATAGGGTCTTCAGCAAAGCGTTTTGATAAGGTTCCACATGGTAGGCTAATCTGGAAGGCTAGATCGCATGGGATCCAAGGAGAGCTTGGTCACTAGATGCAGAATTTGCTTCATCGTATGTAGCAGAGGATGGTAGTAGAATGTTGTTTTTTGGATTGAAGGATATGATGTGGTGTGCTTCTGGGATCAGTGCTGGGCCCATTGTATCAACAATTTGGATGAGAGTATATAAGACATGATTGGTAAGTTTGTAAATGACACTCAACTAGGTGGTATTGCAGGCAGTAAAGATGGTTATCTAGAATTACAGCACAATTTTGATCAGCAGGGCAAATATGCTGAGGAATGGTTATCCAACTTTAATTAAGATGGGTGTAATCTGAAAAACACCACAAGAAATCTAACCTTCTATGTTTTGAATTCTGACTGTGACTCTACTGGGCATCCATGCGTGCCAAGACTTAGGGCTTGTCTCCTTTGACCGGTCCGTTCACAAGCTACTAATATCTGAGGACCCGATAAAAGGATACCCTGATCTATTCGATGGCAAACTAGGCAAGCTGCCTGTGACCTACAAGATATCCATTGACCCCAACGTTCACCCAGTCATCCATGCATCCCACCGTGTGCCACACGCTATGAAAGACAGAATTGAGTCTGAACTAAAAAACATGGTCTCCTTGGTCGTACTAGCCGAGATCAGCGAACCCACTGACTGGGTTTCCACCATGGTTGCCACCCTTAAGGACAAAAACGAGCTCCGTGTATGCATCAATCCAAAAGATTTAAACGCTGCCATCAGGCGTCCACATTATCCTATGAGGACGTCGCTGCGCAGATCGGGCGAGCAACAGTATTTTCCGTCCTCTACGCAAAAAGCTTGTTTTGGCAGGTACCGCGAGATGACGAGTCATCAAACCTGACCACATTTGCCACTCCGTTTGGCAGATTCAAATTTCTCAGAATGCCATTCGGCATTAACTCGGCCAGCGAAGTCTTCCAGAGAAACATGGAACTGCTGTTCCAAGGACTCCCGTGTGCCATCATCGTAGACAATTTCCTGGTTTATGGAAAAGACACAGCGGAGCATGCCACAACCTAAAGCTTATCATGGACCAGGCACGTGAAATCAACCTGAAATTCAACCCTAATAAGTGCAAAATTTTAACTGAAATGTTTTGTTTGCTATTAGACATTGAAGTGACTGACTGACCAAGAAGCATTGATTCATAATTTTAATATCTTGTTTTTAGGTTTGTGAGCTGTCTTTTAGAACAGCCAGAAGTCCCAGTTATTGGAGCAGGACGAGGCCCTACAGGAAGCATTATTTACAAACTATTTGTTAATGCACAGAGGGTAAGAACAGAGAATGAAATTTTTATATTTGGATTTGTTTCCAAAATGTCAAGTCAAGTCAAGTCAAGTTTATTTGTCACATACACATACGAGATGTGCAGTGAAATGAAAGTGGCAATGCTCGCGGACTTTTGTGCAAAAGACAAACAACAAAACAACCAAACAAATTATAAACACAATCATAACACACATATTCTTATACATAATAAATAGTGGAAGGAAAAACGTTCTGTACAGTTAGTCCCAAATGTTTTGAATAATCTTTAAATAAAAAAGGGACAGAACACTTTCTGGAGAAATGGAATACTACATTTTTCAAATCCCATTCTTGTCCTCTTCACATAGTATAAGCAAATTATTTAACTCTTCAGAGCATCTTTGTGAAGTGGAGAATTAGATGTTGCGACAGAAGTATTGTGCGATTCATTTTGGGTTTCTGGTAATGTTCTGTGCACTACATGGGTGAGATCACTTGAGATGTTGGTCATTTAAAAAAAAATTGTGCCCAATTTGACCTGTAGTGTGGCATACAGCAAGATGTTTTGCCTTAAGACTCTTTCAAGGCAATTAGCCACATTTTTAGAGATAAATAAGGGATCAATTTCTTTCCTTAGAATTTATGTTTGAACAAGAAATAGACAGCTGCTTGAATATTGAAATGAAAGGAACAGTTAGTTGTGGGAAGTTGTTATTATTCACAATTTGTCAAGTGTTGTACAGGCACGTTGAACAAAAATAATCTCACATTTACATCATTGAATATTCTGCCCCAAGCTAAACAGTCAGTAATTTCATTAAAGATTCTCAGTTGAAAGGGAGCAAAATCCAACTACTTCTGGAAAGTACCAGAATGTAATCCACACAGCTGGTTGAACAAGTGATAGCTGTGTATCAGTTATGCAGATTAAAGGTTGAAGCCAGTATTCTGCAATTGTCCTCAAATGCTGATGTACGTATGGTCTTTTGGAATTAAGCCCAGAACCAGTATTGCTGCTATTTCTATTTTTTCATGCGAGTGTTCTTTTGTTCTTCATGTCTTTGTGTATTTGGAGTACTAAATCATCTTGTATCGCCCAGTG
Organism: Leucoraja erinaceus; assembly: GCF_028641065.1. Taxonomy (NCBI): domain Eukaryota; kingdom Metazoa; phylum Chordata; class Chondrichthyes; order Rajiformes; family Rajidae; genus Leucoraja; species Leucoraja erinaceus. The sequence continues at coordinate 55,825,705 of NC_073383.1, forward strand.
AATACAAAAATGCACGAATGGTAAAGTGCATGTAGTGTATCTGGCACCACCCATATACCTACAAGGAGAATATTGCAATAATTGGAGATCACGATTATAGTAAAGTGAGATCCAATGCCAAGCAATAAACAAAACAAAATAATGCCAAAGTTAAATGATTAACAAATTCTCAGAGTTGATGGGGTGAGCATATTTTTTCGTGCTGATTAATAGGTTCTTCATTTTAATGGGCTTTGAGTAAACTGGAGAAAATATGTACAACACATGTACGATAGTTAGTACTGCTAAAAATGATATTTTAATTTTAGTCATAGAGTCATAGTGTGGAAACAGGCCCTTCGCCCCAAAGCCCACACCGGTCAACATGTCCCAGCTATACTAGTCCCATTTGCCAGCATTTGGTCCACATCCCTCCAAACCTGTCCTATCCATTTACCTGTCTAATTGTTTCTTAAATATTGGGATAGTCCCTGCCTCAACTACCTCCTCTGGCAGCTTGTTCATCCATACATCCACCACCCTTTGTGTGAAAAAGTTACCCCTCAGATTCCTATTAAATATTTCCCCTTCACCTTAAACCCATGTCCTCTAATCTTCGACTCACCTCCTTGAGGCAAGGGACTCTGTACATCTACCTGATATATTCCTCTCGTGATCTTATACACCTCTATAAGATCACTCCTCATCCTCCTGCGCTCCAAGGAATAGAGTCCCAGCCAACTCAATCTCTGCCTATACCTCGTAAATCTATAGATGTGGGTCTATAGTCCATAGCTATAATATCTAAAGACGGCTTTAGCAGATAACTTGTTAGTTAAGGTATGTATCAAAATGTTAGCTAAAATAATTATTGACAAATAGCCTGGCAAAAAAAAATGATAAGATGCACATTTTTTTAAGGAGAATATAACACGCAGGAGACATGTATTTCATTTCTGTTTATTTAATACGACCCATCTGCTTTACAACAATCAGTTTTATTCGTCACATTGCACATAAAGTGCAAGTGAAATGAATTTGCCAGCAGCGGCACAATGAAAAAGAACACACAAAAACACTTAAAAAATTGAACACAAACATCCACCACAGCATTCATCACTGTGGTGGAAGGTACAAAAATTTGGCCAGTCCTCCTCCATTTTCCCCCGTGGTCGGGACCTCAACCCTCTGCAGCCGTCGCTGCGGGCGTCCAGATGTACAGACAAGTAAAAAGTCTAGGTATGTCCTGAAACGGTGCCTTCCGCACCGGAGACCGCGGCTTCAAGTTGGTGTAGGCCGCAAGCCGGCGGTCGGAGATTTAAAGTTCCCGCCGCGCCGCAGCCAGAAGCACCGCAGACCGCAGGGCCGGCGGTCGAAGCTCCCCTCCAGGGATCCCCAGAGAGGGATCCCGCTCCTGATGGTAAGTCGCCACCGCGCCCGCGGTAGAAGTTGGCCGCGGGCCGGCGGTGGTGGCTTCTTCTCCCCGGGTCCTCCACAAGGGATCCCAGGCTGCGGACGCCGGCTTCAGGCTGTCGCGGGCCAGCAAACGGAGCGCTCCCCTCCGGCGAGGGCTCGCCCGCTCCACAGCGAGAGTCCATGCTGCGCCCGCGGCTGAAGCCCCGGGTGCGTCTCCGGGAAAGGCCACACCGATCCTTGCTGTTAGGCCACGGGGGAGACGACATTTAAAAAGTCACCTCTCCGTGGAGGAGGTGACCAAAGCGGTTTCCCCCTTACCCCCTCACACCACCCCTTACACAAGACACACAGAGAAACATTAAAACATATATTAAAACATACTAAAAAAACAAAAAAAGTAGAAAAAACGGACACGCTGCTGACAGGGCTGCCGGCTTGCAGCGCCACCACCGACTAATAGATAATAGACTAATAGATAGATTTATAGATATTTTGGGGAATTATGGGAATTAACAGTACAGGAATAGGCCTTTCGGCCCACAATGTCTGTGCTGAACATGATGCCAGATTAAACTAATCTCCTCTGTCTGCACGTGACGCACATTCCTCCATTCACTGCATATCCACATGCCTATCTAAAAACTTTTTAAATGCCACCATTGCATCTGCCTCCACCACTCTTTCTCCTTTCCCCACACCTCCAGAGGCAGTATGTTCCAGTCACCCACCACTCTAGAAATTGCCCCAAACAGCTTTAAAATGTCCACCTTAAAGCTATGCACTCTTGTCTTTGACATTGGGGGGGAATAAGGTTCTGACTATATTGAAATAGCAGCATTCATATTGTATTCCAGTTACTTTTTTTCATTGGCCTTTGCAATGCTCATTCATTGTTTAGCATTAGAACTTGTTTAAAATGTTCATTCAGTTTGTATTTAGAAATAAATAAATAAAAATCTAGTATTGCATCCAACTCCCTTTTTTGCCAAAAGATATTAAGGGAACTTTAAAAAAAAATCCACAGCCTCTTCAACAATAAAAAAAAGTAAATATATTGATATTAATTTCAGCATCTACATGTTTGGCTTTTCATTTCCAGCTACCACATGAAATTCCGTACCTCCAATTCTTATTTTGAGTTTCTTTTTCTAAACTAAAACTATCATTTTCAAAGCTGGTGAATGAGTTTCAACCACCGGTGAGACTTTCATGATTATATAATGATCGCATAAAAATATTTTCTATTTTCAAGACCACTACTCTGACTCCGATTGAGGATGAACCTGTGAAGCCAGGCACTTCTGACGAATATAAATCAAGTTCAGCAGCATCAGAATTTCCCCTGCCAACTGGACGTGAAATAATTCTCCGGACAACTGTACCTCGCCCTGCACCGTACTCCAAGTCGTTACCACAACGCATGTACAGTGTGTTGTTAAAAGATGAATTCCGTCTAGCTGGTGCATTTTCATCGGATACATCATTCTTCTAATACAGTTCTAATATTCATTAAAATATAATTCACAAATACTTTGGTGTCATTCCTACATTTCAGACTTTAGCAAATTAGTATGCTTTAGCTGAAATTGTTAAATATCTCAAAAGTTAATCCAATGCTACAGAATGCTTATAAAAAATTATGCATGCAAATAACAGTGATTCTGGTAAGAAATGTAATGATTGATTAAAAATTGGCTAAAGCAGAAATGGACACAGTATTTGAAAACAAAATTAACAATATAGCTTTTACTGATAAAATTAATCAAATGTAAAGTGTGACAACATATAAAGTGGAACTGTGCATAGGATACTTCTGTCAGTTATCACTTCAGCTAATCTGCTGAATGCAGGAGAATATTTTATAACTTATTACAGCCCTGGAATGGTCACAAAATATCCTGCCTGTACCATGTGCTCAGCATTATAAAATGTTTTCTGACATGGGTGCTTTTGGAAGATTTTATTGCATCAATAAATCTTACAAATCACACTAATTTGGTTGAAAAGAAGATTGGTAATTAATAGCAAAAATATAATTTTGGATAACTATAGATGTTGCCTCTGCAGTGGAATTTGGTTGTAATTTACACTAATATTTTTCAACAATTGAACAGCTATAGAGCCATTGAAACGACCTTAAGTTTGATGAAGCAATAATCCTCCAGTACACATCAATGTTTACATCCACAGCAACAGAACGGATTAGCATGATGATGGTAAACTGCAAGTCATTTTTGGTCTGTTCTCTGTTTAACAAGGTCCAGTGACAATGTAACTGATCCACTGGAACATTGAAGTTGCGCACAAAGAATTTGTTCTTCCATTAATCCCCATTCAATATACAACGGATAATTAGACAAATCCCCTGGAGGCACAACGAACTGCAGACGATTTACAAAATCATCCAAATGTCTTTCAAACGTTCTTATTAATGATTTGAAAACAATCTAAAGTTGTCCAACCTCCTTACAGTTAATACCCTCTAATCCACAGCCTTCTTGTAAACTTCTTTACCTTCACCAAAGCCTCCAAATCATTCTTTATCAATCTAGAACTGCTCACAATGCTCCAAATACAGTCTAGCCAAAGTCCTACACAGTTTAAGTATTACTTCATGACACTATACCCTGACCAATGAAGATAAACATACCATAAGCTGCCTTTACCATTCTCTCTACTTGTGGATGGGAAGGGAATGGAGGGTTATGGTCTGAGCGCAGGTATATGGGACTAAGGGAGATTATGTGTTCGGCACGGACTAGAAGGGTCGAGATGGCCTGTTTCCGTGCTGTAATTGTTATATGGTTATATGGTTAATGGTCTTACAAATCAAATTTTTAAGACGTGCTGCAGACAAAGCTGTGCTAAATATCCCCAATTACCCCATTCTCTTCCAAATAAGAATACATCTTGTCCAGAAGAATCCTCTCCAATAGTGTCCCACTGACATGATGCTCACTGCCCTATAGTTTCCTGGATTATCTTCCGTTCAACAAATGTACAGCTTTGGCTATTTTCCTGTCCTCTGGCACCTTGCCTTGGTGGATATTGCCACACCATTGCAAACAGCTTAGATCCTGTACTGTCATTTATCTAATTCTTTGGGAAACCTTTGTGCATATAGACACTAATCATCAGTACTAGGTTGCATTTGTCACAATTATGAAATCCTGTTCGGTCACCACAGGTGGGCTTTGTTACATGCAAGTTCAATATTTTTAAAAAAAAAGCTCCCCCCTCTCTCTCTCTCACACACACACACACACACTCTTACCAAGAGACTTAAGCACTAAAGAGCCTGTCCCACTTGCATGCGTTTGGTGCGACTAAACGGAAGCGGAGATCACGCTAAGACACGCTAAGTTCACGCGTGACGTCATTTGTGTCATACTTACCAATCAGCTGGGCAGGAGGCGGGCCGACTGAATTTGAGCGTTGCACTGCGTCGGGCGGTGACGTTATCGCGCAACGCCACGCGCTAGGCATACGCCGTCAAGACGCTGCGTACGACCGCAATGCGCCTGCCTGCCGACAGACTGTTGGCGAGCAAAGATTTCGGACAGTGCCAGTTTGTCGGAGCCCCGCACAACTCCACGCTTCTAAGTGGGACTGGCCCCGCACGGCCATACGGTGTCCGTACGCCTCAAGCGATCACGTTTGGTCGCGCCAAACGCATGCAAGTGGGACAGGCCCTTAACTAATCATAGTGCAGAATCTGCTACAAATGTTAATTAATTGAACAAACCTCCACTTTTAAACAAAGCTGCTTAACCCAGTTAAGAAAGGCCTAGAGTTAACCCCCAAAAAAACAATTACCACAGGTGATCCCAGTGTTAGGATGCTCAGGTTACAGAAATCACAAATCACTGCTCAGAAATTTGAGATGAAATAAAGTTTGCTCCCATTGAATTTGAAATCAATCAAAACAATTTTTTTTTTTTTAAATCACCGCACATTTCTTGATGTTGACATGACTTCATGGTGCACACAATTGTGATGCGACCCATTTTCTAGAAATACAAACACACTGTAATGAAAGGTCACCTGTTACCGACCGACTACAAAGAAAGCTCTTCACAGAGATTTATTTAATGGTCTGGTACAAGACTTTACGTAGTTGGTTGATAATGGATAAATTCGAAGTAACTTCTCGAACAGTCAAGGGATGTATCCAAATGTTTGGTCTTCAAAGGTCTATCAGCAGCATACTATGGCAATTTTAATTTATAAACAGTGCACAATGTTCCCATTATGAAGGGTCCATTAAAAATCCAAAGTTAGCATTTCTGCAAATGCAGCATCTACAGTGTAAACAGCAAAACAATTCTTATCATCACAAAGATCAGGAAGATAAATTACTTGCAAATTTTTTAGAAGAAAATAACACACCATGTTTAACAAAACACAGACATGTATAAGGAACAAAAATTCTAAAAGTGGATATTTAATATGGAAGAAAAGAACATGCTTGTTGACTTGCACCTTAATATCTTCTAAACTATTGTGTCAAATGTCTAGATTAGAGAACAATAAAGACAACAGAGGGTGATAGACAGGTATATGTTTTTATTGTATATTAGATAGCTATAAATTGTCGTGGCAAGCACACTTTTTATGCTCAAATAATTTATTAACACATCTTTATTGCATGCATTTCAGATAATGTAATGTTTCAACTGCATTAAATTTCCTGTTGCTTTTGATGTACATTTATACTTATTTACTTGTAAAAAAAGTTCTGATGTCAGATGCTTGTTTTAATGTTTTGGTAAGCCTCTTTGCCTTGCTTCTTTCTTTAGCTTGTTTTGCAGTTCGCTGCAAAATAAAAAAATTAAATTGTCAGCTTCAGTTAAACAATCTTATTCTCCCAGTTATTAAATTGTTTTTATTTAATTACCGTAGCATGAATGTCCACTTTTGTACCTAATCCCTCTTGCAGGAAAAGCCAGCATTCCATTTCCCTTTTTATTTATTGTAACGGCATAATGACTCTGCAGTGCCAGTCAAGAACACCCATACATAACTGAACACCAGCATTCCTTAGTCCTATCATTAAAATAATATTCAGCATTTCCATTTTGTGTGCAAAATGGGAAGTCTCACATTTCTCATCACTATACTTCTCCATCTTTTTACCACCTCAGTCAACCTATCTATATTCCTCTGCATCCTCAAATTTGTACCTGTACTTCAGCTCGTCTTTATATTGTGAGAATTTGTTGCAATAAACTTGGTCTTTTCATCTGAGCCATTAATATAATTTGTTGAGTCCCCAGCACTGATCATTGTGGCATCCTGCATGTTACCGCTCATTGTTGAGGCCCAATTAATCATTAATGTTGATTAATCAATCTTCTATCTGGGCAAGTATCCCACAATATTATTAGTTTAATTCCTATTTGTTGTTCTCTATGTGACATCCTATTGAATTCCTTTTGAAAATCCAAATTTGCTACATCCAGTGGTTCCCCCCCCTCTACCAAAATCAGTCAATTTCCCTTTCATAAAACTATGTTGGCTCTGCCAAATCTTCTCATGTTGTAGATATATAGCTCGATATACGGAATCAAGGGATATGGGGAGAAAGCAGAAATGGGGTACTGTTTTTGGATGATCAGCCATGATCATATTGAATGGCGGTGTTGGCTTGAAGGGCCGAATGGCCTACTCCTGCACCTATTTTCTATGTTTCTATATCCTGTACTATTTCATTAATACAGGTAGTTCTGTTGGAACGCGTGTTTCCATAAAGTGAATTAAATATAATGCGATTTAAAGTAAATAGGGAACTTTTCTTTAACACGACTGAAATGGTTATAACATGATCTCGATCAGGAACTAGAGACCCACTTGAAAGATACATTTCATTAACAAGCCAACATAAAATCTTAATAGAGAATATTTAGGGAAAAATAACTATTTCCATTTCCCTACAGTTCTCAGACACACCCATCACTTAACACAGTCAGTTTCACTGTAAGCGGGCATTGAAATTTGCAAGCAATTGCTTCTATTGCCACATGCGTAATGACACTATGTAAACATAACATATCTTTAAGCATTCTGTAACACAAATAAATATATAGCTATTACAAATCATAGCTATTAAATATTTTTGAAAATCCTGCAGGGAAAAAAAGAATCTGAAGCACTCTGGTCCCTAACCCCCTTTTCCCTGATTGATACAATCGTTTTACAACCTGTTTTTCTATAATGCAGGGTTTCATAGTTAGGCAACTATCTGTAATGCACTGCACTGCTGGTTTCCATTCTGGTTTTCGTTATTATTTGCAAATAATTTTGTTTCAAACCCAGTCAACAGATCAGATGCGATTTCTGAAGAAGGGTCTCGACCCGAAACGTCACCTATTCTTTTGCTCCATAGATGCTGCCTCACGCGCTGAGTTTCTCCAGCATTTTTGTCTACCCACAACAGATCAGATGAAGTATGGCATCTCTTTCTTTAACTCTCCCATATCAATTATTTATTCAAAAGTCATGTCAGCAAAAACATGAGAAATGACCAGGTAATTTACGTGCTAAAAAAAAGTGTGCCATGCCAAGATTGCGATACTGACCTCTTTATGACATACAGTACAGAGGGTCTGTAAGTTTTCAAGGGAGCACTGTCCTCCTCCGGCATATACAGGTGTAATGTGATCTACTTGCCAAAACAGACCCTCGGTTGGATTCAAAATCATTTCATTCAACTGAAACCAAGAGAACACCAGTTGTGAAAATTCACACTTTTAAATTTTACTGTGGCCATAAAAACTATATGAAGCATTAGTTTGCCTTTTTCAAAATAAAACACTGCAAATTGGAGAGAGAGAATTCAATAAAATTTGCTAGGATGCAGAAGCGATGTGAAAATTCTCATTTATTCCTGCACAAGATGCTGCCATGGAAACTGGGTCATGATTCAATCAGAAAATATCTGGATCCGTGAAAGGTACATTATTTATAAGAATCATCACTACACCCATCATTCTTTGCCTTCTAGCACAATTTCTAGGATAATTAGGCAAAAATCAGCAGCCGCAAACCTGCTAAATTCACAGCTAACAATGTAGAAATTCTATTTAAATGAATATGTGGCTCAGTACAACACCCATCTCTCCCTCCAATGACTAAAGGCCTGTCCCATTTGCATGCGATTGCGTGCGTTTGGCGCGACCAAGTGGAAGCGGAGTTCACGCTAAGTACGCGTGTAGGTCATTTTGTCATGTTAACCAATCAGCTGGGCAGGAGGCGGGCTGACTGAATTTGGGCGTCGCACGGCGTCCGGCGGTGACATCACGTAACGCAACGCCAGGCGGTGACGTCATCGCGCAACGCCACGTGCTAGGCGTTCACCGTCAAGACGCTGCGTACGGCGTCAAGACGCTGCGTACGACCGCAATGTGCCCGCGAAGATTTCGGCCACTGCAAGAATTTCTGAGCCCTGTAGGATGTCAGGACCAGCCCTGCACAACTCAGCGCTTCTAAGTGGGACTGGCCCCGCGCGGCCATACGGTGCCCGTACGCCTCAAGCGACCACGAGGTCACATAATTTGCGAGCCGAGGTCGCGTAAGTGGGACAGGCCCTTTAGTCAAACCAGGTTCAGAGCAAAACTAAATTCTGTCCAGCCTCACTAGCATCTTTCTCAAATGACTGATATCCTCTCATCCTTGTCCAGACCAGTTTTGTGCACATGTGTTAACACACACAGGGTGAGAACATCAACTGTGGCTCTCCAAATTATAGGTCATTCTTACATGACTTTACGTACTGTTCTTTTGAAGGTCAGAGGCTGCAGTTCTTTACCTAATAATATTACAATGACTGCCGTGGTCAATCACCACCTTCGAAAGGCAATGAGGAGTCACTGTAACATATTGGCAGTACTCGATATAATGGCTGAGATATACAAATCATTATTAGATATGGGTGAGGTGTTGGATGACTGGCGGGTGGCTAATGTTGTGCCTCTATTTAAGAAGGTTTGTAAGGAAATGCCTGGGAACTATAGACCAGTGAGCCTAACGTTTGTGGTAGGCAAGCTACTAGAGAGTAAACTGAGAGATAGTTATATATAGGTGCGTTTGGATAGACAGGGGTTAATTAGGGAGAGCCAGCACAGTATTTCTTTTTTAATGTTGTTATAGAACCTGCCTCCTTTGGCAGTTCGTTCCATATACCCAACACCCTTTGTGTGTAAAAAGTTGCCCCACAGATTCCTATTTAATCTTTCTCCTCTCACCTTCAACCTAAGTCTGGTTCTTGAGTCCCCTACTTTGGGAAAAGGATTCTGTGCATTCACCCTATCTATTCCTCTCATGATCTTGTACACCTCTGTATGATCACCCCACAGTCTCCTGCACTTCAAGGAATAAATACCTAACATGCCCAACCTCTCCCTATAGGTCAGACCCTCCAGTCCTGGCAACATCCTCGTAAATCTTCTCCACACTTTTTCCAGCTTAACAACATCCTTCCTCTCGCAGGGTGATCAAAACTGAATACAATAATCTAAATGCAGCCTCACCAATGTCTTACACAGCAGTAACATAACATCCCATCTTCTATAGTCAATACTCTGATGAAGGCTTATGTAGCAAAAACATGACAACCCTATCTACCTATGATGCCATTTTCAAGAAACAATGTACCTGCATTCCTAGATCCCTCTGCTCGACAACACCTCCAAGGTCCCACCATGCGCTGTGAAGTCCTGCCCTGGTTTGACTTCCCAAAATTCATCACCTCGTACTTATCTGCATTAAAGCTCATTAATCAATCCTGAGTTCACTTGCCCAACTGATCAAAATCCTACTGTAATATTTGATAATAATTTTTGTTATCTACGATACCACCTTTGTTGCAACAATATTCAATGATTAAAAAATCCTAGGTTGTAATACATTAAATTACTTTATAGACTTAGCTCCATTTAATGTAATCAATAAGGAATAAAAATAAAACACATTAAAAAAATTAATTTCTTCTTCCAACCGTGCTTCCATCTTTTGTAACTTTTTCACTGACCTGATCCAGTGGAAGCTGTGATAGCCAGGTATTTTCAAGCAGCTCCTTCCGAAGGGTCTTTGGGGTATCTCGGATAGTAAGGTACAGCTGCTGAGCATTCAGTCCACATTGTTGACAGATTCCTCGTTCAGCTTCAAAGACTTTTGATTTCATGTAATGCCGATTAGTTTGAATAAAAAAATCTCCTTGACATTTTTGTGAGCAAAATCGTGTATCCCAAGCTGTAGATTCACGTTGTGTGCTGACCTGGATTGTGGGCTGTTGACAGCCAAGGCAAAGTGGGTTTCCGTCTTTGTTCACAGCTTGTACATAGGCAATTTCTCCGGATGTGTCAGATTCATCATTTGTTAACGGCAATAGAGAAATACTCTGGCAGCTTTTATTCTCAATACTTCCACTTGTTGTTGATGGAAAGTGAAAATAAAGCATACAGTTTATTTGACCATTAGACATTACACAACATTGTTAAAAGCTACGCCCCTCTTTGTAAATCCAACTATTCTATCAATTATTTGCTTATTTTTTTATGAAAATTCTTTCTAATGCAAGTCTGGCTCTATCATCTTTCTTAGCAAACTTTCTACCAAAGGACTACTCAATTTGTATTCACATTCACCTGTTAACAAGGGAATAGATTCCAAAGAGGTCACACAAGTTAGAAATGTTTAATCTAACTTTAAAAAATAGATGCACACAATATTTGGATTTGGCAATTCTACTGTGTGACACAAGATAAAGAAGGATTACAGCACACTTTTGTCTCAAAGGTAATTTTTGGGATGGATTTAATATATCATAATTCAATACTGAGGAAACTACAGATGAATTCTGCACAAGAATATACTTTCATGGTGAACAAAGTAAACTACCAATGGATCAGGAACAAGGAAAATAATTATTGCAAAGATAAATGAAGTTCAAAATTAAAATATACAATTATTGCGCAATGGAAATGCTTCTTTTTTAATACAATTATTTTAACCACAATTTTGCAAGTAGATTTGCAATTAGATTTGCAGAGTAAAGATGTCATCTATTCAATTAATTTATTAGAAATATCAAATTCAAAGGTGAGACATTCAAGGCATGATTAGTAAGTTTGTAGATGATACAAAAGTGGATGGCATTGTGGATAGCGAAGATGGTTATTAAAGGTTACAGCAGGATCTTGAGTGGGAAGAAGATAATGGAGTTTAATACAGATGTGCGAGGTGTTGCATTTTGGGAAGTCAAACAAGGGCAGGACCTTCGCTGTGAATGGCAGGGCTCTGGGGAGTGCTGTGGAGCAGAGGGATCTAGGGGTGCACGTACATAGTTCCTTGAAAGTGGTGTCTACCCTTGAAGGCAGATAGTGTGGTCAAGAAGGCTTTGGGCACATTGGCCTGCATCAGTCCGAGTATTGAGTTTAGAAGTTGGGATGTTATGTTTCAGTTGTACAAGACATTGGTGAGGCCACATTTGGAGAATTGTATTCAGGTTTGGTCACCTTGTTATAGGAAAGATATTATTAAGGTGGAACGTGCAGAGAAGGTTTATGAGGATGTTGCAAAGACTAGGAAGCCTAAGGAGAGGTTAAGCAGGCTAGAACTTTGCTCCTTGGAGCGCTGGAGGATGAGGATTGATCTAATAGAGGTGTTTAAGATCATGAGGGGAATGAATAAGGTAAATACATACAGTCTTTTTCCCCAAAGTAGGGGACTCAAGAACCAGAGGACATAGGTTGAAAGTGAGAGGGAAAAGAGTTAGTTGGAACCTGAGGAGCAAATGTTTCTACACAAAGGCTCGTGGATATATGGAACGAACTACCATTGAAGGCAGTTGGGGCAGGTACAATCACAATGTTGATAGGTACATGAAAGGTGAGAAGGATATGGGCCAAATGTAAATAAGTGCGGATATTGTAGATGGTGACCCTGGTTGGCCTGGGCAAGTTAGGTCGAAGGGGTTTGTTTCCATGCTCCATGACTCCCTGACTCTAAACAGTCTAAATTCGGGGTCTCAACCTAAAATTTAAACTATTAATTTCTCTCCATTGCCTCACCTACTGAGTTCCTCAAGTACATCGTTTTTGTTTCAAATTAATTTTTTTATATATTGCATTTTTTAAAACCCTTTAAAGTAGTGACTTGCTTGCAAGCTACTTAGTTATATCTTCAATGGTGAATGTTACCGAAGAGGACATCATTTTGATTTCATTAACTATTAAATAGGGATCCACTGAAACTTACCCCTTGATTAAATTTTCCTCAACTGCGTGACTGGAAGATTTGACTTGATTTTTGACCCGGAATATTGATTCTCTTGCGATAACTCTTAAACTTCCTCCTTCTCTGCGTGCCTTATCCAGAGACTGAAGAGCGACATCTTCTTTTGTTTTAAATCTAAATGAAAAATTTTAAAATTCTCGTGCTCAATGATAGTTTTTTTAAATTGGAAAACAAGTAGAACAAAAACACATTAAAGAACTTAAGTGCAAAATAAATTAACCAACTGGTTTCTATGCACAATGCACATCTGTATGTGCATTTCTCTTTAGATTTTTCTTTTCAACAAATTAACCAGTAGATAGAAATATAATAATATTTCTTTAATTCGAAGGACCACATATTTGTTAAGAGTTCAGGAATAAAATACTCATCTGAAATAACTTACTGCAAACGGATGAAGGATTAATCTCAAACAGAATGTGCCATAAAATACAATGTAAAGAATAATGAAAGGTACCAGGTCATAGAAGATGCAATCTACAATAATTGATGGCCCACAATATATGAGCATCCTTACCTTTTTGTGCAGCTTTGTCTGCGTTCGTCTTTCATGATGGTTTCCAGTACAAGACCAGGATTGGAAAAAATGTGGCCACTCTTCCTAATTAATCTTTGTTTCATAGCAGATAAACTTTGCCATTCTCGGACAAATCGCAGAACCTGACATTTGGGGGAGAATAAAGAATCACAAATACTGATTTATATAGAAGTGCAAATAAAACAAATTGACACATTGATAATCACAACTGTAGATACACCTAGAGCTTGATATAGATGTTAATGTGAGTAGGTTCAGTAAAGGGGGCAGCCAGGGTCAAGTCATGGAATGAGGAAGATCTGATGGATTGAACTGCATTTATTTTAATGCAAGCAGCCCAATGAGACAGATGAACTCAGGTAGTGGATTGGTTATGGGTCTGGGATATTATGGTCATAAAAGAAAGAAGGCTGGGAGAGCAGGTAAGACTGGCAGCTCAATAGTCCAAATGCTGCAGGTGTGATAGAGTTGCAGGTCATAGAGGAGGGGAAGTCGCAGTTTTGATTAGGGTGCTGGCACTAAGTGAGGATATTCTTGAGGGAATCATCCAGTGAGGATATACGGATGGAACTTAAAAATAAGAAGGATGATTTCTTTGAAGGGGTTGTACTGTAAGCACCCCAATAGTCAAATGGAAATATAGGAGGAAATATGGAGGGAGTGAGTTGCAAGAATAGTAAGTTTATAAAAGTGATTATACCTTCCCTCATAATGGGAAATGACTGGGAAATCCACAAGGCAAAGAGCTTGGACGCCGTGCAATTTCTTAAGCGTGCCAAAGAAGGTTTTCTTTCAAAAACTAGAGAGCCCGATGAGAGAATACACATTACTGGACCTCCTTTTATGGAATGTGGAAGGGCAAGTGACAAAAGCATCAATAGACAATAGGTGCAGGAGTGGAACAGAGGAACTACTTGGGAGCAGTGCCCATAATTCTATTTGTTTTAAAATTGGTATGGAAAAAGGTAGGACTGATCAAGAAGCTAAAGTTCTAAATTGGGTCAAGGTCGATTTTGAAGGAACTTGCAGATGTTGATGAGGTGATGCTGTTTCTGAGGTAAAGGGACGCCTGAAAAAAAAGGAGGTTTTAAAAGATGAGATTGGGAGTATTCAGGGACAGCGTGATCCAGTTAGAGTGCAGGGCAAGGCAGGGTATTGAGGCTTTAATCAGACCCAAAGCAGGCATGTATTCAGCATAGTGGATGTTTTCAGAATAGGCAGAAGCTCCCAGAATGCAAGACCTGGTGGACCTCGGCCTGCAGGAGGAAGCAGTCAAGCCGGACCCTGCTCGGAGAACCTGGAGCGCGGTTTGGAAGGGAGAGACCGCCTAGCCGACCCCTGCTTGCAACTGAGAGGATGTAGCCGCAACAATGGAGAGAGATGCGACTGGCGAGGAGTTAGGCCGGAGATGAGAATGAACCGCGGCATGGCCTACTGCACCATCAAGGTCGGCTGTGGGAGCCCCCCCCCCCGGGAGCAAAGGTGGACCAGGTTCACAGGTCTATGCGAAGGCAACAGCTAGAGGCCCGCAGCAGGCTAGCGCTTGACTGGATCAGGCACCACTAATAATACATAGAGCAAAGACTGGAGTCTGAAAGCGGAGCCAAAACATGGCGACTCCTGCACGCTGGATCAGTCGACCATTTCTGTACAATTTGCTAAACAAGGATGGGAATACTGTACTGTCCGTAAGAAAATAATTTCACTGTGCGCTTGCACTTGCACATGTGACGATAAAAGCAATATTGAACCATATCGACAGCTGGGATTAAGCAAATACCTCAGGAATATACAAAAAGTAGTACACACACGAAGGAAATCAGGAGGGCAAAAAGAGGACATGAGAAACTTTGGCAGACAAGGCAAATGAGAACCCCAGAGAATCCACAGTATACTAAGAAAAAGTGTCACAAGAGAGAGAATAGGCCTCAAGGATCAGCATGATCAATTATATGTCGAGCCGCAGAGATGGCTCAGATATTATGTGACTACTTTTCAATTATATTTAGTGAAGAGGAGGTCATGGAAGCAAAGGAATTGAGGGAAATGAGTGATGTGTTGGGTTATATACACATTACAAGAAAGAGTAGAAGTTTAAAGAGAAGGGAAAGATATAAGAGACCTAGGGATAATTTCTTCACACAGATGGAAAAAGCAAGTTCGGTATTCCGACTATGCATGCCCAGGTCAAAGGTTATTATGCAGAAACATTGCTGGAAAGCAGTGGAGTTGTGTGCAAAGAGACCTTCATTTCTTCCTTTTTTCCAGCTTTGATTCTTCTAGGTAAGAAAATACTGTTCAGTATTTGAATTAGTTGTATTTATTGTTCCTTTGTTAAAAACTACGTTTATTTTGTCGTTTTTATTGCGTTATGCTTTGGTGAGTGAGCAAGATTGTGCTCGTCCGTGGTTGGAGACGGGCCCGGATCTCGGGTGTTGCGGGCGCTGTTGAGTTGTTGATGGGCCATCCCCGACCCCTCCCAGGTGTCCCGTTACTGTCTGGGGGCGGCCAGAGGTGTCAGGCCGGGCTTACAGCCAGCCCGGGGAGTGGGCGCTGGCTCCGGCTCCCGGGGTGGAGGGGCGTTACCCGGCGGGCCGTGGACCAATGGCTGTGCCTCTCACCTTGTCCAGTGGCTGTCGGTTGGCCCCCTCAGTGCTGGTGTGGGCCGAGCGCCGGTCATCAGCGGGGATGTACACGGGGTGCTGCGGTGGCTCGGCAGGTCAGGCGGAGTTGGGCTGGAGGTGGCGGTTCTTCTCCGCGCAGGCTGTGGTCCTGGGGCCGCTGGTGTCGTCGATACGGGGTCGCCCCGGACGTCTCCGGCCGCCCCCCAGGTGGGGATGGGACAGTCAGGGGGGGGGATCCAGTGGCGGTTCGGCAGCACCTGTGGCGCCAGGGACCCTGGTTCGATCCTGGCTGCTGATGAGGCGCTGGTCTGTGTGCTCGCTCTCCCCTGTCTCCCACTCGCATCTGCCCCTCTCTCGCACTGTTACACCCCGCTCTCCCTCTACATATTCCTTTGGGGTGATGAGGAGTTGACCATTTATGGTAGTCTCTCTGGAATTGAGAATTTCATTGCTCATTCGTTTTTATAGATGAGGCTGAAGAATCCCATTGCCTTGATATGAGTAGCATGGCTAAATTGGACTCAGAAACTATCATTGTTGTGTTCCAGTCTGGAATACATTAATTTTCCTATAATGTGACCATATGGAACCCTCCTTCCGCAGATTAAATATATTTTTACATATAAATTATGAATAAAGATAAGAATTTATACAGTTTCTTCAGCCAGCGCTTTGTTCGCTTTTTCTTTATGGTGAATGACCTTTGATAAAATCCCATGATTCCTTGCGTATTTCGGAATACCGAACTCCCTTATTGTAGTGGAGGGTACAATGAGGATGTTTAGAGGACATTTAGATTAGTATAAGGATAGAAAAGGTTTAATAAGAGTAAAATGGGAGACTGGCTCAGTTATAAAACTTGGCTGGCATGGACAAGTTGGACCAAATAACTAGTTTCTGTGCTGTATGGCTCCGAGCTGTGAAGTTGTTAAATTGCTGAACAGGCTTGTGTCCCCAAATAGCATACTTCTGTTGCTAAGCCACGTTAGTGTGCAAAGCATTACAAAAATGTTCCATATATATATATATAAATATACACACACACACAAACAACTTACCACGGCACGATTTCTTTTACGTTCAAAAAACGTTGGTAAATCCTCCCAGTTTTCTAAAATTACATCCAGAGGAATAAAACTACAGTTTAACGGCTCTGCCTCCTAAACATAAACAGTGATAATCATTTATTAAGAATTCTAATATACTTCACATGGAATGTTGCTGCAACTGTCTGCAGCAAAGATTAATAGACAGTGTATAAAGCAAACTGAATGAACTACAATTTCAAACTAAAATTTATGTCATATCGTTCTGGATAATCCAAGATTCTTTTCAAAGGCACCTTTCTACCATCATCTCTGAAAAATGTCGCAAGGAGCTCACGAACTTTTGTTTCCCAGAATGAAACCATCCTTTGCCGTATCACCTCCTTCCGTTTAATCAACAAACCATACAATGCCCTTCATAATGTTTGGGACAAAGTCCCATCATTTATTTATTTGCCTCTGTACTCCACAATTTGAGATTTGTAATAGAAAAAAAATCACATGTGGTTAAAGTGCACATTGACAGATTTTAATAAAGGTCATTCTTATACATTTGGTTTCACCATGTAGAAATTACAATAGTGTTTATACATAGTCCCCCCCCCCCCCCCCCCCCCCCCCCCCCCCCCATTTCAGGGCACCATAATGTTTGGGACCCAGCAATGTCATGTAAATGGAAATAGTCATGTTTAGTATTTTGTTGCATATCCTTTGTATGCAATGACTTCTTGAAGTCTGCGATTCATGGACATACAATACAATATTTATTGTCATTTGAGCCTCAGTGAGGCTCAAATGAAATTCCGTTTCCACAGCCATACAAACAAAGACAATTTCCTACAGACATACACACAATTTAATTCACACAAACATCCATTACAGTGAATCCACTGTGATGGAAGGCAAAGTCTTTTCTCTCCCCTGTTCTCCATTTCTCTCCCGACGGGCGATGATAAGTCCCACGGCCATTTTAGGCCGTGCCGGGCGATCACCAGTTGCTGGGTGTCTTCTCTGGTGATGCTCTGCCAGGCCTGTATTGCAGCCATCGTTAGCTTATGCTTGTTTTGGGGGCTAGTCCACATCAGTTTTCTCTTCAGAATATGAAAGGCATGCTCAATTGGGCTCAGATCGGGTGATTGACTTGGCCACTCAAGAATTGACCATTTTTTAGCTTTCAGAGCGTTAGCAGTACATTTGTGATCTTGCTGTAGAATAAACCGACGGCCAATGAGTTTTGAGGCATTTGTTTGAACTTGAGCAGATAGGATGCATCTATACACTTTAGAATTCATTATGCTACTACCATCAGCAGTTGTATCATCAACACCCCATCCACCGTGTTTCACAGATGAACTGGTATACTTCGGATCTTGGGCAGTTCCTTCTCTATTCAATACTTTGCTCTTGCCATCACTCTGATATAACTCAATCTTCGTCTCATCTGTTCACAAGACCTTAATCCAGAACAGTGGTTGCTCTTTTAAGTACTTGGCAAACTGTAACCAGGCCATCCTATTTTTGCGGCTAACCAGTGGTTTGCATCTTGCAGTGTAGCCTCTGTATTTCCAGGTGATGGAAAGACTGAAGGAAATACTAGGTGCTGAGAGTTCTCTTATACCTGCACTAAGGATGCAATTAAACACACTTGAACAATTACAAACAGCCATGAATCCATGTGTCCCAAACATTATGGTGCCCTGAAATGGGAGACTATGTATAAACACAGCTGTAATTTCTATATGATGAAAATCAAAATGTATAAAAATGGCCTTTATTAAAATCTGACAATGTGCACTTTAACCACATGTGATTTTTTTTTTTCTATTACAAATCTCAAATTGTGTACTACAGAGGCAAATAAATAAATGATGGGTCTTTGTCTCAAACATTATGGAGGGCACTGTACGTTACTGTATTCAATTGCAAGTTGGGAAAAGGAGGAGTACAATGGGATCTGGGGGTCCTTGTACATCAGTCTATGAAAGTAATCATGCAGGTACAGCAGGCAGTGAAGAAAGCGAATGGCTTTGGCCTTTATAACAAGAGGAATCGAATATAGGAGCAAAGAGGTCCTTCTGCCGTTGTACAGAGCCCTAGTGAGACCACACCTGGAGTATTGTGTGCAGTTTTGGTCCCCTAATTTGAGGAAGGGCATTCTTGCTATTGAGGGAGTGCAGCGTAGGTTTACAAGGTTAATTCCCGGGATGGTGGGACCGTCATATGCTGAGAGAATGGAGCAGTTGGGTTTGTACACTCTGGAGTTTAGAAGGATGAGAGGTTATCTCATTGAAACATATAAGATTGTTAAGGGCTTGGACACGCTAGAGGCAGGGAACATGCAGGAGGCAGGTTCTCTGGATGCTTTCAAGAGAGAGCTAGATAGGGCTCTTAAAAAAAAGCGGAGTCAGGGGAAATGGGGAGAAGACAGGAACGGGGTACTGATTGGGGATGATCAGCCATGATCACATTGAATGGCGGTGCTGGCTCGAAGGGCCGAATGGCCTCCTCCTGCACCTATTGTCTATTGCTAAATGAAAATGCTGATGCTTTATGTAGAATCGATTTTATGCATTTTTCAAGAATAATGACTAAAATATACACTGAAATAACATCGCTGTACAAAACTCATTAAAAAAAACTCTACAGTGCATGTGCATTGCTGGCAAGGCCAATAATTATTATTTTTCTCCCCTTCATAAAATGGTGGTGGAGGGCCTTTTCTTGGACACCAGATTTTCTTGAAATCTGTGGATAAATAGGTTTTTGCTTTCAGTGTTAAGATTTTCTTGGGGATGTTATTGCTCAAGGGGCCCTTGAACTGCACAAAATAAAAATGACATGTAATAAGTTAAAATTTGTAATGCCATCTCAAAATGGCACAAAACCAGCACTTTCCAAAATAATTTAAATACATTACATCTTCCTTCCATTACAATAATCATCAGCTTAATTTCCATTTTTCTTCACATTTACACTATTTTATTTAAGCATTTTCCTTTAAAATAACAGCATTGGTTTCCTGGCAGCAGCCTGATTTATTGCTCCATGATTAAAATGGTTAAGCGAGAATCAAAATCAAATTGTCTTCTTGGGAGAGATGTCTCAGTTTCAAGTCCAAGACAGTGGATGCGGCTTAAGTTCAAATTAACTTATACACTGGAGGGACAGGAGATGGGAAACTAAGGAGCAGTGTTCTAAATTAATTTAAAAAATGATATGAGATATTTTCTGTTTAAATCAGTCACTGCCATGAAATTGAGTGAAGTGTTGATGATATGTATTGTACTCATCTATATTACTAAATCTCTGTTCTTGGCCGCTTTTGGCCTTCTGTGATGCGATTTCCGAGAGAACGCCGCCATCTACGGCCGTCATTTTTAGCCACCTCGCTCAGAGCCCCCCTCCGCCACATGTGTGCTGAGGATTTTTCCCGTCGATGAAAAATGACAAGAGATGAACATAGAAATTACAAAGTAGGCCATTCTCCTTCGAGCCTGCACCGCCATTCAATATGGGGATGGCTGATCATCCAACTCAGTATCCCGTACCTGCCTTCTCTCCATACCCCCTGCAATCCCCTTAGCCACATCAGGAATAACACAGAACAAATTATGACAGCTGTTTTTACAAAATAATGTGGTTTGAAAATGCTGCCCCTGCTAGAGGGAGGGGGGGGGCACTGCCTGCAAATGGTTTGTTTGGGTTGTGTGCCTCAATCAGAGCTCTGAATAACACAGAACAAATATCTCCACAGCTGTGAGTACCCATAATGTGGTTTGAAAATGAAAATATGGTTAGTTTGAGGAAAAAAGCACTGCCTGCAAATGGTTGTTTGGGTTGAAGTAAAAAGGCACCCTCTCCTCTCCCCCCCCTCCTCTCCCCCCCTTTTTCTCTCCCCCCTCTCCTCTCTCTCCCCCCCCTCCCCCTCCCTCTCCCCTCTCCTCCCTCCCCCTCCTCTCCCTCTCCCCCCCCCCCTCTCCTCTCTCCCCCCCTCTCCTCTCCCCCCCTCTCTCTCTCGCTCTCTCTCGCTCTCTCTCTCCCTCTCTCTTTTTCCCTCCCTCCCTCTCCTCCCCTCCCTCCCTCTCCCTCCCCCCCCCCCCTCCCTCCACCCCCCCCCCCCACCCCTGCTCCCCCCCTCCCCTCCCCTCTCCTCTCACCCCCCTCTCTGCCCACCCTCTCTCCCCCCTCCCCCTCCTCTCCATCCCTTCACCCCGCCCCTCCCCCTACCCTCCACCCTCCCTCTCCCCCCCCCTCCCCCTCTCAGCCCCCCTCTCTCCTCTCCCCCTCACTCTCACCCTCTCTCCCTCCCTCCCCTCCTCCCCCACCTCCCTCCCCCCCCCCCACCCTCCCTCTCCCCCCCCTCTCTTGCCCCCTCTCTTTCTCTGTCTCTCTCCTCCCCTTCTCCTCTCCCCCCGTCCCTCCCTAAACCCCCCTCCCTCCCGCCCACCCCCCCCCCCCCCTCTCTAGACGTGACTGCAAGTTGGGGGCTATGGGTCAGTAGATAGGGTGGTTATGAGGTAAAAGGAGCAAATTAATAATATTAATATAATATCAAGGGGGTAATTAGCGTGAGTGGGGGCGGGGGGGGGGGAGGGGGGACAGTTAGTGTGTGTGACGCTGCGTGGCGCCTCCCCCCCCCACAACCACACGTTGGGGGAACAGACCCAACGGGTCTGCACTTGGTCTAGTTTATTCTATAAAACTAACTGAAACAGATAGATGTCATTGTATTCAGTTATAATATTATCTGTGACCTTGTAATAAGTGTTTGCATACTTTCAACAAGGTAAAAGAGGCCCCAGAAGTGGAGCACATTAATCAAGACAGATAATTTAGTGCGACAGTGAGGAAAAGCGATTGCTGGGGATATCACCCTTTGACAAAATGCGAAAATGATCTCCTGTCAGCCCCATTGATTGAATGATCTTCAGGCATTATTCAGAGACGGGAGTTCTTAAATTTGCTGATATTTATCATTTAACCAATATCACTAAAAACTGATTATCTAACTTTTTATCTCAATGCTGTCTACTATGCCATGTTAGTCTGCAAGATAACAATGCTCAAGGCTTAATAACTAGTTATTTAGGAATAAACAAGCATAAAAGCAACAGCAAAGAAATAAATGCAAGCTTTTTCTCTGAGAAAAAGTCTAGAAAAAAACAGAACAATTCCTTTCACTGGAAATATAACAATCTTGAACAGATGCTAGATGGTTTTCATTTCATGATTACAGTTTGTATTTGCCTCTGATAATCAAATTAGAAGATTGCTGCTGATTTTCCTAATTGTTGTTTGATTAGGTATTAGATTCCTTATTTGTTACAGATGTATGGCACATTTTATCACAGAATTGTAGCAAGCACTTAAATATGGGGATGAAAAGGCTAACAATACCTTTGTGTGGAGATGGATTCTATCAGTGTTCTTGCTTGCAAAATACATAAAGCCATCAAAATCTGGAATGTCACTTGGGGTGTCATGCTGTTCTGCACCAGAAAGGTTTAACAGTGTTAATTTGGGAAGAAATGTCATGATCAGTTCCTTTCTCAAGATGAAATACAGATAGAACTGGAAAAAAAAAACACTTTCACATATGCTAGGAAGGAATGCTAGTAAAGTAAGTTTCTAAAAATATTTTGAACTATCACAAATACACATATGGTGTGATGACAGAATTGTACATCATGCAATTGAAATACCTATTGACGTAATTTGATTAAGTTACTGGGGGACAAATGAACCACAGTACTATATCACAGTAAGAAATCAATACATTCAAGATAGAGGAAGAATTGAGCAAGGGACGCTTGGAATTTATGGGAATTATTTTATTAAAATCACAACTCGAGATGTTAAAATCGAATAATTTGATTTGGAGGTCTTGAGAGGCTTTTGAACCAGATAACAGGAACACAAATTATCAGATAATCCCATTTATATAGCCTACAACCCAGCTACGTGAACGACAGATAAACCCCACCCACTGAACTTATCTCCCCAGATCCTGCATACCTTTTTCATTCCCCTCATCCCAATCACCAGTTCCTTTCCCCCTTCTCCATATATTCTCCATTCTGCCAAGATGCATTACAGAAACAAAGAAAATAGGTGCAGGAGGAGGCCATTCGGCCCTTCGAGCCAGCACCGCCATTCATTGTGATCATGGCTGATCGTCCCCTATCAATAACCTGTGCCTGCCTTCTCCCCATATCCCTTAACTCCACTAGCCCCTAGAGCTCTATCTAACTCTCTTAAATCCATCCAGTGACTTGGCCTCCACTGCCCTCTGTGGCAGGGAATTCCATAAATTCACAACTCTCTGGGTGAAAAAGTTTTTTCTCACCACAGTCTTAAATGACTTCCCCTCTATTCTAAGACTGTGGCCCCTTGGTTCTGCACTCGCCCAACATTGCGAACATTTTTCCTGCATCTAGCTTGTCCAGTCATTTTATAATTTTATTTGTTTCTATAAGACCCCCCTCATCCTTCTAAACTCCAGTGAATACAAGTCTAGTCTTTTCAATCTTTCTTCATATGACAGTCCCGCCATCCCAGGGATCAATCTCGTCAACCTACGCTGCACTGCCTCAATCACAAGGATGTCCTTCCTCAAATTAGGAGTTTGTTTGTTTTTTTGCACAAAGTCCCCGAGCATTGCCACTTTTCATTTCACTGCACATCTCACATGTGTATGTGATGAATAAACTTGACTTGACAAAAATGTACACAATACTCCAGATGTGGTCTCACCAGAGCCCTGTACAACTGCAGAAGGACCTCTTTACTCCTATACTGAAATCCTCTTGTTATGAAGGCCAACATTCCATTAGCTTTCTTCACTGCCTGCTGTACCTGTAAGCCAACTTTCAGTGACCGGTGTACAAGGACGCCAGGTCTCGCTGCACCTCCCCCTTACCTAACCTAACCCCATTGAGATAATAATCTGCCCCCTTGTTTTTGCCGCCAATGTGGATAACCTCACATTTATCTATATTATACTGCATCTGCCCACTCACTCAACCTGTCCAGGTCACCCTGCAACCTCCTAACATCCTCTTCACAGTTCTCACTGCCACCCAGCTTTGTGTCATCCACAAACTTGCTCCTAATTCCCTCTTCCAAATCATTAATATATATGGTAAACAGTTGTGGCCCCAACACCGAGCCTTGCGGCACTCCACTCACCACTGCCTGCCATTCTGAAAAGGAGCCGATCACTCTTACTCTTTGCTTCCGGTCTGCCAACCAATTTTCTATCCATGTCAGCACTCTACCCCCAATACCATGTGCACTAATTTTAGTCACCAGTCTCCCGTGCCACTTCCAATTTAACCTTCTCCTTCTCAAATTGCAGATTGATACTAATCATATTATGATCACTACCCCCAAGCGGTTCCTTTACCTCCAGTTCTCATTATCATATCTGGTTCATTGGACAACACTAAATCCAGAATTCCCTTTTCTCTGGTCGGCTCCATTACAAGCTGCTCTAAGAATCCATCTCCGAGGCATTCTACAAACTCTCTTTCTTGGGGTCCTGAACCAACCTGATTTTTCCAGTCTACCTGCATATTGAAATTCCCCATCACCATAGTGGCATTACCTTTATTACATGCAAGTTTTAACTCCTGCTGCAACTTGCACCCTACATTTGGGCTACTATTTGGGGGTCTGTAGATAACACCAATTAGTGTCTTCTTGCCTTTACAATTCCTCAACTCACTCCACAGTGACTCCACCTCGTCAGTCCCTAGGTCTTCCCTCGCAAGATACTGAATTCGATCCCTCACCAGCAGAGCTACCCCCCCTCCTCCTGCCCACCTGCCTGTCCTTTCTATAGGATACTAGACCAAGTGCAGACCCGTTGGGTCTGCTCCCCCAACGCAGCCGTTCCCTACCCGTAGCCCCCACAGGAGATGTGGTCCTCCAACTCTAGCACTCAACAGTGCGGCTGTTTTTAAATAGCGTCTTTGAGGCGAGAGGCGGGCGCCAGCAGCCGTTATGGTCGCTGGCCAGCAGGAGGCGACAAAATGAGTGAGTGGGGGGTGGGGAGAAGGATTTTATTAAAAATGTGTACATAAACACGACAAAATGTAATCGGGTGGATACTTAGAATGAAAAGTGAAATCTCTACCGAAATGGAAAAAATCTGGGTGTTTCTGCTTCTGGTGTTGGCGTAGCAATGAATCAAAGGCTGGCACCCACAAGTCAGGCAGAAACACACACACACACACACACACAGTTTTAATATTATTTATAGCTATAACCCTGAATATTAAGTTCCCAGGCCCGATCCTCCTGCAGCCACGTCTCAGTAGACACCGGAGATCCTTTTTCCCTGTGGCTATCAAACTGTACAATTCTTCCCCCTTCTGTCATGGGGTAGACTGACTCCCCCTCCCAGTCCATAATCTTTGCACATCCCCAATCCCTTCCACTCGTCACTTTAATTTCATGTTTCATGTATCTTGTGTTTTATGACTGTTGGCAGTCCAATTTCCACCATGGGATAAATAAAGTTCTATCGTATCGTACTCATCATCCACCTATCCCAGCTCCTGGTCCCCCACTGAGTATAGTCTATTCTGGAAATAAAAATATAAATTATTTGTATAATTTCCTTTAATTAGCTGTAGGTGCAAAATAAACTAATTACCTGGTAAATGCCGATACTCATTATTGGAACTCGGTTCACTTATGGTAAATGCATCGCTGCTTCTGTCAATGTTGATAGATGCAAGGGTTTCTTCAGATTTTACTGTACTGCAGTACTTCACTGCACGATTTATCTGCTCAGCAGGTTTATTTGATTCTCGTTTTTCAGTATTTTCTAGGTCAGAATGGACTGTACATTCTGTCTGGGGTTGAGTCCCAGCTTGACATTCATTTTCACTTGGATTTGTCTGACAGGATACATGTTGTTCTTTTTGATTGCCTGTGTTAGCAAAAACCCCTGCGTGAAAGATTGCTCTGGACAACTGGAATATTTACCATTTCTTGATAAATGCAAAAGTCAGTAAGAACCTCTAATAACATATTGATCACTTCACCGTAAAATTAATTTTTAAAGGATCTTAATTTTTTCCCACATCATTAAAAAAGCCAACTATTTTTTGAATAAAACTCAGTCTTTTTCTACACAGCTGTAGGTGGTCTATGTTTCACAGCCACACACCCAGGAGCGAAGAATTAATATGTAATGGATTAGCACCTCAGCACGAGTGTTTGTTTTTATTCTTCCATCTTTGATGTCTGTGGTGTATGTCTTGGCATCTCATGGAAGGAAAAACAAATTCTAACGTGACAACCCTCTCAGAACTGGATGCCAAGCATCCCAGCATTCATCAAGGAAGTAAGCCTTCTTCACTGGCTCAGGCATGTGCTCAGTATAAGAGATGGGGCATCCAAGAATATACCAGATGCAGACGTGGCCTGAGCCAAAATTTGACTTAGATATTCAAAGCTCTTTTAAAGATATTTGAACGAGGGACATTGTTGCCTTCAAGATAGAATATGGTATGGGAAACTGTAGCTGATGACAGAAGCAAATGGGGACCACAGAGTGTAGGTTGGGCGTGACAAGTTTCAACAGTTCCACAGAAGATGCTACAATGGTGGCAAGATCATGGATGGTCCTAAATCATTAGATACAGATCTTCCCAGGATCTGCTTATTTAGTCATCAGTGGAATTATGGCATAAAAAATAGCCTCACTACAACATGAAATCTGCATATTCTTTACCTCCTGCTAGTCAATAAAAGCCCAAGTTTTTATGTTGTTCTAATAACATATGGAGATAAGTACACCCAATAGGACATTTACAAAATAGTCTTACCAAATTCTCTGAGAGTTTCGCAAATTTCACAGTAAGACAAAAAGGCACTATTAGCATAGGTGCAAGTGGTACAGTTCCATGTTTTCTTAATTTGATGCAATTTTCTTGCGGTAACTGGTGTTCCATCCGATAACTGTTGAGTTCTTTGAACACTTAATGTCCCTGGTAGTGACCCAACTTTGGGCTGTCTCTTTTTTGTACTTGCGCAGATTTGGGATTCTTTACATAAAGATTTAAATCGTTTTGTCTGTGGCCCCATGTCAGCTGTCAGGAAGAGCTCGCTGCTACTTGTCTTACACTTCTTTTCATTCACATTTTCTCCAGCTTCTCTTGCATTTATTTTGTCCAGTTCTCTTTGCGGCTGCTGAAATAATTCTGGGGAATTTGGAAATTCTCCTGGCTCAATTACATCAGGAAGCTGGCAGGGATGCCCATCTTGAGATGTTCTTTTGCGTTTCTCTGCAGAGCCAGGTTTTGATGAAAAGAATGAGCGGATATCATGTTGTTTTTCTTTCTCAAACTAAATAAAAGAACCAAAGGCAACATAAGGAAAAACATATTTTTATGCAGCAAGTGTAACTGGAATGCAAAGGTGTGGAGGCAGATTCAACTGTGACTTTCAAAAAGGGAATTTGATCATTACTTGAAAGAATTGCAAAGCAATGTGTAAAGTGTGGGGGAGTGGGACTAGCTGTGTTCCTCTTTGCAAAAAGTTAACAAACTGAAAATCCACCTTTTAGAGCTTTGGGCATTTTATGATTACTTTCAAATGAAGACTTTAGATCAACCTACCAAGAAAACTAGCCATCCATGAAGCTAAAGGAATGCTATTGTTAGCTCCCTTACTTATGAGACATAGTTTGGAATGCAAGTAGATACACAAGCATCTTGGGTTCTCAGATCTAGTCTATGGCCGGTGCCATACTGAGGGGATGCTGCACTAAAACTGCTGCTGTTTCTTGAGTGAGATGGCAAAGCAAAAAAACAACTGCTCTTTCAAATGGACTAAGTAGATTCAAGAGTTCTTTTTCACAGAGCAGTGGAGTTATCCCAATTTCAGACCAATATTTGTTTGATAAATATTTTGAAATATTATCAGGCCATTATACATTTGCTGTTTATGAGAGCATCCTGTAAGGATGTAGCCTGATGGGCTTACTAAGTTACATAAACTACAATAGGAGGAGTCTACATTCTGAAAAACTTGAACTGTATCATCTATTGTAAACATCAGTATCCTTATTTTCCACATTTCACAAGGCATTGATAAACCTCATGTTCATGACACGTTGAGCACAATAAGGATTGCCAATAAAATAATAGCAAGATCACTTTTCATATGTACAAAATCAAAATAATCAACAAAAGGTGATGTTGTCACAACGTAAATTAACAGCTTCCAACTTACACAGCTATTAATACAGTTAAGACCCTTATAGTCCAGAATAGCAAGATCTCTGCTATTTTTTATTTATAATTGACTCAAGCTTGCAATGAGGTCATCAGATGTTATTCAGGTTGCCGTATTTGAGAAGACGGATAAATAAATCACAGAACTTACGTCATTACAATATGTAAACATCTTCAACTCCCGCAGAAAACCTTTAAATAGCTTTGAAACAGAATGCACCGCAAGAGACTCTTTTTCTTAAGAAAGTGCTAGTTTTATTCTAAAACGCAGTTATAATTTAAAAAAAAAACTCAAATATGTATATAAAATAAAATATAAAGGCTTTGAACCTGGATGGTTGCATCATCATTTCTCAGGTATGAAATGGATGCGCAAGGGTCCAATGTGGTAACAGATTTTGCATATCTTTCATGGGGAAAGAATGTACAATTATATGTAAACATATAAAATTATAAAAGGACTGGACAAGCTAGATGCAGGAAAAATGTTCTCAATGTTGGGCGAGTCCAGAACCAGGGGCCACAGTCTTAGAATAAAGGGGAGGTCATTTAAGACTGAGGTGAGCAAAAACGTTTTCACCCAGAGAGTTGTGAATTTATGGAATTCCCAGCCACAGAGGGCAGTAGAGGCCAAATCACTGGATGGACTTAAGAGAGAGTTAGATAGAGCTCTAGGGGCAAGTGGAGTCAAGGGATATGGAGAGAAGGCAGGCACGGGTTATTGATAGGGGACGATCAGCCAAGATCACGATGAATGGCGCTGCAGACTCGAAGGGCTGAATGGCCTCCTCCTGCACCTATTTTCTATGTTTCTATGTTTGCTGTGAGCCAAAATTACTCAAACATTAGAACAGTAAAATATGTTTTGGGGCTTTCAGTTTGTGAATCCACAGGGTTCAATTATCTGCTTTATACATTTGCTCAAATGTAATCCGCAGACGTAATAATCAAATGTAATATTTAGTAAGCATATGTTGCCATAAAGATTAATTGCAGGTCTGCTTAGCTGAGAGGTAACTTTTGACTTTGAGTGCTTTGGGGAAAACTTTGCTGATGGTATTTTGTTTTATTTATTGGTGGTGCTCTGAGCGGGAGCACAGATGAAGACATTGAGCATTCCTGTAGCAATTCTTGTAAACTTGATTTGGCTTTGTGAACTTGATTCGGCACTCAGCTAAATGTACCTCATAATGGAGGCAAAGGTGGCAAATATGCCTTCAAATTACTATTTAGGGTGGCTGGTGCATACTTTGCTCTCTTCACCCACTAGTCTTAGCCACTGTCCAGACTAGAAGTAGTAAATGATGAATGGGAACAGCAATGAGTAATAACCCCTAAAGAACAACAATCTTGAAACAACGCTAGTGGTTGCCACAAAAATTATTTAGAGATTGTGTATCATTGTTGAATAATTGAATGTAAGACATGAGATTTACTCTTACATATTCATTCTTGGTAAGTTTGGCATTGTTGGGAAGGCCAGCATTTATTGTACATTCTTAAATGCCATCAAGAAGGTGGTGGTGGTGTGGTGAAATTCAGCAGCCCTACTGGGTTAAGTCCACCCTCAATGTTGTGGATTAGGGAATTCCAGGGATTAGACTGTATGACAATGAAGGAATGGTGATAAATTTCCAAGTCAGCATGTTATGCAAATGGAGGGGAACCTGCAATGGTGTTGCTCCCATAAGATTGTACCCTTGCCTTTTTTAGTGGTAGAGGTTGCAGGTTTAGAAGTTGCTTTTGAACTAACCAGGTAAGTAAATGCAGTGGGTTTTGCTGATGGTACACGCTGCAACCTTAGTGTACCCAGAGTGACCATTGAAAGTGGTTGATTTGGGTGTGGAGGGAGGGGGTGATTCGATGAAGTGGGCTGCTTTGTCTTGAGTGTTGTTGGAGTTGCACCTTCAAAGTAAGTGGACAGTGTTCCATCCTATCCCCAATGTACCATGTGGATAATGAAGAGGTTGAGGTATTAGGTGTCACATGCCACAGGTTATCCAGTCTGCAATTGGCTGCAATGAGGTCAGTAGCCACATTATAGTCAGAGAATTGTACAACAGAGAAAAAAAGTCTGTGAACCCACAAGTCCTAGTCCAGCAAACTTCTATTTACACCAATCCCATTTTATTCTCACCACATTCCTATCAAATCCCCCCAGATTTTACCTCTAACCTTTACACATATGACAAATTACAGTAGCCAGTTAACCTACCACCCTGCATGTCTTTTGAACGTGGGGGGAATCCAGAACACCCTGTGTAGAATCCCGCACAGGGGGGAGGGGGGGAGGATCTTGGATTCTCTACACACATGGCATCTTTCTGACTGAAGATGGTTCCGCATGTTGCAGCCTTGTCTTTTGTACTCACCTCTGGGCCATGTTATCCTTTACAATAAGTGTTCTTGGAGCCTCCTTCTCCCATTAACTGATCCATGTGTCCCCACCATTTGGAAGAATTCCAAGTCTTCATCTGATTTGTTGGCTGGAAGACCACTTAGCTCTCTGTCTAGTGCATATCATTTTGTCAGCTATTGTGCCTGTAGGTCGTACTGCAGCTTTGCCGGTTTAGCACCTGTCAATAAGTATACCTGCAGCTGCTGCAGATATGCCCAGCGGAATTTCTCACTGAGCTCGGGGCTAATTTTAATGCTAAGAGTTGGGGATATGTCAAGCGACAGTACACCAATTACCCAGACTCAAACAGTCAATAATTACCAAATGCATGCATGTCCCGTTACACATCTGATTGGAAATTGAATTTCTAATGCTTCTGCACGGTCATGTGCCACGTTCCTGTGTGCCAGACTAAAAGTACAGTCAAATTTATCATTTCATTTTTTGGCTATATCACTTTGATCTGAAATTATGAACCCCACCCATCGTTCCCTTAAAAAATAATAAAGGATAATAATAATAATAATAATAATAATAATAATAATAATAATAATAATAAAGGAACATCTTAAATTTCAAAATACATTTTTTGTCATAAGGATATCCAAATACATTGAATACAATTTACGTTGATAACTGAACAAAATTGTCA
Source organism: Leucoraja erinaceus (assembly GCF_028641065.1). Classification (NCBI taxonomy): domain Eukaryota; kingdom Metazoa; phylum Chordata; class Chondrichthyes; order Rajiformes; family Rajidae; genus Leucoraja; species Leucoraja erinaceus. Next base: position 55,856,902 of record NC_073383.1, read on the forward strand.
ACTGCAATCGGATTTCATGGATTATTGCGATGGAATTTTAAAACACGACAGTGCCCTCCATAATGTTTGGGACAAAGACCCATCATTTATTTATTTGTCTCTGTACTCCACAATTTGAGATTTGTAATAGAACAAAAATCACGTGGTTAAAGTGCACATTGTCAGATTTTATTAAAAGCCATATTTAAATATTTTGGTTTCACCATGTATAAATTACAGCTGTGTTTATACATAGTTCCCCCCCATTTCAGGGCACCATAATGTTTGGGACACATGGCTTCACAGGTGTTTGTAATTGTTCAGGTGTGTTTAATTGCCTCCTTAATGCCGGTATAAGAGAGCTCAGCGCCTCAGCGCCTAGTCTTTCCTCCAGTCTTTGGAAACTTTTATTGGTGTTTCTCAACATGAGGACCAAAGTTGTGCCAATGAAAGTCAAAGAAGCCATTATGAGACGGAGAAACAAGAATAAAACTTAGCCAAACCTTAGGCTTACCAAAATCAACTGTTTGGAACATCACTAAGAAGAAAGAGAGCACTGGTGAGGTTACTAATCACAAAGGGACTGGCAGGCCAAGGAAGACCTCCACAGCTGATGACTGAAGAATTCTTTCTATAATAAAGAAAAATCCCCAAACACCTGTCCAACAGATTAGAAACACTCTTCAGGAGTCAGGTGTGGATTTGTCAATGAATTCTGTCTGCACAAGACTTCATGAACAGAAATACGGAGGCTACACTGCAAGATGCAAACCACTGGATGGCCAGGTTACAGTTTGCCAAGAAGTACTTAAAAGAGCAACCACAGTTCTTGAAGAAGGTCTTGTGGACAGATGAGATGATGATTAACATATCAGAGTGATGGCAAGGGCAAAGTATGGAGGAGAGAAAGAACTGCTCAAGATCCAAAGCATACCACCTCATCTGTGAAATACCGTGGTGGAGGTGTCATGGTCAGGGCAAGTATGGCTGCTGAAGGTACTGGCTCACTTATCTACATTGATGATCCAACTGCTGATGGCAATAGCATAATGAATTCTGAAGTGTATAGACACATCCCTATCTTCTCAAGTTCAAACAAATGCCTCAAAACTCATTGGCCGCCGGTTCATTCTACAGCAAGACAATGATCCCAAACATACTGTTAAAGCAACAAAGGAATTTTTCAAAGCTAAAAAATAGTCAATTCCTGAGTGGCCAAGTCAATCACCTAATCTGAACCCAATTGAGCATGCCTTTTATATGCTGAAGAGAAAACTGAAGGGGACTAGCCCTCCAATCAAGCATAAGCTAACGATGGCTGCAATACAGGCCTGGCAGAGCATCACCAGAGAAGACAAAAAGCAACTGGTGATGTCCATGAGTCGCAGACTTCAAGCAGTAATTGCATGAAAAGGATATGCAACAAAATACTAAACATGACTACTTTCATTTACATGACATTCAGGGTCCCAAACATTATGGTGCCCTGAAATGGGGGGACTATGTATAAACACTGCTGTAATTTCTACATGGTGAAGCCAAAATGTATAAAAATGGTCTTTATTAAAATCTGACAATGTGCACTTTAACCACATGTGATTTTTTTTTACTATTACAACTCTCAAATTGTGTAGTACAGAGGCAAATAAATAAATGATGGGTCTTTGGCCTAAACATTATGGAGGGCACTGCATGCACACTGATCTTTTTTTCTCTCTAGTTTATTATATTGTTTACAGTGTGCCATGTTTATATATTCTGTTGTGCTGCAGCAGGTAAGAATTTCATTGTTCTATCTGGGACATGCCAATAAAACACTCTTTTTTCTATTACAAATCTCAAATTGCGGAGTACAGAGGCAAATAAATAAATGACGGGTCTTTGTCCCAAACATTATGGAGGGCACTGTATATGCGGGCAAATCTCTGTGGAAACGAAAGAGCCAAAGAAAGACAGCTTGAGGAAATACTTTGTAAATTACAGCAAGCATTTTAGATTTATGACCGTGAATGCGAACACAAATCATATTGTTCTAATAATGTCATAATCCAAGAGTGGCCACCGTAGGTTTTTAGCTTCAGTAAAACCTGTAACTTGAATTGGTGCTTTAATTAACATTTTATTCCTTTTGAAAATGTTTTTTTTCTTTCTAGACTGTAATAGATAAATAGAAGCAATAAAGATGATGTGATATATGAAAGTGATAGTGTACAAACAGTTGACATATCAGATTTTACTTATTATACTGCTTTACCACAATGTACTCAGACAACATTGCAGTTAGTAATTGCTTATGAATATTAGTACTTAAATTTCATAGGAGATCATATTCTTACATGGGTGAAGACCACTTCATCATGAGATTCAGGTAAATTTTCATTTGGCACCCAGGCCAAAGCGGTATTTAAAAAATCCCATTTTTCTTTATCTCCTTCTTCTGCCACCAAACGTTGCTTCAATCCATTCAAGGTGTTACTGGTAACCTTAGTCTGTAAGTGTGGAAATTAAAATAGTTTATTTCCATATACTAATTATTGAACAAATGTATTTATACTAATCCTATTAATTTCTTCTTTTAATAAACACTTTTTATTTAAACTTCAGATCTCCAGTAGTTAGTTTATTGCTCTATTTAAGTCCAAGAAGGTAGCATTCAGCCCTTTGAGTCCATCCCAAAGCCCAGGGGAACAATCCCATGAGTCCCATTCAGTCTCCTTATTTCCCTGTACTCATGCAACTTACCCTTCTCTCACATGTGCTTTAAACATCCCCTTCCTTTTCACTCTTCCTGCCCTCATTCTAGACTGAACAGCAGTTTACAGTGACCAACAAATTCACCAACATGTTTTAGGATTGTCAAGAGTCAAGAGAGTCAAGAGTGTTTTATTGTCATGTGTCCCGGATAGAACAATGAAATTCTTACTTGCTGCAGCACAACAGAATATGTAAACATAGTACACTGTAAATAATATGATAAACGAGAGAAAAAAATTCAGTGCGTATACACACATACCCACAAGTACACACACACACACACACACACATATAATAATAATAATAATAATAATAATACATTATTGTCATTGTAAATACATACAACGATATTTCAGGTGCACTGCCCGAGCGGAGCTCCAACGTATCAGATAAATAATAACAAATAATAAAAACGGCAAGCAAACGTCGTCATAATGTGCAATATTTCAGTACAGTGTTGTGGCAGTACCAAATATTGGCTATGGGGGGGCTGTGTGTTCAGTGCAGAGTTCAGAGTAGTGATGGCCTTGGGGTAGAAACTGTTTGTTAATCTTGATGGACCTGTAACGCTTTCCTGAAGGCAGAAGGGCAAACAAGTGATGCGCGGGATGAGATAAATCCTTTAGTATGCTTGATGCCTTCCGCAGGCAACAAGAGCTATAGATCTCTTCCAGGGCAGGCCGGTGTGTGTTGGTGATCTTCTGGGCTGTATTGATGCAGAGCCTTCTTGTCAGCCGCAGAACTGTTGCCATACCACACCAGGATGCCATGTGTGCTGTTGTTGTGCCTTCTTTACCAGAGAGTGCGTGTTAGTTGACCACCTGAGATCTGCCGAGATGTGGGTGCCCCGGAATCTGAGACTGGAGACTCTGTCCACTCTTTCTCCATTTATGTGCAGTGGGGGATGGTCACCCTGCTTCTTCCTGAAGTCAATGATGAGCTCTTTTGTTTTTTTTGTATTGAGTGCTAAGTTGTTCTCTGAGCATCAGCCTATTAACCTGTGTACCTCCTCCCTCTAAGCTGACCTAAGCTGACTAGTCACCCTCAATGATCAGCCCCGCCACTGTCGTGTTGTCTGCAAATTTTATGATGGTGTTCGTGCTGTGGGTTGGTATGCAGTTGTAGGTATAGAGGGAGTAGAGGAGAGGACTCAGCACACAGCCTTGTGGAGCTCTTGTCAGAGTGGGAGAGTGGGGGGTCCCATCTGACTGACTGCGGCCGGTCCGTAAGGAAGTCCTTAATCCATAGGCAGATGTTGTGTTCGAAGCCTAGGTCAGAGAGCTTGGAGACCAGTCTACTGGTACGATTGTGTTGAATGCAGAAATACACAAATAGCAGTTATGCGTATGCTCCCCGTTGTTCTAGGTGGATCAGTACAGTATGGAGGGCAGTGGCAATGGCGTCGTCTGTTCATCTGTTTGCTTTGTACGCATATTAGTGTGGATCCATATTTGATGGGAGAGCGGCCTTGATGTGTTTAATGACCGATCTCTCCAGGCACTTCATAATTATTGGTGTTAGTGCAACCGGCCTGTAGTCGTTGAGGCAGGTTATGGCTGTCTGCTCTGGAAGGGGGACTATTTCCGATGTTTTTAGGCATGTGGGAACCATGCATTGTGCCAGGGATTGATAGAAATTATTTGTAAATACGTCGGTTAACTCAACAGCGCAGTGTCTGAGAACCCGTCCTGGGATTCGCTCGGACCGGCTGCCTTCCGTATGTTACCACTCCGGAGTGTGTGTATGACATCAACAATCTGTATTGTAGTGACAGATTTTCATATCATTCAAGGAATCTTTCCTCTAGTCACTATGATTGAAGACAGTGGTTTAGGAGATAATCGATACGCATTCACAAGCTCTCCACGAGACATTCAATGCCGTCGAAAGATAAATCCTCCAAACACAGTCTCTTAATTAATAGTGTCTTTATTGTTGTAGTAAAAACAGTAAGGTATTCATCCAAACTTCTTCTTGTTTAAATACATTTTGACCTTAATCGTAGTCAAACTCGTGCATGATCGAAAGCTGTGGCCTCTCCCCCATGCTTCTTCAAACTAAACTAATTACTAGGGCGTCTCCGCATGAATCCCAGCCGCAAACACGCCTCCGACTACGTATAAATCCCCCACATAATTACAGGCAGATAAAATTTAAAGGTGACTGGTTATGGTTATAACACACTGAGTCAAGCTAAATGGCTGCTACACGTATGATGAGTGTCTGGCTGTTGGGTGTTGGAGCTGGAGTAGTGGGCATGACCGGCTCTCTCCTCTCATGGCGGCCAAAGAAGTAGTTGAGCTATGCTGCCAGAGAGGCACTGTTGCTATCGGATGAGTTGGTATCGTTTTTGTAGTTCATGATGTGTCGTACACCTTGCCATACGTGACGGGATTCCGAGTTGTTGAAGTGACTCTTGACCCTTCGTCTATAGGCTGCTTTGGCGTTCCTGATGCCCCTCTTCAGGTCGGACCTGGCCGCACCATACAGCTCTGTGTTGCCGGACCATGAAGCCATATTGCAGGCTTTTAAAAGGAGTCGGATGCCTTTGGTCATCCATGGTTTGTTGTTGGGAGGGATACGGATGCCTTTAGTGTTAGTGACATTGTCTACACAGCTTTTTATGTAAAAAAGTACAGTGGAGGTGTAGGTGTCAATGTTCTCGTCCTCAAACAAGTCCCAGTCTGTTTGGTTAAAGCAGTCCTGTATTTGCCCTAGCAGCTGGTTTGACCGTACTGATGAGTGGTTGAGATGCTGGGGTTAATAGGGAGATGTGGTCAGATTGGCCCAGATGGGGGTGAGGCGGTGCTTTGCACCCATGTTTGATGTTTCTATAAACATGGTCCAGTATGTTTTTACCTCTTGTGGGGCATTGCACATGTTGATAGAATTTAGGGAGTACAGTCTTTAGTTTCGCTTGGTTGAAATCCCCAGCTATTATAAAGACCCTGTCAGGATGGGCGTTCTGTTGTCTGCTAATGGCAGTCAGTAGATAGCCCAAAGCAGTAGTGGTATTGATATCTGGCGGTATATATACAGCCGTGATTATGACAACCGTGAATTCCTGTGGCATATAGAAGGGGCAACATTTTATGGATAAATATTCCAGGTCCGGAGAGCAGTGGTCATCAATGGCCTTAACATCTGTGCACCAGCTTTTATTTGTGTATACACAAAAAGGCTTGGCAGTGGAGGTTTGTTCGGGTTTTTTTCCAGCCTACTGTGTATCCGAGCCTGGTGGCCTTGCTTCAGTTTCCTCTCTCTGAGTCTCCTTCGTCGCCTTCTGGGAGGGAGAGTAATCCATGGAGACCCCGATGGTTTAACAAGCTCTACAGGTATTTTGTGGTCGAATTTAGCGTAGTTTAAATCGCCGACATCGAGCGTCGCAGCGATTTCTAGTAGTTTATGTCGGCTGTGCGATACATTCCCGTATGCGTTCATGGCGTTTAAAAATAAATAAACTAATAATAAAATAACTAACAAGGAACCCCGACTCGGGGAGTGCTGAGCCGCTACACTTATGCGCGCCGCCATCTTTAATTAATCAAATATTAAACATATATGTTTATATTAATGAAATATATATCAATTGTCACCTCCACACAGAGGCAGCACCTAAGCCCACAGTCATCAAAATCAGCAACATATTCACAGTCGAACGGGTTCAGAAGAACGAGTGAAAGAATTATAGAAGAGTTCCATATCCTTGTGGTGAATACTTTTCCAATTTTATTCTCCCAATGCAAGAGAAGATTTTGAATTTGTAAGAATCAAAGTTTGTTTGGAGGAAAGACTTCAAGGAGGCAGGCAGGAAGCAGACTAGGCAGTTAAAAATGTGTGTTACACAGAAAATAGGTGCAGGAGGAGGAAGCAGCGCCATTCATTGTGATCATGGCTGATCGTCCCCAATCAATAACCCGTGCCTGCCTTCTCCCCATATCCCTTGATTCCACCAGCCCCTAGAGCTCTATCTAACTCTCTCTTAAATCCATCCAGTGATTTGGCCTCCACTGCCCTCTGTGGCAGGGAATTCCACAAATTCACAACTCTCTGGGTGAAAAGTTTTTTCTCATCTCAGTCCTAAATGGCCTCCCCTTTATTCCAAGACTGTGGTCCCTGGTCCTGGACTCGCCCAACATTGGGAACATTTTTCCTGCATCTAGCCTGTCCAGTCCTTTTATAATGTTATATGTTTCTATAAGATCCCCCCTCATCCTTCTAAACTCCAGTAAATACAAGCCTAGTCTTTTCAATCTTTCCTCATATGACAGTCCCGCCATCCCAGGGATCAATCTCGAGAACCTACGCTGCACTGCCTCAATCACAAGGAAGTCCTTCCTCAAATTAGGAGACCAAAACTGTACACAATACTCCAGATGTGGTCTCACCAGAGCCCTATACAACTGCAGAAGACCTCTCTACTCCTATACTGAAATCCTCTTGTTATGAAGGCCAACATTCCATTAGCTTTCTTCACTGCCTGCTGTACCTGCATGCCAACTTTCAGTGACTGGTGTACAAGGACACCCAGGTCTCGCTGTACCTCCCCCTTACCTAACCTAACCCCATTGAGATAATAATCTGTCCCCTTGTTTTTGCCACCAAAGTGGATAACCTCATATTTATCTATATTATATTGCATCTGCCACGCATCTGCCCACTCACTCAACCTGTCCAGGTCACCCTGCAGCCTCCTAACATCCTCTTCACAGTTCACACTGCCACCCAGCATTGTGTCATCCGCAAACTTGCTAGTGTTGCGTGTTGCTAATTCCCTCTTCCAAATCATTAATATATATGGTAAACAGTTGCGGCCCCAACACCGTGTCTTGCGGCACTCCACTCGCCACTGCCTGCCATTCTAAAATGGACCCATTCACTCCTACTCTTTACTTCCTGTCTGCCAACCAATTTTCTATCCATGTCAACACCCTACCCCCATACCATGTGCTCTAATTTTGGTCACCAGTCTCCCGTGTGGGACCTTATCAAAGGCTTTCTGAAAGTCTAGATACACTACATCCACTGGTTCCCCTTCATCTATTTGTGTTGAGTATAATACATGAGAGAAGGGAGACAATGAGCCACTTTATACTTGCTCTGTAAATAGGATGAAGGTATTCGCAAACAACAGATTTAACAGACCAGGTCACCCATTTGGTTGTTGCTGTCCAACAACATGCCTAGCAAGATCCTGAGTTCAGCTCGCTCACCCGGCAACCGTTGGCATGCAGGAAGTCACATTACCATACCACACATGTGCTGATGGTATCATTTCCTGCGCTTTGTAGGCGATTGACACAGTGACCTTTGGCCAGGTACTCAGCCATGCTCTCCGTGTGGCATCATTTAGACCCCAAAATGAATACAGCTAAGCAGTTACAGGGATTTCCAGGCCAAAAATCTGGGAGGAACTATGTTTGAACAGTTTAAGAATTAACAAAAAATATATTCAATTTTTCTTTAAAAAAATCACAGCCATCATGTGTCTTCATTTAACTTTTTACCCAAATATTGGCAAATAAACTGACTTTAGGGACTAGGGTTCAATGCCAGAGACTAGGCTTCAATCTATGGATTGAACTACGTAGATTAAACTCCTGACTACGGGTGCCATCTGTATGGAATTTGTGCATTCTCCCTGTGACTACGAGGGTTTTCTCCTGGTACTCCGGTTTCCTCCCACATTCCAAAGACATGCAAGTTTGTTGGTTAATTGGCTTCACAGCACCCTCAGAGAATGTTCTGAAGAAAAATCCCACATTGACTACTTCCTTTTGCACAAATGTTGCCTGACCTGCTGAACATTATAAGCCATTTTTGATTTTGTTTTAGATTCCTAGCAACTGCAGTTTTTAATTTTTTTTCATTCACTCATGTGACCATTTGCACTGTTGCTGCTCTCCAAATATGACCTTCTCTTTCCCTTAAGATCTACTGTGAGTCTCATTCCATAAAAAAAGTCACAAATTTTAACATTTGATTGGGTGCATAAGAATAATCATCTGTGAATAAACGTTTTAGTGTGGATTGTCAAATTAAAAAAGATTTAAGAATAGAGGACTCCCGGCTTTATAAATAGAGGGATATTGTATAAAATCAAGGATGTTTTAATATTGCATTTGTCAATCACTTATTGAGCCACAGCTTAAGCAATTTCAGGTATGCCACTTTTAAAAAAATGGCAGATCTCGAAAAACTGAAGATGAGATTAACGAGAATGTTAGCAGAATAGAGAGAATACAGATTTGTGAATTGAAATAAATGATTTTCCACAAAGGGAATTATAGAGAGAATTATAATGAAACCCAACATAGTATTGCTGTCAGATTGTTCATTTGATGGCACTCCTGGTCATCCACTGAAAACACTCATAGTAACACAGACCCCTCTACTTCAACTGATATCTGTTTGCACTGCACACTGTTGTGCCAGAAATATGTTGGATGTGTTGGAAGTTGCTGTCTCTCCCGCTCTTTGTTTGGCTGAACAGCCCTCCCAATCTAGAGATTTCTCTATGGTAACATTTGAAAGCAATTGCAGGCCAGCAAGCTTGTTACCATGGAGAAATCTCCAAGTTGGAGAGGGCTCTGCAGAAATAAAAAGAGGCGAATACAGCAGCTTTTCAATAGCCCGTGAATCTGCGCAGACACTGAGGGGGTGCTGTTTGTTCCCACACCCACCATGTCAGCCAGGGTGCAGCCAAGAGCTCCACGTCTCGGTACACCCACCCAACAACTGCCCCTGCAGGCATCCTCTCTATACCCTGGGGCACAAGCACATTGTGACAGGTTTCTTGCCGAGCAGAACACAGTAATGGGAAGAAATCTAGTGCAGAGCCTTAAAGCACCTCTCTAAATATAATAAGTCTATTTGGCTCTAAATTCATTATGACCCTTGTTCATGGGAATGCATCTTCAGCTCTAATCCAAGTATTAGTGTAATAGAGGGGTTTAAAGTTACAATTGGGTTTTAACAGAGTAAATAAAATAAACATTTTGCACCAAGGGCAGAGATGGCAAATGGCAAGGAATCTGGGGGGGAAGAGAAAAAGCAGTACACAACCGCATTAAACATTAACCCCAGACACCTAAGTAGAGATGGTTGAAAGCTTCAAGTACTTAGGGATAATTATCACCATCAAATTGGCCTGAACCAGCCACATCGAGGTAGTGGCCTACAAAGCATATCATGCCTCTACTTCCTTAGAAGGCTAGGGAAGTTCAGCATGTTCCCAACAACCCTCATGTGTCGTATAAGACATTTTATTGGGATGCGTCATAGCGTGGTTAGGAACAGCTCCATCCAGGATGGCAAGAAATAGCAGAGTTGTGGAAATAGCTCAGACTATCACGCAAACCAACCTCCCTTCCATGGACTCCATCTACACTTCACGTTGCCTCGGCAAGGCCACCAGCCTAATGAAGGACCAGTCTCACTCCAGCCACTCCCTCTTCCATCACGAAAGAGGTACAGTTGAAAGCATATACCTGCAGATTCAGGGACAGATTCTTCCCAGCTGTTATCAGGCAACTGAACCGTCCTGTCACCAGCTAGAGTGCTATCTTGGCCAGCTTCATCTACCACATTGGAGACTTTTGAACTGTCTTTAATCGGACTTTATCTTGCACTAAATGTTATACCCTTTATCCTGTATCTGTACATTGTTGATGCCTTTACTGTAATCATGTATAATATTTTATTTGACTGTATAGCACACTACAAAAAAGCTTATCACTGTACCTCGTGGTATCCATGACAATAATAAACTAAAGATTTTTTATTATTAATGGGGAAACCTGGAAAACACTGCCTGAAAATGTGGCGTCCACAATAATTTCAAAAGGAGTGAGAAATATATTTGAGAGAAAATATAAAAAGGCGGGACTTTAGAGAAAAGCAATGGAGAGGGAGTTAAAGGACTACAACTCTCAAAAGATCCAATCTAATCACGATAGGCTGAGTGGACATGTCCAGCATATTTCTACTGTGTGAACACTCAAGTATTTTTCAATGAAAACATACCTTACGATTCAGCATGCTCCACATGAGCGAGTCCAGTGTCCCTTTGGCAATGAGATAATGAATGTGAACTGAACTATTCTGTCCTATACGGTGAGCTCGGTCTTCTGCCTGCAGTAAGTGACCTGGATCCCAGTAAAGCTCAGCAAAGACAACATGTGTAGCAGCTGTAAATGTTAAACCCTACACAGGATAGGAAAATAAATAATTAGATAATTATACATATTTTGGTCCAATAATTTCATTTGAATATTACATTGGTTAACCAGTAAAGATCCTGAATGAGCAATGAAACAGAACCATAAGATTGTAAAACAGAATTACAGTAGATAATGGGGAAGGTTAGTTGCTTATATATTCTAAAGCCAAGTAACGTCCTAAAACGGCACATCAGACTCGAGATAATGTATTAAAGCAGAGGGATGCACAACATAATTTGCAGGATGTTTTATCACTCTCCAATGTTTCACTTAGCTCAGTACCACACAATCCTTACAGAAAAGTAATGAAGAAAAGATTCAAAGTAATATCTGGTTCTTTGTGCAACTGTTAGTGGAAATGGCACAGAGCAATATTGTGAGCAAGCCTATTGAGAATGCCAGAGTTCAAAGAGGCAAGAAATAGATTCAATGATTATAGTTCTGATGGCCAAAAATAAGGCTTGAGTTGTCATTGATAAATTACTCGAAACACTTCACATGTAAAACTTAAGGCTGAAACAGTTTCACCAATGACTTTCAATATTATTAACATCTTTCAAAAGCATTATCGATGATTGCATTTCCGCAATCTAACTCATTCATAATCTTCCCTCATTTTAATAGAGTTTGACCATCAGATCTCAATTTTACAAACATCCCCAGTAAAATAGGGATTAGCAGGGACAGGAAACATGCATCATCACTGAGATGTATTTTTATTAAACTAATTATACAAGCAAAAGGGCATTCATTATTCCATCAACTTCTTAATGCCATGCAGATAATTCAATTACAAAATTCAGGGACTTTAGATGAAGTAGTTGAGCTATTAATTCATAAATCAATGAATAGAAATGAAGTATTGTGGATCTGGAGTATTGTGTGCAGTTTTGGTCTCCTAATTTGAGGAAGGACATCCTTGTGATTGAGGCAGTGCAGCGTAGGTTCACAAGATTTATCACTGGGATGGCGGGACTGTCATATGAGGAAAAATTGAAAAGACTATTCACTAGAGTTTAGAAGAATGAGGGGGGATTTTATAGAAACATATAAAATTATAAAAGGACTGGACAAGCTAGATGCAGGAAAAATGTTCCCAATGTTGGGCGAGTCCAGAACCAGGGGCCACAGTTTTAGAATAAAGGGGAGGTCATTTAAGACTGAGGTGAGAAAAAACGTTTTCACCCAGAGAGTTGTGAATTTATGGAATTCCCTGCCACAGAGGGCAGTGAAGTCAAATCACTGGATGGATTTAAGAGAGAGTTAGATAGAGCTCTAGGGGCTAGTGGTCAGGGATATGGGTTATTGTTAGGGGTCGATCAGCCATGATCACAATGAATGGCGGTGCTGGCTCGAAAGGCCGAATGGCCTCCTCCTGCACCTATTTTCTACGTTTCTATATTTCTATGAAGTAACAAAACATTGATACAAATGAAAAATGATTGGAAAAAAAAGTAAACCAACAAAAACGAGGCTTAAAATGATTTATAAACACTAATGAGAAATACAATTGTGCCAGGAAGATAAATGGTTAAATGATTAACAGTTTACATATTTCAGTCCTGTACAGAAAGGAAACATAGAAATGACCAGAAAACTTAACAAGAACTAACACTAGCATTCTAAATAACATCAAACGGCATTTATATTTTATTGTTTAATTAAGTTGACATATTTAAAATAAAAATCACATGATCATGGTAATTTATTTAGCTCATATGTACCTGTCCGGCAGCTTTGATGCTGAGAATTGCAACTTGCACCTTTGGATCATTCTGAAACTGATGGACAAAATGGATCCTCTCTGATGATGGAACACTGCCATCAATTCTTATGTATCGTACCTAAATAAAAATATACATGCCGTGTCATTTCAAATACAGAACAAATACTACCACATGATTCGGAACGACTTCAACCACAAATGCAAATCGCACACCTCCTGCAGTGCTGTTGATATGGTCTCCTTTACATCGGTGACATAGACGAGGCAACTATTTTGTGAACACACAAGCTCTTTAGACATTAGAGATACAGCATGCTAACAGGACATTCGACACACTGAGTCTGCGCTGACCACCGATTACCTGGTCCTTTAGCACTATCCTGCACACTAGCGACAATTTACAGAGCCAATTAATCTGCAAATCTGTACGTGTTTGGCGTGTGTGAGGAAACTGGAGCACCCGGAGAAAATCCACATGGTTACTGGCAGCCAACTGTTGCAACGATTTTAAAAGCCAAGCCAAGGCAAACAATTGGGCAGCAGCCACCCGACAACCAAAATTCATTTTGTGAACACAAACTTGTTAAAAAGGCGAGGCAAACAATTGGGCAGCAGCCACCTTACGGCCGTATTGAGGGGACTCACCGTGGAGTAGACATGCATTCAGTGTTATTCGCAGCTCAGAGAGCCGTGACCCTCTCACTTCCTGGGTCTGGCAGAGACTGAGTGAGGGACTACACTTCCAGGTTTTATAGTCCCTCCCCTCTGCCGCCAGCGGGGGCAGCAGAGAGAATGGGGCATTTTTAAAAAACATTAATATCTCTCTGATTTTTCATTAATGGGAAAAATCCTCAGTCCCAGCAGGCGGAGAGGGGCTCTAAGCGAGGTGGCCAAAAATGACGGCCATAGGTGGCGGCGTTCTCTCGGAAATCACACCATATTGAGCCACCTCGAGTAATACAGATGACAGTCCCACCATCCCAGGAATTAATCTTGTAAACCTACGCTGCACTCCCTCAATAGCAAGAATGTCCCTCAAATTAGGGGACCAAAACTGCACGCAATACTCCAGGTGTGGTCTCACTAGGGCTCTGTACAACTGCAGAAGGACCTCTTTGGTCCTATACTCAACTCCTCGTGTTATAAAGGCCAACATGCCATTCGCTTTCTTTACTGCCTGCTGTACCTGCATGCTTACTTTCATAGACTGATGAACAAGAACCCCCAGATCCCGTTGTACTTCCCCTTTTCCCAACTTGATGCCATTTAGATAGTAATCTGCCTTCCTGTCTTTGATACCAAAGTGGATAACCTCACATTTATCCACATTAAACTTCATCTGCCATGCATCTGCCCACTCCCCCAACCTGTCCAAGTCACCTTGCATTCTCATAGCATCCTCCTCACAGTTCACACTGCCACCAAGGTTTGAGCTGAACAAATTCTTAAATTTCAAGTACTACTCCCCGTACCCTATCCCCCACCATCTTTTTTTGTGTACCCCTACCCACCCCGTATGCCCACATTTCTTTCATCATCTCCCAAAGAGATTTTTTTTCAAACAGAATATATGAGAGAAACAATCAAGATATTAGAGGGGTCAGAAATCAAAGGCATTGATTTATCAAAATTAGGAGAATTAGAGGAAGACAAAGAAAATGTTCAACCCAGAGAGAACTAGGTGATAGGAGTTCAGGGAGAACCTTTAATCACATATAAAAAGTACTTTAATACGTACTACTAATGTCTTGAACCACAGCACCAACTGCTGCAAGGTAAAACTTGGCTGTAGAGCTCTTTTTTGACATGTCATAACTGATTGGAGCAGAATTAGGTCATTCGGCCCATCAAGTCTCCTCCGCCATTCAATCATGGCTGATCTATCCAAAACCAATTCTCCTGCCTTCTCCCCATATCCCCTGACATGCGAAGTCATGACTGGAGAGATGGCCTCAGTTAGTTAAGGGTATCGATGACTTATAGAATGATGCAGCGAAGGGGGAATGTCCGTCTCCACAAACACTGATTGACCTGCTGAATGATCACAGGACTGTGTCTTTATTGGAGATTTCCAGCATCTGTTCTTTTTTTATTTCCAACAGTTTATTTTTATTTACTCTATTAAACCATTCATGATTTCAAACATCTTCTGTTGAATCTTACTTGGCAGCCTTTTTCCTCTGTACAGAGAATAATCATAATTTCATTATACGTCCAACTAATTGAAGTCCTTCATTTCTGGTTCTATTCCAGTAAATTACTTCTGAAGCGTTTCCTACATCTTGATATTCCTCCTAAAACATGGTGCCCAGAACTACATACTATATTCCCGTTTGGGCATAATAGGTGATCAAGGTGGTTTAGGAGAACTTTATAATTAATTCTTCGAGAAATCATTAAAGAATAGGTCATTCAGCCCTTCGAGCCATGATGTCTCTCCTCAGTTTACCTGTCAATAACCATCACTACATTTCCATTTCATCGTTTTCTTATTAACGTCATCATTATTCATCGTAATTGCAAGTTTCATATCTACTGCAAAGTTTGCAATTCTGCCCCAAATATCCTGGTCAATGTCATTAATATACATCAAGTGGTGACCTCAATTCTGATTCCCAGGGACTACTGTAAATCTCCTTGCAATCTAAAAAAAAAACTGACTACATTATATTTCCATGTTGCTACTCTCTATGAGCATTCATTTTATCATTCAAGCATTTTGTACAATGGCTTCACAAAGTACATATACATAAAATCCACTACATCACATTAATCTGCTCCTTTACTTCAAAGAATTCAAATTAGTCAATCATCCTTTGCATTTAACACGTCTGACTTCCATGTATTACTTTTCCAGTTAATTTTGTACCAAATTTAGTGCCTTATCCCAGTATTGACATTTCACCCACTGGTCAGCAGTTCCTAAATGAATCCCTTTATCAGATACACTATAAATTGCAGATGCAGGAATCTTGATGGGAAAAAACAAACTGCTGGAGGAACTCAGCAGCTCAGTAGCATTTGTGGAGGAAAAAGGACAGGCGATCTTTCGAGTCTGGATTCTTCTTCATATATGTATATATATATAGACACACATTTATACAGACCAAGTTATAGCTATAAATTATTCAAGGGATTGAGCAATTCTGCTGAATTCACACGTCAATAAATTACTGCTTTAGAACATAGAACCGTACAGCACAGGAATAGACCCTTTAGACCACAATGCCATGCCAAAGAATAATGCCAAATTAATCTAATCTCGTCTGCCCGCATGTGCTCCGGAACCCTCCATACTCTGCATATTCATTGTCTATTTGAGTGTGTCTTCAATCCACCATACTATCTGGAATAATAACGGGATGCACCATTTCTGTTATTATTTTTGCTCTTGCCATGAACATGATGGCCAAGTCAGCCGAGGTGGAATGCAGAAGCCCCCTAACCAAGTCTGGTGTACGACAGCCCCCAATAGGAGCTTTTATGGACGATCTTATCATCACCACAACATCGGTCCCAGGAAGTAGGTGGATCCTACAAGGTCTTGAGAAACTTATCACCTGGGCAAGGATGAGTTTCAAGCCAACAAAGTCAAGGTCCATGGTGCTGAAGAAGGGGAAGGTGACTGACAGATTCCACTTCTTACTCCCATTCCCTCCATCACTGAGCAACCTGTCAAGAGTTTGGGGAAGGTTTTTGACGCAACTCTGAAAGACTGCCGTCATTCAAAAGTCCATCAAAGACCTTGAAGCCTGGCTCACCAAAGTCGACAAGTCAGGTCTGCCAGGCAGATTCAAGGCCTGGATCTATCAGCATTCCATCCTGCCCCGAGTCCTGTGGCCTCTGCTGGTTTACGCTGTTCCATTGACCACAGTTGACTCCCTCGAAAGGAAGATCAGCGGCTTTCTCCGCAGGTGGCTTGGCCTTCCCTGCAGCCTCAAAGTGCAGCACTGTATGGGACCAGTAACATCTTGCAGCTCCCATTCAGTGGCCTCACGGAAGAGTTTATGGTGGCGCTAACAAGAGAAGCTCTGCAGTACAGGGACTCCAGGGACCAGAAGGTGTCATCGGCTGGCATCGAGGTGAGAACAGGGAGGAAATGGAGGGCAGAGAAAGCAGTGGAGGTGGCAGAGTCACGCCTAAGGCAAAAGGCATTGGTGGGAGTCATGGCAACTGGCAGAGCGGGTTTGGGATACTTCCCTAAGACACCGGTTGGCAAGGCCCGGGGCAAGGAGAGACACCATCTAATCCAGGAAGAGGTCCGAGCAGGTGTGGAAGAAGAGCGTGTGAGCAGGACAGAGGGGTTCAGGCGGCAGGGAGCGTGGACAAGGTGGGAGAGCACACCGCAGCGCAGGTTTACCTGGTCAAACATCATGCAGGCAGACCCCCAGAGCGTCCAGTTCCTTGCCCAAGCTGTCTACGATGCCCTACCAAGCCCAGCAAACCTCCACGTCCGGGGCAAGAGTGAGACACCTTCCTGCCCACTTTGCAGTGGAAGAGGATCATTAGAACATCTCCTCAGCAGCTGCCCAAAGTCCCTTGGGGAAGGTCGCTATCGGTGTCACCATGATCAGGTGCTCAAGGTGGTTGCTGAGAGCATAGCCACTGCCATCGATAACAGCAAACACCACCACGCCCCAAAGAAATCAATCACTTTTGTCAAAGCTGGAGAGAAGCCTCGACCACAACCAAAAACAAGGACGGGCCTCCTTTACACAGCCACGGACAGGCAGCTGTACGTCGATCTGGGCAAACAGCTGAAATTTCCACAGCACATCACAGAACATCACTCCAGCCAGACATTATCATCACCTCTGAAGTGACTAAACAGCTGATCATTCTGGAGCTGACAGTGCCCTGGGAAGAGCGTATTGAAGAGGTTAATGAGAGGAAACGCGCAAAGTACCAGGAACTGGTGGAGATGTGCCAGCACAGCGGCTGGAAGACATACTATGAGCCCATAGAGGTGGGCTGTAGAGGCTTTGCAGGATGCTCACTCTGCAAAGTCCTCAACCAGTTGGGCGTTACGGGGCTGGCAAAGAAGAGGGCCATTCAATCCGCAAGCGAAGCTGCAGAGAAAGCCACGAGGTGGCTTTGGATTAAGAGGGCTGATCCGTGGGCAGTTGCTGCTGGGACGCAAGTCGGGGCCTGATCAACCCCGGCTGGGTCGCCTGGGCGAGGGTGTCTGATGTCGTGAGACCCGAAACACCCGATGACCCCAGGTCACATCACTGAGGATGCATCCCAGCACATCTAGAAGATGTATCTTTCACACTCTGCTTCCACCATCACCCCTGGGAGCACGTAGCAGGCAACTACCACACTGTGTGGGGGGAAAAAAGCCCTGTACATCTCCTTTAAACTTTCTCCCGCTCTAACACATTTACAAACTGATTTATTGTGACAGATAACAGATAAATAGATAACAGTTTAAATACAATTGAAGACACTAATTTTTGCAGCATAAATTCAAATTCAATATTGGAAATGCAAATCAACACACTAAATTTAGTAAAATAATTAATACATTCAATGGGGGTTTCTCAGGCAAAACGACCAATAGAAACTACTAAAGCCCCATTTCCTGCCTCAATCTCCACCACTCTCCTGTAGCATTTCCTTTCATGCTGTTAGAAGGAAATGACCCAATAGAGAATGTGATTTATTCATCTATTTTGAACTGCTTCAAACAGATAGATTGAAGATGTTAAGAGAACTACTTTCCTCCATTTGCAAGCTTCCAGTGAGCAAAAGCTTTGGTACAAACAGGCAGGAGAATGTTTAGCTGATCACACAACTTGGGTTATCAGGCAAGGGGGAAAATTGCAACGGAAAGTGAAACTATGGGAGGATTTTGACAACACTTCACTTTGGAAATGAATAAGTACATCCTGCAAAAGTACACCTCAATGGACTCGTCATACAACCATATGAGATAAGAAGCATGGTATATTTTGTTTGAGAGATCAGGTAACTTATTTTCCTTTCTAAGAACAATTCTGACATTTCTTGCCTCAAAGTCACAGTCAATATTTCACAAGCACCGTACTCCCATTGACATACATAGTGTGGTTCTAGGCAGATAAGAAAATACTTGAGGTTATATGTATTGTTTCCACTTTGGGAACACTAAGTGTACCGACTTCTCTTTAAGGCTTTCATCTGGTTTCCTAATCCATTCTTTGTCAAATAAGCAAATCCACCTCTTGTGGATGTAGTCTTATACATAAAATGTGTCAAGTACCATATACAATGATTACATATGAAGTAAGTAAATTATTTAGTGCTTGAGATGCAGATGCATAGGTTTACCAGAATACTGCCTGGATTAGATGGTTTTACCTACAGGAAGTGGTTTATTGTCTCAGGAACATCAGAGGTTGAGGGGAGACTTGATAGAAGCATATAAAATAATAAGAGATATAGATAGAACCTTTTTCCCAGGGTGGAAATGTCCAATATGAGAGGGCATAGCTATAAGGTGAGAGGGGGAATGTTTAATGGAGATGTGCGGGGCAAGTTTCTTTTTTATGCAGAGGGTGGTGGGGGCCTGAAACACATTGCCAGCGGTGGTGCAATAGTGATATTTAGGGATAGTGGGATATGGATAATGTACATATGAGATCTGTTCAACTTGGCATCATGTTCTACGCAAACATTGTGGGCTGAAGTGCCGATTCCTATGCTGTACTGTTCAACATTCTATTACGTACCCAAAGGTTAAGAAATAATTCATATTAATGCAATTTCTTCCTTCTTTACCCAATAAAGATCATCAAACTGGATGAAGACGTATGAAGACATTGTATTGTTCAGTACCTGCAGCGGTAATTTTGGTAATAAGGTGAAGGTCGTTTAAAATCCGTTACCTTGGCTTCTATCACAGCTTCTGTGCAAGCCTGCAACATGGTTAAATGATGAGCAAAAACTAAGAACTTCAGTGTCTCGTTTTGCAGCATCATTTTAATGTAGTCCTTCACTGCCCCTGCCTAAACCAGAAACATATATTTAGGTTTGCTTATTGTTAATGTCATACCAATTAATATTTACAATAATGAATGAATAGTTCTGTTAAGATAATTCCATAAATCCATCCAAGGCCAGCAAGTGGTCACACAGCAAGATATTAAGATGCCACTTAATGAAATAAAACATTCAGATCAACTTCTACACAAAGCTGATTGATTCATAATTATAACTGGATGAATGAATATTTAAGAGTCCACATCATAATTTAATGTGAAGAAACAATTCACGGTGTGATTTTTAAATCAAATAATCATATGAATATCTATATGTTAAAAATCAAAATGTTCAATATTGTGACAATCCATAAATAAAACATGGCACTATCATTTTCAAGAATTAAATATCAAATACATAAAGTAAATGTAAAATCACATTACAAGAAAGATATGAAAGGGTGCATTTAAGTATACTTCATACATCTAAATAATCACCAATACAATTGAAACATTTATTTATTCTAACATCTAATTAAAACGGATCAATAAATGTGGTTGCAAACAAAGCTCAGAATCAATTGAAGTGCTTCTGAAATAGCAGTTTTATCAAGAATCCATTTCTAAATTAGCTGCGGTTCCTACATTTTTAGCAATGCTAATTAACTTAAATCTTCAATATCTACGTGTAATAGTAAAACTAGCACTGCACCCTGAAGCTGTAATAAATGGAAGTACAGTTGATTAGGCCAAAGGATTATTAACATTTTATAGTTCTGGATGAGGAACAAAACATTTGTGCATTTCTATCTAAATTATTTTATGAAATTATAAGCCTGACCAGGGGAGTCTTTCTAATACAGCAAATTGTTAATTCACTGCCTGAAGGCACAGTGAAAGGATATTCAATAGTAAATTAGTAAAAATAAATTAGATAAATACTCAACAAGGACAAAAATGTTACAGGGTTACGTATATGCAAAGAACTGACTCAGAGCCGATTAAATAACTG
This sequence comes from Leucoraja erinaceus, assembly GCF_028641065.1. Lineage (NCBI taxonomy): Eukaryota > Metazoa > Chordata > Chondrichthyes > Rajiformes > Rajidae > Leucoraja > Leucoraja erinaceus. The sequence goes on from NC_073383.1 coordinate 55,877,557, forward strand.
TTCTGAAGAGCAAATTCAGTTACGACAATCTAGGTCATACTTCAATGCAGTGTTGAGGAGGTACCATGTTCAGAGCTGTATTTAGGGGATTTTCTATTAACCTGTTTATGTGGACACAAATATGTTCCTACACCACTTGAGATGTCCTGCTCAATCCCTACCATCAAGTTACCATACTATGCAGTTCAAAAACCAGTAACAGCAGATTATCTTTCCTAGTTGTTGTTTCCAGGAGCTTGCTATCTGCCAGTTGACATCTATGCCTGCTTACAAAATAGTGACTTCAAATTAACTTATTGTCGGCATTTCCTGCACAGTCTATGAAGGATGTGAACACTGGTAGAGAATTGCAAGGTCGATTGCAAGTGCCGGGCACAAATTTAAAATTTCACGTGTTTTCCTTCATAAGAGTAGAATGGGTAAAAAATGATTGAGGAACTACTTTTGCACTTCTGATAAGTGGCAATAATGGTGTTCTCAGCAATTAACGTCCAATGGATTGTTACTTTTCTCATTGGGTAGATTAGAAATTAAATTGAGCATAACTTCTTAAAATAATACAGATGTATTCTGTGAGAACAGAATGTGAATGCCTGTAGTATTTTGGATGCTGTGCAAATTTATAGAGGAGGGTCGTGGAGGGAGTTGGAGGAGGGAGGATGTGGAGGAGGGAAGAGGGGGGTGAGGGGAGGGTGGTGGTGGGATCCAAAAGACGATGACCAATCTCAAATGTGTAAAACAAAACAGACAAAGTACCACATTAGAATTAATACGATACGATACGATGGCTCATCTACCTTTGCAATACCGGTTTGTTGATACATGCGATTGATATGCACCATGATTTTTACAAATGGGTTATCTGTTTCTTCATGTCTTGAATGTAGATTTCTCATTAACTTTTCCCATTCTTCAATGCTCTCATTCATTTCCTACGTGGGCAGAAAGACAACGGTTTGAATGATAAAAAGAAAGGGCAATTAATGGATCTGTGAATGTGCCCCAATTTCAGCCAGTATGAGTGGAGGAACAGGAGCAGGAAAATTCCCTGAGTTACGAGATTGTTCCTGCAAGAGAAACGTCAATGTTGGTTAGGTCAGTCACATGCTCTGTTCAATTTTAGAAACTTATGACAGGCTGGGGGCAAAGAAAAAAATTCTTTACTCTGGTGTTATAAATCAAGGACCAAGAATGTTTCAAGGAGAGCTTATTAATTATTTAGAAAGTCCAGGAACCAGACACCGGTAAACGCATCTGTGTCACACAGTGCGAATTTAGGACTGTCTTCACTTGAGAAAAGAAAAGGAACAGGTTTGAGCATTATCCCAATACAAAATTTGTATAAAGGGAGTGAGGCAAAATAAATTACAGGCCTGTTAGCCTGTCTTCAGTGGTTGGGACGATTTTAGAGTCCATTATAAAGGATGAGGTTTTGGGGCACTTGGAAGCACTTGATGAAATAGGCCAAAGTCAACAGGGTTTTGTTAAGGGAAGATCTTGTCTGACAAATCCATTGTAATTGTTTGAGAAAATAACAGGCAGAATAAACAAAGCAGAGTCAGTGGATGTTGCTTACTTGGGATTTTCAGAAGGCCTTTGAAAAAGTGCCACACTTGAGGCTGCTAAACAAGATAGGAGACCTTGGTATTAGAGGCAAGGTACTAGCATGGATAGAAGATGGGCTGACTGGCAGAAGGCAAAGGGTTGAAATAATGGGGGCATTTTCTGATTGGCTGCTGGTGACTGGTGGTATTCTGAAAAGGTGGGTGCTGAGTCTGGTATTTTTTCACGTTACATATTAATGATTTGGATGATGGAATTGATAACTTTGTGGCTAGGTTTGCGGATGATACAAAGATAGATGGATGGGCAGATAATGTTGAAGAAGCAGGGTGTCTGCCGAAGGACTTGGACCGTGGGCGGTTCCTGCTGGGACGCAAGTCAGAGCCTGATCAACCCCGGCTGGGTCGCCTGGGCGAGGGTGTCTGATGTTGTGAGACCCGAAACACCCGATGACCCCAGGTCACATCACCCAGCGCATCTAGGAGATGTATATTTTTCACACGACAGGTTGAGGGAGTGGGCAAAGAAGTGGCAAATGGAATGACCATGCATTTGGTAGAAGGAACAAAGCTGTAGACCACCATTTTCTAAATGGGGAGAGGATTCAGAAATTGGAGGTTCAAAGAGACTTGGGAGTGTTGGTGCAGAATTCCCAAAAGCTTAAGTTGCAGATTTAGTTAGTAGTAAAGAAGGCAAATGCATTGTTAACATTCATTTCGAGAAAACTGAAATATAAATGCCAGGATATAATACTAAGTTTTTATAAGGTGCTGGTCAGACCATACTTCAAGAGTCAAGAGTGTTTTATTTTCATATGTCCCAGATAGAACAATGAAATTCTTACTTGCTGCAGCGCAACAGAATATATAAACATGGTATACTGTAAACAATATAATAAACTAGAGTGAAAAAAAAGATCAGTGTGTATACAGTGCCCTCCATAATGTTTGGGACAAAGACCCATCATTTATTTATTTGCCTCTGTCCTCCACAATTTGAGATTTGATATAGAAAAAAATCACATGTGGTTAAAGTGCACATTGTCAGAATTTAATAAAGGCCATTTTTATACATTTTGGTTTCACATGTAGAAATTACAGCTGTGTTTATACATTGTCCCCCCCATTTCAGGGCACCATAATGTTTGGGACACATGGCTTCACGTGTGTTTGTAATTGCTCAGGTGTGTTTAATTGCTTCCTTAATGCAGGTATAAGAGAGCTCTCAGCACCTAGTCTTTCCTCCAGTCTTTCCATCACCTTTGGAAACGGGGTCAAGGTAAGAGCGTTCATGTCGCGGCCCTGTTTTCACCAATCTTTCCACCACCACACACAAGAGGCACAAGAAGCGCAAGGCAGACACTACTGTATGCAGATGCCGAGAAGTATGTTCAGCTCAGGCTGAACAACTTCTAATCTTGTGTGTGGACTCGATAAGAAGAAGACCTTTGGAATCTTTTATTGGTGTTTATCAACATGGGGACCAAAGTTGTGCCAATGAAAATCAAAGAAGCATACAGTATGAGACTGAGAAACAAGAATAAAACTGTTAGAGGCATCAGCCAAACCTTAGGCTTACCAAAATCAACTGTTTGGAACATCATTAAGAAGAAAGAGAGCACTGGTGAGCTTACTAATCGCAAAGGGACTGGCAGGCCAAGGAAGACCCCCACAGCTGATGACAGAAGAATTCTCTATAATAAAGAAAAATTCACAAACACTGTCAGACAGGTGTTTGTGGAGATCAGAAACATTCTTCAGGAGGCAGGTGTGGATTTTCCAATGACCACTGTCCGCAGAAGATTTCATGAACAGAAATACAGAGGCTATACTGCAAGACGCAAACCAATGGTTCGCCGCAAAAATAGGATGGTCAGGTTACAGTTTGCCAAGAAGTACTTTAAAGAGCAACCACAGTTCTGGAAAAAGGTCTTGTGGACAGATGAGATGAAGATCAACTTATATCAGAGTGATGGCAAGCGCAAACTATGGAGCAGAGAAGGAACTGCCCAAGATCCAAAGCATACCACATCATCTGTGAAACACGGTGGTGGGGATGTTATGGCCTGGGCATGTATGGCTGCTGAAGGAACTGGCTCACTTATCTTCATTGATGATACAACTGCTGATGGTAGTAGCATAATGGAGTGTATAAATGCATCCTATCTGCTCAAGTTCAAACAAATGCCTCAAAACTCATTGGCTGGCGGTTCATTCTACAGCAAGACAATGATCCCAAACATACTGCTAAAGCAACAAAGGAGTTTTTCAAAGCTAAAATATTGTCAATTCTTGAGTGACCAAGTCAATCACCCGATCTGAACCCAATTAAGCATGCCTTTTATATGCTGAAGAGAAAACTGAAGGGGACTAGCCCCCAAAACAAGCATGGCTGCAATACAGGCCTGGCAGAGCATCATCAGAGAAGACACCCAACAACTGGCGATGTCCATGAATTGCAGACTTCAAGCAGTCATTGCATGCAAAGGATATGCAACAAAATACTAAACATTACTACCTTCATTTACATGAGCAAAAAGCTGAGGTGGCTCATGAAGACCTCACCACCCCATTCCAGGAGCCAGGTGGACTCGTCTCCTGGGATGGTGTGGGTTTCCAGCAGGAAGCTCACCGCATATTTCCCATCCCTCAGGTTTGAGAGATGGTTAAACCTGCGGAGAGGCCTCCTGCTGCCTTTTTTTTGTTGTAACTGGCTCTGGTGTTCGCTATGTCAGGAGTAGACTATATCCACTCACAAGTCCCCTGGTCACTGACAGCAGAGCTGCTCCTCCCCCTAGGGACCCCAGGTAGAGTGGCGGTGCGTTTTACCTCCAGATCTTGGCTACAAGGGACACTCTACTGGTCCCTCGACCCTCAGCAGGATGAACGCTGCTCCTGGCCTAGGCGTCCTTTTCCAGGTCATCCAAGGACGAGCTGACGCTGGTCATTCCCCTTCACCTCCGTCACCCCTTGCCCCTTCCCCTCCTTTTGAGGATGAGGTTCAGCGAGCCGGTGAGCCCTTGTAAGTTTGGCCACCACAGGGAGGCCAGTCTAGGCCGATGTTGGGCTCCCTCGATGGCCATGATGAACTCGCCGTTTTCTTCCACTGGAATGAGCGGGGTGGCATCGGGGGGAGTGATAACATCCATTGACTCATTGTCCAAGCAGTCCCCTTCCACACCATCACCATCACCATCCCCGGACAAACCCTTAGTGCTCGATACTCTCGCCCCACCCTGTGCGGCAGTTGCCTCTTCCCCACCCGCCGGTCTCTCCTCCACCTCAGAGTGAACTCTGGTGCACCAGACTCAGGGAGTCCATCTGGAGCCAGGTCCTGAGGGGGAGAAGGGTTTGTTTACCCTACCCCTCCACGCCTACAGTCTAACTCCAGAGGTGTGCTCTGCGTCTCGTCCTGGGTGGGTTGCTCCTGGGCTTCCTCGGGTGCATGATGCAGGTCTCCCTCCCCAACAGGAATCTCCCCCTGCTCCATATCACCTGAGTGGTTCCCATCGCCACCCACCCCAGAATCCCCTCCAGAGTATGGAACCGGGGCCCGAACCAGAGGGTGGGAGTCTTCCTCCGCCACAGTACTCCCCTCCCCCCTGGAGGATTCCCGTTCATCTTCCTTCTGCTCATCCTTAGAGAGATTCCTCCTTTTTTTCAAGATGGAGGAGCTCACAGACTCTAGGGTTGCCTGAGCAATCTTCGTTTGAGGCTCCCGCCCGATCCCTTCTGCCCTCACCTGGATTATGGGGCTTGCGGACTCACTAATGGGAGGTGACGGGATGGGTGGAACGTTCTTGTCTCAGGGGGTTTTGTTCCCCAGGTGTTTCACCTTCTTTGCCACCTTACCCCCCCTTCTTTTGACCCTCCCCACCCGCGCTCGAATATGTCCCACTTCCTTACAGGCATGGCACCTTGGGCGCTCCGATGTCCAGAAGATGGTGTAATTCCACCCATCCTGCTGGACACAAAAGCGCCCGTCAACTGCCTCCTCCTGGTCCAGCATCATGGTCAGCTGGCGCTTGAGGGAAAGAACGTGTCGCAGCTCCTTCCTGCGGAACCCCTGGGATATCGGGGTGATGTCTATGAGTACCTTCCCCAGGGTGTGAAGGTGGGGAAGGAGGGCCTCGTTTGTGATGCAGGGCGGAACATTGGACAGCACCACCTGCTCCGCCATGGACACTAAGGGCTCGACCAGCAACAACACTCCCCCCCCATTGTGACCCCTTTACACATGGCCACGTTCACCCCCTCAACGGACTAGAGGAAGACATGGCCTTCCCAAACATCTTGCCCATGTACAGGACGCCTGTGGGCTTGGCCGCCACGGCAGCCACGCAGTCCTCCAGGTTCATCTGCGGGGGCATGTAGTATCTTATCCCATGCTCGAAAGGCGGGTTCCTCATGGGGAACCGGGCCCCGAGGAGCAGCCGAAGCAGCTGAAGAGGCTGGCTTTGCATAGCTCCTGGAAGGCCCCGATCCCCAAGAACACTTACCCTGCATGGTATCAGGCGCTGCAATTTAAACCAAGCACTTAAACAAAATGCCAGACAGACACAGACAGTCCAAATGGCACGAGTCCACACTCAAAAAACAAACATGGAACAGTTTGAGGGAGGGAGGCGAGTGATGTTGCCTCGAATGTCGATAATGGCGGCACCCAAACAGCTGCGTCACCACCTCTTTGCCCGTCTATCTCGGCTTTCCTGCGTTCCCTGGCGAGCTGTAGACTTTTGCAGGCAATCCCCACTGGCCTTCGATGCTCCTGCAGCAACAAAAGGGATTTGCTTGCAGTCGTTGTTGTTGGAAGCCTCCTATCTCCACCGGTCTTTCCGAGAGAAAGGAGGTTCCGTCAGCTCGTTTCCAAGGCTGAGGTTTGAGACGGTGCAGAAAACCTCCCACACCACACGAAAGCTAGACCGGCTCGGTATGCAACAACGAGGCAGTAAGGGGGGGTTGTTCCGAATGCAGGTGTAAAAGTCCAGAAAGCTTTTCTCCCCCTTTTGGTGCGCCACAGTTTCCTGGCAGGTTACCAGCCACAGTAGTGGGAGCTGCACAGTTTGTTTATATTACTGCTCGCAGCCCCAAATCACGTAGAAACTTTTAAAACAGATTTCTGCAGCGATACACAGAGATGCTAATGTACTGCTGTACCTCCTCCGAATTCCAAAAGATGAATAAACTCACTAGTTTTTGCGTTTGGATGGGAGCTCCGCAACACCACACCTCCTCGCGAAACCAGCTTGGAGGGGATGATGGTATTGAATGCCAAGCTGCAGTGTACTTGGAATATTGTGAGCAGTTTTGGGCCTGATATTTGTGGACAGTTGTGCTCGCATTGGAGAAGGACCAGAGGAAGTTTACAAGAATAGTCCCGGGATGATTGTGTTAACCTGTTTAATGGCTCTGACTGTACTTGCTGGAATTTTGAAGGATCTCATTGAAACTTACCGAATAATGAAAGACCTGGATAGAGTGGATATGGAAAAGATGTTTCCACTATTGGGAATCTAGGATCAGAAGCACAGCCTCAGAATAAAACAACATACCTTTAGAAGGGAGAAGAAGAGGATTTTTTTAGCCAGAGGGTGGTGAATCTGTGGAATTCATTGCCACAGACGGCTGTGGAGACCGTCATTGGGTATTTTTAAAACAGAGATTGATAGATAATTAATTAGGGCATCAAAGGTTACAGGGAGAAGGCAGGAGAATGGGGTTGAGAGGGAAAAATAGATCAGCCATGATCAAATGGTGGATCAGACTCAATGGGTAGAATGGTTTATGAAGATCTGCTGCAGCTTTTAGAATATAACTATTTAAAGATTCTTTTACTGTTATGCCTTCTGTCCATCACACTATTAGGCAAAATTAAGCAAGGAATTTTGGCTGATGGACTTACCTTGTATTACAATTGAAAAATTCCAATATCAATCTTAAAAAATATTATAGTTTACATTTCAAACGACAAAGCCAGATGTAGTTAACATGAAATAATGTTAAAATCAGAAATATTAAAAGGGTAGAACTTATTACAAGTAGAAATGTATGCTTATCACAGACAAAGATTTTAACAAACATCAAGCTTGTAGAGACAGGGCAAAAATCTTAAAGAACTTGTAAAGCACAATTAAATCAGTTCCTGATTTCAGCAAATGCAAACCTGTTCAAGTTAACGGGAGAAAAAAAAAACCTAACATTATGCTGCGCAAGATGATTTGCTGCAGCACTGCAAACAAGCCATGAAGTGACAATGTATCCTGGAAGCACCAGTTTTTATTTTCTCTGTCAAAGGAGTATTACTGAGTAAGCCAAGGAATTGAGGGAGATTCAAGACGTAGTTCGATTAGGGAGAGGACGAGGCTCATGTCTGGTGTGGAGTGAGAGAAGACAAAGAGAGTACAGAACAAGTGTGAGCCAGAGTGAGAGATCATAAGCTAAATTTAGAAAAAGCCATGCAGGCATAAAGGCAAGAGGCCACCAGAATAAAAGGCAGAGAGAGATTTAAATCACTGAAAATTTTAAAATGTTAAAATGTTCTGTTTTAAAAAATCCAGCGTTCTAGCATGTGCAATCATTAAATTATTTTTTTACAAGAATTCAATGCTTTTCATTTATAAAGCTGGTTGTGCACCTTTAAATCTGCAATCTCAGTAAAATGTATGAGGTTACTTAGCAACTACGCACAGCATCAGTCCCAAGGGACTTGACATACTGGCAATACATTCCTTGCTCTGCTTGGAATCAGAGCATAAAAATATTAATTTTCACAATGTTAGCGGGAGAAGTTAACAATTAATTTCCAAATTAAATATTCAAAGATGACCCAAGTAGACAAAACTCTCACCTTTGCAGAATTCTTTGACAAATCAAAGGGAATTTGTTGCCGGATTTTTGGAGGCAGCTGGGGCAGAACGTCAGCCTTCATTCTTCGGATCATTATGTTGCTCAGACGTTGGTGAAGTTCATCTAAATTGGAGGCTCCTTTACAATCCAACTGAGCTCTTTTGCCAAAATATCTGTTTTGCATTCCAGTTGAAATAGCATAAAGTTTTCTCATTTTACACAGCAAACAAAATGACTTGAACACGTTATTTACAAACGCATGCAGACGCCCAGGTTCAAATTTCAACAGTAGGCATATAAATAGTAAAAAGGGCAGCATGTGGAGGAACAAGGCTGACTAAAGACAAAAATGGAACTTGCACATGGATACTGCAGATATGGTTAAAGTACTGAATGAGCACTTTGCATCAATCTTCATTAAGGAAGAGTGTTTCCAAAGAAATAGTGAATAAGGAGATAGCTGAGACAAAGTGGGCAGCATATTTGGTTGTCATACTGGCATTTAAGAGCCTTTTGGACAGGAACATGAAAATGCAGGAAAAGGTGCAGGGGATGAAGTGATATGGATCAAGTGCAGGCAGAAGGGATTAGTTTAATTTGGCATCATGTTTGGCAGACATCTTGGGCTAAAGGATTTGTTCCTGTGCTGTACTGTTCTATGTTCTATAGTATATCAGTTGAGTATGGTTGAGTAGCACCATACAGAAACAGGCCCTTTGGTTCACCATATCGAAATGGAACATTGAGTAACCAATTATACTAAGCACATTCACAAGCACTTGGCCTGTAGAGTTCTATATCTATGCAATTCAAGAGCTTGACTAAAGACTAAATGGTGTGAGATTGTTTGCCTCCACCACTCCCTCAGACAGATTCCAATCACTCTCTGGGTAAGATGCTAAGATAGGTGGAGGGGCAGGCAGTGTAGAGGAAGCAAGGATGCTGCAGAGGACTTGGACAGGTTAGGAGAGTGGGCAGAGAAATGGCAGATGAAATTCAGTATAGCAAAGTGCAGAGTCATGCATTTTGGTAATAAGAATAAAGACGTTGATTATTTTCTAAATCAAAAGCGAATTCAGAAAGGGACTTTGACGTGCTGGTGCAGGACTCCCAAAAAGTTAATTTGCAAGTCAAATCAGTAGTAAGGAAGGCAAATTCAATGCTAGCATTTATATCAAGAAGACTGGAATACAAAAACAGAGATGTAATGCTGAGGCTCTATAAAGCGCTGGTCAGACCGCATTTTGAGTATTCTGAGCAAATCTGGGCCCCATATCTGAGGATGGATGTGCTGGCTCTGGAGAGGGTCCAGAGGAGGTTTACGAGAATTATTCCAGGAATGAGTGGGTTAGTGTATGATGAGCGTATGACAGCACTCACTGGAGTGTAGAAGGTTGAGGTGGGATCTCATTGAAACTTACAGAATAATGAAAGGCATAGATAGAGTGGATGTGGAAAGGATGTTTCCACTGGTGGGAGTCTGGTACCAGAGGTCATAGCCTCAGAATTAAAGGGTGCTATTTTAGAAAGTAGGTGAGGAGAAACTTCTTTAGTCAGAGGGTAGTTAATCTGTAGAACTCATTGCCACAGAGAGCTGTGGAGGCCGTCAGTGGATATTTTTAAGGCAGAGATAGACAAATTCTTGATTACAACGGGTGTCAAGGGTTATGCGGATAAGCAGGAAAATGGGATTAGGAGGCAGAGATCAGCATGATTGAATGGCAGAGTAGACTCAATGGGCCGAATGGCCTAACTCTACTCCTATAACGTGAACGTAAAGAAAATTTTCTTCAGATCCTCTTTAGATCTCTTATAATGGTCTCCTTTAAGGCTTTTGATAAGATGCTATATAATAGACTTATCATAAAAGCACAAAGCATAAAATAGATATTGATGGAGACTGTTCCATTGGAAACTAAGAGAATTAAGAACAACAAGAACTCTTCTGTGCAGCATGTCCTTGGAATCTGAAATGCACTGGATACAAGTTCCACTGCGGCTTTTCAGAGTGAATTGAATAAATTTGACATAAATTAAGATTGTTCAGCATTAAGCAAAATTCTGATATTTTAGTATGCAGCGGGACCTGGACAACATTTCAAAGAAGAGTTCTGATGTAAAGTCATCGATCTAAAACACTAACATTGTTTCTCTTTCACAAATGCTGTCTGCCCTGCTGAATGTTTTCTGCATTTTCTGTTTTTATTTCAGATTCCAAAGACACTTACCAAATTAAAAGTTTTGACGAATCGGAAATAATATTCACAATTCAATTCCTTACCTAAGATGAGCATTGCAATACTTTTTAGCATAGTCGGTCCAAGTTCCAAATTTTCTTGGATGTAGTGCATTAATCTGCATGAAAAGCTAAAGAAATATTTAAGTAAAAATAGCAAGGAGAGAAATGTATATAAACTGCTACACTGGAGACTTTCAAGCTATCAGTGGTCCAATTCCAAATGATCAGTCACCCAGAAAACATGTCTGACCAAATTGAAAATAGGTGAGATCATTTTATTTCACAGGAACCTAGGTCAACACAGGCAAATTAAATACAATTTATATCCTTTTGCATTTAGATAAATGGAGAATTGAAAACTTAAGCTGTGACAAAAGTTTGAATAATTGGATCAGGCAACAAATAATTCAAGGGGGATAATCTCCTTTCCCATGCCATAATGTGATGTAAGTGTCTTTTAAGAATGGGAAAGTGTATTTTATTTAAGAACAGGTAATTCCAGATAGGAATGGCCAAGATCCTCCTTTGAAGCAAATTCAAAGTTAAAGTTTGCGCACAAGGGATTAATATGGTATGCTCCAAGCCAAATAGTTCTGGACTGGATAAGTTCAAGTTCAAATTTATTTGTCACATACACCAAACTGCACCAACATTATGGTGACTGTGCATCTGTGGTTGTGCAAACGTGACAATAAAGAACCAATGAACCATTGTTGGCATGGATGAATTGGGCCTTGTTTCCATGCTATACGACCCTAAATAACATTTTACACTAGAAACATAGAAAATAGGTGCAGGAGTAGGCCATTCGGCCCTTCGAGCCTGCACCACCATTCAATATGATCATGGCTGATCATCCAACTCAGTATCCTGTACCTGCCTTCTCTCCATACCCCCTGATCCCTTTAGCCACAAGGGCCACATCCAACTTCCTCTTAAATATAGCCAATGAACTGGCCTCAACTATCTTCTGTGGCAGAGAATTTCACAGATTCACCACTCTCTGTTTAAAAAATGATTTTCTCATCTCGGTCCTAAAAGACTTCCCCCTTATCCTTAAACTGTGACCCCTTGTTCTGGACTTCCCCAACATTGGGAATAATCTTCCTGCATCTAGCCTGTCCAACCCCTTAAGAATTTTGTAAGTTTCTATAAGATCCCCCCTCAATCTTCTAAATTCTAGCGAGTACAAGCCGAGTCTATCCAGTCTTTCTTCATGTGAAAGTCCTGCCATCCCAGGAATCAGTCTGGTGAACCTTCTCTGTGCTCCCTCAATGGCAAGAATGTCTTTCCTCAGATTAGGAGACCAAAACTGTACACAATACTCCAGGTGTGGTCTCACCAAGACCTGTACAACCTCCCTGCTCTTATACTCAAATCCTTTGGCTATGAATGCTAACACACCATTCGCTTTCTTCACTGCCTGCTGCACCTGCACGCCTACTTTCAATGACTGGTGTACCATGACACCCAGGTCTCGTTGCATCTCCCCTTTTCTTAATCGGCCACTAATAACTGCACTCCTCATTATGCTTCTTCAAACCAAAGCTTGTGCAAAAAATACCTTGCATTCATCATATTTTAGCTGTACAATAGTGCATAATACGTGAGAAATAGCTTTGTTCTGGCAATCAAGAGGAACACCCAAAATGAGAATAATTTTAAAATGGGACTTGTGACTCAATTGGAGTCTGCAAAAATGCCTTAGACAAATATTTCATCCATAATCTTCAGTTTCACTTAAGAGTTCAGATCAATTGTTCAGCTCCATGCTCAAGGAAGCCTCAATGACGCACTCTTGTTCATATTCCTTAGGTTCCAGCAATGGAAGGTGGGTTTTTTTCACAGAAATGGTGCACTTATCACTCTCGACAAATCTTAAAAGTGTAATTCAGGAAGCATCTCTGCATGTGTTTGTATCTGTCTGTCGTCATGCCTGAGTGTATGTCAGATATGTGGCACAACTGCTGAATGAAAGGATCAAGTGTGGGATATATGCAGCTAGACTGAATCCATCAGAGTAGCCAAGGAAAGTAGACACAAAAATGCAAGCACATTCAAAATCTTTAGTTAACCTATTTATATAAATAACATAATTTTTAAAAATCTGATCACTTTTGCTTTAGTTATAACTAATAAAGTTGTTAACTTTTTCTGCATATTGTGCATCAAACATTTCAAAATAACAAGGCTGGCATTATAATGAGACAATAGTGTCTTGGGGACTTGCCCTTATCAGTGAACTTTCACTTTACTGTAAATGACTTGAGGATCAACATGTACACTAATAACTGCATTTAAGTTCTGTGATCAGGACCACTGATACGTAGTGTTCACAGATAACATAAACTCAGAAATAAGATCCAAAATGTAGCTAAAAGAATTTAAACAAATACGTTAGTTAACATTAGGCTTAAAAAAAGACGGATAGATGGAGTGAAACGACCAAAACACGACAGGCGACTCCTCTTTATGGGAAGCTGTGTTCTTAGAAAATGGACAACATCACAATTTTCTATAGTGTAAAGCCAAGTCACCTGCCTGTACATGGGCTGGAAAAAATGTACTTTATTTACCCCACCGTCCTGTGTACACAAATTCTGCATGAGCATATCTGGGTAGTGATTTGTGAATTCTGTAAGTGAAGATTTCTGTTAACAGAATGGTTTACGGAGTGGTAGTACAAACACAGTGGTTCAAGTGTTCTGCAATTACTATGAAGGTTAGTGACAATGTTACAAAAATGTTATTGTATTGTAGCAACTTTAAAATATTTAGTTTAGTAGTCTTAGTTTGCATTTCACCGAGTTGGTTTGCTTTCTGCAGACCTTGTGTCTTTGTATCCTCCTTTAAAATGTAATCAAAATTATAAAATTATAATTTTATTAAAATTATAAAAGGGCTCACCTCTTCAGGGCGACTAAGTGCAGGAGTTCCTGTCAAAAGGACTGCTCTAGCAGCTTTTTGTATAACGGGCCCCAAAATTGTGCTTCGGGCTGCATTACGTGACTTTATGTAGTGGGATTCATCAACTATAACAACTTGAAAATGTTGATTGTACAACGCATCTATTAAGGTCTGTGCATCACTTGTCAAAAGGCCATAACTGAGAATTGTAACCTTGCTGGCTGGAATTCTCCTGCACAAGATAAAAATAATTGAAATTATAGATCAAAAAATTATTATGGACAGTAGCATTTTGAACAACATATCTCTATACAACAAACCATGGAACAGTAATTCATCCAAGGTCAAAGTTTATTCTGTAAAGTTAGATATGTCACTTCTCTCTATGTGTAAAAAAGTTACTATGATTGGATTTCATTCCATATTCCACCATTCAGGACATGACTCAATGTCTGCAGATTGTCACGGTTCACCTGTTGTAATGGCAACAATTTCAATTCTACCCCTCCAAAAAAAAAGGTATTTCTAAATACGCGAAGAAAAATAAATATATCATGCTTTGTGTTTTACAATTTACCCCATGCACTAATAATAATGTGTTGTGAATAACAAGAATAGGACATTCACTGGAACTCATTCATTGTTTAGGAGATAGCATAGTGTTCCAGATCTTGTTTAAGATGAACATTTGATATCAAAGCACGGGTAGGCACTGTACTAAGGCTGAAATTCCAGAGAAAGATCATAACTAGATCAACTAGAAAGTAACTCCAAATTAAACTAAAATAAAGAGAATAACAATTCAGCCTTGGGTACAGTGTTCAAATATTGCTATCATCAAATACTTAAGACTTACTGCTGCTCAGTTCCAGTGAGTCAGGTTCAGTCCTGACCTGGGGTGATGTGTGTGGAATTTGCACATGTCCTTGTGATACTTTGGGTTTCCGCTCAATTTGCTCATAAAAGTTTAAGGAGATTTGGCATGGCACTGAATACTCTAACACACTTCTACATATGCACTGTAGAAAGTATCTTGACTGACTACATCATGGTATGGCAATTCTAAAGCACAGGAACACAAGAGGCTGCAGAGAATGGTGGACACAACCAGGTTAATCACAGGCACAACCTTCCCCACCATTGAAAGCATCTGAAGGAGGCATTGCTTCAGGAAGTTTGCATCTATCCTAAAAGATTGCCACCATCTGAGCCATACCCTCCTCTTGCTGCTATCATTAGACAGACGGTACAGAAGCATTAAGTCCCACACCACCAGGTTGAGGAACAGTTATTTTCCTACAACCATCAGCTTTTTGAACTGACCTGCACAACCCTAATCTTATTTTAACAAAGGAACACTATGAACCAACTGCTGGACTACCATGGATTTATTTCTAATTGTGTTATGTACATGTCTTATTTTTTTGAGGTCTTTCTGTTTAGAGATTCTTGTGCATTTGATAATAAACTTGACTCTAAACTCGACTTGACTTGATATCTCAAAAACATTATGGTAGATTAATTACAAGTAGTTGGAGGAACTTAGCAGGTCAGGTAACATCTGTGGAGGGAAACGGACAGCCGTGTTGAGTCAGGGTCCTTCATCTGGCCTAATTCCAGGAACAGGAGACTTCAGTTATGTGTATGGACTGGAGAAACTAGAGTTGTTTTCCTCTGAACAGATCTCTACATAGCCTCTCCTGTTCTATGTGTGCACAATTACAAAAGGTATAGAGATGATAAATATAAACTGTTCGCAATGGTGTGTGTTAAAGAACCAAGGAGAACCATAGGGCATTAGGCAACGTTTTGGGTCAGGTCGCTATAGTAGGGGGGAGAAAGCTGGAAGGGAGATGGGAGATTGAGAGTGGACAAAGCCAAGCAAATGGTGGTGCATTCCCCAATTTTAGC